>NC_044387.1:22909377-23538911 GCF_006542625.1 Nomascus leucogenys
AAATGTATAAACATATTACTATCTTTTCTGCTTTATATAAATAATAGTACTACTATTCTTAAAGGAATAATTCTTTGAGTTTATATTTGTAGCTGACAGAATTTTTACTAGTTACATAGAAACCATTTAGAAGAAATGTGCAATGATTCTGTCCTTTCTATGAAACTTTTCAGAGAATTAGCACTTTTGGCATTGAAGTAGTACGCATATATCTATGGAAAAGTTATGTGTTGAATAGAGTGTTTACAAGCTAAAGTTGTAGGCAATTATGAAATAGTTGAAAATCGATACTCACTTATTCCTTTAGTCAACATTTATGTATGTGACAGGATAGGACATTTCCTTTTCTCTCCTCTTGTCCCAGATTTACCTCTGGTATGCAGTGTAAATATGTGCCTGTGGATGCACCTGCACATGTGTGTATGCACACATACTTAATGTAGTATGGCATCACATTTAGGCCATGAGTGGTGATCAATATTAGCATGAGAGTGGTGTTTTTTTTTCAGTAAGGGGCTTTACTTAATGTAATATGAGAATTTCTCTTGATCTGCCAGGATGGCACTTGAATACAAGAAATTCTTGGATCTCTCTTATAAGCCAGAGGTAAGGGCAGTTAGGAGGCAGAACCTACAGAGAAGGCAGGAAAGAAAAAGTGAAAGTGTGCAAACTTCATCAACATGCAAATAAGAAAACAAAGCAAAGAAAAATACATATTCTGACCAGCATCTGATGCTCAAGTGTATCTGTAATTAGACAAAATAATCATGAGATTTTTAAAGGAAAAATTTGTTCCAGACATCCTGTCAAACTTTGTAGGACATAGCAAAATAAAATTTACAGAGTGTTTAACATGTCTCAGGAGCTGTGAATACAAATGTTGACGAAAATGGCCTTCACATTCCCCTCAACTTGACTAAATTTTAGACATTTTTTTTTTTTTTTTTTTGCCTGATGATACTCCCCTGACCTCCCTTTTCTTGGAGCATTTACTTTCAAAAACTTGCAATTGTAAATTCTTTTTCTACGTCTTTGAGATGTAAATCTCCCAGCCTCCTGCCAGTTTTATAATCCAGAGTATTTTTCTCAAAGGCTAGGGAAGCATCCCTTTGATATATAGTTATTAAGGAAGACAGGGCCCTTATCTCCCAGTCTCTGTGGGAGCATAGGCCCCTGACTCCTATAAGCACCAATGTCAGTTAACAGATTGCCTAGTTGATCAAGCTCCTCTTCAACATCCTCCAGTATTTTTTAACTAGCTTGTTCCAGTGCATATAAAATCTCCCATGTTTTGTTGCAGTGGAATTGGGTCCAATCTTGAATAAAGTCTTCCTTTCCCATTTACCTTCATCTGGGGCAAATTTTCCTTAAAATTATAGAACATTATATAGAAATTTTTTTTTTTTTTTTGAGACAGAGTTTCGCTCTTGTTGCCCGGGCTGTAGTGCAATGGCGCGATCTCAGCTCATTGCAACCTCTGCCTCCCGTCTTCAAGCGATTCTCCTACCTCAGCCTCCCGAGCAGCTGGGATTACAGGCATGCGCCACCACGCCCGGCTAACTTTGTATTTTTTTAGTAGAGACTGGGTTTCTCCATGTTGGTCATGCTGGTCTCAAACTCCCGACCTCAGATGATCCGCCCGCCTCAGCCTCCCAAAGTGTTGGGATTACAGGCATGAGTCACAGTGCTCGGCTAGAGCATTGTCTTTAAAACAACAAAATTTGGTAGAAAAAGGTAGATTAAAACTCATAAAGCAATAGAATAAATGTAACTGTAGTAATATACACCTATTGTAAAATGGGAACGCAGAAGGGTGCCACCAATAATTGGTATGAACAAAGTGTAAAGGCTTTCTGGAAGTGAAACTCAAGGCCAGTTTTAAAGGGTGGCTAGTCCAGCAGAGGAGAAAGCATAAGCATAGATCTATAGATGTTACATGTGGTCAGGATAGAAGTTCAGACTTGTTTGAGATTAATAAACTAAATTAAAATTGAGGCTAACAGGATCACCGGGATCTATCACGTAGGTGATATGGAGAATGAACTTGAGGAGGGAACATTAGAGATGAGAAAATTAATCAAAAGTTCTTAAGAAATATTATAAGCTTGAAATAAAGAAATGTCTGTTTGGATGGAGAGTTACAGACAGATTCTAATAATATGTAAGATGTGGCTCATGTCTGTAATCCAAGAACTTCAGGAAGCCAAGGGGAGAAGATTCCTTGAGCCCAGGAGTTCAAGACCAGCCTAGGCAACAGAGTGAAACGCTGTTTCTACAAAAAATAAGCAAAAATAGCTGGGCACAGTGGTGCATGCTTGTAGTCCCAGCTACAAGGAGGCTGCAAAAGGAGGCCCAGGAGGCTGAGGCAGGAGGATTGCTTGAACCTGTGAGATCGAGGTTGCAGTGAGCTGAGACTGCAACACTATACTCTGACCTGGGCAACTGAGTGAAAACACTGTCCCTCATGAAAAAAAAATTATATTTTTATTTATTTTATTTATATTATATAAATGTATTTATATTATATAGATTCTACCTAGAGATTCTAATATCTATGAGGTAGAATCACTGTGCTGTGTTAATTTAATGAATTTGGGCTCTAAGAAGATAGAGAAGAGACAAGAATGTTTCACTCTCCTTTTCAGGCTCTTCTTTTGCATGATCGGTAAATATTCACGTTATAAAGAGCTCTGTCATTGCCCTCTTTGTTTTCTATATGGTATCACACAATTCCAGTGGTCCTAAATATCTTCTATATGTTTTAGAAAGCTTGAAAGCTGAAATAAATGTGGGAAATTAAAGAAGTCACCGAGGACAATTTTTATATTAATGACTGCCTAGATAAGAAATGCTAAGTATGAGAATTATGACAGTGGAGTCTAGATCAAATAAACACATACATCAATGAGCTATTTTAAGAAT
This sequence comes from Nomascus leucogenys, assembly GCF_006542625.1. NCBI lineage: Eukaryota > Metazoa > Chordata > Mammalia > Primates > Hylobatidae > Nomascus > Nomascus leucogenys. The sequence continues at coordinate 22,912,300 of NC_044387.1, forward strand.
AAAAATTGGTAGCAGCATTTGGTATTGACAAAGAGACTAAAAAAATTTTTTTTTAGGTATCTATAATTTGCCAGGCAAAATCTAAATGTGTAATATTATAGCCAATATTTAAGGCAGCTATTATTATACTGAGATTAGAGGCTTAAAAAGTGAGATCTAATGAGTCACAGACTTGAATTTGAATCCCCAGTAGTCCGCATGCTAACCGTGAAACTTTGGGTAAGCCACTTAATCTCGCTCATGCCAAAAGCTTTTTCCTCCACTCTATATTATATCATTTCCTTTTTCTGTATCTCTGGAGTTTCCTTTTCTGTTAATATGAGCTCTGGGCATAAAAAAAAGAAGATGTGCACTTAGAAAATCTGACCTGGCAGCTTAAGTAATTTGCCCAAGGTCATTCAGTGAATCAGTGGTAGATATAAGGGTAAGAAGCTATAATTCCTACTCCAATTTCCTGCCTGAACCATTAGATAGCTCCATCTGTTTTGATTCCGTCATTAATATGAAGTCATATTTCTGTCTCTTAATAGAAATGAACTGATCTACTGGCTAAAAGTAGAGTGTGAAAAATAATTTGCATAGCTTTAAATGCATCATTATTCCTCACAAATACAATTTTGTCGGTGGTCCTGTTATACATTTAAATAATTTTTAAAAAGTATTTATAATCCCAGTTTTTGATTATACCTGTAATTAAAAACAAACAAAGTTCTTATTAACATGAGTATCAAATGGAGCTTTTTATGCTAAACATTAAGTTAAGCATTTGATATTTTGATATGTCATGGCAAAATTTTGAAATGATGAAGTGTTCATTAATGCCTGCTTAACTTAAAAGTAACACTACATTAATTTGATCTGATTAATGTTAGCACAATGCACAGTGATACATTGATAATGACTGGCCACTTTTCTTAAGCATTAACCAGCATGTTATTATATAGTAAATGAATTGGATAGCTTCTATAATGTCACTGTTCATTATTAACTCAGTTAATTAAATGTGTGTCATACAAATCATTAATAACTTGATAATTCACCTCTCTTGGATGTTATCAAGTCCTTTCAGTATAATACAATCCAAGAGAAATTAAATTTACAAATTTAAATGTTTCATGTTCATACCTATTTCACATGACTTAATGCAAAATAATTTTTCTATTTTGAATGCTAGATTAGGATGTTTCCTAGATACTTGCAAGCTTCAAAATATTATATCAGAGTTTGTATTATTACATTTACTACTTTAATCTTGTTTAACCAGATTTAATATGACATTTTTGATAATTGTGGTCTTTTTTTTTTCAATTTTCTGTGATATATTTTTCATAAAAGTAACTGAACACCATTTCTCCAAATTGCTTTTCCTTATAACCTGTTCCACACAACCTCCATACATTAGTCTGATCTCCCACTGCTATAAAAATACTACCTGAGACCGGGTAATTTATAAAGGAAAGAGGTTTAATTGTCTCAGTTCAGCATGGCTAGGGAGGTCTCAGAAACTTACAATCATGGAGGGAGGCAAAGAGAAAGCAAGGCACCTTCTTCACAAGGTGGTCGGAAGGAAAATGAATGCAGGAGGAACTACCAAATACTTATAAAACCATCAGATCTCGTAAACTCACTCACTATCAGGAGAATAGCATGGGGGGAACCAGACCCACGATTCAATTACTTCCACCTGGTCTCTCTCTTGACAGGTAGGGATTATGGAGATTACAATTCAAGATGAGATTTGGGGTGGGGGAAACAGCCAAACCATATCACTCCACATCATTATTTTATCTGCCAATTGCCTTTAAATGCTAAGTACCAGTGACAGATGAATTCAAACTTTCAAAGAAAAAAATTTAAAGATTTGCATCATTTTTCAATAATGGACTTCAAAATAGGCCATTAGAATTTTATTTCAGTTGGATGTGTGAGTCTCACAGGGAGTTGAATACATGAGGTCTGAGCAGATTTGGGTATTGGTAGTGTATAGTGGGTATGAGATGCCTACTGTGTAAAAAAATCTGCTGGATTTAATGAGGACAGACAATACACTTCTTATGTTTTTAGACACTAAATATTTGTTGGATTATATTCAACAAGGACATGTAAGACATGCTGTAGCTAGAGTTCAGACCTCATAACCGTATGTCCGTCCAAGAAATGATTGCAGACCACAGGCTTTGTAATTACTCTAATGTATTTCTACCATCCCTCAATATAGAGACAACAGGAATGGCATAGTAAATTTTCCATGACCCTAAGGTAAATGTTTCTGTAAGCAAGAACAAACAAATCATATTTTAACTTATTTTATTTGCAAACATTGTATCAAACACATCAAAATATCCACTAAAAAGTGTATTCCCATTGTCAGTGAACAAAGTATTCAAATTGTTTTAATGCCATTCTATTTATGTACAAAATCGACATCCCTTACCTTTTGTTTATTTTTTATAATAACAAGTAGATTTCAGGCTCCTGCCAATAATTATTTACCACAAGAGGTTCTACCCACAAAAGACATGATATTTTACTATAAATATATGTTATCTTGCAAAGTATAATCCCAGTTTGTCTGCAAGTGTGCCTCTTTGGAGTACTATGTCTAGTACTCACATGTGCAGATTTCTAAATCTATCTCATGAGCCTACCTTTTGCACACATTTAAAATGAAAGTTCAAGTCTATATGCAAGAACAATCACGAACATGCGTCTTTTTTCTTCAAAATGATATCACATTTTATATTTTTTCAATATAGTATGAATAGGTATATATTTTATAGGTGTATAACTTACAAAAATTGGTACTTAATAATGGGAAGAAAATGCTGCCAGGTACACCAAACTTGCTTTACATAAAATTTTTCAAGCAGAAAAACAGAAATGAGTTTAAAGTAGAACTTAAGATTTAAAAATATGTTGTCACTAAAGATTACTGAATAGACTTTGGTGAAAGAAAAACTTCAGCCTAATTAAATTTGAAGGTGTTTAATTGAGCAATGAACGATTTGCGAATTGGGCAGCTACCCGAGCCAGAGAAGGCTCAGAGACTCCAGCGCAGCCACGTGATGGAAGAACATTTATGGACAGAAAAAGGAAAGTGGTGTACAGAAAATAGAAGTGAGGTACAGAAACTCCTGGATTGACTACAGCTTGGCATTTGTGTCACTTGAACACAGTTTGAATAGTTGGCTACATTTGATGAAAACTCAGTGATTGGCACAAGTGTAGGCTACGATCTGATTGCCCTTCCACTTGTTCTAGTTCCCGATGTACAGAAAAACCTCTAGGCCTAACTTTTCAATATGTAAGGAGGCAGCTTTAGGCTAAACTTGATTTAACAACTTTAATACTACACTCAGCCATTTTGATTGACTACATGGTTCTTTGATTTATAAAACTTTGTCTACCATGAGGGAAGAATGTAGTTTAGACTAGAGTTCAAAATCAGAACCTAAAATAGTTAGTGAAACTGGAGTAATTACTCTGGAGCCTGAATTGAATTGGCAACTTCACCATATTATTAAGGTTACTCATTAAATGATGACTTATTAAATGATGATTTGGTGCAGTATACTACAGCTCTACTGAAGCAGTCTCTTTAATGATGGGATTTGAGGATCTGCATTTTTAACAAGTTCACCAAATGATCATGATACATGATAGAGTTTGCGAATGATCCTTCTGAAGATATCTATTATAATGAGTTTCACATATAGTACAATTAATTTAATACTACTCATGAAATTGAAAGTTAAAATTTACCAGTCAACTTTCTGTATATTCTGGTGTCATACTTGATGAAGCTCACTGCTTCTTTTAGTGAATGATTTAAACAAATACTGATTCATTGCATACTATATGTGTGGCAATGTTTTTGTAACAATGTTATAAAGTGAACAAAAGAGATAAATTTTTGGTTTTCATAGAAGTTACATTTAAATGGTGAGGAAGACTGTAGATAATAACTACATATGAAAATAACTAGGTTTTAGTAGACAGTGATAAGAGTTATAAAGAAACTTCAAAAACAGAAAGAACTCTAGACTTATCTACCATAAAAAAACAAAGACCAAAAAAATTATACAGTAGTCTGATCACAACAAACAACATTCTTCCTGATCCCCAAACCTTATTCCCAATCTGAAAGAAAAGAAGACACATTTATGGGAGAATGGATTAAGGGACAACTCTACATTAGCAAAGACAGGAAGAAAACACAGACTAATATAAGTATTGCACAAATGACCAGATGATATGAGTTTGTGTTGTAACAACATACTTTATATGCATTGAGATTTTGGGTTGGTCAGTAAATATCTTTGAGCCAAAATTTTTTCATGTGCAAATGGAAACAACACTCCCTGTTCTGTTTAGCTTATGGACGTAGTTTATACAATTTATCCTCAAGCCAAAAACGCGTTAAATAAAGACAAAACTTTATTTTTTTATAACTTAAATTCTGTCTCAACTCATCATACAAATGTTGGCTCAAAACTTAATATCAGACAATGAATAGTCTTTAAACCGTTTTATATATTTTCCCTCTTTGCTTCTTTGTCTTTTTCCTATATTCCCTGCTCTTACCTAGTATATACGAATTGCTGGATATTCCAAAATATTTATGTTCTTTTCGTGATCCTTTATTACCATTATTCATTTCCTCTGGCGTCTAATGACCTATCTATAGTCACAACATCACATTTACCCTTTATTTCATGCACTTTGTGACTTAATGCTGGGTCCTCTGGCTTTCTCTCAGAACTTTTAGGCTCCTCTGTGAGGTGACTATCTACCCTAGGTTGCCTTGGACCACTAGATTATGTTGGATTAATGATTAATTCTGCACTCTTTCATTCTCAAAGTTTACCCAGTTTTGATGATAGATAGTAACCTTCCTGTTTGAATAGTCTCTCTGAGCTCTTTTGAGTCACCTAGACTGGGAGCTTTTTCAGGTCTTCTCTAGCTAGACCTTTTCTGACATTATTGCAATTATACTACCCCCATAGAATGATTACAGGATATTTTTTCTACAAGGTTCATCATGTTTTAGGGCATCAGTGGCAAGTGAGATAGTGTTCTCTCTACTCTATTCAAAGCAAACTCTGTCTAGGGTTTTACAACACTCCCTGCTGCCTGAGCAGAGGGTGACTGACACACCTGGCCCATTTTTCTGAAACGTATATCAAGAAATAATTTATTTCTTTTTCCACCTTGTCTACAAAGTTCTTTCTAGTTTTGCTTGGTAAGGAAAGGGGGAGATTGGCTCTTTCTTTCTTTTTTTTTTTTTTTTTTTTTTTAATGGCAGAGGCTCTAAGCCTTGATTCCTTTGGGGTTTTGCTTTTGATATGCAAAAACAGGCTTTCTGAATTCTAAAACCTTTTCTTTCTCAAAAAGATTTTTCCTTGCAAATCAAAACCCTGCTTTTCAAGAGTACTTAGATAGTTAGAAGTGCATAATTTGACCCTATTGTCTGTATCTGGCTACACTGTTCTGCCTCCGAGGTAATAATTCCAGAACACCTTAGCTTAAGATATAGTTTTATAGGAGTTAGAGGCAACAGATAACAAAACAAAACAAAAACATATTTTTGAGTGTGCGTGTATTTTTTTTTTCTAATACATCAAATAAAGATCAGGTAAAATAATGTGTTAAAGGGTAGTTTACAAAAAATAAATAAATAAAAGTGGTAATGAAGTGATTAAATAGCAGAATCCAGAGCCATCATTATTGACCTATGATACTTGATTTATTAGAAAAGACATGCCATAAAGTTAGGTAAGAGCAAGGTTATTATTTTCACCTCTTGCACTAAGTAAGAACTTACTTCCAGCCAAAAGGATTAAAAATATTGCTCTCACTCTCCTAAAAAGCAGAAGGCAAATTTCAGGTGTAAGAATGCAACCAACAGACAGAATTCCGTCAATCACAGTGATTCAGAATTTTCAGGTTAGAGACAGAGGTTAAGAGATATAGCCTCACCATTAAATAGTAAAACAGGGAGCCAGGATTTTGCAGAATACATTGGAGGGAAGCAAAGCTATCTGCAGAAGACAATTGATTAAGATGTGGTGTTTTAAAGACTGTGCTTTGACCCTGTGCATAAGCAGACTAAGTCCCCTGAGGCAGACAACCAGACCAGATGACCAAGCAAAAGAACTTTACCTGGCCGGGCGCAGTGGCTCACGCTTGTAATCCCAGCACTTTGGGAGCCCGAGGCGGGCGGATCACGAGGTCAGCAGATCGAGACCACGGTGAAACCCTGTCTCTACTAAAAATACAAAAAAATTAGCCGGGCGTGGTGGCGGGCGCCTGTAGTCCCAGCTACTCGGAGAGGCTGAGGCAGGAGAATGGCGGGAACCCGGGAGGCGGAGCTTGCAGTGAGCCGAGATTGCGCCACTGCACTCCAGCCTGGGCGACAGAGCGAGACTCCGTCTCAAAAAAAAAAAGAACTTTACCTGAGTTTCCATGAAGAGATTTCTAAAATCTTAAACAAGAAGCATTAAGGACAAATTTGAAAAATAAATTATAAAAATTACTGAACTAAAACATTAGGAGAAAATTTGGATCATGGTATCAGAACCTACTGCATGACTTTTTCATTAAAAAATAGATATATATTTAGAAATTCATGTGTTTCTCGTTTCAGTTAATGAAGTCAGTCATTTTTGGGAAATTATTTTTTAGTTTTCATGAAGACTTAACAACTTTCAGTCAATATTATGCATAGATATTTGAGTGAAGGGTTTCTATCTAACCCTAATTAAAGATTTTTCTCACCTAACATAGGCTAAATCAGTTAATTGGCAATTACCAACTACAGTTCAATTTTGGGCTCTGTGCTATACTTCTGAAAATATAAAGTACTGAATAAATAAATAATACAATATACATAAAAAGATCATCACATTAAAATATTTCAGTATGACCCATTTAATGTTACAAAAGTTTTCTTTTAACTTCCACTTCACAGAAGCCAGTCTAGAACTGTGATATGGTACAGACCTTGTTAGAACAAAATTAACTGAATGTGAGACAGCAGGGCATTCTTCTTTCTTCCATCTAGAGTTGCTGCATTTTCAGTATTCTATGATAAAGCTATGAATAGACAACCCTGCTTCTTGAACCCTTGACCTCATATCCTGTAAGTGGATAAAGTATTAGTACATCAATATTTTATTGAAATCCTATAATAAGCAACATATGCATTACATTTCTTAGATAAGAAAGAGACCATTTTAGTAACAGGAATTAGCACTCTATTGAGTATGAGATGACATTTGACTCTATGGGTCATTCTTTATGAATCAAAATTTATTTAGTAATAGTAAAGTAGAAGAATGTGGGTAAGAGATCAATAAATAATGTACTCTGTTCTGGCTATCAGAGACACAAATAGGATTCAATCAATCATAATGAAGTTTATTTTTCTCATATAATTCTAATTTGTTTTTTAAAAGCAATACCTGAAATGCTAATGGTAAGCAGGGCAGTAAGGGACCTGCAGAGGTGAAGTTACATCCCTGGGAATGATTATGCATATCTACGACTATAGATGGCAAAGATGATGTTTTTTTTCTTTTTGAAACCAGAGGCTTTGCAAATTGACTTTACATAATGATTGCCTTTAATAATTATGTAGATATCAGTCAGACATAATAACCTCCTCTTTCTTTCTATCAATTATTTTTTAGTTTTCAGGAACAAGCTCAAGTCCTAGTTCCTTTGAGGCATTTGATTTCTTTTGTCTCCTCTGACCTCTGGTGATCGCTATGCTCTTTAAACTCCTACATTTTAGAACCACACCATTTAATCTTTGTTTTTACATTGTACATTTTTATCCTTAATAGTACAATGAAAGCTTACAATGTTGCATCAGTACAACCATAAGCATTTTGAAGTCAGTGAATATGCCTCTGATTTCCTTTTATTCTACAGAGTACCCTGCACTGAGTGTTGCGTAAAAGTTGCACAACAAACATGTAACAGAAATGACTGGCCCTTACTATGTAAGTAATATATGGCTAAACCCTTTGCTTGTAAGGCATGGCTCCTCAGATATTTCTGGGCAACATTCTTGATGTTTGTAGGCAAGATAATTATCTTTTCAATTGGCATTAATGTAAGAAATAATATTAGAACCATGTCAACAATGTAATTTTTTTGATGGCACTGCTCAAATGCAGCTCACTGCAAGAATCCTCCTCTAATATATTAATTTGGGAATCTCTGCAACTTCATAAGTAATATAAGAGGAACAACCACATATGACGTGACAGGTTTTGTGTTAGTGTTGGACATTCGATGGTATTTAAAATGGCTATGCTTTATGCCTTATAATTCATAACACTTTAGTAAGGAAAACATATTAAACAATTGCAATGAGTGAAATGTACAATATGTTAAGTCAATGATATATCGGAAGGCCCTTTTCAGGTTGTTTTGGTCCAAGAACATCCTTATGAAAAAGCAATGAGTAAGCTCTGGCTTGAAGAGCTAGAACTAGGCAAAAGATGCAAAAAGAAAAATGATACGCGAAGGAAGAAAAAAATTATTTGTGATTTAAAGGACATGAAAGGTGAATTCATACTGAAGCTTAGTGCAGAGGAGGAGAGTGTGAACAGAGGGTGACATAGTCATTCTTTAGTCATGTTGTTTGTTGAAAGCTGCAATGTTTCAGGCACTCTGCTCCGGGCTGGGTATAGTGAAACTTAGTATCCATTGCCCAACATGGTTTTTGTTCTAATGGAGTTTAAAATCTAATAGTAAAGATAAATATCAGCAAAAATATTTATTTTGCAATAATTTAGTTGGATTCTTTCTAAGCTTCAAACTGAGATAACTGTAAGAGAAAATGTTATAGTTATTTTTAAGAATAAGACAAAGATTAAATCTACATTAGTAATATGCAAAGATGCAACAAAGAAACTGCCTTAAATTGGGTGGTCAACAAAAGATTCCCCCAGAAGGAGTAAGAAGCTGAGAGAATTAAAGTAAGAGAAGAGTATGAAAAGGGAGATATAAGAGGGAAAGGCACGTGAAAGGACCTTTGGTAGGAGGGAGCATATTTCTAAGAAACCAAAATTCGACTAGTGTGGCTGGAGTACAGCAAACAAGATGGAGAATGCTTTAGGAGCCAGATTATGCAACATTTTCTAGACCACATGAAAGACTTACATATGTAAAACGAATCTATAGTTTACATGTATTTTGTTTCTTCAGAGCATAGAGAAGTCATTGGAGTATTTTAAGCAGGAGTAATGACATCATCAAATTTGCATCTTGAAAAAATTATTAGAACTTCTTTTCGCAAACTGATAGGAAAAACATTCCGAAGGAATTGGTGCTCTACCACTAGACTGGCACAGTAAGTCAAGAGGAAACAAAAGCGTCCAAAATAATATAATTCATATAAAGTCTTCCTCAGTGGGGGAAGGGTCTGAGAGATAAAATGTTTAGAAGTGAATGAAAAAAGGAAGGCCTTAGAAAGGAAGTTCTGTTGTTGGTTTCTCCTGCCCCATGATTTCAATGAGCAAGATCCCAAGGACGACTGCTTTAAAATTTGAGATCAGAATGGGATACAGTCATTTTTAAGAATAAGGAAAATTTGAAGGCAAATGCACAAAGTTACTTTCTTACCCTTTTTCATAGAGAAACAGAACATTTCCCAGTATCAATTAATTACAGGCAACATTGGCAGTTTAGGAAAATGAAGAGGGTCACCCCCCTGTGACGAGTCTCAGGAAGACAGACAGAAACCCAGGTAGGCTTGAGAGCTTCAGAGAGAAGCAAATAAGGATATGCATGATGTATGCTTGGTTTTTGGAAGAAGATGAGAGAGAAAAGGGCTTGGTCTGAGAGAATCTCTGATGAGTCAGTATCCCAAGGCCCCAGTAATTATAGAACAAAGCCCCAGTAAGTATAGAAGGAAATAAGAGAAGTCCCTGTATTCTGCATAAGAGGCCCAGAGGAGATAAGATAAAACTGCTGCCTTGAAATAATTTGTAAAGATACATCATATGTGCATCAATGTCTGGATGCAATTGTAGGATCCAGGTAATCCAGTGCTCCATGCAAGAAATGCAAGGTCATGCTGGTGCCACAGATGTCCTCATTGAGAAGGACTCTTTCTAGAGAATAATCACAGACCAGATGCTTCACCGCGATAAGGTTATGCAAAGGCCCCAGAATGTTGAGTCCATCCTGACAAAGAATAAGGAGCAAGTAAATCCCGAATGGAGTAAAGGAAAAATTAGAGGTTTTAATTTGTTTTTTCACAACTGAAAACATGGTGTGAAATATCATAGTTATCATCCGTATGTGTGTCTGCCTATCTAGGATATAAGAGTATAATATTTTCATGTATAATAGGAAATAATATGAATAATATCAAATAATATGAATAAATATGAATAAAAATAGAGTAAGTTTATTTTAAGAACTAATCATTTACAAAGGAATCCCAAGGGGTAATGTCGTAACCTGAGGTTTAGTTGCAGCCAAGCAGTACACCAGGTCAAAAGCACTAAGAAGGAATGCAGTTGCTAGAAGTTGGAAGAAAAGAATTGGGGGACGTTTGCATCCTTGAGAGAAGCAGTGACTATGATCACAGCTAGCTCCAGATAACCTTGCAGGAAGAGAGCTAGGTGAACTATGTGCTGAGCTCACTTTCCCCTCTGCTCCTTCCTCCTGCCATGCTGCTGCAGCTCTTATGTGGGGAGCTCAACAGGAAACCAGAGGGCATGGGGACCAGTAAATGTGATACGTAGAAAACAACTTTCTGGACAGAGCAGGGTGGCGAAAGTGGAGAGATGATCTACAGGGCAAACTCATTGGTATGCCCTGCCCTGCTAATGTTTTGAGGGGCAAAAGGAGAGATCCAATACAAACTACAACCTTCAGAGGAAGGTTTATGCCAACAACCTGGACTTCGAGGCTTCTACAGAGAACTTTTTGAAGCTCTACACAGAACCAACAATTTGTGACCAAAAAAAAAAAAATATCTGGTTTTGAATGCTAAAGTGATGTTTATTGCCACAAAAAATAGATTTGGCAAGAATGCTTGACAGTATGAAGTAATATTCACATTCCAGATGGTAAAACTTTTGTGTACTGTGGACAATAAACAGACAATTTGATATCATTATGACAGATCCTGTGCCTTCCACATTTTAGCTACAATTGTGGAGGAAGATAAGAATCCATCGGTATCCACCCCTAATGCTGCCTTCTGGAACTGGAAATCTGGGAGTGTGGCTATTGCTGAAGGGACACTAGGTCCTCTAACTGGGTGAAGGCAAGAGAATAGAGAGAAATGCATCTGAAATCAGGACCAGAAAGGGCGTGATGACAGCCTGAGCCCCCCAGGGCCTATAAAGGACAAGAGATCCAGGAGAAATATTTCATGCCCCTGAAAAGGACAAGCAAGATTGCTGGAGGAGAAAACTGGCAGCCTGAAGGGATCTCCTGATTATGACCAAGTGATTGCAGCCTCAGATATTAAAGTGGACCATATGAGCAGGAGGTCACAAAAAGTCATAATAGATTCAGTGATGCACCCTACTCCCAACACCTCCCCAGGGGAGGAATATCAACAGCTAAAAATAGGTATGATAAAGCCCCAAAGTCACAATGGATAATTGGATATATTGGCAGATATTTGTGTAGGAGAGTTCAAGAACACTCAAAACTCATATTAATCTTAGAAGCTAGAATCAACTTAGCATATAAAGAGGAGCAAGAAAGAAATTTAGAATTTGACTCGTAATGAATAAGAAATAAAGATATGAACAAATTTTAATGGAAATGACTAAATTAAGTTTTCTGCTTTGACATTTAGCTTGATTCTCTTTTCCAACCAAAATGCACTAAGGTTAGTTGTAAGAAAATAAAGAGGCGGGGCAAGGTGGCTCACGCCTCTAATCCCAGCACTTTGGGAGGCCGAGGTGGGCGGATCACGAGGTCAGGAGATCGAGACCATCCTGGCCAACACGGTGAAACCCCGTCTCTACTAAAAATACAAAAAATTAGCCAGGCGTGGTGGCGGGTGCCTATAGTCCCAGCTACTCGGGAAGCTGAGACAGGAGAATGGTGTGAACCTGGGAGGCGGAGCTTGCAGTGAGCCGAGATTGCGCCACTGCACTCCAGCCTGGGCAACACGGCAAGACTCCGACTCCAAAAAAAAAAAAAAAAAAAGAAAAGAAAAGAAAATGAAGAAAGCCATATTTTTGCATGTCTTAATTTGTGTTTGGTGAAAAATCGTATTGGCCATGGATAGACTGTGTGGATTTTGTGGCGGGTGTAAATTGTGTTATCTGAAAAGCATCTATCTTTCAGATAAATATGTGCGCAGAGATTTTATTAGGGCTTTCTCCTGGGATCAGCACCTGCAAACAGGAAGAAAAAGTAGAATTGTGCAGAGGAAGAAGTTGAACAGTGTTATAGCCTGAAAGAAAGCTATAACCAACACTACGGGCAATTCTGAAGCTAAGGTGAGTCTGAAATTTTCCCAAATTGGGTAAAAAAAGGCTGGACCTTGCTACTCTTATGTCAATTAGTAATTCAATGTGGCAGCCCCAGGGAGGAAGTGTGATCTGAGCAAAGAGGTTATCTTTAGTCCAAGCAATTCTTGGGGCTGAAAATTTAGAGCTTTCTGCAGGCAGCATTTATGGTCCTTCATTCCCAAAAGGCATTCTAGATGGCACATCAAATTATCCATCACAGTCTACTCCTTCAGCAGCTCTGATCTACTTGACTTGTATAAAAGGTCACCAAATATGAGCGTAGTTCCTCCAGGATTGTGGTGGGAGTTTTCTTCTGGGAGAAATTTAGGTTAGTGGGATGAACGACTGCTTCTGTCATTTAACGGGTTTCAGCTATGCAACGCCCCTTATCACAATCCTCTACACTAAAGGAGTACTTTTTTGGTCTTGGTAGCTTACTGTTGATATATCATAGGCCCTCATCTCTGGGGGTTCAGAGCTTCTATTCATTACATATATCTCAAGCTGTGGCTGCTGCATTTGCTGATTTGTTATCAAAATAACGTAAGAGAGTACCAAGAGATCTGCAAGGAGATTACTTCTGTGCCAAGCCCACCTGTCCATGATGCTGTTGGGTAATAGATGTCTCAATTGCTCCTAATGATAGGCATCATTTCTCTCTTCCACAAGAGTAATAGCATGTCTTCGTTCTTATTTCCTTGGCATGTGAAACCCAAAGCACAACAGTAAGAGCTATAGCTTGTATTTCAATGTAACTCTTGCTATGTCTCTTGGTGAGACATTCCCCCTTTGGGAACTGGAATTTCTAGACTTACATATCCCAGAGCTGAAGAAATAAGAACCACAAATTTCTTAAAGTGGGTCACTGAGAAGCAGAGTTGCTCATGTTCCACCACTTTGTTTCCAGACCTACAGATTCTACCTATTGGGATAGTCACATCTTTTAAAGGTCATCAATTTAACATGTACCATGTATCCTGGAAAAGGCAAAATGTTTCTATCAAGCCAGCAGATTCTGGGTGGAATAGAATGTCATAAAACCAATGGGTCACATCATGATGGGCCTGTCCCCACATCATCTTTGCTATAAAATGGATCCTTTGTTCACATGTGACATTATGTGGTATCCGTGCCAAAACATCAAACACTCTGTAAGCCCCAATAATAAGTCTGACAAAAGACCTGCTGGCAAGAGGCAAATCCTGGTGCAGCATATGTATTTATTACTTTCAAAAGAATTTTTCCCCTTTCATAGTTGTAGGGGTTTAGTATAGTCAACTTGCCACCATATGGACCATTGGTTTCCATTACAGTTAATACTGTTGCAGAGACTCACCATTAGTTTCTTTTTCTGGCATTTGGACAAGTGAAAGCAGCAGAAAGTTATCAGCTTTGATATGTGCAAACCCATGCCCTTGGATACATACATCGCTTTTGTCCCTGATACCATGGATTCTCTGTTCATGCACCCATTGTATCAGCACTGTTGTCACTGCTGACACCAAGACTGACTGATGTTAATCAGTCAGCTTATTCTGTCTACCTGATCTTTCCATATCTCTTTTCTGATGAAGAGCCTCTGGTGTATGTTATCAAGCAATCCAAAGATCTGCTTATTTGGCGTCCTTTCTCTTAGGTTTATTTATGGTTTTCTACCCCAGAGTTTCTAATTTCTTTAATAGCTCTCTTGATTGGCCACTGACAAGCCAGAGAAATCATACATCACTGGCTATGAATACATAACCTTGGGTCACTTCTCTTTTCATACAGTGTGAATGACCTGACGTATCACCCAAAATTCTGACCGTTAGGAAAATTTTTTCTCACCACTGTCTTTCAAGGCTACTCCTGAGTTGGGCTGTAATATGTTTATCATCTAATCAGGTGACCGATCTGTAAAGCAAGGTCAGACATTTTTCTCCATTGCCTTGTGTCAGAAGATATCTCCTGTACAGATGTTGGTTTTCAGCTGAAGAATAGGCTCTGGTACAACAATGGTGTGTTACATGAGGTTCTACGTCAACTATTTGTGTAGTCTGCTTATAATTCCTGGCCCTGCGTTGTGACTTCTATTGTTATGAGTTGTTTCTAATTTATTCTTGAGGTCTCTCTGTTGAGAGTTACCATAAGCCTAGATAGCCACTGTTCCCCTGACAGAAGAAAGAAGGAAGAGTCAAGTTTGGGCATGTCAGTCAGGTGAGACACAAGAGGAGGTGAAATCAAAGTACATGAAAGAGAAGAAATATATTACCTACAGATCCCAGAGAGGTTAGGAGTCGGTATAGGAGCATGCTGATAGGAAATCTGGGAGCTTGTTTACATGACTCTGTTGTTGACCATTAGGTTTTATGATGGTCACCAACTGTAGGGTGTGTTAGATTTTGGATAAAGGCAATGAGGAACGAGCAAGCTATATTGCAAACAACAACATAGGGAGGGAAAGTTTCAAGTAGGCCAAAGATGTTGGGGTATAACTGGGTTTCAAACAACTTACATCAGGCCTAAAAATAGATGCCAAGGGAGCAACTATATTGCAAAAATTTACAACACTCTGTTTATGGTTGATTCTGTGTGTAGAAATTCTAGTTTGCGAGATAATTGCTGTTGGTCCTGAACCATCCTTATAAAAGAATCCAGCTCATGGTAAGCCATTTTGACTGCATAGTAACTTGATATGTTATTAGTAGTCATTTCTCAGGACCTAGAAAAACATCAGGATCTTGTTTTTTTAAGGTGTGTAATATTGCACTGTGGATGTCATAGCCTTGCTCCAGAAATCTAGGAGCCTGATTTACATATTTCTATTGAGCTTGTGAGAAATTTCACACAGGATCTTTCCCCATCATTAATGCTTCTAATACCATAGGGTCTGCTGAGCCATGTGGCATAATAGGAAATGCTGCTTGTAGCACAGTATGGATATACAGTTGCCTCACCTAGTATATAGCTCAGAATAATATTTCCAGGTGTGGAATATGTTGACCGGAACCTAAAGAAGCCTGCCAGGCATTGTACTTTCTTCTTTGTGGTCAGAAGTACCAAGTACAATAACAAATTATTTATTTTGGAAAGGATCCCACACATGCCTCAAAACTCTGAACACACTTAAACATTTTACTACATAGCAGATCTTTAAATTTGCATAGGGTTTATCACCCTCTTTCTGGAGCACATATTCTTCCCAAGGACTCCAATACACATGGCATTACTTGTTCATCCAGTCCAATCACATGATGTCATAAAGATAGTGGAACAATGAGATGTTCTTTGAGGTGTCCAACAGGGTCAGGTCCCCTCAAAATATATTACAACAGAGAGTGGAAGAGTTAACGTGGTCCTAGGAAAAGACTATTACTAGGCAGTGTTGTCCAGTCCAACTAAGTGTGAACTGTTTCTAAAAATTATAATTTCAGCTAACCAGTGATCACTTAATATATACTTGAAGTTGCCAGGCACAGGGTGTTCAATTCTGTATCCCCAGAGAGTGATCTTAAGTCTGTAAGAGTCCTTTATTTAACCATGTGTTCTCTCCCTTGGTCAAGCACCTTCAGAATGTAATCCCATGTATACACCACACCTGATGAGTGGTTCCTGCAGCTTCTTCGAAGTAGAGCCTTTCTTCTCTTATCAGGCCTAGTCTTGGCACTCATTGGATTATGCTATGACCTAAACTTAATAATAAGAGGAGAAAACAGCAGCATATCCTAAAGGAGATGGATATTGTCTAGTAGAGGAGAGGCTTCTCCATTGCTTTCTAGCAATGGGGGGATACTAGTTCAAGAAAGTAAGAAACAGCTCTTATGCAATCACGGATAATTCCGAAGAATCTTAGAATTCAAGATTTTTATTTGCACATTGGTGTTTTCATCTCAAACAGATTCTGACCTTGATATAGCTGATCTGCCTAGTTTTAAAACTTAAACTTCTTTGGGGTTTAGCTATTCTTATAATTGAATATTGGACCCGAACCTCAGTTCTCTATGCCCTTAGAACAAGAGACAAGATCTTCATTATATACTACTAAATAACTGCTCTGGGTCTCCTACTTAACTTTTAATTCCTAATTAATCACTCAGATTTCTTCTCTTGTAAAACACAGGTTAGCAATAGATACACAATTCCACTGTCCTTAAAGTGGTACCATTTCTCCACATTTCCTTCATATTTCTCAAATACCAGGTATATGCATCAGTTAATGCATTCTTCTTCACTTGTCTTCCATTCCAGATTACTCAGAGTGAGAATCTTAACAGTTACACTAGCATCTTGTGCCAGGAGTTTCTTTTCTACACAAGCATTAGTGATAATGTACTTGTGGACAGCTGACAATGGGTGATCCAGCTCTAAAATCTCATGCTTATATGTCTGTTCTCAGACCCCTGGCACAAATTTGGCATGTTGAATTCCCTGCATGACCAATTCTAACATATATATAACATATATATGGTTTATATATATATAAATATATATCAATTTATAGAGGGTCTATTATGAAGCATTCTTGAGATTGATATTTGTATAAAGAAATAGAAGGAACAGAAATAAGAAAGGAGAAGCTGAGCTGTGATGCAGTCTCCATGGACATTTAGCCAACTCTATGAGTTCAGCATCTGGGATGACCTTTCAGAGTTGACTCAAGCTGGGAACTTTGCCTTTGTACCTGCATATTGATCAGTCATTACATATGGACTTCCCTGGGAGGTGGTGTGACTGTGGATGATGTGGCTTTCTTCATTGTAGGTAGCTCCACAACTATGACACTTGCGGGCTTTTTGTTTTACCCCCACAACACTCATAGTTGCTTGAGGAATAAATCCTTCTTTTGTAAAAAAGGATCTGAAAAGCACATCACAATGTCCATTATGGTTTAAAAGATGAAAACTAAAAAAAAATAAAACAAAGCCCTAATGGATTGAGATAAAAAAAGATACCTATAGATTGGAGGTCAGGTGAAATTGAAAAACAATTATGGTATGAGTAATAGAGGAACCTTAATATACGGTGTAAGACATTTTATTTTATTCTTAAGGTAATAATGAGGATTTACACAATGAGAAAATGCTCTAGTAAATGTCCATTTTCATTTACTGTATTTTTCTTTTATAAGTTCACGTTAGACTCTAGCAGAAAGAATAAAAAATTTACAAACATTTCTCTATGCCCTAGTTTGTTATATAAAATCAATATATTTAAATAAGCTTTATATTTGTTGCAAAGAGTCATACACTCAAAAAGACAAATACAAAAAACATATATTCAAATTACCGTTATAAAATTTTTTTCCTTTGGAAGTATAATATTAGAAATTTCTCTCATGGATGAAAACTTTAAACATTTTTAAATTACTTGAAGAATTGATAGTTGATAATCAGAAATTATCACGTTTTTAAAAACAGCAGGAAAAGACAGATATGCAAGTGGTTGGTAAATATGACTGATGGATAAAAGGACACCTGTTATGTACCCACAGCAACTTAAAAAAAAGAACCAAGAAGTCAAGCATAGTCAAGCATTATCTTAGACATCCACATACTTTAAGATTTTAACTAACTAATCAGACAAAATAGTAACTAAATTAACTCTATTGTTAAGAAATTAAATTTTTATATTGGCAAAATTAAATGACAATTCACTCTTTCCAGCAATAAAACATTTATTTTGTTCATTTATTCTATTCACTTAAATGTATCACATATTTTCTAATATTTTTATTAAACCATATAATTTTATTTAACTTTTTTATAAACCCTATCATATGTAATATTAGCACACTATGTTTATAGGTAATGTTGTGACCAAAGTTTGCTATCTGATGAATGCACTATTACAATATAAGTATGACAATGATTCAATACTTTAAAATCTCATAAAAAGGTAGTTTTAAAGACAATTATTTACACTGAATAATTTTAAGTTTTTTTCTAGTTATTATCTTTTGGTAGCTTTTTAAAAGCATGAATTTTGTACAATATAAAATTAAATAATTTAAAGGTGTTATATTGACATTCAGTATGAAACAAATAAGATTTATTTGATCATCCAATCAAACCACTTGCTTTGTTCCACATATTGTTGTAAGCCTGCAGAGATTTTATGTGCGTTTGTGTGTGTGTGTGTGTGTGTCTGTGTGCACGTGTGCGTGTGTGTGTGTGCACGTGTGCGTGTGTATGATCCCTTCTCTCATGGAGCTAACCTTCTACTGACAGAAGACAATGCAGGAGGTAATAAGGCTATAAAAACATAATGAACGAAGGCAATAAGAATAGAGTATATGAGTCATAGGTGAGCTTTCTGATGATGGAATTTTTAGTAGAGATTTTCGGAGGGAGAGAATAAATCATGCAGATATATTTTGGTAAAAAAAAAATCCTAGGGAGAGGGAAGACTAGAAGTACTAGGTGTGGCCCATCTCAAAACAGTGACTAGTCCATCTCAAAACAGTGTAGAGACCAGTATGATTGGATTGATGATTGAAATTAATAGTATGTATACCTCAAATGTATATATATACATCTCTACATATATTTTATATACATGCTATATGTATATTATATACAAATATTTATTATATAACATGTATATATTTAATATTCAAACTTATTTTAGTGAAAGTCCTATTAAAATGATGAATGCCTAGTATATTTGAAGAATGTTGTGTAATTCTAATACGTGAACTTGGAAAAATTCAAAAACATAGATCTTGTCTGTTTTAAACAAAAATATGGAAAATAGTTTCTCTGATTTTAAGAATTCAGACTTACAGTAAAACAAACAAAAACAGCCACAATAAAATGTTTACTTCACTTTTATAGCCCTGGTGTTTCTCATATGAACTATTCTTCTCATAGTAGGGATATGAAATATTTTCTTTTCCTTTGAGATAGAGCAACTCAAGATACATGGATTTCAGAAACTATTTCACCGAGTCATTCAATTCCATTTATTTCAAATACCACTGCCTCAGGAGTAATAAATATGCAACTGCCTGTAGACACAATAAAGTATTTAATCTTGAGCAAAAGGTTGTTGAGTTGTTAAACATGAAAGCCAGAGAAAGTGCTTCTTTGCTCTGAGGAAAATAAAATTTTGTTCTGGATATTTGTGTCCAAAAATGAACAAAGAGATTAAGGCCAAATGTGGACATAGTCAGATTAAAAGGATTTATTGTATTCTGTGATGTTTTTAGGCTGACCCAGTAAAAGGTAATTCAATACTTTTCAGAAAGTAAATTGGTTGGAAGAAATAGATATGCAGGAATATAACTGTATAAATGCTAATATTTATACATATTTTAAGATTAGATGTTAAATGTGGGATAAAATAGCCTGAATAGGAATATTAGGTGAGCAGATAGTCTTTTTTTCACACCATTCCCTCAAGTCTGCTCAAAGGAAGATAGACAAACTCATTAAAAAGCCTAAAACAAAAATGATCTCTGTTGAGTTTCAAATGTGAGCAACTATAACACTCACCACAATCTGCATATGTCTTATAAAGCCTGTGCTCATGCCCATCCTCAAAAGAGTACTACTGCACCTCTAAGACTTATACAAAGTGTTAAAAACATTATTTTTCTTCTTCCTGGTCAACCTCAAAAATTCACTCTAATGATGATGAACGTTTAAGATATGTTTTCTTCTCTTGTTCTACTTTTAATTTGCTTTGTTCTGTTTAAATCCTCAACTCATCCCAGTGCTAAAGTTCATCAGGAAAAAACAAGTAGGGAGCATATTAGAGAAAACCTCCATACTGAAAAATGTCTATCTGATCAATGACTAATGAAAATTGTTACAGAAGTTTGCTCTTTAGAAATATATTACTATCAAATGTCCAATCATCCACTATCAGAAATAAATCATTACTAGATTTCTTATATCCATAGGTTCTGTGCTTTGAGATGTACAATATTGAAATACCAGCAAACAGGAGACATGATGAACCTAGAGGAACACAGGACTACTGAAAAAAGGACCCCTTCCAGTGTTATATAGACAAACTTCACACCATAAACTAAATTAAAATTGCATTATGAATACCTTAACATACATATATTATGGCAGTGAGAGTATTATTGAAATGGGAAAAGTTCCCTTATCCCCCTCGCAGGGCATGCAATGGGGTTGGGACTCGCTTCTTCGGCACCCTGCTGCTCCAACCTCTACGGGGAGCATGCAGAAGGGCAGATTGTGGGGCTCCAACCTTACTGCTGCATCTAGGGGTGAATGCTTACAACTTCTGAAGCCCCAGTGGGTGTGTGTTACCATGTGCTCTTTTAGTTTTGCCATCCGTAGGCAGCTTGTGTTAGTCAGCTCTATTACAGCCCCCTGCCTTATCACAAGGACAGAGGGCTTTCTGTATCCGGGGGTTTCTTGCCTTGATGTACTGGAAAAATCAGATCACACGTGGGTTTGGAGAATGAGTGCAAGGTTTTATTGAGCGGAAGTAGCTCTCAGCAGATGGGGGAACCAGAAGGGAAATGGAGTGGGAACGTGGTTTTCCCCTGGAGTCGGACCACTCAGTGGCCGGGCTCCCCTCTAATCGCCCAGGCCAAACTCCATGTAGTTCCACTGGTCAATGGCCTGCTGGCCTGCCAATGTCTGTCGGTGTGCTCTTGGCATCCTCTCGACGTCCAGCCATTTGTGTGTTCTTCTGCCAGTGTGTTCCTCTCAACGTCCAGGTGCTTGCGTGCGTGCCCACTAGGGTCTTGGGGTTTTTATATGCACAGGATGGGGGGTGTGATGGGCCAGGGTGGTCTTGGGATATGCAACATTTGGGCACAAAGGCAGGAGTGCCTGTCCTCACCTAGGTCCATGGGCACAGGCCCAGATGTGGAGCCCTAGCCAGGGACCACGCCCTTCCCTTCCCAGCACTTCCCTGCCTCCTTTCCATATCATTATTAATCCCATTTTATAAACACTGGAAATAATTACAATAAAATTAGACAATAATTATGGTTAAATAAAACAATCTTCTGATTAACAATTTAATGGCTGGGGAGAGACTGGCAAAGCTAAATAAACTATTACATGATTGCTTTCTCATTAGAGAGAAACATTGCCTGCTACCACTCTGTAAGCTGTAACCATTTGCACATGCTCTGGACTCTTCAAGTTAACATAAAAATCACTTAGGAAGTTTACACTACATTCTAGACTGTGTTTAGCAAACCTTTTCCATAATGTGCAGGATAACTCTCCCGATGGCCTTGAACTCACCCAGTTCTCCCCACTTTCTCACTCGTAGTCTTCCAAAATAACTGAAGAATGTGCTGGAATGCAACATCCTGAGATATGGAGGAACTCACTGCAGCAGCCTCATTCTGTTCCTTTCCTTCCTAGAAACAGAATGTTCTTCATGGCCTACTATGCCATGAGATCCCCAAGGTATAAAACCCAATTCAGGCCACTCTCTGGGGTCCCTCAGGTGTGCTGCAAGTGGGGCACAGCAGTAAGACTCTATCTGCCTTTAGCAGATGGAGTGGTGGGAAACCAGCTCATCATGAATCCTAGGCTTCTGTTGTCCCTTGCTGCCTATCTGAAAGTAATAAACCAACTTCATGTAACTTGTGGTATGAGTGGGTGTTCTGTCTCACTGGACTTGGGCTAGTAGTAAAAGTGCAGTGAGCTGAAGCCCAAGAAGAAATGAGCTGAAGTGGTAACCAGTGCACGGAAAACCTGTATCACATAACATTTATAAAAAGAGTAATTATTTTTGGCTTTCTATGAAGAATAGATATTTTAAATTTTTCAGGCTCTATGATCTCTGTCACATCTATTCAAATCTGCTAATATAGAACAAAGGCATTCATAGACAATATATAAATGTAGCTGTGTTTAAATTAAACTTTATTTGCAAAACCACCTAGTGGGACAGATTTAATCTGAAAACCATAGCTTGCCAATTCCTGTGCTAGATTAATCTATACAATATCGCTGGAAATAAGAAGTAAAAGTCTCCCAACACCAGTCACATGAATGGAAATTAGTAATTGAGTCACATATACAATAATTAGTCAAATGACAACATCTGCTTTCTTTTTGAATCCTGAAATATTTCACTATTAAAACTTTCATTAAGAATAAGTCTCCCATGTGTATTCTATTCTTCTCTAAATACAACTAAACTTCCATAAACAATAAGAATATCAGTACAGTGAGTTACATATGTATCTGTTTTTAAATTTAAATATTGAGGGTTCCACTTCTGGTATGGTTGAGTAAGTTTCTACTAGATCCAACCTCACACAGATCATTCTGAACAAAACACAAAGGCACTGGAGAGTGAACAAAGGCAGTAGATTACAGAGGCAAGTCAAATATTCATAGGAGAAAAAGGCTAGGCATAGGTTTGCTATTGCTCACTGGATTTAGTCTTTAAGGAAGACCTCTGTGGTACAAAAGTGATGGTCAAAATAATGATAGAAAATGAAGCCTTTCCAGACTAAAGAAACAGAGGATAGAGTTTAGGCAGCCATTTATATTATAAAATGAAGGGTGAATCTGAGAGAGGCATGAGCCAAGGTGAAGAAGCCCCAAATTCTGCATATAATCTATGCTGAATTTCTGACTTACGTGGGAACCACGGATACAAGAGACAACTTGCGGTTATCGATAAAATAACTAACCTGGTATTTGTGTAGCTGCCTATAAGACAAAGCTAAATGCCTGCTAAACACACAAAAAAACAACAATCTGTGGAGTAACATCATATTCACAATTTTCAAGATGTAATACAATTGTTCCACATACAAGGAGCTAGGAATGTATGCTATATTCCACAAAATAATAATTAATTTATTAAACAAAAATAAAATATCAGTAAAAAATGAAAGACCCGAATAGCATTAATCAATTTGACCTATTTGACGTGTATACAACATTTCCCCAACAGCAACATGAAATTAAATCTCAAGTAAGTGAAAGAAAATAACTGATAGATGTAGAAATCAACAAAATAAAAAAAATTATTCGACAAAGAAAATTTGTTTTGTTGTAAAGATCAACAAATTTATAAGCCGCTAACTAGATTGATCAAGAAGATTGAGCAAGAAAACAAATTATTTGTATCAGTGATAAAAGAATAGTTATTACCAAAAGTAGTATGGGCATACACAGACTAATAAGACCATATTATGAACAATTTTCCATCAACAACTTAGATTAAATGGACAAATTTCCTGAAAAGAGCAATTTACCAAAACTGAAATGAAACAAAGGACAAAATCCAAATAACCCTGTCTAGTAAATAAATTGAACCCATTTTCATAAACCTTTCAAAGAAGAAAACTCCAGGACCAGATGATATCACTAGTAAATTATTTCAATCATTTAAAGAAGAAATAACATCAAATTTACATAAACTCTGTCACAATATAGGAAATGAGGGAATACTCCTGAATTCATAGAAAAATAAATAAAATAATGCTAGAAGCTAATAGGTCCCCATGAGCTAAGATTCAACATTTATTAACAATACTCTAGAAAAGCAAATCCAGCAATACGTAAATGGGATAGTGCATTGTAGCTGAGAAGTTTTGTCACGGAAATACAAGATCGAGTTAAGTTTCCAAATGAATTGATATAATTCACTGTATTAACAGAATAAAGAAGAAAAAGTACAAATTTATTTTAATAAGTGTGAAAGAACATTTGACAAAATTTTACACTTTTTCAAAATTAAAAATGTGTAACAATTTGGTAACATAAGGAAATTTTCTCAGTCTGATAAAGGAAATGTCATTTATGAAAAACCTAGGGCTAACAGCACACTCAGTGTTGAAAACTTGAACAAGAAAAAAATGCCCATTTTCACCAATTCTATGAATGTCTTAGACATTGCAAAAAGGTATGAAATAGAAATAAAAACAAAAGGTAAGAGAGGAAGAAGTAAACTTATTTGCACATGGCCAGCCTATTTCCATATAAAATTCTTAGGACTCTACAGCACAATTATTATAACTAACCAGTGAGTTGAGTGAGATATCAGGATACAAGATTAATCCTAAGAAGCCAATTGTATTTTAATGTATTATCAACAAAAATTTTAAAAATGAACTTTAACAACTTCCATTGTATCATGGTCTAAAAACTTAATAGAAGAATAAATTTAACAAAATAAGTGACATGACATCTGTGCCAAATTTACAAAAAAATAGCAGAAATTAATGAAGACCTAAATAGTGAGGAAAAACCATCATCATGAATTGTAAGACGCCATATTTTTAAAATGTTAGTTCCTCTCAAATTGATCTATAGCTTCAAAATAATACCAAGTCAAAATCTTAGCATTTTTTGTAGAAATTGAAAATCTGATTCTAAAATATACATGGAAATACAAAAATCATAGAATATCTAAAGTGATCTTGAAACAACAAACCTGGAGGATTTAGACTAACTGTTTTCTAGCCTTATTACAAAGCTACAGTAATCAAGATAATACAGTTTTGGCATAAGAATCAATCTACATATTAACAGAATAAAACAATCCAGAAATAAACCCATATTTACATGGTCATTTTGTTTTCAATGTAGGGACCAAAGCAAGCTGGTGGGGCAAGAAAAGGCTTTTCAATAAATGGTGCTGAAGTTACTGGAAATGTATATGAAAATAACAATTACCTTAATGCCTACCTCACATTCTATGAAAAATTTAAATTGAGAAGAAACGTGCTTATACATAAACCATAAAATATGTATTTTCTGGACTTGAAGAGTTAAGTAAATATATCTTAGACAAGTCACAGAAAATTTAAATAAAGATAAGTTAGACCATCAAAATTAAAACTTTTGCTCATAGATCTAAAACATTAAGAGAGTAAGTAATGAAGCAACAGTCTATGTGAAAGTATTTGCAAAAACATATCTTTGAGGAGGTACTGCTATCTAAGTATCATAAGATACTATGAAGATTCTGACAACTCAGTACTAGAAAAGACAAACATTCCAATAATAGAAAGAGGCAAAAACTTTAACCAGATGCTTCACAAGAGTAGATAAACAAATGGCTAATAAGCACTAGAAAAAGTGTCAAGAGTTCAATATCATAAGACTTCAGAGAAATGCAAATTAAAAGCATAATGAGCTACCACTAAATATCCACCAGAATGACTAAAATTAAAAAGATTTACATGAAGTGTTGGCAAATATGTAGAACAAACAGAACTTCCATATATTCTCGGTCAGTTTGCAAAATACTAAAACTACTTTGAAAACAATTTGACCATTGTTTATAAAACTACACATATACCTACCCTATGATTCAGCAATTCTAATACTAAGTATTTGCTCAAGAGAAATGAAAACAAATGTCGCAAAAAGTTGTACAAGAATGTTTGTAGCATCTTTTTGATATTAGTCAAGAACCAGAAACAGCCACAATGTCCATTAATAGGAATATTAACAAACCATGTTACATTTATACAACTATGTGTGTATGAGGTGGAATCTCCCTGTGTGGCCCAGGCAAGAGTGCAGTGGCAGGATGCTAGCCCACTGCATTCTCCAACTCCTGGTTTCAAGTGATCCTTCTGCCTCAGTCTCCCAAATATCTGGGATTAGAGGTGTGAGCCATTGTGCCTGGCTCCCAAAGCTATAGTTTTTATTCAGCAATGAAAAAGAAACAAACTTCTCATATACTAAACAAAATGGAAGAATTTCAAGAATGTTACACTGAATAAAAGAAGCCTATGCACAAATGTACCTATTGAATGATCATTTCATATTTATGAACTTCTAGAAGAAACTAATTGAATATATGGTGAAAAATAACCATTAACAATGTTTGCCTGGCAGGATGGCAGAAATTGATGAGGAAAGGGAAAGAGACAGCTTTCTGGGGGTGATGATGACGTTCTATTAATCGGTAAGGTTTTATGTCATGTAGGTGTGTGCCAAAACCCAGAGAATGTATATTAAAATGTGTGTATTCCATTTTACATAAATTAACATAAAAAACCTCAACATATATTAAAGCCTATTTAGTGATATACATTCTGGACTCAAGAAAAAATGGTCATGTCTTTTCTTTTCTTTTTTTTTTTTTGAGACGGAGTCTCGCTCTGTCGCCCAGGCTGGAGTGCAGTGGCGCAATCTCGGCTCACTGCAAACTCCGCCTCCCGGGTTCACGCCATTCTCCTGCCTCAGCCTCTCCTAGTAGCTGGGACTACAGGCGCCCGCCACCACGCCCAGCTAATTTATTTTTTTTTTTTTTTGTATTTTTTAGTAGAGACGGGGTTTCACCATGGTCTCGATCTCCTGACCTCGTGATCCGCCCGCCTCGGCCTCCCAAAGTGCTGGGATTACAAGCGTGAGCCACCGCGCCCGGCCATGTCTTTTCTTAAAAATGTCCTTTGAAATGCATAAAAAAACTTAAGTTTGGTCAATGGATGAATACATGGATAAATAAATGATAAATCAAACATAGTACAATGAAGATAGGATTTAGATGATGGGTATACAGAATGTCTAGAAAACGTTTCCAACTTTGAAAATGTGTATAATAAAATAATGAAACACAATAAATTATGAAATTAATGAGCATGCTTTGTGATTTCAGTTTGTACTCATAGCCTGGAATTTTGTCCTTTTTCAATAATTATTAGCTTGGGTTTGGCAGTAGTGCTGAATTAATAACAATAGTATCAATTACTATTGCCTGCTGTGCAATTGTTCAAGCAAGGCATCTTGTACCAGTACTTATTTTTCTTTTTATGACAGGAAACACAGCATGAAGTCTCATTTGCAAAAACATGAAGTCAGTAGAAACTTACTATCCTGAATAAGAGAATCTCTCCTGGCTTGTTGAAAGTTGTATCACCTCTTTTAACTATTGGTATACATTACTATATGGGAAGGGATAATATATTAGAATATGTATTAGGAGGATTTTGTTGAAAGAAATGAATAAAATTATGATCTATTTCTCTTTGACAATTTATTTTATCAGAATCTTTTGAAAGTTAGAGATGATTCTAATTAAGGCTCATCTTGTAGCACAAAAATATATCAAGGGTCCTAAAAAAAATTTCCCTAAAGGAAGCTGTGATCTGGGTTGGTGATCTGCAATCCCGTCAAGGGTGTAGGGTTTTGAGGAGATTCCAATCTCAGACACAAAATAGAGGACGAGCCTGGACGCAGCCCTAGGCTTAATTACCTGGCAAAATGCCCTGCTTTGAGGATTAAGATTAAGTATATAAAGGTGAGCTAAAATTGCTCTAACCTTGGAACATGGTACAAAGTTGCAAATTAGGAAATGAAATGGAGCTTTAAAGGTCATGTCAGGACTCTTTAGAAAGGATGTTCCACAGTGCATGAGGCAACAACAAATTATAGATTCTGGAGGATAGATCATTATTTATAATCACTTATCTGTCTTGTATTTTTTGTCAGAAAGAAGGACCAATTTATTTGACTTGACTTCCAGACCCTTGGTCCCAGGAAAATAAATGGGGCCACATGATGGAGCACCGATTACCACGTTCAAGCTGTAGGGCCTAGGTTCAATCAGCTACCCTAATAGAGACTCGGATTCCTCCTTGGTAGAGTGGGGATAATAATGATCATAATAAAGTGTTATTGTTGGAAGTAAATTGAATTTCAAAACACTCTTTGAATTTAACAAATAACATAAATATAAAGATTAATTATTTGAAATGTGACATCAAAAGAAGATCCTTAAAAATTATGACATCTTTCCTCATTTCAAGACTCAAATGTATTTTTGCACATGTTGTTAACAAGACAAAATGGGTGGAACTCAGTGATTTGGTATATTTTCTACGTCTACAATCATAGCATAGGAAGTTTTAGTAATAAAAATTATTCTCCACAATATATTTTATTTGGATTACATAAATAACATCAAGAATTTCTTTAATATATTTTATTTTCCTAAAAATCTCTCATGAAGTTTCAAAATTACTTCAACCCTTCTGAGATCAGGATGTAAAAAAATGTTGATTTAATTAAGATTTGAGTGATCTCACAAAGATAACAATTTTCAAAAAGAAATTTTTAAAACAAAAGTCACATCAGAATTAAACATCTAAAAATAAATCTGCCTCGTTGCTAAAATTAAGATTATATGACATGTATAACCAAATATGCTTTATTTTTTTCAATAAGTTGACAGACTTTTCTTTTTCACTTTAACTTTACCAGTTGGGATTATATCCTATGATCTATCAGTGCATTAGTTATGAAAAAATCGTAGAAGATGTTTGAGACAAATTGAAGTATAAGAGATGAGGAGATAGGATACTTTACAAAGTAATCTCAGAACCTCGTTCAGTGCTCTAGGAAATATTTTCTTTCATCACAGGGCCTTAATCCATTTTCCAACCTAGAACATTTGAAGCTAAAAGTTCTATCTAGGAAATTGCATAAACTTTTTTCACTTCTATATTGAAAACATTCACTTGAAGGATGTTGTAGGGTAGCAAAGAAGTAGTAAGAGGCTACTCATAGAGTACAGTAGTCTTACTCCTTTTTAATTTGTTGTGGCCAACTATTTCGGCCACACCTGTGAAGAACTGAAAGGTTTGCCTACTGTTCATTTTGGGGGTTTCATTCACTTCTCCCCTAGTCTCTAACTTCTGCATAGAGAATGCTAGCTCCTAGCATTATTTGCAGGAAAAACAATTAACCACATTACTAAAGTAAAGATGAATAATGTAATTTTCAACATCATCTAACAATTATAGATTAATACTATACTATCCATTTATACAGTCCCTTAATTTTATGGATCTATTTTGTGAAATAAATGTTTGCTTTCAAATTTCTTTTTCAACACAGAGAATTTGAGTTTGGTAAAATGAGTTAGAATGTCACAATTTGAGTAAAGAAATGGAAAAGGATGAAAGAGACTTTTACTTTCCTTTTTATATATTTCCCTTTTCTAAGAGGAGTCCCTCCTGACGTTTCAGAAGCTGTATATTGTCTGGTGTTTGTAAACAAATGGGAATTAAATGCCAGCTCCATGCCACATTATATTAACTGAAAGTAAAATCAGTTTAATTTTTTTCCAGTTAAGTTCAATCTTTGTGACCCTTTGTCCTTCAGATTAAACAAGGAGAATGGAGTTCATTTAGATCAGAGAAACTTCAGAGAAACTTAGCATCACAGAAATAACAGACCCCTTTACTCATTGAGCCAGTATACTGTCAGAGCTAAACTGATAGTTTTATAAAAGGTTGTTTATTGTATTTAAATGAAATTTAAAAGCCTATGCATATCTTCACAGCTGAGATAGCTAATATATATGAAATAGAATTGTAATGTGGCTTTCTTGGAGAGTTCAGAAAAAGTTTGTTACAAATAAGACTTTAAGTCTCAAGTCCAACAACATTAAAAAGTGTTTCTATAATCAAAATGAAAAGGGAAAGATATGAAACCTATTATTTGTAACTGAAAGCACCACATCAATGGCAAGAATGTGGTATCAGTTTCATGACACCTACTTATATTATGCTTAATTACAAGGTCTATTGATTTTTATTTGGAAAGTGAAAGATTTTTAGTCAATACAACATCCCATCTTATCTCATAAAGTTGCACTAACGTATAATATATGCAATACATTAAAATATTTTAAAATGTTAATTTTATTATTTAATTGGTTGCTTTTAACATTTGACTATGGTAAGAGCATAAGAAGTAGAGTCCTGATAGAAGAAGCTACAGTGATAAAATTTAACAGATTCAAAAAGTGATTTAATTGCTCTACACAAATCAGATTTAAAAACAATATTAAGTCTAAAGAAACCCTAAATTACATTATATATTTAAAATTTTTATTAACAACCCAATGTGTATAATTACTTTAGAAAAACCTCAACAATACCAATACTGATAAAGAACTCTGCTCTTTTTTCAATTAATTAATTGCTGGAAATTCCAAGTAAAATTGTCATAGACAGGCACATTTTCCAATGACTTGCCATCTCTGTGACACATAGTTTTAACATTCATAATCCCTTATAATATTATTCCATCCTAAACATCTGGAATCTACTTGCATCATGTTCCCAAGCTTTTCAATCTGTTTTTCTTACATTAAAATGTCACTTAAAGCTTTACAAACCCTCATTTGATGAGGGTATTTAATGATCAGTATGATCATTAGTATTTTACATTTGAGACTAGAAAGAATCAGATAAAACAATTTGCTAAAAAGCACATGGCTACTAAGTGTTACAGTTGCAATTACATCCAACTTTAAATTTCTTATGCCTGTTAGACAAATCTCAATTTCTTTGATAAACTATATTAGTTTGTTTCCAAATTTTAGCCTTTATTAGAGAAATAATAACCTTTGAGAAATAGCATTAATTTTGACATTGCTTGGCTTTAACTCCTTATTTTCCAGAAGTTAACTGAAGGACAAATGATTAAGTGACTTAGTGCTGCTTAATGTTTCCTCTGCTCTTTCATTGTTTCTTTGTTTACCTTCTTGTTGAACAAAATTTTCTCAGTAGTTACTTTAACAACATGTTGCAAGTAATAATACCAACAGTAATAACAACTACAGAGGAAAGAGAAATTTTGACAAATTAAAAAAATAAATAAATAAAAACAAAAAACTCCACAGATTGAAGAAACAAATTCAAATATAGCTGGCCGTGGTGGCTCATGCCTGTAATCCAAGTAATTTGGGAGGCTGAGGTGAGCTGATCAGTTAAGGTCTGGAGTTCAAGACCAGCCTGAGCAACATGGT
Source organism: Nomascus leucogenys (assembly GCF_006542625.1). Lineage (NCBI taxonomy): Eukaryota > Metazoa > Chordata > Mammalia > Primates > Hylobatidae > Nomascus > Nomascus leucogenys. Next base: position 22,943,514 of record NC_044387.1, read on the forward strand.
GAAACCCTGTCTCTTTTAAAAATACAAAAATTAGCTGGGCATGGTGGCGCACACCTATAATTCCAGCTACTTGGGAGGCTGAGGCACAAGGATCGCCTGAACCAGGTAGGCAGAGGTTGCAGCAAGATGAGATGGCATCACTGCACTCCAGCCTGGGTGACAGAGTGAGACTGTCTCAAAAACCAATCAATCAATCAATGTATATATATTCCAATATAGATGCAATAAAAATAATTGCAAAGAGATTAAACTTATGAAAAAATACAGAAAGTCACATAGTGGAAAAAATCGTTAAATTAAGAAAAAAACCCAGCTTTATGTGTATATAGGAAATGCAGTACATATTAATGCAAGGATATAGGAAGGTTGGAAATGGAAAGATATACTTGACAATTATTAAAAAGAGCTAGTATTACATAATAGCATTCCATCAGTTAGGCTGTTAAATCATTATTTTTATATTTACCCTGGAGAAACTACAGAAGTCAAAAAGAAGCTTATATCTGAATAAATCACAACCACACATACACAGACTCAAACACACACACTGATAGGGAAACTCCCTTGGGAATACAAATGGCTGTTCTGAGCTGGCCTGTGTGTTGCAGGGGTGTGCTGTGGGATAGGAGGCAGCCTAGGGCTTAGTGAATCCAGAAGCAGGGGTTAAAGGGTGGTTCAATGATAGAAGCCAGTGGTTGCTTTGGCATGTTTCCAGCATTACAGAAGACAATTATTGCCTATGTACTTACCCCTATATCTGCAGCTATAGCCCAAGCAGCAGTGTTTGTGAAGAAATATCTAGCAGTGTATAATCCTTGGTGGGACTAAGAAGTTGAATGACATAGGATGAGATGGGATCATTAAATCCTCAACATCATTCCTCTACCCACTTTACTTTAAACTTTTTTTTTTTTTTTTTTTTTTTTTTAAGAGACGAGGTCCCACTATGTTGCCCGGGCTGGTCTTGAACTCCTGAGCTCAAGTGCTCCTGCGGCCTTGGCCTCCCAAAATGCTAGGATTACAGGCTCAAGCCACTGCGCTTGTCTAATGCCCACTTTACCTTAAGGCTCCCAAGGCTGATTGTCAATAACTGTGTCTTCCTGTTCTATATTCCTTCTTTTTGGGAGTTTAAAGGTGAATCCCTGAAGAGCTGCCTTGTGAAACAAAATCAAAATAGCCTAGTCATCAGTTCTTTGTTATCTGTGGTATTTGGAGCCTCTGCACTGATTCACCTCATCTATGATGCTTAACTTTACCTGACAGACACAGACTGTACATAAGCTATTTCCCAGACATACCAGAAATAATGTTTTAACAATCATTTGGGCATCATTTAGGGCAGTCAAGTTGACATATAAAATTACCCATCACAACAAGTGTTTAATGTACTTAAAGCATAAAACTTAAATGTGGATTGAACAAAAACTTTGTTAGAATGATTCATTCCTTAAATTAAGATAACAAAAGTATATTTAGAATAGAAGTATTGCTATGTTCCAGAGATAGTAGTAGGCATAAAACATTTTATTACCTAGAATTTGTGTGTATTTTTAAGTTAAAAGCATGATTTTCTAAGAGACTTGATTGCTCTGTCTTATTATTTTATGACAAGATTGACTGTAGATCTCTCGTAGAAGAGATGGCTCTCTCTTCTGCCAGCATTCTAGTTAAGCACACCCATCCTGCTGCCTGCTTCCCATTAACATATTGAACTACTTCAAATCTGTGGTAGAGTCTCGCTTTCTTCTGGTATCTATTCTCACATTCTTTCTCAGTAATAGAGCTCTCAATAACTACCCAGAGCAAAGCACCTGGAAGTTCAATGGTCATGTGGCCATGTTCTAGCTAGTAATATAAAGCAGTTATTGTGTGTAAAATTTAGAAAGTGTTCTTAAAAGGAGGCACTGTCTTTCGTTTCCCTTCTCCTCCTTCTCCTTCTTCTTCTTTTCCTTCTCCTTTTCATTCTCCTTCTTACTTAATCCTTCCTTCCTGTTACATTTTACGTAACAGGTATGGGAGGGAAAGTTCAAGGAATTGTCTGGGATCATGAAGTAGAAACCATTTATTATCTCACAGTTTCTGAGGTTGGGAGTTAGGAAATGGTTTAGGCTGGGCCTGTGTTGAGGTTCTCATGAAACTAATCAAAATGTTGACTGTAGCTATGGTCTCATCTAACACTCAGGGTCCTTTTCCAAGCTTATGTGGTTGTAGACAGAATTCAGTTCCTAGCAGTTGCTAGGCTGAAGTGCTCTGCTGCTGGAGACTGCTCATCATCTTGTACCCTTCTCCACAACATGGCAGTTTACTCTTTCATGGCCAAAAAGCCATGAAAAGTCTCTACTGTTTCAGGTGTCTAACTAAGGGAAAGCCTAGAATCTTTTCAAAAATAGCTCAGCTAATTAAGACCTACAAAGGATATGCTCTCTTTTAATAACTTGAAATCAAGAGATTAGAGACCTAAATTACATCTGCAAAACCCCTTTTCCTTTGCTTATTCTATAAGTTACAATGACATCACCATTTTTGCCTAGATAACAGGATTCTACATGGCATGTACACTAGGTAGCAGGAATCTCATAGCCAGTAGCAGAATTCTTCCTACCACACTGACAAATTTATGAAACCACGAAATAAATTATGGGACCAGCCATGGACCGCTGAAATTTGGGTTTCTTTTATACAAGAAAGAAATATTTATATTTTCCTTATACTGCTGCTATTGTGTTTTGACCACTTGTAGTCAAAGCTAATTCTCACTGATACAATGCTTATTTTCCCAGCCCTTTTACAGAAAACAAACAGCAACACCACATAGCTGCTCACTTCGGGCTCCTCATTTTCTCCTGAAAATGACATCTCCTTCCCTGTGACTTTGTTAGCTATTTGTTGGATAATACAACTGAGTTGGAAAAGTTATATGTAAAATTTTCTTCTCTTGTCTGTAAAACAAAGTTCTAGCTTAGACTTAGCTTTATTAAATTATTTTATAACTTTCTCTGACTTGGCTCAAAGTCATAAAAATTGACATTTTTTTTGACATAAATACCGGGGAAAACATTTGCATTATGTTTTCCCCTTCCCGCTTCAGCTTGTTTTCCTCTCACTTTAGCTCCCATTAATAAAAAACAAGATTATTGGCAACAATAAATGCAGGACATGAATTCAGCATATTATTCTAAGGGAGGAGTTCTAGTTTATCTCATATTTTTAGTACTCCTGGAATAATCTGCTGTTTAATTGAGAAAAAGCAAAACAAAAATATAAACATTGTAGGAGATAGGATAAAGCTGAGAATGTCTTAATCACCTATAATTTTTTTTCCATGCCTTTCATGTAATTTATGGTGGTAAATGATGAACAGCCTCCCTTTCTCATCTTGCCCCATTGCCTTCATGGAGGGTCTGCTGGTTGTATTTTTTTTGACTTCCTCACATTTTCCAGGACCTTAACTGTGAACTCAATTTTCAGACATTTCAGGATTTATGTTTATCCACACTGTCTCTGAGAAATTTTCCTTCATGAGCTTGAGTTCCTCTGAAAGTCAAAATTCCTAAACAGATAACAGCTTTAGATTTTTAAAAAAGCATACATGGAAATATATGACTAAGGCAAGGACAAAAACTGATGTGTGTGTATAATCCTACCACTTCTATTAGCTTCCACAAGTCTCCAACTTTTGATAGTTAGCAATACTCCTGGGAAATACCCTAGTGATTCCCATCACATTTTTCTCATGAATGAATTGCACACACACTTTGAAGAAAGAAAACAGGAAGTAAAATTTGGGAAGGTTTGAATGAATGCTTCTAAAACAATCAACTAGATTTCTTGAAAAGAAACATGAAACAATGCTTTTGGGAAATAATGTTGGATATAATAAAACAAATGCTCACTTGGAGTTTATAAACCAAGAGAGTCTTTAATTCCTCAATGATTTCATCTCATAGAAACGATGATACTATCCTAAATACAGTCATTTCAGGATTAATACATTTTCACTATATTTATTTTTATTCAAAGTTGTTCTGTATCTGTAGTGAGCTTATGTAAATATTGAATTCAAGTTTATTTCAAAGTTTTCTTTAACATATGACCAGTAAAATTTGAATAGAATTTCAAAGACAAGGCAAAGTCCGGAAAACTGAAATGATGTAAAACCTGAAGTAGATGGATTTAATATTACTTTGAACATTAAATATACCTAAGAATTCAGTATTTTAAAAATAACTCTTTGGTATTTATAAAATTAAAAAACACTCAGTCCTTTATTTTCTTTTCAATGGCTACATACACATGATCTGTGAAACATATTAAATATGGTAGCCCCAGTGCATTGATCAGTGATGAAGCCCCATGCATTCATCAGTCATATCAGCTAGGGTTCCATTAGGAAAGCAAGACCACTATGGGTAAAAATCACTATTACAAAAATTAAGTCTTACACCATTTAAGGAGAAACTGAAGAATTAGAAAATAAGGAAATGGGAAAAAAAGATCATTAAACATCCCTGTGTGGATGTAAAAGTCAGAGCTTTCAGGAAGCTGCTAGAGCAGAACCACGAAGCAGGTGAGTATTGTTAGTTCTTTGTTGCTACTATCTCTGAGTTTATAGCTAAGTATCTAGTTGGTCCACAGGGCCAGAAACAGCTGAGGAGAACTGGTCATGGAGCAGGGAAAAGAGAACAAATTGCAACTGCACCTGTTTCTTCTCACTGCCTTAGACGATAAGTACTTTCAAAATGCGGTGGTTTTCGTTTCTTCTTCTCCTCAGTCTTAGAAGAATATCTCTTATGGCCAATTTTTACGGAAAACCATACAAGGAAGGAGACTCTGGGAAGTATCGGATATTTTCAGCCTAAACTGATGAAATACAAAATTACACACCAAACCTGCTGCTGTCCATCTTTTCAGGGTGAAATCTGCCTTGTGATCATTTAGCTTAAACAACACTCTGCACAGATGAGGAAACTGAGTGGCAGAGAGGATCAGATAATTTTGCAAGGACATACCTAGAGAGTTGATGCTTCAACAACTTTATGACTTTAAATCTCAGCTCAAGGTCTTCTTTACAAACACAACAATGTTAACTTTCTGCACTTAGGAATGGGACTGTAGATTAATTCAGTGTCACTGTAAAACTGATAGAGAAAAAGACAGTACTAAATAAGGCACTTTGCAGATTATGTGGTACTAAAGTCTGCGTAAATTTTCCTGCTAACTACTGTATCTTCCAGAAACAATGTAAAATACCTTTTTTCTTCTGTCAAGCTTCCATTTATAACAGATCATTACAAGAATTTTCTTCTAAGTCATTTTAAGGCATCTCATCACTTTATATTATCCTTGTCCATATTGTACTGTAAAAATCATTGAAGGTTAATGCATCTATACTTTGAGTGACCAAGCTATGCCTGACGATTTTAAATATGATGTCACTCTTTTCCCCTGCTATAATGATAAATTTACATTATAATTAACCTTCAAAGAATTTCTTTTTATGCCATATAATAATGCCTTCTTTCAGCTTTGCATTTCAGACAGTGCATAATAAATCACAGGGGGAAAATCTTTATTTTTAATATTCTCACATTTATGTATTTAATGAACATTATTGAATTTTTCAAATACTTATTGGAATAGAGGAGAAATATTTGTGCATATTATTTATTTCAGTCTTAGAGAATGCAGCATTTTGCTGATGCCAGAATGTTAATAATTAGCACCTCTGTTAGAAGTCAGCGCCTGATTTTCAGCAGCATTCTGCTGGGAAGCTATGTTTCCCAAGTGAATGAAGAATTATACAGTTTTATTAAAGAAGAGCCTTTCCTTTGAATACAATTTTAAGAAAATCTTCAAAGGAACAAATTTAAAGCCTCAAATCAGAGTACAGCACTAATTAGTGTATAACAATGATTTAGGCAGAGAGCACCAGGCCTTGTTAATTTTCCAGGCGCATTCTGTAGTCTCTTTGCTGTATGTTTCTTTTGATGAGTCAATTTTATCTAGGTGCAGCTTTTTATATTTTAAATACTGTCATAACACTTCTAAAGTTTTAGAGAATGGTACATACTGATGCTGAAATCTGGCAATTATCTTCTAACTTTGCATTTCAGCAACTAATTTTATGGCTCAGGTTAAATTGCTTAATTCAATTTCAAGTATTTTGCATTTCTAATATTGCTTTAAGTGGCATGTCTCTGAATAAAATAATGTAACAACCTATTTGTTTATGTAACTTTCACACAGAAATAAAAATGTACATCAATCATCAATTATAAATCAAGTTATTTAAGATTCAAAGGTGTCAGGAGTGTGAGTTCCCTTGATCATGTTCTATCTTGCGATGCCTTTTAGAAATTATAAAAGTTAAAACATCAGCTTGCTAATTTTAAAATGCTATGTTCTACAAATGAGTTATCAGAATAAACTGTTTTCTTCATTTAGTAAATAGTGAAGTATTGATCTGAGAATGTCATGGGAAATTAGAAAACAGTAACACCAGAATGTCATATAGCTATGATTTATGACTTTGCCAATGTGAGGTAGAAATTGATTACTATTAAGGTCAATATTAAGATTCATTGACTCAAGTATACATAGTGGCTAAGGCTAAATTGAGAATCAATGCTTATATCAAGAAAATATGTATCTTCCTATGGTTAAAAATATGCCAATATATCCTGTCATCCTGTTATTACCTATTATGAGAATCTAATCTTTGCAGCATGATAAATATTTTACAATTGAAAAATCATCCACTGCTGCTTATATTGGTCTCTGCATCATCAATGATAGAATATTAGATTATTTCAATTAAAAATTGGCATTCATATCAAATACAAAGGAATCCTAACTACAGTTTTCTTCTAAATTATTGAAGAATCCAAACTCCCTTATATAGCACACTGAGGAACATATTATCATAAAATTCACACCAGTGCAAACAGATACATTCTCATTCTGAAACAGCTTGGAAAATAGGTATAGCTGAATGAATATATAACTAAATAAAGTAAAATAAAAATGACCTTTGGAGTTAGAAACTACAGACTCATAAGGCAGATATGTTAGAAAAACATATAATTTATAATAGTTTAAATAACTGTGCCATATTATAGCCCAGCTTACCTAACATTTCTTGTGTATTTAAATTAACATTTTAGACAATTCTAGCCCTCTTCACTTTTCCAAAACCTTTTTCCTCCATTAATTTGCTAGTTTATTTTTTTTTAAATTCTTCTTGTGATTGTTTCCACTTTAAGTTAGATCAATATACTTGTCTTTTATGGATGGTCACATGACTAGCAGACAGAACATATTATTAGAAATTATAGCTGAACTCGAATAGCTTATAAAAATGTTTATTGAGCACTTGTTATTGCAAGGCTTATATGTAAGACACTTAAAACAGCAAATATGATATTACACTTGACATCCTAAAAGCAATAGCAGCTGCAGTTACAACACAGAAATAAGAGAAAAAATAGAACCATTCCCCAGTGAATGCTTTTTAGACTATGGTGCTAGAATCAAGAGGGTTCAATAAAGATGTCTTGAAAACTACCAGGGTTAGAAGATAGGCAGCAAGGATACAGTATTATGTAATAAGTATGTAATAAGTAATTACATATTTATGCAATTACCTAATCATTATTGCACTCCTTTAAACAGTACAGTACACTTCTTTAAAAAGAAATATAAAAACAAGTGGTTATAATAAGATACTGGTAACCTACACAGTGTTAGTTCAAAATCCTGAGATTGTCATACATAAGTGATTCATAGATTTATATGTTTAGTGTCATCAACAACCCACTAGAATTTTCCAATATGGTTAATTTGGGGCAGGCATGGTGGCTCATGCTTGTAATCTCAGCAGTTTGGGAGGCTGAGGTGAGAGGATTGCTTGAGCCCACATGTTCGAGACCAACTTAGGCAACAAAGTGAGACCCCATCTTTACAAAAAATAAAATAATTAGCCAGGCATGCTAGCGAATGCCTGTAGTTGCAGCTACTCGGGAGGCTAAGGCAGTAGGATCGCTGGAGCCTGGGAGATCAGGGCTGCAGTGAGCTATGATTGCTTTCCAGCCTGGGTGACAGAGCAAGACCCTGTCTCAAAACAAAGCAAAACAAAACAAAAGAATAGTGTTAATTCAAGTTCATATAAAAATACAAAATAGGAATAGAATTGACAGTGGTGGAATAAAATGATAATAGAGTAGACCATAGAGCCAAACACAGCATTCAACTATTGAACTGCTAGATATACCTGCTTGACAGAGTGTATAAAGTCTGTTGTGGTAGTCAGAGTTCTCCGGAGACACAGAACCAACAGCATATGAAGAAGAGAGAGAGAGACAGAGAGACAGAGAGACAGAGAGAGACAGAGAGACAGAGAGACATATATTTTTAAGAGTTCTTTCTGGCTTGGAGTTGGGGGAAAGGAAGGCCTTCAACTTATTGGATGAGGTTTACCCATATGATGGATGGAAATCTTCTCTACTCAAAATCCACTGAATTAAATGTTAATCTCATCCAAAAAACACCCTCAAAGAAACATCCAGAATAGTGTTTGATCAAAAATCTGGGTACCATGGTCCAGCCAAGTGGACCCAGAAAATTAACCATTACATCTGCCCTATTGATGTTATGCATTATAGGGCACAATATAACTCTTCTTAATAGTTTGATTTTGCAACTTACATGTCTTTCATCAAGCTGTCATAATTATTTTATTGCTAAATATTAAGTGAAATATATTAAATATGTTAAAGGCAAAGAATGGAAGACAAGAAAACGCATTCAAGAAACTAAATTGTCTTAATTATAAATATAAATTTATATGTTTATTTCAAAATCAAAATAAATAGTTACATGAAAATTATAGAATATCATTAAACTGGTGTCTAAACATTCTCACATCTTAAGGTATACATTTAGACTCCAAGCTGAAACAAGTTAACCTGTTTTAAACATAACTAAAATCTCAGAAATAAAATAAGATAAAAGTAGAATGTATTTTCTTTTCTTATTAAATGTATTGATATTTAAATTTTTCATATAGCTAAATTAAAAATTAATTAACCCAATAGTAAGAAATGCAGAGTAAAAACAAATCAACACCAAAGTATGGAATCAATAAAGATACCATAACCTGTTTAAAATCATTAGTTATTATTATATAAATACACATTTAAAAACGAAACCTTAAAAATAAACATTAAAAAACTATTAATTTATGTCTTTTATTATTTTGTTCTGGGTAATAAAATGAAGCTTTAAATATTAAATAGTGTCAAAGTGTTTTAGTTAATGTAGTTTTAATTCCATAATTAAAAATTCAGCACTCTATCGTATTTACCCTGGAAGGCCACCATGAGCTCATTATAAGGTCAGGTGTCAAAGATACAATCATTAATTCAAAAATTCTTCAAGCTGCTACTAATTGCCAGCTACTCTTCTATATACTAAGGATAGTTTCTGAACAAAGCAGACCCAGTACCTTTTCTTGTCAGGAAAACAGACAATTAGCAAATAACACACCATTTCTATATAGTTACAATTGTGGCAAGTAATAGCAAAGAACCTCCAATCTGACCAGGAAAAAGTACCACAGCTGGTGGAGTAAACTACCTTAGTTACTGGTGTATAAACCAAAACTTTTGTATATCAGTTACATATTCCACAAAGGGATGTAGTTTATGCCTTTGAAATGCCCCCTTTCCAACTTCTGATTTTGTCCAACCAAGAGACGAGCTTGCTTTCGGCTTTTTCAGGATCCTTAAAACAACAATATTTACACAGTGTTGTTAGAATAGGCTATAGACAAGTAAGTTAAAAAAATTGATGTAGCAATTCAAATTTTTTTGATTTTTAACCATAATCAGAGCCAAAAGATAGAATAAGAAAACTCACCTTTAAGGATTTCTGTACATTCTACAAAAATGTACTGGAAGAAAGAATATGGCAATGTGCAAAAAAAGATGGTAATGCATTATTTTCTCTCTAATATAAAATGTAGATATTATTGCAGGGTGGCAATTGTAACACAGTTGACAGAAACACTCTGATATGTATTAGATTGGTTATGTTTGTGAACATTGCATCCCAAACAAAGACAACACATTGAAATAGCAATGCTAAAATTCAGGTCTTTCTCTGGCCAATTCATTTGCCTTTAATTATTAAAGATTTTTTTCCTACAGATAAAACTGATCAAGTAATCTGAGATCAACAACAAAGCATGGAATCAATAAAGATACCATAACATGTTTAAAATCACTAGTTATTATTATGTAAATATACCTTAAAAAACTAAACCTTAAAAATAAACATTAAAAAACGATTAATTTATGTCTTTTATTATTTTGTTCTGGGTAATAAAATGAAGCTTAAATATAAAATAATGGTAAAGTATTTTAGTTAATGTAGTTTTAATTTATATTAAATTATAATAGCCTATGTCTTAATGGAAAGTCTTGGAAAGTGTTAAAAAGTCCTCATATTCCAATACCATTCATCAATATAATAGAAAAGATATTTGAGCATTTAAAGAGTAAATTGCTCTTTAAGCATGTAAAGAGCAAGAAAACAGTATAACAAAAATCATTATCACTTGATATAAGGATAAATGGATGGACGGACTGGTAGTTACATAGTGGGTCAGTGAAAATGCTAATGACTTTCGTTCTTTTAGAGTGAGAGGTTGAGCTATTCTTACCCTCCACATTACAGGGCAGTCCATAAAACTACTTCTACTGTTTGAGCATATCGAACTCTCATCTTTTTCCGCTAACAGTTCCCAACTGTCTGATGTCTCACTCTTCTCTGACCCTGCTACTGAATGATACCATAGCCACATCCTTTTTTAGCGTTAAGAAAGGATGAGAGAACAAAGCAACAAAATAACCTTTGCATTTAGGAAAATCATGTTCGAATGATCATAAAACAGCAGGGTGAAGCTGCTGCTATGAGCTTCCATTTGGAATTTTTTTTTTTGAGCACTCAGTTATTTTTACTTATTCTCACCAAATTTTTGTTTTATAAAGGAACCACCAATTACTGCAAAAACTTCATTTTACTTCTGCAGTGGACACACAGTGTGTTTGTTTTCTGCCCCAGAATAGAGGCTCTTAGCATTAGAATCCCCAAAACACTTTAAGAGTGAGAGACAGAGATTTTTATCGGTAAAAATCATGGAGCAGAAAAGTAATGTCATTCTATCCATTGATCTAATCTGGCACTTAAGTGAATGAAAACTTTCTTAATTTCTATCTCAGTAGCAGGATTCCAAAAGTACAGCATGATGCAAGGCATAATAATGCTATTTAACTTTGAGTGATTATTACTAAATAAAGCTACTGGTAAAATAAATGTTATTACCACTGGTAAAAAAAAAAATAGAGAGAGAGAACATTGTGAGTCTGAAATGATAGATTAAATTATAAAGAATTAGAACAGCAAGTGCACTTACAGCTACATTTCTAAAACTGTATTGAACCTCATTATAAATAGAATCAGCAGCTGCATGAGAGGTCTGTAGCTTTTCTAATAAATCTGCTCCACTTTCAGTTCAGATTGACAATAGTTAAGACACAGGGATAACTGATAGTACATTTACACTAAAATATGTCACAAGTTCTGTAGGACAATAATATATCAACTGAACATACAAATGTAGAAGTATTTTGTAGTGAACCCCATTTTATATCTTGAATAATCCTTGGCATGGCAAACAACACTTTAAATACGCCTTTAACACAGTAGCAGAGGAATTGCATGCAGCAATTGTCCCTTCCACCTGAGTCGTATGGTTGCAAGACTGCTCGGAGAACAGTTCTCTGCAATCCAATACAAATTTAGACTCTAAACTGTAGCACGATATGTAATGGTAAATTATTTAAAACTTCCAGTGCATTCAGTGAAATGTGTATTCACATCTGTCTTTGTAAATAACATGTTTTTTCTTCATGTACTAAATTATAAAATCTATAACCAGTTCATCTTGAACAATCCTGCCCTTCTTTCTGACACATTATTTAGGTATATTATTTTGGAAAGATCATCTTGCATACCACCCAGAAATATTCAGGCTCTGGAGATATTATTAGTGAGAAAATATTCCATTAGTAAATTCTACCCCTCAGATGCAGGTATTCCACTTTCAACATGTTAAAACTTGTTTACATCACATTATATTCTCATCTCTCATAAAACACTTCTTCTACTGTTTTCCAAGGCATTGAGATTGTTGACCTGAAAATGCCCCTCCACATGATAATAATAGACAAAGTAATTCTACATTTTTGTCCTGGCCATGCTTCAAGGGTTGTACTTAATTATGTTAGATGATTACTAATAGCCTATAAAAAATAAAGTCTAGAAAATTGTTTCAATTATGAGCTTTGCTCATTCAGCCCTAGTTCCAAAAACTTTTTTTTGTTTTGCAGAGAAAATAAATACTTCAACTCAATGTCTGATGTGTGAACTTTGAATGTTAGCCAGGCACTAAAGCACATAACAAAGCAAGTGACCTTTTCATTGTTCAGTGATGGCTGCATGTGATAGCAGTTCCCCAGGATGCATGTTTGGTACACAGGGTTATGTCTAATCATCTTGCTTACCATGTCTCAGCATGGATCCATTTGGGAAAAGCAACAACCTTTTTTATTTAATCTACTAATCAATGGAATATAGATCCGTGTTGAAAAATAATACCATCTTGCTAATAAAACTGAAACAAATTCACTAAAATGGAGATTCATACTGATCTCAATTATATGGGTGCCTCACTAATATTCTTGCGGATATAATGTAAATAATTCATGTGACATGTATTTTTAGGATTCTTAATTATTATTGAAAAATATTATCCATTAATAGCATTAACAGTCTTATAATCCTTACAGTTGCACAACTTAAGCAATTGATAATTGTTCCTTTTTTTCCCAAAACCTAATTACTATTGAAAAATTTGCATCATCTAGTCTATCTTTATTAAACTTCTAAACATTTAAAATATAACATATAACAATATTTCACTTTGTTAAGAAATCTTTTCTCTAAAACATCTAAACTTATTTTTCTACAATTTCAAACATAGTAGCAATGTATACATAAAATTAGAGTAACATGTTATTCATATCACTGGTTTTGACTGGGTTGATAGAATAACTTATTTTAATTATTCTAAATTAAAAACTGAAACATGTAATTTACAATCAATAAATATAATCCAAACTTTATTTTACTATCACTTAATTTCCTTGAATATAGTTTCATTAAAATGTTGTATAGTGGAGTCTTCCAGACTCTATCAAAAATTAACTCTATCAAACTTGTATTTCATATTTGTACCAGTTTTCTTTTTAAATCTTTATTGAGTTATAATTGATATAGAAAAAGTTGCATAAATTCAAATTATACAATTTATACATTTTGATATGTTTTGACATATGCATACACCTGTGATACCATCACCACAATCAAGACATTAAAGATATTCATCACCTCCTCTTACCACACACACACACACAGAAACATTCAATTCACAAAGCACAAAACAACACATGGAAATTTTTGTATCTGTTTTTTAGTAAAGAAAATCCCAATGTGAGTAGGTAACTCATTATTGCTAAGAAATAAAAATTTTTATAACAATATGGTAAATAATTACTTAAGTTATTTATTCCCTGGGCTATTTACTAGTGACACATATTTTATTTTTTTCTATGAAAATGTGTTTGTAAAATATACTAAAATACTTTTATAAAAATTAAGGGTTTGCTAAAAATTAAGCCTTTTCTGAAACATTATTATGGAGCTTTACAGGAACCTAAGAGAAAGTCACATTGTAGGGTAGTATAACCAAATAGAAACTTCTTGCCTATTATATGAAATCTTAAAAAATGTAATAATATACATATGTGCAATACATTCTTTCACATTCTGAGGATGATTCTGTATGATTTTCTGGCATTGGCATTGAATAGTCTACACATGCTTTCTGCTATGTGTTTCATGAAAGGGCCTTATATGTAAAATGATCCCCAAATGATGAAGAAGCCAGGAAACCCAAAAGGAGGCAGACAAATCCAGTTTGTCGGTATCCAGTGATGTATTGAGTAAACATACAGGCAGAAGTGTGGTCTTAGGCAGTGTGGATCTCTGCACCATTATTCCTGAGACCCAAGGCTTCTATAACAGGGAAACAGTACGTGTACTCCAGCAAGACAATTAAAGGCCTCCAGAACAGGCAAGAATGCTGTGTGCATCATAGCCTGTAATTTGTGTGATAACATCAGGTTTCTTTTTTTTTTTTTTTTTGAGACAGAGTTTAGCTCTTGTTGCCCAGGCTGGAGTGCAATGGTACATTCTTGGCTCACCACAACCTCTGTCTCCCAGGTTTAAGCAATTCTCCTGCCTCAGCCTCCCAAGTAGCTGGGACTACAGGCATGCACCACCACGCCAGGCTGATTTTGTGTTTTTAGAAGAGATGGAGTTTCTCCATGTTGGTCAGGCTCGTCTTGGACTCCTGACCTCAGGTGATCCGCCTGCGTCGGCCTCCCAAAGTGCTGGGATCACAGGCATGAGCCACCACACCCAGCCTTCTTTGTTCTTATACTAGGAACAGTAAATAAAACTGAAACCAGGAGGCATTCATGGGACTGGAGCCAATCAGAAGTTATCATTGCAGATTAGCATCCATGATGGAGTCACCTTTGTCTCTACAGTATGGTATCAATTTGAACTTAGAGTAGCAATATAAGTGGCAATTGGGAAGGCATTATTTGTCTTCCTTTTCAGATTCGGGAAAAAATGACCTAACATAATAAAGAGATGTGCTCAACGTCACAGAACTAAGGAGTTATAAAGCTGGGGTAGAACATGGATTACCAGACTCCTGAAAGGGAATTTTTTGTATGAAAGACTGCTGCCATCCCAGTATTCATGCATAGAAAACTGCTAGATCTGCTGTGAAAACCTGTCTAACGGTGCAAAGGATTAACTTAACTCTGAATTCCTTAAAAGTTTATGAATGAATACAAGAAATGAAGTCTTTAACTACTTGAAAATCTTAAAAACTCCTTCTCAGATTTGATTATTTTTGTCACCCTGGAAATGGCACATTCATTTAACTTTGGTGTTAACCATTGACAACCACCTTATGATTTACCCATTTGGTGGTATTAGTTCTAGTTAAAGCTAACAATTTTGGTGAGACTATATACAGCACTCTCTATGATATAATATGTCTATGGGGGACTCTGCAAAACTGAAAATGTCAATTTGAAAAGTGTCAGTACCTATGTGGCACACACAAACACATGCACACACACATCACTCACTTGTTAGTGTTAAAGTCTTTAGACAAATTAAATTTATCAAAAATTTTTTTAGCAAGGGAGCACTCATAAATCAGGGAGCACCCTGAATTCTGAGTGAGCACCAGTAAAGGTTCAGAAAGCTAGCAAGTGGGCGGGTAGTATTTATATGGAGAAAAAGGAACCGACATTTAAAAAAATGGCCTGATTGGTGGCCTTTGCTTTATTTGGACATTTCTGAGCAGTTTGCATCCTGTGACTGGCTGAAAGCTCAGCCGCTATGATTGGCTGAGACTCAGTTATTTGTTGTAAGAATATAGTCTCATTAGGTTGCAGGTTGCTTACATATTTAGTTGGGTTAAGTTCACTACAAAGGGAGGCAGGTTTCGCCCAATTTAATATAATTTAACATTAATCAAAAGTTTAAGAAGTGATAAATGTATTTTCCTTTTTGATGAAAAGGGGTAGGGGAAAGGGTGCATGGCCAGGATAAAAAAAACTTCAGGAATAGACCCTAAGTGGAAGAAAAAATAGTCAGTAGTGAATAATGATTGCATAGTCACAGACATTATCTGTATACACAACTAGATTCAACACCCATTCTGTATTTCACAGGCCTCCACCTCACTTCTATTTGTGCTCTCTTTTTTCTACTTTTCAAAGAAATTATATTAACACTGCTTTCTTGTTCTTTTTCTTCTGCCACCTTCAGAAGGTTTGTTTTCTCTCCTTACCAAAGGTACCTCAGTTTTACTTTGCATTATTTCCCTGCCTTCTCAGAATTGAACTCTTCATAGCCCTGAAACTCTTACTGATGCACTTCTTTTTACAGCTAACTCCCCTCCTTAAATTATAAAAGAGACAGAGAGCGCGCGCCTGTGATAATTGACTGAAGTTATCCCACATATAACTAGGAAATTCCAACACTGCATATGCAAAGACTCACAGTACAGCTGAAGCTTTAAGCATGAGTAATAAATGACCAGACAAGGTGGTTCTATCCCCAACAGGAAAATTCTCAAGTTAGAAAAATAGTAATAAACCCAAGCAGCCTCATAGACTGTAGATTTATGCTTTATAGCTGTTAAAGCCCCACACTTAACCAGCCGGTGGGGCAGAATCATTTCCCATGGATCATAAATCACTCGCTTTTCTACAGTACTCAGTGTTCACCTTCATGTTACTACTAAGACAAATGCTAGCTTGTAGTTCAAAGAAATTTGCATTATGTGGTAGAATTATATGAATTGCCCATCCAGTTCTCCTGAGTGCCTGCAGATTGTCATAAAATAACAAGAGCAATAGTATATTATGGAATTGCTGCTCACAGCACTACTCTTGACGGTGAGCCAAAGTACTGGAGAGCTTTAGAGTTTAGTTAGAACTTTCGAGTTAGGCCATAAAAACACGTTTCAGAAATATATGGGTATTTGAAAAGCTTGTGTTCATTTTTCTACGGACCAAATGAAGCATGTAATTCATGGAAACAGCATGAAGCACAATGTTTTCCACCTAATTCCCAGCAATTTCTAGTAGCCAGGATAACAGTAAATCACAAGAAACCTAAGAGACAGTTGACTTCAGAAAACGAATTAACACTAAATCTTAGATCAATAAAGAAGAAATAGAACCAAACCCTTTCATAGATATGAGCAGCCAAAAACACGTTTGGTAAAATGATAAAAATGAAAAATATGAGATAACCTCACTTGTAATTTGCTGTAACATTTGTTCAAGATCTTCTTTGGTGGTAATAGATTACTACTCTCATGTCACTCCAAGAATCTATTTTTGTAATAATATGACCCCATAGTCTATGAATGAAGATACTGCCATCTTTATTATTACACATGCAAGTGAATCTAAATTATTTGACATAAAATGTTATGGTATAAAATAGAGTCAAAAGGCCAATAAATATTTATATATTCCATGTGTTTCATTCAAAATAATGCCTTGGTACATGCATGTTCACCTCTTTCTCCAAAAATAACCTTGGAATTGGAGCACATGTTCAAAATTGAGTAGTTAGAGCCCTGATACCACCACAATATTCCTGAAGTTAAAGCATCTAGAGGCTGAGAACAGTTGGATAAAAATATAGGCCTGAGGAAAAAAAAATTCTTCCCTGTGGAGCTTCAGAAAGGCTCCAAACTTAGATGGTTACACATTTAGAGAATGGGTGTGAGAGGCAGAACAGTAATTGCAGTAACCATATTTGGAACAGCTGGACCATGCAGCCTACCACCACCTCCACCATCACCACACAGTCAGGGAGAATAACAAAAGTGCTGCTGTCTCTCCAAGAAAAGACAGATTTTGCATTTTAGGAGACTTCCATAATTTAGATAAATTCCTAGTGGGAACATTAGGGTACAAGATAAAGGCTTTATGAAGAGAGTACATGTATCTTGGGGTATAGGAGTTTGTGCACTGAGATGAATCCTGCCTGCTGACATGCCTCACTTATTCACTGAGTCCTCCCAGTCAGCACTCCCAGTCAGAAGATTCTGGAAGGGAAACAAACCCATCCCGAAGAAAGGAAATCCCTTCCAATGCCCATATTAGCCAATCTTTTCTTTCATTCACAAATATAAACTAACCACCAATGATCTCCACATAACCAAAGAGAGGGAACAAAGTACAAAGAACAAAGAAATTAAACAAAGAAGAAACCGTGGTAATTCAGAAAATACTAGTGAAATTGAAGATAATTGTACTCAGTAATTTTAGATTGATTAGAGAAGATACTGCATCAAAACCATTAAAAAAAGCAGCAACATTTAAAAAAAATTCTAAAGACAAGATAAAATTTTTGGTAATCAAAATTCAATAATAGCAAAAATAATAAAAATACAACAGTGAAAAAATCTTCCAGATCACCAAGTAAAAAATGAAGGGATAGAATGAACGAGAAAAGGTAGGGGAGGCAGTATAAATCCAAAAGACAAAAAACATTGGTTTAGTATGGAGTAAATAAATAGAAAAAAAAACGAAATATAAAATGGGACGAATTACTCATAAATATAATAAAATGCTCCAAGTCTGAAAATAAAACATTTTTAAACTGAGACTACCTTCTAATTGCCAAGCAGAGAACAATGAAAGAAGCAAAAGAGTGAAGAGCACCTCTACATAAAACCTATTCATTTAAAAATCAGTAGCTATAGGACTCCGAGAAGAACATCTTTAAAAATAGTAATAACGGGAACACCACAACACAGTTTTTTGTTGTTGCTGCTGTTTTTTAGATGGAGTCTTGCTCTGTTGCCCAGGCTGGAGTGCAGTGGTACAATCTCGGGTCACTGCAATCTCTGCCTCAAGGGTTCAAGTGAGTCTCCTGCCTCAGCCTCCCAAGTGGCTGGGACTAAAGGCGTGTGCCATATGCCTGGCTAGTTTTTGTATTTTTAGTAGACATGGGGTTTCATCCTATTGTCCAGGTTGGTCTCAAATTCCTGACCTCAAGTGATCCGCCCGCATCAGCCTCCCAGAGTGCTGGGATTACAGGTGTGAGCCACTGCGCCTGGCCCACAACACAGTTTATAATAACATTTGCAGTAGGTGAAAGTAAAATGCTTCTTTTATCAGCAAAATGCATAAAATAACATGTTCAACAAATATTTGAGTCTTGCTGTGAGTTAGGCATCATTCTAAGTGTTGAAGCTCTAGCTATGCAGAAAAGACAAATATCAGGTTCTTCATGAAGTTTGTATTCTAAGTGATGGAAAGGTAATAAAATAAATAAGTAATCTAAGGTAATAAATATTATCAAGAAAATAAATCTGTCTAGGAGGATAAGAATTGATAAAGGTGAAATATAGGAAAGTTTGCAATTTTACAATTTGGTGACTTAAAAAAAAATCTAGAGAGCAAAATTAATGTTCCAAGTGTGAACAAACTAAAACTTAGCATAACGCTGGATTGTCAGACATCCAAAGTTCATATTCCTATCAACAGGAGTGCATAAACATAGAAGTAATTTCTAACAATATTTATTACTATTATTATAGTAATAAATATTGTTAGATTTATAGTAATATCATATTACTAAACAATATTTATTAAAACAATATTTATTGTTTCTAACAATGTATATTACATTGTTTTCCAAGGGGAAATAATATACTAGGGTTTGATACTAGGGTTGATACTAGAGTTTCCTTATCTATAAAGGAGGATTTAAATACTTTCTCAAGTACCATCTATCCAAAAATTCTGTGATATTGCAAGACATTCAAATTTTAAAAATCACTTAAGTTAAAACGTAAAATATATTTAAAATGTGGCTACCTGTATCTAAACATGTTCATTGAAACACCATTTATAGAAAATTTAAAATAATAAACACTCCCATCAATAGGAAATTGTTTAAAGAATTACATTTTTTAAGTCAATGGCATATTAAGTAGCCATACAAAGGATGAAAAGTATTTCACTCTAAGAAAACAAAATCAAGTTGAGTAAAACAAAAATCAAGTTAAAATGCAATATCATCTTATATTGGAAATACACAAAACAATGTTAATAATGGTGTTCAAGAAGGTTGTTACATATTATGTAGGTTTTAAACAGATTATTTTCTATATCATGTGGTTATTATTGTTAACACATTTTAAATAACTAATCAAAAATAAGTAAAATCATACAGACTAAACTAAAAGACATCCAAGAAACCTTACATTTTAAAAGTTTCTTAAAAATATGAGATATCATTTCAATTGCATAAGATCACAAAATAAAACTACGTAGTTTATACATATATAAACAAAATGTAATTTAAAATATTTGAAAATACTAGTATATATACATGACTGCTGGCTGAAATATTATGAGAAGGACTTTAGAATCAGAGTTGGGGTCAGAAAAAAGATGTATGGAAAAGAACATTAGCTTTTAGTCTTGTTTCTGTAATTTAATTGTTATTTAATCAGAACATATTACTTCTATAAAATAAAAGTAATGGAAAAGATATCTCTATATTTACACATGTATGAACAACTGGAATTATATGTATATGCCATTTTATATATGACATTTACATCTGTATGACATATGACATTTTAATAACATTTAAATTTGAGTTAAGAAGTTAAACAAGTTGCAATTTTACTCCTTAATTTATAAATCAGTGTTTGATTCATTTATAAAAAAGATATATTGTATTATAACTATTTTAATAGAATAACCTATGGTCAACATAAATATAATTAACCATTTCCAAATAATTTATACAAAATATTTAGACATTTAACTTGGATCACAAAAACAGTATCAATTAGTAACAATTTGGTAATTTTAACGTATTTGTGAAAGTAATTGTTCTTCACTGAAATTTATAGCACAATAGATGACCATAGCGGAAAAATATTAAATTTTTAATTTATTTTAGTACTGGTCTATTCAGCCTGCAATATTATCTTTAAAATCTGTGGACAGAAGGTGAGAATCAATTTAAATTTTTAAAATGAAATAGATATGCAAAATATGTTCAGAGAAAAACAGGTACTGAGTTTCACAAAAGAAAGTCATGTATTGAACAAGGCAGTCATTGTACCAGCACTGGTCAACTCCCCTCTGGACTCTGAATAATGATAAAATACATTTTCGTGTTATTTGGGGCATTATATTTTGGACCTCTTTCTTAGACCAGATTATCCTGAAATTTAACTAATAAATCCTTAAACAAAGACATACTTTTCAGTGCTATCTGAAAGTGAAAAAGGATGGACACTCCCTAAACTAAGTCCTAAGTATTAATAATTCAGAAATAAAGGGCATTTTATACTAACATTTTAATCTTCTTCCTTAATTGCACACATCCACTGAGTAGCTAAATTTCTCCTTGTTCTTTGGTCTTCCACAAATTCTTTAAAAACTTTTCCCGCAATTTAATGCAATTCAGCAAACATTTAATTTGATCTAATTGCTTTTGCAGTTCAGAAAGCACAACCGTGTCACAATAAACTTGAAAAATTAGCTACTGGTCATGCATGGGCTCTGAAGAAATGCATATTTTTCTCAGGTTCTCCAATCATGATATTTAAGAGTAATATAATGTATTAAGCCTTTAGACAAAATTCAGTGCTTTTTTTGTCCATTTTAATGACAAATGTGACATTAGCCAAAATTTAAAATTTTGGTTAATCTAAAGTTATTCGTGAAGTAAAGAGATCCAAAATGGTAGTAAAATTGTCCATTTAAAAATGTTTTACTGCTGATGAACCATGTTATATTCCAAGTGTCACTTTGTATTTTCCAACTTCTGTTTCTGAACAAAAATTAAAAGAGAAAATTGACTTTTAAACTTTCACACTAAAATCTTTTCTGCTGTGTACAATTCAGATCATATATATGTAGACATGTCCTAGAAAAAAATGGTAATTTGCAAATGCAAGCTAAAATGAAGTCTATGTAATGAAAACAATTAGTGTTGCCTGATAATCAATTATAGCTATTAAGACTACTCAAAGAATGGTGTGTCTTCACTGACCTGACCTCTGTGGTGACTGACAGTGGGAACAAAGCTGAGCATGTACCACCTTGAGAAAGTCTTCTCCATGTGGCGCACAGACACTGCTGCCTTTGACCTTGTACACACCAGCCATTATCTTCCTTTACCCAGACTAGTTCAACAGCTTTCTGGTTTTACTTTTTCAGTTTTTCCTCTTTATATATATAACAGCATCTCCACCCACCAGAGAAAATGAGTTTGTGTAAAGGAAAATGTGTTACTTTTTAAGACACAAAATCAAAATCCTCCAAAGACTTCTCATGGCAACCCAAATAAAATCCTAACTCTGTAGGCCAGGACCAAAACTTCCCACATCATTTCTGACTTCATCCCATTCTAGAACTACTGCCTGTGCCCTGCCCACTGTTTCTCATTCTGTCAAACTTGTCAACCTCATTCCTTTCGCAGAGCTTCTTGTACTTGCTGATGTCATCTGCCTGTAGACTGAACAAGACCATCTCCTTCCAATTTTTTTCTTGAACTCAAATGTCATCTTACTCACAACATTGACCATCTTGTTAAAGCAATCCCAGCCCCCATCATCAAACCACCTTTGTTCTCTATCACATTGTGGATTTTATCTTCTAATTTAATACTTAGATTTACCTTATCTAATTTATTTTTTCTGTGATTATTGTCAACCTGCTTCTCCTAGGCAAGGCATTCCCTTGTTACCACTGTATCATCAGTGCATAATTCAGTGGCTGGTAGAAAGGAGACACAACAAATATTTGTAAACTGACTCATTGATTAATGTCATTTCTGGTTCCATTCTATTTCCCTCTGGGACCTCCTCTTGAAACAGTGAATATTGAAACTGCTAGATATTTCCAATATTCCTCAGCTTGTCATACACACTTCTTACCTATTTCTCCTTTATGCACTATAAAATTCCTAAACTCTATCTTCCAGCACACAACTTTGATCTTAATTATAATCTCTTTTCTTGTTTAGTTTGATATTAGAAGGGAGAGGATTATCTTTTGATTTTAAAAGAACAGGGATGATATAT
Source organism: Nomascus leucogenys (assembly GCF_006542625.1). Classification (NCBI taxonomy): domain Eukaryota; kingdom Metazoa; phylum Chordata; class Mammalia; order Primates; family Hylobatidae; genus Nomascus; species Nomascus leucogenys. The sequence continues at coordinate 22,966,360 of NC_044387.1, forward strand.
TTTCACATCTATTTATGTTTAATAGATAATATTCTGTTTCCCTATTTCTAATAACATTTATTATATTAGTATCAAAGTCTTACTCTGTTTTTTTAAATTAATCCTGTTTCTTTGGATACCAGATTCCGCTACTGTATTTACTGTCTGTCCTTCAAACATCTGCTGATTTTTTAAATTCTTTTATTCTAGGTAGTACTGGTTTGTTCAATTTATTTTACTATAGCTATTTTCAAATTACTTAAAATAGTTTAAGTTGCTTTAAATATGCCAGTAACAAGGAGTTTAGAAATTGAAAAGAGTCAGGCATATTTTCAAGAAGACTTCCACATTTTAATAAGATAAATAATAAAATAAATACTCATTTTATTACATAGAGGAGGAAATGTAAATGAGATTTATAATAAATATTCAGTGTGAAATAGATAATTTGTACTTTTACTAATTATGTCATATATTATGAATCACATGCTTGTTACATTAAGGCTATAGAGTCCTTTGTTTGACAAAATAAACTTTAGTAAAGCAGGTTGTCTGATCAATCACTTATGTTTCTATCCATGAAATTAGCAGATACCAAAGTGAACTTCGTGCTTATGATGTACTCTCTTCTGACAACACTGAACAGACAAATAAAAATCATTTAAGATGTCATGTTCTTCTATTATTTGACTTTACACTTCATTTGTTTCTGTTACACAGCCTTGTACTTTATTACCCATTGTTACTAAGAGGCACATTCAATTCTGTTCCAATAAAAGTTACTGTCATCTATTAACTATGAAACTAATGACTAACATGTAACAGGTTTAATTGCATGTATTGATTCTAAAGTGTTTATCTCTGTTTGTTCCTTAAAAAAAATCCAGTTAACTCTATTTATAATTTATTGATGAGTTAATTGACTTAATCTTGCAAAAGAAAATCTTTTAAAGTCTACCAGTGATGTTTAACATCATTCATGTTACTTTGTACTTGCAAGGCACATAAAATTATTTCACGTTTAAAACAACATTAAGTATTATTCCTTGTTTTGACCTTCTGAATTCTTTATAACAGTAAAAGATACTACATACCATTGGGCATATTATTAAATCCCTTTAATATTTATGTGACTCATTTCTGTGATAAGAAGGTATTATTGATTTTCTCTCTCTGTGCACACACACACACACCTGTATATGAAGCTTTGGTTTTAGTTATGTTTCCATTTTTCAATATATCTATTCTAACCATCGGAATATCCTAGGATAAATTCCTGTTAGATCTTACAAGATCTTAATGTTTTTAGTCATATACCTGTAAAAGCAGTTTGGTAGTGCGGTTTTACTCCATAGATAGAGTGAATGTTATAACTGATTATGTTTTTACTTAACAAATGGACTTCAGAAAGCTCATAATCAAATTTGTGTCTCATCTAAAGCAGGTATGTGCCTTAATACCATTCCCAAATTCACTTTGAAATGACGTTTTTCCTTTTCTTACCTATCATAATCAGTATGTAATATACATTAAAAAAAGAAATTATGTGTATACACACACACACACACACACACACACATATCCCCATCTACTTCTGCTTTCTTTCATGATCTCTACAGATACTCTAGTGCAAGTCCTCACCATTGCTCCTGGGATTTGCCATACCCTATAACTACCTGAATGGTCTCTCCATTCATCATTGCTTACTTCTAATGCAAGTGATTTTGTGACCCCTGCTTAAAACACTTGACAGGCTACCCCCACACTAGAGTATTCTCAACTGCAAATTTTGCATCATCTGGCTCTTTTCATCTCTTCAGCCTTATTGTGTGGTTTGCCATCCTTTCCTTAATTTCAATGCTAACACTCCAGTCCCACTGACCTTCTGTCCCTTACTTCCAAGGTTTTTTTTATCTCTCCACTGTGCTTCCCTGGCCACACTTAGAACTCTCACTTATGCTCTTCCCTGGTATTTTCTTTGTCCTAGCATTCTCTCTGGCCCACCTTCCAGTCTGAAATTCAGCGGCACTTCTTTGAAAATGCCTTCCTTGACTCAATTTAAAATTAGGACTGCATCTTAGTGTTTTACAGCATTTCATTTTTGCATCATAAAGAATAATTTGCCATCTTTCTCATCATATTTTTAACAGTTTTTGTCTTTTTTTTCCTCATCAATTTGCAAGCTCCTTGTGGTCAGAGAATGTGTACATCTGATTAAACACGGACTCTATAGTGCTTAGAACACAGCTTAGGGCATATAGACCCTTAACTATTTGATTATAAGTGAACAAATGTTCCTTCAAACACTTAAGATAGGAATAATATACTGTAATTTTTAAAAAGACTTTCAATTTTGAGTAAATATTCAAGTTATTTTAATACTAAGCTTGGGTCTCCACAGATGCTTAAAATATTTATTCAAAAATTTTACACATGTATTCTTTTTATTAAAAAAGCAAGATTGTGCTTTTTATATATTGAACCTAAAAGTAATTAGGCAACTGAGCCTGAAATGAACAGAATACAGACTTCGAAAAAATTGTGTCTCATTATTTTCCTAGCTTTTCTTATTTGGAGACATTTCATATTTTTAAATATTACCTTTATTGAATAAAATGGGTAAGCAGAAAAAAGAAAAAAAATTATAAGAAAGAAGGCTATTTGTTCCTTTTCATCTATTTTGTAATCAAAATAAAAGTCCACAGAAAATAATGCATATTTTCTTTCAAATCTTGACTGGCCCCATATTTACTGGATACAGTAGAGAACAATATGCCTGGGTTAATTTTTATTATCTAACATTAACTTATTAAGTGTGATGTTGAGACTCTATTTGGAGTGTCTATCAAAGGATAATAATACAGTTATCTCTATTGTTATATTGTTTAACCTTGGAAATCCAAATATACATAAAATACAAATCAGGTAGCAATTAGTAATGATAATAAGTTAAATCTATCAAAACCTCTGATCCCATAGCTGGTCACGAAGTAATACTAAATACATTTCTCCATGTGTGGGCCTTTAGGAAATTGTGTTGTTTGAGCGTGGTGGTGCTAAAGTTATAGTCCAGGGAGCTTCCAAATTGGTCATGCTCTCATTAGCATATTTACCTGGCTAACTGCATCTCAGATTTTGATTAAAAATATAATAATTGTTATGGATTTCTACCACTGCCTATGAGGAAGTAACAGGAATGTATTTAAATTCCCAACTTCAATGCCAGAAAATCACATAAAATTCATAAATCAAAAGTTGTCAGATATTGGACAGCCAGCAGTAAAGACAGGACCTCTGAGCGAAGAGAATTAATGAACATAAGCACTAGGAGTTCCCAAATGTATTACCTGTGGAAAGTTTTCAGGCCTAGCGGAGAAAGAATGTCCAAAGATAGCTGAATAGTCTCTATAGTTGAATAGACTGAGCTCAAAGTCCAGAGAAGCCAAAGTAGATAGGATTTGTAGAATGCAGTGTCAGAATGAAGAGATAGCACACAGAAAGCTGCAGAATCTGTATGGTGTCCCCTTCAAGGCTTCTATTGAGTGCATCCATTCATGCTAGTGAGGAAGCAACTAACACATAGAAAGATGCCATTAGAAAGGGGTTAGCTGAACAATCTCAAGAGTGGAAAGATCTCCTAACACATCAAATATCTAGTAAAATCCTGAGAATTGTATTGCCTTAGTTGTGACCCCAAATTAGCCTGAAAGTCAATAATGCTTTATATATCCAACATATAAAGATACAAAGCAAATCTACCATTTAAACACAAAAATTCTCTTCTAACATCCAATAAAAAAATTAGGAGATGTGTAAAGAGAAATTTAAAAAATCATTGTCTTAGTCCATTCAAGCTGTTATAATAAAATATTATAAACAGAGTAGCTTATAAACAATAGAAATTTACTTCTTAAGGTTCTGGAGGCTGAGAAGTTCAAAATCAGGGTGCCAGCAGATTCAGTATCTGATGAGGTTCTGCTGGTTTATAGATAAAGTCTTCTAGCTATATCCTTGCATGGTGAAAGGGACAAGACAGCTCTTTGGAATCCCATTCATAAGAGTATTAATACCTCTTGTGAAATAATAACCTAATAACCCTTCATGAGCTAATAATCTCTCAAAGGCCCTACTTCCCAATATCATCATTTTGAAGGGTTAAGATTTCAACATACAAGTTTTGGGAGGACCCAAATTTCAGACCATAACATCCATATAGCTATAACCAGTGGGAATAATCAATAAATGGAAATAGACATATAATTGACACATATTTTGAATTAGTAAAAAATATTAAAAGAGCTATTATAAATAAAGTTGACATGTTCAAGAAGGGAGAGGAGAGTATGAAAATCATGTAGAAATAAATGCAAGATATAAATAAGCTCAAAACAATTTCTAGACATTGAAAATAAAATATCTCAGAAAAATATGCTGAATGACATTAATAGCAAATTAAATATTGCAGGAAAAATTTAGAACTGGAACACATAGCAATAGGAACCAGCCAAGTTAAATGTGCACACACACACACACACACGCACACAGAAAAAAAGTCTAAAAAATGAACATCAGGCCGGAAGCAGGGGCTCATGCCTGTAATCTCAGCACTTAGGGAGGCTGAGACGGGCTGATGACCTGAGCTTAGGAGTTCGAGAACAGCCTGGCCAACATGGCGAAAACCCATCTCTACTAAAAATACAAGAAAATTAGCCAGATGTGGTGGCAGGCACCTGTAATCCCAGCTACTCGGGAAGCTGAGGCATGAGAATCGCTTGAACCTGGCAGAGGTTGCAGTGAGCCAAGAACTCCAGCCTGAGCGACAGAGCGAAACTCCATCTCAGTAAAACATAAATAAATAAATAAATAAAAATCAGCGAGCTGTGGAATAATGTCAAGTGGCTCATCACTTCCACAGCTGGAATCCCAGAAGAGAGGAAAAGAAGAGAGAATAGAAAAATATTTAAAGAAGTTGTAGACAAAATTTCAATTTTGACAAAAGTTATAAACCCACAGATACAAGAAGCTCAATCAACCCCAAGCAGAAGAAATATGAAGAACACCACACCAAGTTGCAGCATTATCAAAATGCTGACCATCGGCAGTAAAGAGAAAGTATTTAAAGCAAAGGAAAAAAATACACATTATATAACGGGGAACAAAAATAAGAATGATAGCAGACTTCTCATCAAAAAATGATCCAAGCCAGTTGAAAACAGAGCATCAACTTCACAGTATTGAAAACAAAAGTGAATAAAATGAAAGCTATCTACCAAGGCTTCAATAGCCATCAAAAGTATCTTTTAAAAATGCAGGTGAAATAAAGAGGGTTTTGGACATACAAAAGCTGAAAAAGTTTATCAACAGGATATCAACACTGCAAGAAATATTGAAGTTAAATCTTTCACACAGAAAGAGTATGCTACCAGATGAAAATTTGAATCTACAGAAATAATCAAGATTTCTGAAAACGATGACAGGTGGATAAATATAATATACGTTTTTAATATTTTAATCTAATTTTTAATTTTTGAAAAGTTAACCATTAATACAAATATAATAACAATGTATGTTGGGTTTTATAGCATATTTAGTTGTAAAGTATATGACAATAGCTTAAAGATCAGAAAAATGTGGGTGTGTGTATGTTTATGTGTGTGTTTGTATACATATTTATATATATAAGGTTTTTACATTATACATAAAGTGGTTTAATATTATTTGTGATCAATTAAATTTGTATGGCATAAACTCTAGAGAATCTACTCCCCAAAGTGGAGCTATAGCTAATAATTCAAAGATGATATTGTTATAATTCTTGGACTCTTTATAGTATGTCTTTCACAATCAGTTAATATAATACATACGAAAGATGTTAGGAATGTATACTGTTTTGCATAAAATTCAGGCAATACTTAAAATGTTTTTGATAATTCCATAAGTAATGAAAGCTTAAGAAGCATTTCGAGAATGCCTGAAACATGGAAATTTTTAAATTTTAATCAATGCTATGACAATGTCAGATTAACCTTTTTCTAAAATACAGTTTGGGTTATGCTACTCTTCTGCCTAACACCTTCAATGGCTCAATATTTCTACTCATAGTTAAAGGACAAATTAAAAATTTCAGCTCCTCTGTAAATCCTTTTCTGAATTTTCACAAATGAAATTAATCACTCTAAAAAAATCTGCTAGAGTTTGAATGTTTGTCCACTCTAAAACTTATGTTGTAATTTAACTGCCATTTTAACAGTATTAGGTAGTGGGACATTTAAGAATTGGTGAGGTCATGTGAACTCTTCCCTAAGAGATAGGATTTGTGCTGTTATAAAAGGGCAATGTAGCTCTCTCTTGCCCTGTCTCGCCCTTTAGTCTTTCACTATGTGACTATGTAGCGAGAAAATCTTTGCAAGATGCCAGAAACTTCATGTTAGACTTCCCAGCCTTCAGAATTGAGTCAATACATTTTTGTTTATTATAAATTACCCATCTCAGGTATTCTGTTATAGCAATACAAAAACGACTAAAGCAAAATCCTCATTGTACTCTAGTGATCTTAAAAAAATTGTCATTTGTGATACCTAATGCATGCGGGGCTTAAAACCTAGATGATGGGTTGATGGTTGCAGCAAACCACCATGGCACATATATACCAATGTAACAAACCTTCACGTTCTGCACATGTATCCCAAAACTTAAAGTATAATTAAAAAAAAGAAAAAAAAAGTAAGACAAAGTATATGTGTTTGTGCGTGCCTACACACACATGCATATATGTACACACATGCATACACACACACACAAATAATTGTCATTTTTTCTTAGTATCTTTTCAGTCGGCAAATAATTATATGCATTTATGGTGTACAACATGATGTCTTGAAATATGTATACACTATGAAATAGCTAGATCAAACTAATATATGCATTATCTCACTTTTTTTTGTGATGAGAACAATGAAAATCTATTCTCAGCAATATTCAAGTATACATCATTATTAACTATAGTCACCATGCTATCCAATAGTTCTCTTGAATTTATTCTTCTGTGTAACCAAAATTTTGTATCCTTTAATCAACCTCTCCCCAATTTTCCACCCACTGGTTACCACCATTCAGCTCTCTGCTTCTGTGAGTTTTATTTTTTAGATTCCACATGTAAGTGAGATCATGAAATATTTTTTTCTGTGCCTGGCTTACTAAGCTGAGACCAACATGAAGAAAGAAGCACATAAAGGGGGTGAAAAATATGGAGGCCTAGATGCAGAACTGTGATTTATGTGTTCCAGAAACAGAGGAGGCCATTGTGCCCAGAAAGCAAGACGGTGAGGAGGGAGGTTGGTAAAAAAAGAAGGTCCAAGATTATCCAGATTCAATTATAAGGTTTGTAGGACAGAGTAAGAACTTTGAATTCCATCCGAAAAGTGCTACTGAAGAATGAAAAACATAGATATCTAACATGAATCCATTTTTATTTAAAAAGATGAGGTTGTTAAACAGGAAACCAGAAGACTAGTTGGTTAGCAGTAGGATGTTTTGGCAATTGTTGATGGTGACTTTAATTTGGTGTTAGTGATGGAGATGGAGCACTAATAGTTTTGTTGAAATATATTTTAAAATTAGAACAATAGAATTAGCTGATGGATTGTGTGTATATAGTTTAAAAGAAAAAGAGGAGAAAAATATTTTTTAAATTTGCTGATGTAAAAATTTTATGTTAAAAGCATAGCTTTTTTCCCCTACATGTATAAAGAATTAATGGAGTTTGGAAAAGTACATAGAGTAAGACAATTCAAATATTTATAATATTTACATTTCTTCAACATTTAATTTGTACATTTGTAAAATAAATTCTACTTGGGTCAAAAATTACTTCACCTCAAAGAAAGCAACAGGAAAAAGTCTCCCCAGAGAAAGCACAACAAGGACATAGCAGAGTTTAGAATTATTGTTATCCCATTTCATGAGATCCCAACAGGCATTCTGAGTTTGTGAAGCTTTTTTAGACCCTCATGCATAAACAAATATAAAAGATGAGACAAAGCTTGAATAATTTCACTGGGAATTTCTAGCATATTAAAATGTAAATATTTTCCTTATGTCAACATTTTTCTTTGAATGCTCACACAGGTTTAATTATTATTATAAGCTGACAAAAATCTATGAAAATTCTCTGTTGATCTGGTCAAATCTAATTGCCTCCTGTCGCTAATTCAACTGGCCCCATGTGCAGTTGGTCTTAATACTGCCAACTTCAATCAAGGTAAGAAGAAAAAGAGTGCACTAAAATTGCAGAAAGAGTGAGCTATTTTAATAGCAAGATGCTATTTCTGCATTTTAACATATTAATATCTTTGCATAATAGAATTTCTACCATGATTATTGAAAGTGATATTTATTTTTTTCTGGATAACTTCTTTCAAAAGTTAAAATTATAGAAATAAGAAGGATGCTGATTAATTCATGATTATGAAAAGCACTTTTTCAACTAAAAGAACTCTCTAAAACTAATAGTGATTCAAATAGACTTATACCAGGAGACTGACCAAGCAGGTACTCCTGAAAACCATTTATTTGATTTATTTTATCATGAAAATAGAAAGATTGTCCTTTCTAAGCTTAATTGTATAACATAGATCAGAAGATTATATTCTCGATATATTTATGATTTTTGTAGAGCCAACTAATTTTACATATAGCGCTTCTACATGAAGCATGATGTAAGTAGCATCATGGTGACTGTTTTAGGCAAAAAATTTTAAATATCTTTCTATTATATCATTTCTAACTCATTTCTTTATGTATATGTATTTGATTTGGTGAAAGTCATATCAGAATGTTTGGCCATAAAACCAAGCCAAACTCTACTAGTGTCTTTCAGAATAGTATCATCAATCTTTTCAAAAAGGGAATATGACCTTATGATAATGTATCATGAAAAAGACAAGATTTCAAGCCCTACATGGACTACTTCATCAAGAAATGATTTATTAACTGCACTGCAATAGAGATGATTCAGTATTTCTAATTCAAACAGTGGCTAATTTGTGCTGAAATTAAGAATTGCTGGAGAAATTAACTACAGAATGTAGTTGAAGAAATAATAACTTAGGATAAATAACTTTTTTTAAAAAAAAGCATTTCCCCCAGATTTTCAGTACTTTAAATTAAATATATTTTTCAAGAAAAGTCGATTTTAGTACCTCTCAAACATTCAACCAAAACCAGAATAATTATATTTATTTCAATGTACAATGCTGTATTAGGGTTCTCTAGAGGAACAGGACTAATAGGATATGTGTGTATATGAAAGGGTGTTTATTAAGGAGTATTGACTCAAACAATCACAAAGTGAAGTCCCACAATAGGCCGTCTGTAAGCTGAGGAGCAAGAAAGCCAGGCCGAGACACAAAACCTCAAAAGTAGGGGAGCCGACAGTGCAGCCTTCAGTCTGTGGCCAAAGGCCCAAAGGGCCCTGGCAAACCACTGGTTGTAGGTCCAAGAGTCCACAAGCTGAAGAACTTGGAGTCCAGTGTTTGAGGGCAGGAAACAGCCAGTACGGGAGAAAGATGAAGCCAGGAAGACTCAGCCAGTCTAGTCCTTCCACATTCCTCTGCCTGCTTTTACCCTAGTTGCACTAGCAGCTGACTAGCTGATGACCACCCAGATTGAGGGTGGATCTGCCTCTCCCAGTCCGCCTACTCAAATGTTTATCTCCTTTAGCAGCACTCTCACAAACACATCCAGAAACAATATCTTGCCTACTTCAATCCAATTAAGTTGACAATATTAACCATCACAAATACTCTATTGACAATTTAGTTATGAAGGAAATTAAATATTACCAGATTACATATACTATCAGGGTATTATAAAAAACTTACCTATTATTTTTCTACCTGAACAAAAATAATAAATTTAAGAAATTTTGCATTCATTCAAATGCCAACTTTTATGCAAAACGAGTTACCCACCAGGTTATCTGTCAAGAATTTTAGGTTCATTTTTAGTTTGGATAGAAAATGTCTCTAACCTTCTAATTCATAGGATAAATTATCCTTTGTCCTGATAATTTACCTTTATTCCTGCTGAAGTCGGTATTCTACTCTAGGTCTCTGATTATAAAAAATGATATTCTTATACTAACATAATGGTTTCCCTATTCATACAGGTGGTAATTTCATATGGGTGTATGATTTTTCATTATCATACAATGAACAATTCAGACTACTATTGATTTCCAATTAAGAGCTGTGACACTTTTTGATAAAACTAGAGTTTAAGTTTTTTAGGGGGAGAGAGTAACAATGACATCTAAAAATTTTTATTTCTGCTTATCTAAAATATGCTTATAAGATAGTCAATAATATTTGAGAATAATATTTCTCCTCTTTGTTCTATTTGAAGTTGCCCTATAATGAAACATCCAAACATCTATAACTGTTCACCAGGAAAAACTAAGAAAAATGTTAAAACTGAAAACATACAACTTCTCTTTGGGTAACAAAGATTTTAAAAGTTTGAAATATTTTATAAGTATCATTACATACTCATAATTCTAAAATATATGTAGGAATGCAAATAAGTAAGTTTTTAGTTTTCTCTGTTTTTGATGTGTAATTCTTCAATTATTTTGATATTACTTTTCTATAAAGCTAATAATTATGAAGTATATATATAATTTTTAAACATTTTCTTCTCTTCCTGTTTCAGTGTAGAATGTTGCTGTGGAATTAAAAAAATCTCAATTTTGATATTTACTTGATACACGGAATTACTGCAAATAAGTGAATATTCTGAAATATTATCTTATTGCTTTATTTCTTTAGAGATTAAACAAAAGTTAATGTGGGTATTGAAGAACAGACTTCCTTCATTTAATATCTGAGCACAAATTTAATAAAATAAATTATTCTGAAATATTAACATTTGCTGATAATATAGAATACTGTATTAGTTATCTCTATTTATACACATGATAATAATTCTTAGGTTAACACTGCAATAATAAAAAAACTAAAGTAAATATGTTCAACTTTATAGGCTTCATTAATTTTTATCATATTTTCCTTAATTTTGTCATTTTTTTCAGCCTCAAAGCATCACTTTAACATTTAACTTGCCAACTAATGTGTATATTTGCATAAATCTGTAGTTAACATTTATTCTATAGGCCCCTAGACAGGAATCTAAGTTGGCTTATAAGGTCAAAAATATAAGATTTGTAAATGTTACAATAGTAAAGCTGATACTTCACAGGAATAATATATTAAAAATCAGACATTTTGCTTTAGACAGGAAATGTCCTCCTCTCTGAAAGCAATAAAATAAGTCAGTGTCTAACTGCTTTGACAATAGTAATGTAAACCACTAAATTTTTTTTTGATATAACAAGAAAGTGTAATTTTAAGCATTATCTATCTCTTAAGATTATTCTAGTTTCACACTGATGTGGTCTGTTAGACCACATATGAATTAGAAATAATGATTTCGATTCATTTTCATGGAAAATTTGTGCATGCATTAAGTAACTTTAAATAAGGTACACTCTAAAAAGTTAATACAATTGAACTTTGAAAACATGGGCTTCAAGTGTGGGTCCACTTATATAGATTTTTTAAAAGAAATATATTGGAAAATTGGAGATTTGCAACAATTTGAAAAAAAAATTTGCAGATTTACCATGTAGCCTAGAAATATCAAAAAATTTAAGAAAAATTTAGATGTATCATAAATGCATAAAATATATGTAGATCTTAGTCTATCTTGTTATTTTTTACCATAAAATATGCACAAATTATAAAAACTTAAAACATCTAAACTTACACACAAACAAACTTACAGAACATGGTGTCATTTGCAGACTAGAGAAATGTAAACAAATCTAGAGTCACAGTATTAAATCATAAGTACATAAAATTTACAGTAGTACATACTGCACTACCATGATAATTTTGTAGCCATAGCTGTGAGCCAAAGTATTGTGAGTATCCTATTCGCTTAAAAAGCCATGTGATGCTTATCATCTCCATGTGAAAAGTTTGTTTCTCCAATATATTTAATATATTGTATATTGTAGTAGAAAGTGATCTCTGGTAGTTCTTGTGTATTTTTCATCATGTTTACTGAAACAATGTAAACCTTGACTCGAAGTGCCACTAGTGACACTGGAAGTCTTCCCAAGAAGCAGAGATAAGTCATGACATTATGAGAAAAAGTTGAATTGCCTGGTATGCAATTGAGGCATGCAAATGTGATTGCCCACCATTTTAAGATAAATGAATTCAGTATGAGAACCATTAAAAAAAAAGAAGAAGAAAAAGAAAGAAATTTCTGAAGGTGTTGCTTTAGCTACACCAGCAGGCACAGAAACCTTGAACTTTTTGCAAAAGATGTGCCTTTTTATCTCATATTGAAAATGCAGCTTTTATGTAGGTGCAGAATTGCCATAAGAAGGTATACCGATAGACTCTGATATGATTCCAGAAAAAAAAATTCATATGACAAATAAAAATGAAAGTGAACAACCAAAAGCTAGAGAATTTCATGCTAGCAAAGGATGGTTTAATAATTTTAGAAAGAGGATTAGCTTTAAAAACGTCAACAGGAGGGATGGCTTTTGCTGACCTAGATGCAGCAGAAGACTTCCCAAAAGCCATTAAGAAAATCATTGAGAAAGGATATCCACCTGAACAAGTTTTTAATGCAAATAAAAGTGCCCTATTCAGGGCTGGGGGAGGGGGTGGGAAAGACAGAAAAGACATTTATTGATAAGGAAGAGAAATGAACACCAGGATTTAAGGCAGGGAGGGATAGGCTAACTCTACTGTTTTGTGCAAATGCAATTGGGTTTATTATCAGGACTACCCTTATGTATAAAGTTGCTAACCCCCAGGCCTTGATAGGAAAAGATAAACACTAGCTGCCAGTCATTTGGTTGCACAGCACGAAGACATAGACAACGAGGTTGACTTTTCTGACTTGGTTTCATCAATGCTTTGTCCCTGAAGTAAAGAAGTGCCTTGGCAGTAAGGGATTGCCTTTTAAAGTTATTTTGATATTGGACAATGCCCCTGGCCACCCAGAGCTCCATGAGTTCAATACAATGTCTCTAATTTAGCCTCTACAACAGGGGATCACAAGGAACTTTAAGGCTGATTACAGACAATACTCTATGGAAAGCATTATCAGTGTTATAGAAGAGAATCCCGATAGAGAGAACATCATGGAATTCTGGAAGCACTACACTATTGAAGATGCCACTGTTGTAACGGACAGATCTGTGGAGTCATCAAGCCTGAAATGAACAATTCCTGTTGATTAAAAGTGTCGAGATGTTGTGCATGACTGCACAGGATTTAAGACAGAATTGTTCAAGAAAATCATGAAAGAGATTGTAAATATGGCAAAAAAAAAAAATGATAGGGGACTGAAGTGTTTTACCATGTGGATCTTGGAGAAATTCAAGAGCTAATAGGCACTCACCAGAGGAATTAACAGAAAACTTCTTGGAGATAAGCATTCCTAACCTAGTGCCAAATGATGAAAGAGAAGACATAGAAGCAGTGCTAGAAAACAAATTGCATTAGACAGTCTGACTGAAGAGTTCCAATTATTCAAGAGTGCTTTCAACTTCTTTCATGACATGGACCCTTTTATAATGCAGGTACTGAAACTCAACCAATTGGTGGAAGAAGAATTGATACACTATGGAAACATTTTTAGAGAAATAAAAAAGCAAAGGTGTCGGACAGAAATTACGATATATTTCCATAAATGTATACCAAGTGTACCTTCCACTCCTGCCTCTCCTTTTACCTCCTCCACCTTTTCAGCCTCCACTGCCCCTGAGACAGCAAGACCTACCCCTCTTCTTCTTCCTTCTCCTCAGTCTAGTCACTGGGAAAATAGTGAGGATAAAGGTCTTCATGTTCACCCACTTCCACTTAATCAAGCAAAGATATTTTCTCATCCTTAATCTTCTATTGATAGCATTTTCTTTTCTCTAGCTTATTTTATTGTAAGAATACAGTATACAATACAAATAACATACAAAATATATGTTAATAGACTGTGTTATCAGTAAGGCTTCTGGTCACCAGCAGACTGTTGGAGGTGGGGCCTGGTGGTAGTTGATTGGATCATGGGGGTGGATTACCCTCTGCTGTTCTCATGATAGTGAGTTCTCACAAAATCTGGTTGTTTACCAGTGTGTAGCACTTCTTCCTTTGCTCTCTTCTCTCCTGCTCTGCCATGTCAAGAAGGTGCTTGCTTCCCCTTCACCTTTCTGCCATGGCTGTATGTTTCCTGAGGACTCAGGATATGCTTCCTGTATAGCCTGTGACACTGAGTTAATTAAACCTCTTTATTTCATAAATTACCAGGGAGTTCCTTATAGCAGTGTGAGAACAGACTAATAAATAAGATAAAATAGATCCAAAACAAAAAGTATTACCACACATGAAGAAGACTACTTTATGAAGATAAAGCATTATCTCCTCAGATAACAAATATAAATGTCTGTATTTCTAATAATGGAGCTTCAAAATACATGAAGAAAAAATGAACACATTTAAAGGGAGAAATGAAAAATTCTCAATAGTAGACAGTATTTTAAAACCCCCTCTAAGCAATTTATGAGAACAATAAGAATAAAAGTGGTAATACAAGATCTAAACAACACTATCAAGTACCTTGATTTCATTGATATTTATAGAACATTATATCTAACAAGGGAATAATATTTACTATTTAAGAGAAAATACTATATCACCATGATGCATCATATGAAGGGCCATATAACTAGTCTTAACTAGTCTTAATACATTTTAAAATATTAAAATAATATATAGTAAATAATCTGAATACAATTGTTATGTTAGAGGTCAATAACAAATAAAATAACAAGACAACCCCAAATATTTGGAAATCAAAACTCACCTCTAAAAATATTCATGGATCAAATAAGAAATCACAAGAAGAGGTAGCAAACATTTCAAGCCAAATGATAAAAATAAAGCATATTGAAATTTGTAGGATGAGCCTAAAGCAGCACTTGGAAGCTTATAAATTTAAAGACTTATATTATTAGAAAAGAATAGAATCTCAAATTATTATGAGTTCCAGGCTTAGAAAATTGTTTTAAAAAGTGAAAATTAAATGAAAGGTAAGTAGAAGGATATAATAAATTCTTTTAAAAATCAATTAAATAGAAATTAAGAAAATATAAAGAAAATTAATGATGCCAAAGTGTGGTGTGGTGTGTGTGTGTGTGTGTGTTTTCAAGGAAAAAATATTACTTGACTGACCTACTTGACTTCTAGATCCTCACTGATTTTTCACAACGGAACATTTTCCCTGGGTTGCTTTCAGCCAATATCTAAGTACAGCATGGGTACTTGTGCTGACCCATCCCTGCCCAACAAGGTAGTCATATAACAGAAAACTTTCGCTCATGACTCATCATCAGACTGGCTCAAACTTTTTCAGAACTGTGCTGTTGTATGAGGATCTTCTAACTCAATCCTTTTATTTCAGTCTATTTTACAAATCTCAGACTGCATCACGGTCAGTAGGCTTTCCTTATCTTCTCCTGTTCCTTCACCCTTTTATCCTTTGCAATAATTCCCCACAATAAATCCTTTGCATCCAAAACAGGTAATACCCTAAGTCCTGCAAGAAAACAGGAAATAAAATAAGATTTTGGAACTGGCTCTTTCTTTGTCTAGCTGTCAGGAAGGACCTCGTACAAAATGTATATGCGGTATTGACAGTCTCTGGTACTGATGACCCGATCGTCGAGGACATCATGGCTATCAATTTTGAAAATATGTGGATGGAGTGGAATGCCCTTGGTGATGTAGTGATTTTTTAAAATAAAAACAGTTCTTGCAAGAACAGTAGGGTCATAATTGACACACTGCCCAAGGATAATGAAAAATAAAGTGCACCAAACAAATAAGCAAAGATTAAGTGTGAAAGCCAGAGAGTCTCTTTGGCAGCATATAGAGAAGTTTTTATCTCCTAGAGGAAGAGAAGACACAGCTGAATAGACAACTGAAGATCTGATAGTTAGAAATGCAAAGATTACAAAGACAGTAAAATCCTAAGATTAGTCTGATCTCTTATGTTACTATCAGGGCCCTGACTGGGAAACTTGGATACCCTGAAATATATGGTGAGGACACCTACATGGGTTTCTGTGAGAATTTTGGCTCTGTTTTAAAACCACTCAGAATCCTCAGACTATCAAACAAGTGGCCCTTTCCTCCAGAGAAAGAGCCAGCACTCCTTCACTTCCTCTACACAGAAACAGATGTGCCTCAGGAAACCTATCTCCTTTCCTGTCTTTCTTGCCAATAACAATAATTAAATCCAGTCACAACCCACCAGGTCATGCTGAGACTGAAAAGGGAAGAAATTACATGGTAAAGGGCTGCAAGAATTTGCAATATATTCTTGGAAGTGGGTATGAGGGTGACTGATCCAGGGAGCCAGACAATAAGACTACATAATTAAGAGAATGATAACTTAGGAGTCCTTTCTCAGGTCACAAGATTTAACATGCTGGCAGGAGCCCTGAGGAATGGGTTATACTTTCTGCTAAGGTGTCTCTTATAAATCAGGGAAAAGCAATGGTTCATTTTGAATGATGTGGCAATGTTTCTGTTTCTTTGCCTGACATGAAGGAATGTACAAAGAAGCTAAAAAAAGGAACATGCCGAAATTTTCAATCACAAGGAAAGAATGGCAGAGCAGGATATTGACAGTGGCTGACCTGTTAAAAGTCACCATGCCGTGCTGAGTTTCTGGATTTTAGTCAGTTATCTGAGCTGGAACCTATTGACTGCAGTGGTTGTGTAGTCCCAGAGGTATTATGCATATATAGTGTATTGTGCACTATATTGTTTCCCCAATTCTTCTTCAAAGCTACTGGTGGTCATTTACTTAGGTGATTACACACTGGGGAAAGATATATCCAAACATTTTGAGGGCTAAGAGACACAGCATATAAGTTGGCACTGAAGTTAGAGGACCAAAAGTGTCACTATGATTCCACTTTTAGAGCGTAGGCTCAGGGGGGCATGTAATAAATGAACTCTTTGATAATGAATAACATATAATGGGTCCACTGAGTTTGCAAACCATCCAATCACCATTTCCCCAGTCCCAGAATTTATAATTGGGATTGATTGTCATTGGTAAAACAACTACATTGGGCCCTTTGCCTATTAGATAAAAGCTAGCATCAGGGGGAAATGACAAATGGAACTGTCTCCAATTCGCTTCTTGGCCAAAATAAATCATATAGATGGAAAGAATGGCAGGGACTAGTGATACCATTAAAGACATAAAGAATGAAATGTTGGTGGTCCCTGTTATTTTTATACTTAAAATTACACTCCCTCCCCATAGAGAACCCAGTGAATCCTAGGGAACACTGGAGACAACTGAAAACTCAACCAAACTGTGGCCTCAATTGTAGCTCCTGCACTGAAAGTTGTATAATTGCTAGAGCAGATTAATAAATTCTTAGTCTCTTATATGCAGTTGCTCATCTCTTAATGTGTTTGTTCTTTTATATTCATATAAAAATAAGATCACAAAGTTTTCATTGGAACTGACAATATTGATTTTTTCTAAATTTGTCTCCACCAAAATTCACATATAGGAACCTAATTGCCAATGGGATAGTATTAAAAGATGGGGTCTCTAGAAGTTGATTAAGTCATGAGGACAGAGCACTTATGAATGCGATTAGTGATCTTATAAAAGTGGTAAAAGGGAGCTGTTTGTCCCTTTCTGTCCTTCTGCTGTGTGAGGATTCAGCAACAAGGTGCCATCTTTGAAGCAGAGAGCAGGCCATCACCATTCAGGTTCCTGAATCTTCTGGAACCTCTATCTTGGACTTCACAGCCTCTAAAACTTTGAGAGATACATTTCTAGTATCTAAAAGTTACCCATTCTAATGCAGTTTGTCATAATATCAGGGACAAACTAAGACATATATTTATTCACAATATTGTCCCAAATAACCTGGCTAACTGGTCTGAAGTTTAGAAGGAACAGGATAAGATTAAAAACAAGGAAGTGTAGGTTATAGGCACATGGATAAACACATTCACCACCAGGAATCATCTTCTGAGGAAGAGACAGTGAGAGACCAAAATGACTCTCACAACAGACCTTAATCATCTTTTGGTATTAGCCACCACAGGATGGTATAACGCAGATATGAAAGGACCTGCCACAGTAGTGAAGATGGAGGCTACATACAAACTGAACAATGTAGACTCTCACTTATCAAGATCTATCTAGCTACTGCTGCCTCGGAATTTTCAAATGGACATTAACAAGGGCAGTCCTGAGTCCTGGGTCCTGGGATATGGCTCTATTACTCGAAGAGACCAATGAGTCAGTCCATTGATGGAAAATTGACTAAATTAAGACCTTTCCATCATATAAGGCTCAGTGATCTCTTTATGAAAGAGATCTCCCTAAAGTTTCATGTTTTTCCTTATAAGGAAAAATACTCAGGGAATGAGTTTCCCTATCTGTTTGCAGAACCTTGGCAAGCACCAACACATGAGTGTTTACAAAATATCTAATTCACAGTCATGGAATCCCATATAACATAGCACCCAACCAAGAGCCTAAGTCATAGATAAAGAGTTACGGAAGAAAGCCCATGACCATGAGGTCCATTGGTTGTATCACTTATCAACCATACAGGAACTATCAGCCTCATTGAGCTCTGAAATGGCTTAATGGAGGCAAAGTTGAAGAAATAATTTTGAAGCAATGCTCTGAAAAAAATATGGAATCATTCTTCAAGATACAGTATATACATTAAATCAGAGACTTAAGTATGATGTTGTTTCTCCAATGGGAAGAAAACTTGGAATCATGTGTCAACTGGTTAAAACAAAAGTGACCCCATTTGCCATCACTTCTAGTCCCCACTGGGGACCGTTTGCTTCTTCTCCCCAAGCTAGGAGGTTGGAGATTTAAATTCACAGAGGAAGCACACTCTTTCCAAGCAATACAGCAAGTGTTTTATTGAGCTGAAAGGTATTACTAGTGCAAGACTATTTGGACTCCTAGTTCCCAAGGAACCACAGCTGAGAAAAGAGCCACTGTCTTTAAAGAGTAATTGAACCTAATAAACAGGAGATTGCTCTAGTTTTAAGCAATAGGGACTAGAAGTATGGAATGCAAATTATTTACTTGGGCACCTCTTGATTCTCCCTTAACTGTTTACAATTGTGAATGGACCTTAGCAGCAACTGGCCTGAGAAGGGGTATGACGACCAAAGGCTCAGACCACTTAGAAATGGGGATATAAGGAAACCACAAAGACCTTCCAAGGTCATAGCAAGAGGAGGAAGAGATAAAAATAGAGTAGGAAGAAGTGAACGAGGTAACAGTTGTGTCCTCAAGACCAACTGCAGCAACAGGGACTGGAGTTTATCCTACTAACCTCACTTTTGTCAGTTTCCCCTCAGCAAGAGAAGCTCACAGGATTTATGAAAGAGATCTCTCTAAAGTTTCATGTGTAAGTGTATCTCTTTGGGGCAAGCTGTAGACTACGACACCCATGGATGTGCTTTTCTCAAATCTCTTTCAAGGCAAACTGATCGGGAGAATTGACTGATAGAATTAGCTGCACTGGCATTCACTCAGGCAACAGTAACCTGGAACTGCTCTTTATCAAAGACAAGGCAGAGCCAGGGTACCAGTCCTGGCCTATTTCTGCCTAACACAGAAAGGACGTCTTTCACGGTAAACCCATTGCCACAGCCAACGATTTCTCAGAACTATGCTGTGGTCTGAAGGTCTCCCACTCAATTCTTCCTTCCCTTTCTCTTTTCATAGCTGTCAGAACTGCATTGTGGTATGAAGGTTTTCTCCTAATTTTCTCTCTTCCTTTAACCTTCATGAGAATTTTCATAGTAAATCCTTTGCACAAAGAATTTTATTTTGATGTTTGCCTTTTGGAGAATTCAGACAGAAACCATCGATATTATTCTTTAGCCTCTGGCTAAACTGTTTAAAAAAATACAAGAAGACAAATGGCCATCAGGAATGAGAGTAGACATCACTACAGAAGACTTAAAAATATAATAATGAAGTATTGTGTGTTTTTCCAAGAAAAAAGAAAATTTAGCAGTTTAAAAAAATCTGGTCTGACACTACAGTCAAGCAGTCCTGAAATGTTGTAGCATAGGTACAATAATTATTCCCAGGAAAAAAAAAAAAGATAACTGAAGATCCCAAGCTAGTTGAGACTACCTCCTCGATAATTATGGGACATGAAATCTGAAAATAAATTGCCTAATGATCTTTCTAAAAGTGGCATAGATAGGTGTGGCTGGGTTTCTACCATCTAGACAATTCCTTTTTCTTAATATAGAAAAATCACCAAGATGGGTAATTTATTAAATTAATGTATCTTCTTGTGAGTACTCAAAAAGTGATATGAACAGAGGCATGTCAATATCTATAATACTTTCAAGACATTTCCCTAGTTAAATAGAGCAAAATCGAGGAAAATAACTTCCCAAGGAAACAGGAAAACTGCTTATTATGGCCAAAGAAAGACTTGAATACAGAGAAGCCTATTTTGTATATTTGTAGAATTTTAGGCCAGGCACAGTGGCTTATACAATCCTAGCATTTTGGGAGGTTGAGTGGGGCAGATCACTTGAGGTCAGGAGTTTAAGACCAGCCTGGCCAACATGGTGAAACCCCGTCTTTACTAAAAATGCAAAAATTAGCTGAGCATAGTGGTGCACACCTGTAGTCCCAGCTACTCAGGAGGCTGAGGCTACAGTGAGCTAAGATTGCGCTACCATACTTCATTCTGGGCGACAGAGCAAGACTTCATCTCAAAAAAAAAGGAATTTCAATTTTTGTGATTTTTAATACTCCAAGTTTCCCCTTCAGAGTAATTTATTGTTTAAGGAAAGAAAGTAGTCCTTTGAATGTTAGATAAAAAATGTGTATTCTATTTGAATTAATTCTCTTTGAGTACTTTAAATAATATAAGCAAAAATCTTAAGGAAAGGATACTGAATTCACGTGCTAGTGTTCTGATCCATATGAGAACCAACCCTAGACTAATATATTCTCTACTGATTTTGATTTTTATATCATTTTAAACCCTAAGACAAAGTATTATTATTATTATTATATTTATTTATTTTGAGACGGAGTCTGTCTGTCGCTCAGGCTGGAGTGCAGTGGTATAATCTCAGTTCATTGTAGCCTCAGCCTCCTGAGTAGCTGGGATTACAGGCGCCCACCACCATTCCTGGCTAATTTTTGTATTTTTAGTAGAGACGGGGTTTCACCATCTTGGCCAGGCTGGTCTTGAATCCTGACCTTTTGATCCACCCTGCCCGGCCTCCCAAAGTGCTGGGATTACAGGCGTGAGCCGCTGTGACTGGCCGACAATGTGTTCTTTTTAACGTTATTGTTTAAAATTATCAGATAGTCTTCTATCCACAAAATTCCTACCAAGGAAACTCTCCAAACACTAGCAAAAATTCCAGTGCAGAGGTGTGAAGCAAACAGTAAGGAATAAAAGGAATATAAATTGAAATTCTGTCAATTGACATGTGAGAATTCTTTCTAATCCTCATTCCAAATGATAAATATTAAAGAAGTTAGACTTCATGCTAACAAATAACAGTAAAATATTATCATATGTTGTCTATTATAAATTATATATAACACTATGCAGCATATTTATATATAACTACATGTTAATATTATATTAATAAGGCATTTTACTGATTACAAAAGTCTTTACTAAATTTAATATACACAATAATGATATGAGATAGGCTTTGTAATTAAATCCCCGTTAATAGTTTATGCAAGCTACTTAACCTCTGGGACTTACTTTGCTTATTGTAAAAAGAGGGAATTAAAGCACAGTAAATAATTTTATACCCTAATATATACCCTATTACACAATATGGGTGTCCCTTTATTAAGTAGATACTACAATATTATGCATTATGGTGAACTTGTATTGAAAGGACAGCAAAATAAATTCAGAGATCTGTGTGAAGGAGACAAAATATAATCTGAAACTTGGGTATTTTTCATTGGCACATCTAAAATTAGAAGTCTTTTTGAGATGTGATGGTCCAGAGGGAAAAGAGAAATAAACTTGTGATCTCTAAAATAAAAGATAACTGAGATTTGACTGAAAATCTGTATTTCACAAGACAGACTTTAAATTGTACATATTTTATTTCTTTTTCTTAGTCTTCTGATACGTTTAAACTCTTTTTTGAAAGTTCCAGTGTATCTCACCTATGCTAACCAACTTAAAAGGACAGAATTTTGACTTTGATTTGCTCAGAGCATTAATTAACATATTTATGCATTTTTGAATGGCAAATATTGGTGTCAGTAGCAAATGAGGGAAGATGTAACTTGATACCATAGAATGAAGGACACTTAATCAGTTACCCTCCTTCTCTCCACCTACAACTTTCAGCTATAAATAATGATGCAGGATTTTTCTCAGTCACTTGTCAGCTGGAGACCCCCAGCTGGCAATGCCCTGGTCCAAGCCTTGTTCAGGCCCAAGTTCACTGCAGGGGACACTCTGTCCACTAGGCTCACCGGGCCATATATGGCCTGAGCTCTGGCTTGGATCCTGTGTCTGCTGTGACTGTGTACTCAGCCCCTAGTGGGAGTGGGTATGTGAGTGAGCGAGTGCAGGGTCCAGCCAGCCATTCCAAGCCTTGAGCCATTCCAGCCTGTTCCAAGCAACATAGAAGCACAGAAGCAGTCTCCAGGTGGTGCTTGCAGCTGCACCAGGCATGTCGCAAGCCACTCCCATGGTAGACTCCAGTGTTCAGACAAGGGGAACAGGGTGACATACAGGCAGGGGTGCCTATGGCCCTGAAGCCCCAGAGCGGGTGTTAACAGCATGCTAATTAGCTTTTTTAGACTTGTCATTTACACCCCCAAGGACAGTGGCACATTAACAGCTTTGTCAGCCCCTTGCCCTCTCCGGCCTGTGGCTCCAGGGCTAGCTTGGACCCACTGCTGCTTTCATCTCACGGGGTGGCTGCCCCCAACCAGCAGAGGGCAGAGGGCCATGGTGTTTTAGCCTTCTCTGTACCCACGTTTGCTAGGCCCTGAGCTCTTGTCTTGCATCCAAGAAGAATGAAGATATGCTGACAGTCAAAGAGTGAGAAGAGCTGAGAAGAATGTTATTGAGTGACAAACTATCTCTCATAATGAAGGTGGTCCCCCACCCATAGTCTGGTGGTTTCTCTCCCAGTGTGGCTGGGTTTGGGGCTTTTATGAGCCCAGAATAGGGAGTGCATGCTGATTGGTTTTTGAGTATGCAAAACAGGTTAGAACAAAGTCACCACACAAATGTGGGCATGACAATGTAAAAAGCCAATTAGGGAAGGGTAGGTATATGTAAAATAGGTGAAATGTGGGGATCAATAAGAGGAAAGTGCACCGAACAGGAAGACAAGTTCTCAATCCAGTCCATGAATTTGACTTGCAGCTTGGCTTTCAGGCTTTAAACTTTCTCTGGCTTGAAGGTGGGGTTTCACCTGAGATCCCCCATATCTGCCTAGGATGTGTCTGCTTCCTGCTGCTATCACTAATAGCATTGAACATTAGAAGTCTGAGTTTTGACAACCAGGTACCTTCCCAAACTGAAAAAAAGTTGAAAAAAAAATCATTCATAATGCTTTACAAAACAATTCACAAATCATTTTTGTTAGTATCACATGGATGTTTTTAAAAGTACAGAGTACTACATCCTATTTTAGATACACTATATGGAAAACTTTGGTCTTAAAATCCAAGTAGCTACATTTTAAAATACTTCTAGTTTAGATTGCTTTCCTGAAGTGCCCTTCTCTTCTAAAAAAAAAAAAGATAATAGTTTAGGGATGCTGTAGCCATCATCTTTCTTCAGATAATGAGGGTGACACTTCCATAGCATGTTGCTAGAGAACATTTTGCCTCCCAAAACCATATTTAACATAGTCAAAAATGTTTATGACCTATTGTAAAATATTTGCTTAAATTTTCAGAGGATGGCATACATAATTTTAAGTATTTTTTGCCCCAAATAGAACAGCTTGGCTAGATGGGTAAAATGATCTACAATTTGTATATTAACTCTGAAATAAAGGCATTTAATATGAACAACATGTAAAAAATTAATTTTCTTTTTTAGATGTATTCTAGCTCTTAAATTCATACATTATGACCCTTGTAAAGGTTTAGACATAATAATTGCATCATATTGAGTGACTGGATATTAAACACTTGTTTGGAGAATGGGAGGAGAAGATTTGGCTAGGGAATAAGAAACAGCACTATTCCATTATGACTTGATACAATCTGATGTATTTTACTAAGAAAGAGTCATACTAATAGATAATTCAGATAATTATCTTGCTCTTAAGATACTGGACTAAGTTATATGTATGTTCGCTCTCATTTAACTATCAGTGTAACATAGATAATAATGTCTGGGGCCCCATTCTTACTGATGATTAGCATTGCTTTTTAAAAAACTAGAAAATAAACAACAAAATAGTAAAAGCATAAGTAAATAAAACATATAATAATCTAGCACATATATAAATTTCATCAGCACACCTGATTGCTCACTCATGAACAAATCAGAAAGGTTTTGATGATTTGTTAGAAGTTTATTGGGTGATATGGACAGTCAGGAGCCTACAGATTAGGTGACCAATGTTAATGAGTGCTAGAGTTTTCTGTCCAGCTTTCATTCTGTGAATATAAGATATAGTTCACAATTATCTTCCTTTGTTAAGACAAACGTAATATAAAGGGAAGAGAAGACATGAATTTAATGGGGATGGACTGACAAACACATAACAAACTTCTAAGTAGGATTCCATATGTAAAAATAACCCACTACACACATACAGAATTTTTTCGTATACATATGACCTGTCTACTTTCCCCAAAGCACATGTCTTTTGCAGTATATACTCAGAAGGGAATACAATGAAAATGTTTCTAGACAAAATCAACTTATCTGTATATTGACCTTTTTTCTGTGTGATATTTCAAATGAAGGTCAGTAGTCTTCAAACCAAGGACACAGGATAAGCACAAAAGGGCATAAGCTGTAATGGGAGAGGTAAGCCATGTGATTTGAATCAATCTTACTGGTAATGGATGGAACATATATATAAACTAGATCTCCAAATATCTGTGTCTTTCATAATCAAATTTCAAGTGAATATGACATTATTTCCTATTTTATAGAATTACATATTTTGATATTTCTATTGCATAAAATACATGAATACAGAGAAAGAATAAAAGTACAAGATGCACATGCTTGTGTAAATAGGTAAAACCCTATTCTGAGTTATTTAAAATGAAAAATCAAAGCTAAAACTCTACTGATAAAGAGGTAACATGCTTCATTTTTATTTTCTGTCAACTGATGTTCCCTGGTAGTCTAGTGATTAAGATTCAGTGCTCTCTCTTATTTTCTATGAATTTAGTATGTGTTATATAAGGTTATATTGATTTGAACTTTTATTTCAATATTTTGTTAGACTAATTGAATATACTGCTTTTTGTTTTATCTTTTTTTCTAATAATTTATGAATTAGCAGGCAAAGTATTTTCTTCTCTCCCAAATACATAAAACGCTTATGAATATAGATAGCTTTATTTCTGAATGTCTTTCAACTGCTTTTTGCCTTGCTAGTTCCTTATCCTATAAATTATTTGAATAGAAAAGATGTTTATTTAATTAAATTATAATATTCTTGGTTCTTTATTTTGAAAGTCTGCATAAGTACAGCTTCGTGGTAATTGCTTAAGATTTCTTTTGGAACATTCAAAACACTCAGTTTGTTCCTATTTGGAAAATAGCTGATGAAAAAATATAATTCAAAAGAGGCATACTAATAGTTCATTGATATTGATATATTTTCTGCTTCAGCAATACTGCATAGAAATGAAATTAAAATCACAAAAGCATAAAAAGACATGCAGATGCATTAAACAAGGCAACACACAGGACCCAGAAGAACTGGTGATCAACATTCATTACCTTCTCATTTTTCTCTTTTATGCACAATAGACAGTGCTTTCATTTTCTTTTATTTATTCAGCCATTTATTTCATTTTTAGCCCACATTTTACCTTAATATTTTTTATCTTATATCTCATATCCACAATTTTTCTGAGGTTATTTGCAATTATACCAATATATAAAGCAATCCTTCAGCAACTTAATTTTTAGTTTTTTTGTTCTGGCTGTTATAAATGGAGATAGTTTTTAAAATAGACCTTTATATGGACGTTTTGGTCTGTACGAGTATGTGTGTTTTAATATTATATATGGGGTCTAGCAATTGAATAAAAATTACATACAATTATTCTGTCAATGAATGTGAAAGGCTAAAACTGAAATAACACACAGATACCAGGTTATATAAAGTAGAATAGAAAAGTACATGAACTTTGTAATGCGTCTATAGCAGAGCCTAGCATATTGCCCGACAGGTTGCCTGACAGGGAGAGGGAGCTTTATTATGATTTGTTAGAAAGTTAGGTCATAAATTGGTTCTTATATGTTTCATTTTAATGCAAATATTTTATTTTAATTTATAAACCTAAATAAAATAATTACTATATCCCTATACCACTATGCCTTTTGAATTATCCATGTGCATTTGATAAGAAGCTGTATTATTATCTAGATTTAAAGCTCACTATATATCCATAGAATTAACCTTATTTATTACAGCATTCACCCATTGTAAGTTCTTATATTTTAATGATTTGACTTAGCTTAGGTCATGAGTGATATGGTCAAGTCACCTATTTTCATTGTGCTTTTGTTAACTTATTCTTGTCTTCCTGTTGACAGTGTTTTTTGAAGAGAGTTGCTGTCTTATTTGGTGGTAGGTTTTTATAACTGTTATATCTTTATTATGGAAATTGTATTTTAAGACATTAGAAGGTATCTTTTCTCTTGTTGATTTTTCATGTGAATTTTACCTTTTCAGATATTAATCTCTATATCTCTTTTGCTTCTATTTGCCTGATATACGTTTATCTACCCTTTATTGTGTTATCTCTTTCTTTTAGGTACACATCTTGTGTAAAACACACAGAAGGAATTTTTTTGCAAGCCATCCTAAAACTACCTGTCTTTTGAAGAGGAATAATCTTATTTACATTTAATTGTATAATGTATATGTTTGGTATCATAATTGTTATCATTTTATTTTAAATATATTTTTGTTGCAGCTTTCGCAGTTCGGCAAGTGGGAGAGAATGATGCCCAGAGGCTTTTTCTCCCCTGCTGCTCGGCAAGTGGGAATGAGGATTACAGAGTTACAGGATTCCTTCAATGCTGCTTCACCAGCCAGAAATCTCTGCAGCCACTGTGACCTCCCCACAAGGCCTTGCTGGGGCCCACGCAGCTTGCTTCACCCACTCAGCCTAGTAGGCTGTGCTTGGCTTATGCTGTCAGCATGGATCCCGCACCCAGCACGGCTCTGCACTCAGCCCACAGCTGGACTGGCAATGCTGCAAGTGACTTCTGTATTGGGCACCAGTGTCTAGACAAGACAAGGGGAGTGTGGTGGTGCCTAAAAACTCAGAGATGCCAGAGAATGTGGAGTCCTAAGTGGTGTTACAGCTTATGCATGGGAAGTTCCAAGGCCTGAGCCCCCAGGAAATGTTACAGCTCTCTCTCTTTCCAACTGCCCGCAGCTCAGCAAACAGAGGCATGTTACAGCTTGCCCCTGCTTATTCTTGCTGCCCACAGCTCAGCAAGTTCCATGTTCTTGTCTTGGGACCAAGAGGAATAAGGTACCCACACACCAAAGAGTGGGTAGGGCAGAGAAGAATTTTACTGAGTGACAGAAGGAAAGCTGTCAGGAGAGAGGGGACCCAAGAGTGAGTAGCCCTCTGTGTGGCTGAGTCCAGTGTTTTTATGGGCTCTGAATAGGCAAGTGCATGCTGATTCATCTATGAATGGTCTTGGAAAAAGTACCATTTAATTGGTTAAATGGCATTGAGGAAGTTTTCACTCCAGTCGTGGACTCTATCCAGAACTGGCAGTTCGGTTTTCAGGCTTCAGGCTGTCTTTGACTTGAAGGTCGGGTTTCACCAGGGACCCATCCCTGTCTGCTTAGGAAGTTGTCTGTCTCCTTTCACTATCATTTTGTGTCATATTTACTCAGCATTTTTCACATAGTTGTCTTTTTTTTTTTAACTTTTCAGATTTTGCCCTTTTTTGTATTTTGGAAGATTTATAATTCTTCTCTACTAGTTACTCTTCTCCTAACTGTTGAGAAGCAATCCTCCATGGTGTTTCTAGATGTCTTCTATCAGCTACAGTTCGAAACTGTAAGTTTGGGACATTTATATACAAACAGCCTTGAAAGATTGAGATTGTGGCTTCCTCCAGGGCAGAGTGCATGTTTGTTTCCAGACTAGGATATTAAAGATAATGTCCTCATCCATGTGAAAATTTGGGCAAGTTTTCTACCAGCCCACATTAAAAGATGGAAATTTTCTAAACTCAAGGGTTTTCAGCTGTGACATGAACCAACTATATAAATGTGCTGCATCCACTTGTGTACTGCTCAACATTACCCCCTTGGGACCTGAGAAAGGGAAGTGGCAGGAACAAGAAGCTCACCTTGCCTGCTGTGCCATAATAATGCCTACTGTCTCTCACTCAGGAGTCTCATGCTAGTGTGTATGAAACTGGCAGCCTATTGTCTCAGCTTGCAAGTAAGATAAGATTTCATGTTTTATAGTAAGTTCTTAACATTAATGCTCTTTAAAATTTCCTTTTGTCCACCTTTACATTACGCAGGCTACCTCTGTTCAGTTTGTCACCTCGCAAATATTTTTTTTCCTCCCACCTAATTCTTATAGGAAATTAATGACCTTGTTATTTTTTGTCAGTGCATATTTCATTTTATGACAATTTTCTGTCATTACCCCTTCTTTGTGTTAGTCTAAGATCTATGATTAAATATGCTAAATTTTCACTAGCTCTACTTTTGCCCAAATATGACTAGGTAGGCCTATGTGACACTGGTGAAGAACAAACGGGGGATGTACCTGAAGCCACAAATAGCATGAGGATGATTGCGGGGAGTTACAAAATGTGGCTGTTGGAAAATGTACTATTGAATTCTTTAAGTTAATGAAACAGAAGGAGTGAGTGGAGAGTAGATTATAAACCAATATTCTTTATTTATCCCAGTAAGTACTGGAATATTCTTCCTCCTACTTACTTATATTCCTGAATGACAGCCTCACTCAAGTCATGGAGGTGATATAATACATTTAAGTAGTCAAATGTTTGAAAATTGCATTTTTTCATGTATTTGGATCCAAAATATATTCAAGAATCTAGAGCAATGAATAAGGATAAGACCATAAAGAGAGCTTTTAAATCCTTTATGGTATCAGCTCCATTTATTCCCAATTACTGACATTTTTATCTGAATCTAATAAGATGGAGTCCTTATAATGTTCAACATAAACTAAAAGTTTGGTACCCTGTGATAGCTTTATATTTAAAGAAGCAAAGTCTAAATAAATAAATAAATTGATTTTATTTTTTGAGAAAAATAAAATGTTTCAATTACTAATCCCAACAATACCTGCTTAATATTTTTTCCACTTCTCTCCAATTGTTCTGCATCTTCTTTCAACAAATTAGAGGTAACCATGATACAAGAGAAAGGAAATTGCTTCTTGATGGAATAAGTGTGGTTACTGAGAAAGTTAATTGTAGTCACATATAGTCCTTTATAGTAAAACCAATGAAAATTAACAAGAAGACTTGTACATTTGGCCATTCTACACTTTAGCAGAAATAATAAAATATAGACTATGCCCCACAGAAAACAGAAATTGTACTTTCTTTCTACAACCAATAATAAGCACTATAGAGTTAGAATGTTTAAAATTCAACCATATTTGCTTCCATTTGAATTATTTTAAGTATGCAAAGAAATCAGTTACTGTGTTTTATATAACTAAATTGTTATTTTCAATATCAAAAAAGTGGGAAACCTTATATTTGTTATTGTCAATATAAAAAAAGTGGGAAACCTTAGATTCATTGTTTCTATTTGTTCGTCTGCATGGACTGAAACACTATGACTTGTAGTCACATCTCAGAGTGCCTGCTCTGGGCCCAAGCTTGCTGTTTCCCTCTATTAGAGAAAGAGACATCATTCATCATTATGTGTGGTGGAGCTGAAGTCAAAAGATTTCCAAATAAATCCCGAATGGCAGTCAATTAGTCATTACTTTCACAATTTGTCCATACATCTGTTGTTAAGTGAATGTTTATACACTTACCCTCTCTAAAGGCCTACCAGTAACTTCATGAAACATGGTGACATAGAGCCATGACACAGCCCTGTTCCAAAATATGTCTCCAATGGTAGTTAATCAAAGGATGCCATGAGCTCAACAAAGCTTCTACTACTAATACAATACAGTTGAACGTTTACTGCTATCGTTTCTGCTATAAATCTTGTGAACGTCTTTTATTTAGTAAAAAAAAAAAAAAAAAAAGATTAGCAAATTCAACTTGCAGTTAAAAAAAAAACCCCACAGAGCAGCATATTTCATAGTGGCTTTGAGTAGTGTGTCAAATCAGACCCTGAAGCAATAATTTTATTTAAAAATATTGTATTTGTTAATGGAATATTATGTTTACCAAATACTTGATGAAAAGCAGAGCGTTACATAAATATCAGCTATTTGATACCAGAAAGAATTATAATTTGAACCCCAAAAGCACCAGTAAGAGAGTAAAATGTACGTAAATGACTTCATTTAGCTAAAATTGCAATTACTTGCATTCCTCTGCAATGGAATGGAATGAGAATGAATACTTGTTTGTGGCCAACGAACACAGCCAATTAATATTATTTCTTTTTTTTGATGTTAATTGTATGAAACCTTATTATATTGTAATATATGTATGCAGTTTTATAAATAATAATTGTTTGCATTGTAGAAACTATTTTAAGCTATTTTATATTACCCTCATAATGTTAAAATAATATACTTCATTACATTAAAAGTGTGACCTCTTATTTTAAAAATATGAAATATAAAATCATATTGATTCAGGTATTTATGAGAATTCTACAGGGGAATAATTACATTAGTACTTTTAAATGCTGAATTCATGATCTTACTTCAAAAGTTGTTATAACTACTGTAATAACCTATACACCACTTCCTATGAAGACGTATTAGTCTGTTCTCATGCTATTAATAAAGACATACCCATGACAGGGAAATTTATAAGGACAGAGGTTTAATTGACTCATATTTCCACATGGGTGGGGAGGCCTCACAATCATGGTAGAAGGTGAAGGAGGAACAAAGTCATATCTTACATGGCAGCAGGCAAGACAGCATGTACAGGGGAACTCCCCTTTATAAAACCATCAGATCTCATGAGACTTACTCATTATCACAAGAACAGCATGGGAAAGACCCATCTTCATGATTCAATTACCTTACACCAGGTCCCTCCCATGACATGTGAGAATTATGGGAGCTACAGTTCAAGATGAGATTTTGGTGGGGACACAGCCAAACCATATCAATGTGTTTGTAGTTGGCAGAAACAACTATGATAGAATAATCATGACATAAGTAACTAATATTTCAGGCAAATTGATTTGCTAGTTTTCATTCTCTTTCTCCTGTTCCTTTACCATTTTTCAGAAATATGTGGAAACATATTAGTTTTTATTTAGATATATGGATTATTTGAATCTTCTATACATTTGCTGAGTTTGAAGCCTTCTTTTCAATAGTTTACAACTACATAGAATCTAATGAAGAATTCACAACCTGAAACAAATTAGTGGTTTTATGGCATATGTTATTTGGTACTGACAAGCTTTGGTTTTTTCTGTCATGCTAAACTAAATATTCACATAGTACTTATCATTCTTCTCTCTCCTGAACTCTTAAATTTCTAAAAACATGTGAGAATTATTACTTATTAATTTGCTTCTGAAATAAGAGGACTTACATCAAAGGAAAGTAGCCTCTGCATAGGGTTGACTTTGTATATGCCTTTAAAATAATCGCATTTTATGAAAAAATGCACAACATCACAAATCATCAGAGAAATTCAAAGCAAAATCACAAGATACCATCTCACACCAATCAGAATGGCTATTATTAAAAAGTCAAATAATAACAGATGCTGGCAAGGGTTTGGAGAAAAGAAAATGCTTATATACTGTTGGTGGGAATGTAAATCAGTTCAGCCACTGCGGAAAGCAGATTGAAGATTCTTCAAATAACTAAAAATAGAGTGACCATTCACTCCAGCACTCCCATTGTCACAGGATCTTTGAGGTGTCTCTTCACCAGCCGGAAACCTCTGTGGCCAGCAGCACCTTTTGACTGAATATTGCTCGCGCCGCTATGCTCATTTCACCCACTCGGCCCAGCAGCTTATGCTCAGCTTGAGCTATCAGTCTGGATTCCACACCCACCAAGTGCAAGCCAAGTGTGGAGTGGCAAGGAGTGTGTGGGCAAGACAGCGCAGGGTCCAGCCACTGTGCACAGCCAGACACGCTGGCTGCTGCAGCAGGGCAGGAAGCTCCAGGTGCCTGCACAGGTGCCGGCTGGTTGCAAGGCTGCAGCTGGAGGGGGCCGAAGCGGTAGCGGGCTGGCATGTCGGCGCTGCCCGGAGTGCGCACACACTCTCCCGGGTCACGACAGTGCCTGGGCTCAGCCTCAACTTTGTACTGAAATGGAAAGAGGTGCCTGGAGCAGGGAAAGCCCAGGCAGTGGGAGCAGACACTTCTGAGCCTGCGGGGGACTTCCTGGGTCCCTGAGGGTGCAGGGATGCCCGGGTCTGCAGCCACGGCTGGGAGACTGCAGCTGCACCTGGGAGGGCGGGACTCCAGCACCTCCTTGGAAGGGAGCGGGGCTGCCTCCTGTTCCCAACTCCCACTGGCTTGGTTGAGCTCACAGTCCCGGCCATGCCTCTCCCACTGCAGCCAGCGTCATGGCAGCAGCCACTTCAGACAGGCCATCACTGCCATCACCATTCCTGGGTATATACACAAAGGCAAATAAATTGTTCTACCAAAAAGGACACATGGACTCATATGTTCACTGCAGCACCATTCACAATAGCAAAGACGCGGAATCAACCTAGATGTCTATCAACAGTGGATTGGATACAGAAAATATGGTATATATGCACTATGGAATAATCTGCAGCCACAAAAAAGAACAAAATAATGTCCTTTGCAGCCACATGAATGCGGCTGTAGGCCATTATTCTATGCAAATTAACCCAGAAACAGAAAACCAAATACCACATGTTCTCACTTATAAGTGGGAGCTGAACATTGGGTAAAAATGGACATAAAAGTGGGAACAATAGACACTGAGGACTATAAAGGGTGGGAAGGAAAAGCGGGGGACAAGTGTTAGAAATCTACCTACTGGATATTATGTTCATTACCTGGGTGACAAGTTTCAACGATACCCCAAACCTCAGCATCACACAATGTGCAGGTTTGTTATATACGTAAACTGAAGCACAGAGTTTGTTGTACAGATTATTTCATCACCCAGGTACTAAGCCTAGTAGCCAATAGTTATTTTATCTGATCCTCTCCCTGCTTTAACCCTCTACCCTCAAGTATGCCCCAGTGTCTGTTGTTCCCCTCTTTATGTTCATGAGTTTTCATCATTTAGCTCCCACTAATAAGTGAAAGCATGCAGTATTTGTTTTTCTCTTCCAGCATTAGTTTGCCGAGGATAAAGAACTCCAGCTTCAACTATGTTCCTGAACAAGACATGATCTCATTCTTTTTGTGACTGCATAGTATTCCACGATGTATATGTATGTACCACATTTTCCTTCTGTCATTGATGGGCATTTAAGTTGATTCCATGTCTTTGCTATCACACAACATACTGTTGTAACAAATCTGCACATGTACCTGCTGAGATCAAAATAAAAGTGAAAAATAAAATAAAATAATCATATGTAATGACCTCAAAATTGATCAATTTATATATACATAATTGTCAGTAGATATAATTTTGGTGAAAACGTTATTTTATGTAATTTATTTCAAATACATTGGAATCAAACCCAGTATAATGTAGTAGTTTAGTAAATACATAGAAATAGTAGAAAAAAATTTTCTGTACCAGTTGTACTTATGTTGTCAAAGAAAGAAATATTCAAATAACATATCTGGAAATAATCACTATAGAAATTCTTCATATAATGTACTACAGGTTATTATTTTAGTGAAATAATCCTAGAATAATTTCCATGTGTTTATGAGCTTATGAAAAAGATCATATGTTTTCAAAGTTAATATTTTCAATCCCTTTATTTTATTCTTTGTTGTATTTTCATTTTGATCACACAAAAATTCATATGGGTATGTGTATAATTCATAGTATTTCCCAGGTAAGATAGGAATAAATACTGTAAATAGTTTTTTTCTTTTTTGGTGGAGAATGTAAGATATGGAAATCCTAAACATTGTATATAGGTAAAAATTGAAGGGTAAATTAGATATCACATGATTCACATCCCAATATCTCCTTTATATTTCCAGGCTTCCCTTACTTAAAAATGCAGATGAAGAAGCTATAACTATGTGGAAATTTACATTCTTGCTACGTTTTTGTTGTTGTAGCTGAAGTAATACATAGTAAAGTTATTTTCTTGGGAGACTATTCTGGGGTAATGTATCTTAATGAATTCTTCCTTAAAACACAGATTATTTTAAAACATTCTTTGCATATATTTTCATTCTTAATAGCTCTCCATGTATTGTGTCATGATATGAGAAATCAGAAAGTTAAAAATATTTCACAGAATGAGGTACCTTAATACTCATTACTAAAGTTATTTATGTTCTAAGATGAGTATGTTATGAGCAAATTATATAAATTTATTAGTTATGGCTGGGCGCGGTGGCTCACGCTTGTAATCCCAGCACTTTGGGAGGCCGAGGCGGGCGGATCACGAGGTCAGGAGATCGAGACCACGGTGAAACCCCGTCTCTACTAAAAACACAAAAAATTACCCAGGCGTGGTGGCAGGCGCCTGTAGTCCCAGCTACTCGGAGAGGCTGAGGCAGGAGAATGGCGTGAACCCGGGAGGCGGAGCTTGCAGTGAGCCGAGATCCTGCCACTGCACTCCAGCCTGGGTGACAGAGCGAGACTCTGTCTCAAAAAAAAAAAAAAAAAAAAATTTATTAGTTATACTTGTGGTATATAGATATTTCTCAGAAAAATCTAGTTTTGGTATAAGCTTTTTTAATAGACTAGCAAATATTTCTTTAGATAATTTAGTGAAAATATTAAAATACATTGCTACTGAATAAAACTTTAAAAATATTAATAATATTTCTGCATCTGTTATGCTTTGTCATGGGAACAAATGTTAATATACAATAATTGGACTTCCATATTTAAATAAAAAAAGAATTATGGCAGGAACTTGCAGATATCCCCTAAAACCTGTTCTCCACTTCTATCATAGAAATTGAAAATCCACCTAGGAAAATTGCCACCTATTAATAGTATAAAGAGAGCAGGTTGATGAACTTTCCTTGCAGCTAGATTTGCCCACATGAATAAGTTCAGCCTAAAAGAATATGAACCTAAGTTCTCACAGAAGCTTTCTTCAAGATTTCTTTATATAGACTTGATGCTGCCACTTTTCTATCTTGTTTCTCCTTCACCCAACCTGAAACATAGACTTTAACTAGAATCAAGAGAATAGAGAGTGGGCTTCTAAGCCTGAAAGAGCCTGAATCCTTAAGGAATTTGTGGATCAGACTCGAATTTTATCCCTCTATAAAATTACCTACAAGAAATAAATTTCTATCTTAGTTATGCCACTTTTATTTCAGTTTTTCTAAATAATATTGTTTAGTTTCTTCTATTGTTTCTATAGCCAAACAAAAGGTTACTTTCTATAGGAATGAATAAACAGATCATTATACTTTAAAGGATGAGGACAGGTATCGTGTCATTGTATATCTGTTAGGGAATTATCCAATTACATAAGAACTTCAAACCGAATCCAGCAGCACATCAAAAAGCTTATCCACCATGATCAAGTGGGCTTCATCCCTGGGATGCAAGGCTGGATCAACATACACAAATCAATAAATGTAATCCAGCATATAAACAGAATCAAAGACAAAAACCACATGATTATCTCAATAGATGCAGAAAAGGCCTTTGACAAAATTCAACAACGCTTCATGCTAAAAACTCTCAATAAATTAGGTATTGATGGGACGTATCTCAAAATAATAAGAGCTATCTATGACAAACCCACAGCCAATATCATACTGAATGGGCAAAAACTGGAAGCATTCCCTTTGAAAACTGGCACAAGACAGGGATGCCCTCTCTCACCACTCCTATTCAATATAGTGCTGGAAGTTCTGGCCAGGGCAATCAGGCAGGAGAAGGAAATAAAGGGTAAGCAATTAGGAAAAGAGGAAGTCAAATTGTCCCTGTTTGCAGATGACATGATTGTATATCTAGAAAACCCCATTGTCTCAGCCCAAAATCTCCTTAAGCTGATTAGCAACTTCAGCAAAGTCTCAGGATACAAAATCAATGTACAAAAATCACAAGCATTCTTGTACACCAATCACAGACAAACAGAGAGCCAAATCATTAGTGAACTCCCATTCACAATTGCTTCAAAGAGAATGAAATACCTAGGAATCCAACTTACAAGGGATGTGAAGGACCTCTTCAAGGAGAACTACAAACCACTGCTCAATGAAATAAAAGAGGATACAAACAAATGGAAGAACATTCCATGCTCATGGGTTGGAAGAATCAAAATTGTGAAAATGGCCATACTGCCCAAGGTAATTTATAGATTCAATGCCATCGCCATCAAGCTACCAATGACTTTCTTCACAGAATTGGAAAAAACTACTTTAAAGTTCATATGGAATCAAAAGAGAGCCCGCATCACGAAGTCAATCCTAAGCCAAAAGAACAAAGCTGGAGGCATCATGCTACCTGACTTCAAACTGTACTACAAGGCTACAGTAACCAAAACAGCATGGTACTGGTACCACAACAGAGACATAGATCAGTGGAACAGAACAGAGCCCTCAGAAATAATGCCACATATCTACAACTATCTGATCTTTGACAAATCTGACAAAAACAAGAAATGGGGAAAGGATTCCCTATTTAATAAGTGATGCTGGGAAAATTGGCTAGCCATATGTAGAAAGCTGAAACTGGATCCCTTCCTTACACCTTATACAAAAATTAATTCAAGATGGATTAAAGACTTACATGTTAGACCTAAAACCATAAAAACTCTAGAAGAAAACCTAGGCAATACCATTCAGGACATAGGCATGGGCAAGGACTTAATGTCTAAAACACCAAAAGCAATGGCAACAAAAGCCAAAATTGACAAATGGGATCTAATTAAACTAAAGAGCTTCTGCACAGCAAAAGAAACTACCATCAGAGTGAATAGGCAACCTACACAATGGGAGAAAATTTTTGCAACCTACTCATCTGACAAAGGGCTAATATCCAGAATCTACAATGAACTCAAACAAATTTACAAGAAAAAAACAAACACCCACATCAAAAAGTGGGCAAAGGACATGAACAGACACTTCTCAAAAGAAGACATTTATGCAGCCAAAAAACACATGAAAAAATGCTCATCATCACTGGCCATCAGAGAAATGCAAATCAAAACCACAACGAGATACCATCTCACACCAGTTAGAATGGCCATCATTAAAAAGTCAGGAAACAACAGGTGCTGGAGAGGATGTGGAGAAATAGGAACACTTTTACACTGTTGGTGGGACTGTAAACTAGTTCAACCATTGTGGAAGTCAGTGTGGCGATTCCTCAGGGATCTAGAACTAGAAATACCATTTGACCCAGCCATCCCATTACTGGGTATATACCCAAAGGATTATAAATCATGCTGCTATAAAGACACATGCATGCTTATGTTTATTGCGGTTCTATTCACAATAGCAAAGACTTGGAACCAACCCAAATGTCCAACAACGATAGACTGGATTAAGAAAATGTGGCACATGTACACCATGGAATACTATGCAGCCATAAAAAATGATGAGTTCATGTCCTTTGTAGGGACATGGATGAAACTGGAAAACATCATTCTCAGTAAACTATCGCAAGGACAAAAAACCAAACACCTCATGTTCTCACTCATAGGTGGGAATTGAACAATGAGAACTCATGGACCCAGGAAGGGGAACATCACACTCTGGGGACTGTTGTGGGGTGGGGGGAAGGGGGAGAGACAGCATTAGGAGATATACCTAATGCTAAATGACGAGTTAATGGGTGCAGCAAACCAACATGGCACATGGATACATATGTAACAAACCTGCACATTGTGCACGTGTACCCTAAAACCTAAAGTATAATAATAAAATTTAAAAAAAAAGAACTTCATGTTAAAGATAAATCTAGCAGAGGCCTATTTTTGCATGGTCCATGAGCTAAGAATGGTTTTTATATTTTAAAGTGTTGTAGAAAACAAAAAAGAAAGAGAATTCATGGCAAGGACTCTATGTGGCTTGTCAAGCCTTGTTTAGTATATGGCCCTTTATAGTAGAACTACACAGAACCCAAATCTATAAAATACTCTGTGGTGACATTCTCTGACAGGAGTTTCCTTTTAAAAAAAACTATCATTATTTTGTCTTCATGATCTTCATAATGACAGAAAGAAACTAATATTGAATATGCAGATGTTAATCATGTAAAGCAAGAAAAGAAATGAATCACTGGACTCTGAGGTTTAGCTAAAACAGTCACCTGTGATGAGTGAGGTCAGCTATTGACACAGCACTTCATTCAAGGTACTAACTTTAAAAAGTATGATCAGAGAATTCCAAAGTTCTGTTTAGGAGATCACCATTAACCATAAAGTCTAGATTATTATCCATGTCTAAATCCATGAATCACAACTAATCTAAACTTATGTATATTAGGGCTCTCCAGATAACAGAATCAATAGGATATATATATATATATACACACACACATATATATATATATATATATATATATATATATATATATATATATAGAGAGAGAGAGAGAGAGAGAGAGAGAGAGAGAGAGATGTAATAGAGGAACTGGCTTACATGGTTATGGAGGACCAGAAGCTCCACAGCAGAGAGATCTGCCAGTTGGAAAATCAGGAAAGCCAGTGGTATAGTTCAGTTTAAGCTCCAAAGGCCTGAGACTCTGGGCCAGTAGTATAAGTCCCCTCAGGTCTGAGTCAAAAAGCCAAGAAACCAGGAGCACTGAATGAAGTCAGAAGGTGATATCTCAGCTCAAGCGGACAGAATGAATTACCCCTTCTCTGACTTTTTATTCTATTTGGGCACTCAATAAATTCACTGATGTTTGCCCACATTCGTAAGGGCCCATCTTTTCCACTTTGGAACTAGTAAGTTCCAAAGCTAACCTCTTCTAGAAGCACCCTCGCAGGCATACCCAGAAATGTTTTACCAGCTATCTCTATATCCCTTAGCCAAGTCAAATTGACACATAAAATTAGCCATTGCACTAAGAAATGTATAGGCAAACATTCAAAGTATAAAGAAGGAATTGTTCTTCTAAAGTCAAATAATAAATATAGCATAGGTAAAGATTTGGAAAATAGAAAATACATTAGTTCAATATTATCTAACAAAAGGAAATCACAAATATAAAGTGAGAGTGATAGAGCATTAGGGAAAAGCCACTATGGTGGGTGGAATTTTAGACTTTCTCAGTATTTTGATGAGATATTTTATTTTTTTATTTAACATTTATTTATAGCATGATATTATTACCTGACTAATGTTACAGGGAAGAAATGAGTAAAAAAATCTAGGTTTTTTAAGAAGTTTGTTGGCTAGTGAGAGAAGAAAAAAACTAAAATAAAATTACAAGCAATAGAAAATGTGAGATTATGTGTTCTATTGGTTCTTCTGGAGAACACTGACAATACATCATAACAGGAAATATGAGAAAAATTATAGGGAACAAATGCATTGATTGTACAAAGGTAAGTGGAGGATGGAGCTATAAGAAAATACTAGATTTCAAAACATCTTTTACATCAAATGGAGGAGCTTGGACATCATCCTTTAGGCAAAAGGGATTCATGGATGGATTTTAAATAAGTGGATTTGCATGTAACCAGATAAGTCTAGTTCTTCCATGAAGAGCAAAAGATAAGTCTAGTTCTTCTACAAAGATAAGACTTTGAAAAAGGCAACTATTTAAAATACTTTTGAAAGCAGTGCTAACAAGGGGTGGTGAGCACCTGTAGTAAAGCAGTGACAATACAGATAGAAAGGAGGACATTCAAATGAGACATACTTAATAAAAAAAAATTGACAGAATTGGTAAGTTAGAGATACAGCATGTGAAACAGAAAGAATACTTATTCCATTCTAGCACTGGTGAAATGGGAGAGTTCCCCGATTCCCCTCAGGGTGTGTGACAGGGCTGTGGCTCACCTGTTTGCTCACCTGTTTTCTCACCTGGCAGCTCAAACCCCTTACAGGAGGAGGAGCTCACAGAGGGGCCGGTGCAGGAACTGGGGCAAGCTCTTTTAGGCTCTGGCTCCACCTCAGCGTCTAATGGGTGAGTGTCTGTGACTCCTGAAGCCCAACTGGGCACGTGTTACAGTGTGCTCCTTTAGCTTTGCTGTCTGCAGACCGCTTGTGTGTTAATCAGCTCAGTGAACCATGTGCCTTGTCACAAGGGCAAGGGGCGAGTGTGACAGCATTCTGTATCCTGAGCACTTGCCTAGTGTCCTGAAAGAATTGGACCACACACAGGCTCAAAGGATGAGTGCAAGGTTTTACTGAGTGGTGGAAGTGGCTCAGCAAGACGGATGGGAAGCTGGAAGAGGGGATGGAGTGGGAAGGTGGTCTTCCCCTCAAGTCGGTCTGTGCAGCAGCCTGACTCTTCTCCGACTGCCCCTGGTCAAACTACACTGGGGGTCTAGACGTCCCTCCTCTTCTCTCCTCTGCCATGCCATTCTGTCCTCGCTAGTCTGCTGGTCTCTTCTAGAACTTGGGATTCAGGGTTTATATGGGTGCCAGATAGCAGGTGTTGCATGCCCAAAGGCAACTTTCTGGGCACAAGAACAGAAATACCTGTTCTCATTTAGGTCGGTGGGTATCCAAGCTTGAGGGTGGGGCCTTTGCCAGGGAACATCACTCTTCTACTCAGTATTTCCCTGTCTCCTGTCTGTGTCACTGGCACTGGATTGGACAATGTGTTTCCAAATACAAGAAAGGAAAATTTTAAAAAAGAAAATCAGAACTTAATTTCTGATTGTGTGTTTAAAGTGCCATTTGGAAGACAGAGAATAAAACACAAAGAGGGTAAATATTTAAAAGATTATAGAACCAAGATTCAGCAAGTAACTGACTTACGCGATTAGAGAGAGGCAAGTTAGAGCTATCCAAGATTGCTTGGGTAGCCACTGGTGCTATCAAGTTAGATAAGGAATACAAATGAAGGAATGGATTTTACAGGAGGTGATAAGTTCAAATGTGAATATTTTTAATTTGAAGTTTCTTTGGAACATTTGTCAAGAAGATAGATATATGTCAGAAAGAAATTTGGACTAGAGAATATGAGTCTTCCAGTCTTATCAGTCATTCTTGGGACCATGAAATTGAACGAAACTTCCTGAGAACAAGAATAGTGGCCTGAAAATGGAATCCTAGAAGCACCACACACACACAAAAGAGGGTTCAGGAGTAGAAAAGAAGAGAGGGGAGTAACCAGAGTGATTCCTGCTGGCAAGAAAAAGAGTGTGGCACAGAGAATGTGTGGCAACAGGAAGAGACCTCAGAGAAAAAAGTCAAAGTAGGATCTTTACAATAGAAAACCTAGCCCATGTATTTAAGAAGTGATTTTAGACAACTCTTTTGTGAAATTTAGTAGAGATGGAAGAGAAGATAGAAGAGTAGGTAGAAGAGAAGATAGAAGAAAGTTGTAGAGATAATGTAATTAAATAAGTCTTTTTATTTTGTTAACCAAAAAAAATCCTAATGCCCCCCAACCATCTGAATGGACTTCTTCCTTGGCCAGTGCACACTACAATTTAACCTGAAAGACTGGCTCAGGCCATGATGGGAAGTGGGGTGTCAGACATGCCTCATTATACCCTTCAGCATTAACAGCAACACAGACCTTAAATCTGATAAGAAACATTTATAATCTATTTTCTCTGAAGCACGATACCTGGAGGCTTCATCTGCATGATAAAACTTTGGTCTCCATAACACTTATCGTAACTCAGACATTCCTTTCTATTGATAATAACTCTTTCAACCAATTGCCAATCAGAAAAAATTTTAAATCTACATGTAACCTGGAAGCCCTGCTTCGAGTTGTCCAGCCTTTCTGGACCAAACCAATGTATATCTTAAATCTATTTGATTAAAGTCTCATGTCTCCCCAGTATGTATAAAACCAAGCTGCAGCCTGAACATCTTGAGCACATATTTTCAGAGTCTACCGAGGGCTGTATCATGGGGCATGGTCACTGATAATTGACTTAGAATAAATCTCATCAAATATTTTAGAGTTTGACTCTTTTCATAGACAATTTATTTTGTTTGTTCAGGGTGAAGGCATATGTAAGAGAATATAACTGAAACAGAAAGATTATGGCACAGATGGACTCATTGACCTTGAGAAAAAGAAAGATTATCTTATTTAAAAATGGAGAAAAGACCAGAAAGATGAGTGATAATGTAAAGAAATCTGAAATTAGGTAGAAATTTTTGAGAACCAATGTACTGAATAACTTCAAATTTCTCAATGAATTATTTGTGTTGGCTATTTGTTATAGGTTTTTGGACATTTAATAGTGCTATGAAGAGTGATTAAGATTTGGGATAATTTTCTCATAGATAAATTTGTAAAGCTTATAACATAAAAGTAGATGATATTAACTGGGTCATTCTTGTCATCCAACCAAAACAGAGTGACAGCCAAGGGCAAAATGCACTCAGGGAACAAAACATTGTTACAAGAATGCAATTCTCTGCAAATGTGACTGCTGAAATTGCCTGCTATAACCTGAAACCAGTATTATCTAACAGTAAATGAAATAACCTGCTACAACTCTAAGACTAGTTTTAACCTGCT
Organism: Nomascus leucogenys; assembly: GCF_006542625.1. NCBI lineage: Eukaryota > Metazoa > Chordata > Mammalia > Primates > Hylobatidae > Nomascus > Nomascus leucogenys. The sequence goes on from NC_044387.1 coordinate 23,009,611, forward strand.
TACCAATTAGCACTTCCCAATTAGCACTTACCAGTGTAGTAGCAGTTATTAAGACATTATTTTAGGCAGATAGAGAGGAAAAGGGGTCCTCGGAAAGTTTTCATTGCTTTTAAAGTAGCTCCAGAAATGTTTCTTGTCTAGCAGGAAAGCCCAGGCACTTAGAGCAGGCCGGCAACCTTTGATATGCAAATGTAAGCCATGAGAAACTGGGTCCACTGGCCAGCACGGTGGCTTATGCCTCTAATCCCAACACTTTGGGAGGCTGAGGCAGGAGGATCATGAGGTCATGAGTTTGAGACCAGCCTGACCAACATGGTGAAACCTCTGCTTTATGAAAAATACAAAAATTAGCCATGTGTGGTGGTTCGTGCCTGTAATCCCAGCTACTAGGGAGGCTGGGGCAGGAGAATGGCTTGAACTGGGAGGTGGAGTTTGCAGTGAGCTGAGATGGTGCCACTGCACTCCATCCTGGGTGACAGAGCGAGACTATCTCAAAAAAAAAAAGAAAAAGAAAAAAGGAAACTGGGTCCACCTAAACATGGCAATTCCCACCACTGTCCTCTTGCCCTTGCCCTGACATGTGCCTGGCAACATGGCCACCTTCACATAGCCCCACGTGTGTAGAACATCATGGCACCCTGCATTTGCATATTAAAGGACTAGGGTGGGAGAGATAGTGTTTTGGGGGCTACATGAATGACATCCCTGGTCAAACCAATCCCCTGAGCCTTATACAAGTCAGACACCACTTCCTCCAGCCTATTCATATAAGCAGCAACTTTTCCATGGCACACGGGGCTTCCTCTCCTGGCTTTGGAGCCCCCCTCCCACTGTCCCTGTACAGGGAGCTTCTTTCTTCTCCCTTCATTCTTGCCTATTAAACTCTCCGCTTCTTAAAATCACTCCACGTGTGTCCATGTTTGTTTTACCCAACTCGCCGGAGACAAGAGCAGTGCTGTTCCTCCACTCATTGGAGCCATATCACCAGCTTCCAAAAACTTTATGGGTGCCAATGAATTTTCTTGCAAAACACTATGTAATATTCCCCCTTTTTATAAAACTTCCAACCTTCTCTTTGTTCTTTGGACATACCAGAGGCCACCTGATCTGTGCACATGCCCTGGATTGCAACTCTTGCTTCCCAAATGAAATGTTTGAAATTTAGAGATTTGTCTCTATATTTTATTTGATTTTGACAATAACTTATTTCAGACAGCCATTAGTCATCAATATTTAGCAACATAATAGGTACATTGTTGCAGCACTGCTGGTTGAGAATTTTCTTTGTGTGCTGTAGTGAAAGAGAGGGCCCTGTGGAAAAGGGAAGCATGAAATTTGAGTATTGGTTCAGAAATAGTTCACCTCTTCTAACATGTTTTTATTGAAATTCATCTAGGAAATCTTTGGGAAAATAAATTTTCCCTGAACCTTAACACTAGGTTAAGAAATTCGTATGGGACATTCATAATTTTTTTGATATTTCATTTTATTTTTATTTATTTATTTTTGAGACCGCATTTCTCACCTGTCACCCAGGCTGGAGTGCAGTGGTTCACTCTAAGCTCACTACAACCTCCACCTCCGGAGCTCAAGCAATCCCACTGCTCAGCCTCCGGAGTAGCTGAGACTACAGGCATGCAGGATCACACCCAAGTAATTTTCATTTTTTTTTTTTTTTTTTTTTTTTTTTTTTTTTTTTTTTTTTTAGTAGAGATGGGGTTTCACCATGTTGGCCAGGCTGGTCTCAAACTCCTGACCGCAGCTGATACACCCGCCTCGGCCTCCCAAAGTGCTGGGATTACAGACATGAGCCACCACGCCCTGCTGGGACTTTTATAATCTAAATGTGATTGTAGCATATACAGCCGTCTTTTTAGTTTTAGAGTGTTTCTATTACTGAGATAGGGTATGCCGAGGTATCTTCTAAAACATACTGGGAAACTTGAAGGCTCTGGATCAGACCCAGTTGAAGATAACTCAAATCTCAGAAGTTCTTGCCTGTGACAATGGACATGCATGGATAAGACATAGCTACATTAGTTAAGATCTCAGAATGAAGGATGAAGATCAATGCAGGAGTAATAAATATTGTTATGTGGTTGGCATTATAACAACTGTGCATATTATTGGATACCAACAGAAGTGACTGCCATATGTATAAGGATTTGCATATTTGGAGCAACATTTGAAAAATTACTTACCTGTAAATATCAAAGAATCAGTCATTATCCTGAGTAAATATGTATCTCCCCTAGGAACTTTTAGGTTCACCCCTCCCTTCACCCTCTATAACCTGCATGACCTAAACTTTCTCACTGAAGAGGCCATAGTAATGAACTTCAAGTTATATTGAATTGACTGTGGCAGCCTTGTAGGTGCAAAAGATAACCTTGCAAGAAAAAACATGCTATGATTATAGCAGTCAGTTGATAGTCACTAGTTACAACACCTTTAGAATTGGCCACAGTATTCTAGTCAAAAATATATTCTTCCTGGGCTGCTCTGGCTAATGACAGCTAGGAAATGTGCTAGGTTATTTCTTCCCAAAATGGGGTATCTCTAACAGGTAGTCTTTGCTCTAGGACTCCCTACTGGCATGGATGGGATTTTCTCACAACTGCATCAGAGACTGAAGCTCTTCCTATCTAATGTTTTTTCTTTATCCCTGTCTTTTCACAGGTGTCAAACTTGCATCACATGTTTAAAAACCCTCCCTACGACTACTCCCACTCTCCTTTAACAGATTTTTATTCCCCCAAATCTGTTTTGCTTCCAACTTAGATTGAGTATCTGCTTCCCAGTAAAACATGGATTCTCATTGTATATATAACAAATGTCAACGGTATTCAAAATATAGTCTTTTCTGTTTATAAATTATTAAAGAAAAATATAAAGAACATGAGTGAAGTGAAAAAGAAATGTATTAGATTTGTATTGCTGCTATAACAAATTACAAAAAAATTTAATTGCTTAAAAAATACAAATTTATTCTCCTAAAATTCTAAAAATCAAAAGTCCAAAATAAGTTTTATGAGGCTAAAATTGAGGTGTTGGCAGGAGTGTTTCCTTCTGGAGGCTCCAGGGAAGAATCCATTTCCTTTTCTTGTTCAGCTTCTAGTGGGCACCTGCATTCTTTGGCTTATAGACCCTGCTTCCATCTTCAAAGTACATCACTCCAATTTCTGCTTCTGCCATCACATTGCCTTTTTCTCTTAACTCAATTTTGAAGGCCATTTGTGATTACTGTTAGAGCCAACTTAGATAATCAAGCATAATATACTCATCTAAAGATCCTTTACTTAATCACAACTGCAAAGTTCCTTATGCCATATAAGGTGTATGGGATTAGGATGTAAACATGTTGAGGAAAAGGTGGGGAAGTATTATTCTGCTTACCCCACCAGACATATTATTTTACTAAGAATATCTAGTTTGGGAAACTTCAAGGATCTGGATCAAACCCAAATTGAAGATAATTCAAATCTCAGAGGTTCTTGCCTGTGACAGTGGGCATCCATGGATGAGGTGAGAAACTGAAGCACAGTTGCAGTGCTAAGTCTCAAAATGGAGGAAGAAAAGCAATACAGAGGCAGTAGATGTTAATGTTAATATAATGTAACAACTATACATTTGAAAAAGATTGGCTACTGGTGACTGTTACTTTTTTTCTGATTATTTTGAAAACATAATGTTTAACTAAAAATTATGTAAATTTCTTTAGAAAGTGAATATAAGGTTCTTTGCCACCTGCCTAATGCCATATGAGCATATGTACAAATAAGTATATTTAAGCTGAAATTCTATGTAAGATCAGCTTATTAGTGGAAATGCCTACAAAATAAAAATAAAGCAAATAGAAGTTCATGATATTGAGAATTCCGGTAACAAGCACTTAAGAAAAAAATGATTTTAGGAACGAACAATTTCAAATTTTTCTTTTTCATCAGATTATATATATATATATCTCTAATAAATTGCTTTTATGTATAGAAAATTATTATTGAAAGCAGAGGGCATTTGGAGTAATAAATATAACCTCATCCTTCCCACCTCACATTCCCATAATGTTACTTTTTTTCCCCCAGACTTGGATTGAAAATCTGCTAAAATAGTTAAATATTAGTATCTGGTCTGATTAAACCACCTTCAGAAGAGATTAAAGAGTTATGGGGATCATACGCAGTTGAAGTAAATGATTCTATTTTGTCTCTGTGAAAAAAAAACTAAAAACAAAAAAAAAACAAGTAAACAAAACTTTAATCTTTCATTTCTAGTGTCTGGGTTTTGAATAGGTCCCCAAACCGAGTTTTTCAAATAAGCTTAGTCAGATGCTTCAAGGATTGGAGCAGATTATTTTTTAATTTTGTTTTGTTTTATTGGTTGACATTTACTAACATATAATGACTATTGAGTTAACAAGTATGTGAACATTGTGTGGAGGCATGAAATCAGCTTGTTCTTTCACAGACTAATCCCTTTTCTCCTGTGCTCAGTAACATAATAGGCCATAGTTCATAGGCATGCAATACGAGCAAGCATTGTGTAGATGGAATCAATAGCATAATCCTATTAAATTCTGCAAAACAGTTTACTTTATGATATAAAGTGGAATTGTGATTGATTTTTAAAGTAAATAGTAGTTCTATATTCAACTCAGACTAGAATAACTTTTAAAGCAGCAACTTACTTTGTGTGGGACCACAGTTTTTCTTCCATTTTTCTTGATTTTATAAATAAATGTTGCCTATGTGGCCTAATTAAAAGACATTGAATTCTGGCTTGAATTTTTACTTAAAATTGTCTTAGCTTTGGCCCAATGTCTAAATACAGAACTGAATGCTTGTTTTTAAGTTTAGCCACTTGTTCTGGAACACTTTGTAAAAAAACAACAGTTTTTAGACAATGGCGATTCTTTTTCATAAAATTTTTATTCCTTAAGTCCAGAATTATTATAAATATTTAAGTAAGTAGTCAGTATTCCACCAGTATACTCCGTTTCAGTATTACTAGTTATTTATACTCACTTTCTTTTCTGATTAATCAATTTCTCATTTTGAATAGTTGGATCCAGCATGTTAAGTCCTAAATATTTGTATTATCCCCATACAAATGTATTTACTGCTGATGCTGAGTTTCTAACACTCACTGAATCTTCCCTATATGATTAAAATCTCAAATTGATTTTAAGGCATTAGTTTTAAGGATATAATAATATTCTTAAACATCCTTTATATATTGTGAAAGTCTTTGAAAACACAAAACACAATTTGCTCTGAGCAGAATTGCATGCAGTAAAATAAATTCATTTGTATTAAAACAAATCTAATTGTGTCCATAGAAAAGGAGGCAAAATAGTTTATAATCTTAACATGATCTCTACTGCCTAGCAAGCCATGGAAGATTTTTCCAAGTATACTTCCAGCTTAAAGTTGACATCCTCATACTGAAAGAAAAAGTTTATTGAATTCAATTTTCTCAAAGACAGCTCAAATGCCTGTAAAGAAAGAAATAAAAATCTGTATTGGCTCAAAATGATGGGCATATGCTTGCTCTCTTTTGAGAAATAAGAGGGATGATTTAACAGTGCATTAAAAAAAAGTGCTGAAAATAAGAAGGGGGTTTGTGGTTGACCAGGAATTATAAGGAAACATTTGAAAGACAGAGGAAAATGGATTCAAAACCAGAGAGGTTCCCAACCCAAAGCATGTACAGAAATGCCATGTGCAAAAGATGAAAACAGCTCTTAAACTACCCTAAAAAAAGAAAGGGATAAGTAGAACCTTAGGACTAAAAGTTCAACCTAACTCAATGTTATATACAAGGCACAACTCTAAAATAAAATGATGTAAGAAGGTGAATGGTCATGGGATCAGCAAATACATAATAATATAAATAACTTTACCAATGAAATTCCATAACATTAAAATATGCAAAACTTTTTCTAATTAAAAAAGAGGAAAAAACTGAAGAAATAACAGTCATAGGATATGAGCATAGTTTTAAGTCCTTACAGAGCAAACATTAACAACAATATAAAGTTTTTGCAAACGTAAAGAATAGAATAGAAATTATTTGGGAAATTTAATGATCAGAGTGGATCTACACCGTTTTTATTGGTTGTGATATACTAATAACACCAGAAAAAAAATTAAAATGTTTTTTAAGGAAGATATAATAGCAACCATATTTGTATCACAATAGAATAAAAGTCAAAATAAAATAATTTTCTAAACTACTTAAGAAATAAGTCAAAATCCTTATTCACAAAATTATATATAAGCTTAAACCTTAACACAATTTAAAACTTTAAACATCACTGATATCAAATTAGAAGAAAAATAATTTTTTTAAAGTCAAGAAATTAGAATAAATAAAACAAGTATATTCTATGTTTCAAATTTATTTATTTAATATTTATATATAATTTACAAAATAAATAATGAGGAAAATATATGATAAAATGTAGCCACTTCCAAATTTAATGGAAAAATATGAGTTACATGATAATGTAACAAAATGAATATAAAAATTATTAGTACATTTTTATTTATATAAAAAGAAGTGATTATTTTGAGAAAATTCAAATAAAAGATAAAGTAGATGTTTTATAATTTGATACTATAACTAGAACTATTTGACTAGAAGACAAAAGTTACAGATTGTCTATGTTGAAGGCAGGGCCTATGTGGTTTACCCTTCCAGGGAGCACATTTATAATGTAACCTATGTGAATGACTGTGCTTTGCCCAACTCTTGAATTCCTTGAGACTCAAGGTGAACACACTCTAGATGACTATGTTACTGTTGTAGTGGATTTACTACTACAAAATCCAACACATCAAAAACATAGACATGCCTATTAGTGCAAAGATCTTCAAAATTCAGTCCTAAAGTCCAACACTTTCTCCAAAACTATGAAGGAATTGATGAAGGATATTTTTTCTTATTTTAAAAATTTAGAGGCTGGGCACGGTGGCTCAATCCTGTAATCCCAGCACTTTGGGAGGCCTAGGTGGGCAGATCTCGAGGTCAGGAGATATAAACTACCCTGGCTAACACGGTGAAAACCCTGTCTCTACTAAAAATACAAAAAAATTAGCCGGGCGTGGTGGTGGGCGCCTGTAGTCCCAGCCACTTGAGAGGCTAAGGCAGGAAAATGGGTGTGAATCCAGGAGTCGGAGCGTGCAGTGAGCCAAGATAGCACCACTGCACTCCAGCCTGGGCAACAGAGAGAGACTCCATCTCAAAAAAAAAAAAAAAAAATTGAGAAAACTTCAGCATCTATATTTTATTTACATTAGATAAACTTTATTTATATCAGATAAGCAGTAAGACTTTTTTTTTTTCTAGCAAGGAACACCTCAGAACAGCCTCAAGTACCTACTATGGAAGGGTCTTTTGGAAAGTCATGCCATGAAATTTATTCCATATCTGCCAAATGAGGGCATTCGAGTTTTCTATTCCGATGTATGTGTTTACATAGGGCAGCATATAAGAAGCCAACCAGATAGCTGGGGGAGCTAACCTTTTGCCTCTTCCCTTGATTACTTCTCCTCTTTCTCAGCTGCCGTGGTCTCCACTGCACAAGCCCCATGCTGCTCACAGAAGCCAGTAGACAAGGTGACTACACTCTCCAAATATTTTGATAATACACTTGTATCCATGAAGATTTTGATATATTTCTTAAATATACATTTATTTCTGATATATTTACTTACTTGATTACTTGTTCATATTTAATTTTTAAAATGAACCAGGGCACTGTCCTCTTTTGTAACTGTAAAACATAGTTTTAATAACATGTAATAATATAATTTTTAAAGTTAAAATATCAGTGAAGCCATTTAGTCCTAATCTAATACTTAATGTGACATTTTAAATTGCTTTATATGATTATTCTAAGGCATTAAATCTATTCAAATTTTCACCTTGTTCCTTATGCATATATAAAACACACTGAAAATTAAGGTATTTCAGAAATGCAAGGGTGGATTTATACCAGAAAGTCTATTAACAGACGCCAGCACATTTTAAGGGTTATTCAATAATGGTTGTTGAAAGACTTTATCAAATTTGGCAAATATAATTCTTTATAAAACTTTTTTATTTAACAAAATTCTACAGCAAATACTTTATTAAATGTGAAAAGATTAAAATGAATTTCATTAACATCAGGAAGTAAACACAGATTCCTAGCTTAGACCATGATTTTTACTTTTAAAAAAAAAAACTTAGGTTCAGGAGTACATGTGCCAACTTTGTTGATACAGGAAAACTCATGTCATGGGGGTTTGGTATACAGACCATTTTATCACCCAGGTACTAAGCATAATACCTCATAGTTATTTTTCCTGATCTTCTCCCTCTTCCCCCACTTCTCCCTGAAGTAGGCACCAGTGTCTGTTGTTCCCCTCTTTGTGCCCATTGGTTCTTATTATTTAGCTTTACTTATAAGTGAGAACATGCAGTATGTGGTTTTCTGTTCTTGTGTTAGTTTTCTAAGAATATTGACCTCCAGTTCTATGTTCCTGTAAACAACATGATCGCATTCATTTTTTATAGCTGCCTAGTATTCCAGTGTATATGTACCACATTTTCTTTATCCAGTTTTTCACTGATGGGCATTTAGATTGATTCTATGTCTTTACTATTGTGAATAATGCTGCAATTAACCTATGTGTGCATGTGGATTTTTACCTTTTTATTTTAAAAATAATTTCATACTTACAGAAAAATAGCAAGATTATTAAAAAGAACTTAATAATGCTTATCTAAATTCACCAACTGTTAACATTTTGCTACATTTGCTTTATTACTTTCTATGTATTCATGTATTTATTACTATTGATTGGTAAATTTAGGAGTAAGTTACCAAATCTCTGAACTAGAAGGATATTCTACTACATGACCATAGAACAACTAGCAAATTCATGGAGTTAAATACAGGAAAGTTAATAGAATTTATTATATAATACATAGCCCATTGATTCAATTCAGGATAATGCATTCATTATTTTAATCTGTATGAATTACCCAGCCTTTTTTTTGTCGTTTATGATATTGACATTTAACATGGTATTGGAGATCAAAGTTGCTATTCTGTATGATCCACAGTTCGGGTTCAACATTATTATTTAATATAGAAGATACTTAATGCAGCGAGAAAATTAAATCAAACAATATGTATAGATATTTTAAAATAAGATAATTTTGCTCATGATTTAATTATATACTTTAAAATTTAAAAAAAAACACTACTCAAAGTAATAGGAAAATTTGGTGGGATTATTAGATACAAAAGAGTCTTTAAAATCAAAACTTTATAAGAAACATCGAAAATAAAAAAATATTGAATTCTAAATTCCAACAAAAATATAAAATGCTTGGGAATAAATTTAACAAAATAGAGAAATAAAAGTATGTATTTCAAATTAAATATATAAAATAATATTTAAATAAATGTAGAAAGCATGCTATTCTTGCATGAGAAGACAATATTATTAATAAATTCAATTGTAATTGCAACAGAATTACTTTAAAATTGATTAAAATAATACTAATGTTAAATGGAAGATTATATATTTAAATATATTAAGGACTATATATTTAAATATATTAAAAAATGAAGGAGAGAAGAATGGTTTAGGGAAGTTTGTTTTAATAGAATTCAAATTTATAAAAGATTATTATAAATTCAACACATTTCAAAGAATAGTTATGTCGCGGAACCTTCTCCTTGATTCAGCTATAACTGGGCTCTTGTCACACAACCAGGAAAGATTAGGCTCACAGACACATAGAACGGTGAGGAAAACGGAATTTATTGGTTGAAAGGGAAAAGGAAAAATAACTCTCAGCAAAGCAAGAGAGGGTCCTGCTTCCAAGTTTCCCTCCTCATGGATTGAATCCCAGGTCACCATACAGGAACAGGAGAGGCCAGGCTCCTCCTTTCTGCAAATGGCAGGAACTTCCCGAGGCTCCACCCTTTCCTCCCAGTGTGCAGGTGGGCATTATTCAGAAAGAATCAGTTGGGAAAGAGTGGGCTCCATATGAGATCAGCAGTCCGGTTTTTCAGCCTTCAGGCTGTTTTAGGCTTGTAGGCGGGGTTTCTTCCAGGACCCTTGGCTGCCTCCTGTCTCTATCAGTTATATAGATGTTGATATAGAAAATAATGTATTTTTAATGGTGTCAAAATAACTGACTACTACCTAAAAGTTATATCTCTTACATCACACTCAAAATATGTTCTGCATGGATTAAAAACTTAAAATGGCAAAAGCACTTTAAAAAATCTAAAAACCTACAAAAATAAGTAAACAAAATAGCTTCTTAAGAATGGAAATGTATACATAATATTCTTTAATAAACGATCATTTGACTTAGAAACAGTGTTGTCAAAAGATATCTTGAGCCAATAGATAAATGGTAGATACAGGAAATTTCCAATACACATGGCTAATAATTAAAATACATGTCACACAAAGAACTCTTCCAAGTTAACAAGAAAATAGTATGTAATTCAAATGAAAATGAGTAGAAGATATGAAAATCTAGTTCAGAAATAAACAAATCCAAATGGCCAAAATCAATAACTAAAGAAGCACCTGTCTGGATCTTTACAGAAAGCATCATTCTACGGCCGGGTGCAGTGGCTCACACCTGTAATCCCAGCACTTTAGGAGGCCGAGGCGGGCGGATCATGAAGTCAGGAGATCGAGACCATCCTGGCTAACATGGTGAAACCCTGTCTCTACTAAAAATACAAAAAATTAGCCAGGCGTGGTGGCGGGCACCTGTAGTCCCAGCTACTCAGGAGGCTGAGGCAGGAGAATGGCATGAACCCGGGAGGCAGAACTTGCAGTGAGCCGAGATTGCGCCACTGCACTCCAGCCTGGGTGACAGAGCGAGACTCCATCTCAAAAAAAAAAAAAAAAGAAAAGAAAAGAAAAAAGAAAGCATCATTCTAAGTTTCCAAAACTGTATTTCTGTTATCATACTTGTGCATAGCATTTTTCTTTTGTTCAATTTATGCTGTTTCAGGTTTTTTATTCTTAAAACTGATTTAATTCTAACTTGTTCAAATTTCAGTAATAAATCTAGCATCAGACTCTCTGATTCACTGTTAATCAAGCCTGCCTTTTTTCAAGTGTTTGGCCTATGGCTAAGTTAATATTTGTTCAAAATACCACTGAAAAAAGAAACAGCCACAAAAACTGCAGCCCAGATGCATGCCAATGGCAAAAATTGCCAGGAATTGAAAGCATGGTGCAAAAAATAATATCTCACAAATGAATACCTTTCTATCATCTGTGATTTTTATGCTGTTTATATTTACATGTGACCAGCCACCACGCCAAATATTGTATGAATTATCTGTAAAAATATAACTCAATAATAGAATACTGTCTGCAACTTACTGTCAAATTATTCATAAAGCAAAATAGTATGATAGTAAGTTTTAAATTTATGTATATGTGTGTATACATAATTCCCCCAGACATATGCATGTGAGAGGAAGAAGGGAGAGAGAACAGACATATGTATGGGAGAAGGTGTTAACAATGGGTGAGTCTGACTGAAATATATATAGGAGTTTTTAAGTTCTGTACATTTGAAATTATTTAAAATAAGAATTAAGAAGGAATGTTACTTGCAATATTTTCATTCACATTTCTGTATCTATGGATTATATATATAGATAATTATTGCACATATTCAACAATGTTTGGTAATCCCAAAATTAAAAATAAGGCTACAGTAAAGTTACTGTAAAACATATTGCATTGTATGATCCACAGCAAAATTTAGATCAGTTTCTTTTTCATGACTATTAAATAATCTACATTTTCATTCTTACTACCACATCCAAATGTATCAATGAAAGCACTTTATACCAATGAAACCATTTTTTAACAAGAAATTAAAGCAGAAGCAAAGGCAAATTATAGAGAACAAACCCTGGCGACTTAATTCAAGACCTAACAGTTGATTTGTCCTTTACAGTCTTGATCTGCATTTTCCTCTTAGAGGAAAGAGAGTAAAACGAACCACATTTCACAGGCATAGGCATGATGAAGAAGTCTCTGAATATTTGCTTTCAGTAATACATTTCCAAAATTATTATCATAAGTATTTTGCATAGTTATTCCACCTACCAGATCTCTCAGGTATTTATCTGAATGTTTTCCATTGCTGTTTCCTCTGATTCTTTCAAATACATCATCTAAAGAAACACTTTTTTGCAAAGGTGAACTATCACTTCATATTCACTGCCTATTTAGCCTTGATGGAACATTAAAGTTATTTGATATGCTGCAGCTGTAGAAAGATAAACTAGACCACATAGCTTTATTTGGATAAAAATCCTAAATAGTTTTATTATCACTAGATCTTCATAAAGTCACTATAGATATTGAAATAAGGAGCAGATTTTGCTATAAGGTTCTATTTCAGAAGTTACTGGGAAAAAATGCCATTTCCTTGCCTTCAGAATATGCAGTTTGGTATGATGAAATATTTTAGAGTACTTCAAACTCTTTGTAAATGTATTTAAATAACTATTTTTAATTATATTATTTAGTTTTATTAAGTTATTGTTTAGCAATAATTTTACATATGTATGGATAACATTTTGTGTTATTCAAACACATGTATATTTAGTATTTCAAATGATTTTTACAATGTATTTGCAACATTAGCAAAACAAGTCTTTCTTGCAATACCTAGTAACTTATAATCCAAAGTAAAATTTCAAGAGCAATTATTTCAGAGCAATATTCTGACATATCTGAATAGTACAACTAAGTAGCATATTTGACATAGCAAATTTTTAAATTAAATATTTCACATTAAGTTCCATATTATTTTGAATAATATGAGCAAAATTAAAAATCAAAATATCCCTCATTCTAAGATTTTCACTTCTGTCCAATTTTTCTGAAAATATATAGCACTTTTGAATAGTACTCCACCTTCAATTTATTCATTTTGCATTGTTTGTAAGAGAAAATTAATGAAATAAGATAAATAACCATCAGTGAAAGTCTATTTAAATAAATAATGACATATCTATGCCATGGGATATTTTTTCAAATTTAATAAAATAAGGAAAATTAAAGAAAACTAATAAGAAGTAATTTCCATCATATGTTATTAGGTAAGGCACAGAACTGAGTGTGTAGCATATTACCATTTTGATATTTATGTAAAACAAGAGAAGAGATAAAAATATTTCTTCTCACTACTATTGTTTGTATGCATATAAATATAAATATCAAGTAACAAATATGTAATATATTTACAGTACGTATTGCCTTGTATATTATTAGAATATCAATGGAAAAATCATAAACAATTTTAATGTGTTATCTATAAGAACTACAGAAGTAGGAGAAAAGCCCTTTATACTATACTACTTTTTACCTGTTATATCTCAAATAATATATATTACTTATTCAATAGACATATATAAACATATGAATTAAAATAAATAACATTTAAAACTGTTGTCTCTATCATGTATTCATATCTGTTTAAATAGAAATAGATTAAGATAATGTTTGATATAGAAATACAGACACATCACAAAATTAATTACTCATACATTAAATTGCCAAATATTACCTATTCAACAGCATAAAAAGTGTTCTCTGCTGTCTACTGAACCCACATTTTTAAAACTCATATATTCAAAGCTAATAGTGAATATACAAATAATGTGATTAAATTTAATTGCAATAATGAATATGTAAATATTTATGAATAGATAAATAAATAATAGGCACAATGTAATTTTTGTTTTAATATTTAACATAAGCACATTTTCAAAGCTGAAACTTAATAAACAGTTATTTAAAATATTTCACTGCATAAAGTTTTATGGTATTATCAGGCACTAATTTTAATAAATTGGGCAAGAGAAATGAAAGCAAATTACTGGTTTATGCTCTCTAAATCCTATGTGAACTTGCGGAAATAAAGAAATACCTCAGAGACATTGCAGGTTCACTTTCAGACCAGTGCAATGAAGTAAGTATTGCAACAAAGCTAGTCACATTAATATTTTGGTTTCCAAATGCATATAAAAGTTGTGTTTACACTATACTGTAATTCATTAAGTGTACAATAGCATATGTCTAAAAATACAATGTACGATGTTTATACCTTAATTTAAAAATACTTTATCACTAAAATACTTTATCTAAAAATCTAAAGCTCAAGGAACTAAATGAGATAAAACATATATTGGCTGGCACTAAGCTAAGCACAAATCATATTTGTTTATCTACATATTTGTATATGCATACTGTATTAATCTGTTCTCACACTGCTAATAAAGACACACCCAAGACTAGGTAATTTGAAAAGGAAAGAGGTTTAATTGACTCACAATTCCACATGCCTGGAGAGGCCTCACAATCACGGTGGAATGCAAATTAGGAGCAAAGTCACATCTTACATAGTGACAGGCAAGAGGGCATGTGCAGGGGATCTCCCCTACATAAAACCATCAGATCTCGTGAGACTTATTCACTATCATGAAAACAGCACGAGAAAAACCCACCCCCATGATTCAGTTACTTCCCACTGAGTCACTCCCACGACACGTGGGGATTATTACAATTTAAGGTGAGATTTGGGTGGGGATGTGTGTTTCTGTGTGTATAGTCATAGATGTGACACTTTAAAATGATTAAATGGTGTTAGCGTTAAAATAATTTTGGGAAAATTATATCTTTCCCACTGAAACAGCAGTTCCACAGTCAATTATAATTTCTTCATAAATATAGTACTAAAAAAGAATACTCTTGCAAATATAATAAACATGTCATGAAAAAAGATTAAGAAATTGTACTAATATGAGCAAAACAGCATGAAAGAAAGGCACATTATATTAAAAATCATTTATATAAACTGATGCATTTTGAATGTGAGGAACAATTTTAGTGAATACTAAAAGGGACAAAATATTCTGCAAAAATTAAAGCAAAAGCATCTTTGGAGCAATTCAGATTTGAATATTTAGGAACAGTGAAATGCTATGTTCAGCTGACCTATTAATTCTATTTTCAAATAACTTTCATTTGAAATACCCATGTTCACTTATTTGTACTTAAAAATTATTATCACAGGCATGCACTGACACTAACAGATGCAACGGGCTTCTTATTTCTTATTTTTAGAAGATCTAATTACAACATTGGCTGACAGTTAGCCTCTGCTAATCACAAGTTCATATAATTGAACAAAGCTAATTGAAGGTACCAAACCATGTCAGCATGCTGGCTAATAAAAAGAGGTTGAGACCCCCTTGAAAATTAAGTCAATGGAATTCAAAATGGCACTACGTTATTAATTGAATTCCAGATTATTTTCTTACTAACAAGTATAAAATGAAGCTACATTTACTTCTCTTTTTTAATCCCATAAAAATGTGTCTCACAATAATGTTTGGGTAGTGGTAGATTTAACTTTTAGACTTCTTATTTACATTTTTTAATAATAAATTATTTTGATTGTTGTTGATATTCTACCATAAACTGTTTATGATTGATGTATAAAAAACAAGGCAGTGCACATGTTTAAAACCTAAAATTATACCGTATTGACATGTTTTTCCCCATTACATGCAAATATGTTACTTTCTCCATGTATTTCTCAACAAAATATTTTCGAAACTGTTTTGAAGTTGCTATTATACACATCTACTATTTTAAAAATTATTTTGTAATGCATGTTTAACATACTTGTGCATAATAATTGGTGAGAGCTATTTTGACTGAATTTAGGCATCTGTATCCAGTATCCTTTCATTTCCAGTTAATAAAGTTTACTGAGGATGACATGTGGATATAATCTCAGAAGAAGGAAATAGGGATGGCTTTGCACTCTATTGTAATGGAAAATCATTTTCCAGTAAGACACTTATTTTTCCATAGGTTTGTTTAACATGGTCATCATGTATTAGTTAAAAATAGAATCTCTCTCAAATAATAAATCTAATGCATTTTATACTGCCTTACCAATTATCTTGCAAATGTTTTAATCTGTCAGGAAAAAACAATCCCTATAAAGATGGAGTTTAATTTATTTCATGCTTTCTAAAGAGTGAACTGAAAATCATTCACAGTACATATACATATATATATACACACACAGATATAATGTCAGAAAAATTTTGAACTGTATTTTTCCATTTTGAAGATTTTTATTAAAGATTTTAATTGACTTTTGAGTAAATAACAAGATTTTAATAATAATAATTGTGAAACTCATAGGTCATTTGAAGGTAAAGTCTAGGGTTAGAAATGAGGTGTTTGAGGCTAATTACTCAGGAAGTAAGTCAGAGGGGGTAACATTCCCCACACCTATTGCCATCAGATAAATGAAGCTGTCTTCAGTTTCCCATCTTTCTCTGAGGTAGTCAATCAATGTTAATTGTTTCATTTTACCACCTGCTAAAGAAGTTGTTTTAGGAAAATGTTTCTCAGTTTCTCCAAAAGATTGTCTTTTTAAATTTTTACATACAGCATTTGAAAGGACAGAGAAGGTAGTTTATCCCGTAGAAATCACTGAACTGGAAAAAGTTTTCAAAGCCATCTTCTGCAAACTAGGTTAGAGTTTGAGGCAGATCTCTACCGCATCAAGAAAAATGTGTTGCTGTTAAAGAACTAAGATAGAAACCTAGTTTAAAAGTCACATACAGCTGTGAAGAGATTAAAAGAAATATCAAACACAGTTGGCACAACAATAAATGTAGTATACCTATACACAGTTGGGTGCTAAATCTATTTTATATAACTATAAATTGCTAAGTATGGGAAGTAAATTATAAGTGAGTATGTCAAAGGAAATCACAAGTACTATAATTCTAGTTCACAGAAACTAGGTAAAAAGAATGCTTATTATTTGCTTAAAATATTAAAATAAAAGAGAAAAATGAGTGGCATCAATGATTACTAACTCTAGAATTCTGAATAATTCCAATTAACTTGATGCTATAAGGGTCAAACTTCTTGCTTGAAAAATAAATTTGTGTTTCTTGAGCAAGCTTACAACGAACTCCAAATAACCTCTCATAAGCGTTTTTAAACATCTATAATGCTCCTGGGAAACATGCAAAAACAAATGAATAAAAAAATAAAAACCTGCCCTAGAGTTTCTAATAGAGCTCCTAATGCAGCTCACTGACTAATGTAGAGTATCACAGGTTAAACTGTGTCCCCACAAAATTCATATGGTGAAGTCTCAACCCCCATGAACTCAAAAAGTGACCTTATTTGTAGATAAGGTCTTTACAGAGATAATCAAGTTTAAGTGAGGTTGTTAGGATGAACCCTAATCCAATATGACTTGTCCTTATTAGATAGGGGAAATTTAGAGAGCAACATGCACATACAAGGAAAACACCGTGTGAATGTGAAGGTGGCCATCTACAAGCCAACAAGAGAGTCTTGGAATAAATTCTTCCCTCACAACCTTCAAAAACTCCAAACCTGCCAACTCCTTGATTTCAGACTTGTAGCTTCCAGAACTGTGAGACAATGTATTTCTATTGTGTATGTTACCCAGTTTATGTTTGTTATTGAAGCCTTAGAAAACTAATACAGAGAAAGCATATTAAAATACAAATAGTAAGATATTTAGTATATCAGATGGTGAAAATTTAATTATAAATTGTATCACATAGCATATTTTGAGCCTCATCTTGTAAATTTCTCTCCATCTTTTGAAGGACAGATCAAATATCAGAGCTCCCATCAAATTCTTCTAAATTTTTTTCCATTCTTTTCCCTCCATTGTTTGTGCTTTTCTAATGGAACTCATTGTTATTGACATTAGTCATTCTTCCATGTCTTTTCTCCCCAGAAATATGTGAATAGCTGAGGGCATATACTATGTGTAATTACATCTTTATATCTTTTATTGACCTTAGTAGAATGTATTACCATAATACGTGTATAATTTATTTATATAATAAATTTGCTCCAATCATACCAGATATCCCTTTTCAGTTAAAACTCAATTTCATCATGGAAAATTGTGCCACTATTTATATAAAGTTGTTTATTACTGTCCTCTTAAAATATATACTTGTTTAAAATGTTGTCTAGTATGCTTTAAAATGCTAATTCGAGATTTTAGTAAAATGCACAAATCTCAGACTTTCATTTATGGGAGCTATAAATTATGCTCTAAACATATTAATTTACTTCTAATTACTGTGATCACCATGATTTCCATATGGTTAATTTTAAAAGTGGATAACGCAAAATAACTCTTCAAGTATTTTAATCAATATATGCCTGGAAGATACTGTTAGCTATTTAAATGTACCCAGTCCTGTTACTTTTCTTTTCCCTGGAAAAAAAGATCCAAGTTTAGGTTCGGAATCATGCAATACCTCTACAGTCTATAATAGTGAGTATTTATCTGAGCTAACCATTTTCCATTATTTTTTACAGAGATATGCAGATTGATTTAGCAATTCATTAAACAAATATTTATTATACACTTGACTATGTGCTTGGCTTGGGATACAGCAAACATCCCTGGCCTCATTCTGTCCTTGTCCTTACTACATTCTAGTTAGGAAAGAAAGCAATAAACAGAACAAACAAGTATCTTAGTAATTACCATTCCTAAATAGGGATACTATCTATTTAAAAAGTTAAGTAGAGAAGTAGGATAGGAAACGTAGGTGAGACCAGCTGTTTTGAAACTGTAGATAGGATGTGAATGGCCAAGAAAGGCCTCTGTGAAAGAGCTATTTGGGTAAGATCTGAAGAAGTGAGGCAGCAAGCAGTGTGACTATTTAGGGGGCAATGGCTTTAGGAAGAAGGCATTCCTAGACAGTAGGATTTCTTGGCATGTTGGAGGATTAACAAGGAGGCAGAATGAATGAGGGATAGAATGGTAGAAAATGAGGCTCTTTAGGTAATGTTGGGCAGAAGAAAAAGTAATGTTTGTATAATGCTTTATTAGCTGTTTTAAGACTTTTTGTTTTGCTTTGTTTTAATGAATCAAGAATCCTTGGTAGGGCATGGAACAGTGGGCTGATATGGTCTGATTTAGGTTTTTCCCAGGACCACCCTGGCTGCTTTGTTAAAAATAGACTAAAGAGGGCAGGATTGGAAGCAGAGAGAACAGAGATATTGATGGTTTGAATAGGAATAATAAAAGTAGAGGTAAAGAGAAATGTTAAATTTTGCATATATTTTTAAGTCAATTGCAATGTGATGTGGGAAAGCACAGAATATGAAAAAGAAATCACTGATAACTCTGAATTTTATGCCTGTACAATTGGAAAAATAAAGTTGCAATTTATTGAAATGGGAATATTGTGAAGGTAGATGGCATTGCAGTGAATATCAAATCAAATGAAACATATGAAACTTGACACAATTATTAGCCATACAAAATGGGATGTCTAACAGAAAACTGGATATGTAAATCTAGATTAAGTGGGGAGTTACAATTTAAAGTTACTGGTGTGTGGAAGGATATTTTAAACCATGACGTTAGATAAGATCACCTACTGAATTTGTTCATGGAGAAAATGTAAAAGATGCAAGAGCTGAGTCCTGGATACTCTGAATGCTTAACAATCAGAGAGATGAGGAAGAACCAACATAGGCAAATAAGAAGGTGGTATGGTTTGGCTGTGTCCGCATCCAAATCTCAACTTGATAGACCGCTAGCAAGGCTAATAAAGAAGAAAAGAGAGAAGAATCAAATAGACGCAATAAAATATGATAAAGGGGATATCACCACCAATCCAAAGAAATACAAACTACCATCAGAGAATACTACAAAAACCTCTATACAAATAAACTAGAAAATCTAGAAGAAATGGATAAATTCCTTGACACATACCCCCTCCCAAGACTAAACCAGGAAAAAGTTGAATCCCTGAATAGACCAATAACAGGCTCTGAAATTGAGGCAATAATCAATAGCTTACCAACCAAAAAAAGTCCAGGACCAGATGGATTCACAGCTGAATCCTACCAGAGGTACAAAGAGGAGGTGGTACCATTCCTTCTGAAACTATTCCAATTGATAGAAAAAGAGGGAATCCTCCCTAACTGATTTTATGAGGCCAGCATCATCCTGATATCAAAGCCTGACACAGACACAACCAAAAAAGAGAATTTTAGACCAATATCCTTGATGAACATCATGCAAAAATCCTCAATAAAATACTGGCAAACCGAATCCAGCAGCACATCAAAAAGCTTATCCACCATGATCAAGTGGGCTTCATCCCTGGGATGCAAGGCTGATTCAACATACGCAAATCAATAAATGTAATCCAACATATAAACAGAATCAAAGACAAAAACCACATGATTATCTCAATAGATGCCGAAATGACCTTTGGCAAAATTCAACAACCCTTCATGCTAAAAACTCTCAATAAATTAGGTATTGATGGGATGTATCTCAGAATAATAAGAGCTATCTATGACAAACCCACAGCCAATATCATATTGAATGGACAAAAACTGGAAGGATTCCCTTTGAAAACTGGCACAAGACAGGGATGCCCTCTCTCACCACCCCTATTCAACATAGTGTTGGAAGTTCTGGCCAGGGCAATCAGGCAGGAGAAATAAATAAAGGGTATTCAATTAGGAAAAGAGGAAGTCAAATTGTCCCTGTTTGCAGATGACATGATTGTATATCTAGAAAAGCCCATCGTCTCAGCCCAAAATCTCCTCAAGCTGATAAGCAACTTCAGCAAAGTCTCAGGATACAAAATCAATGTACAAAAGTCACAAGCATTCTTATACACCAATAACAGACAAACAGAGAGCCAAATCATGAGTGAACTCCCATTCACAATTGCTTCAAAGAGAATAAAATACCTAGGAATCCAACTTACAAGGAATGTGAAGGACCTCTTCAAGGAAAACTACAAACCACTGCTCAATGAAATAAAAGAGGATACAAACAAATGGAAGAACATTCCATGCTCAACTTGAATTGTATCTCCCAGAATTCCCATGTGTTGTGGGAGAGATCCAGGAGGAGGTAATTGAATCATGGGGCTGGTCTTTCCTGTGCTACTCTTGTGATAGTGAATAAGTCTCATAAGATCTGAGGGATTTATGAGGGATTTCCACTTTTGCTTCTTCCTCATTTTTCTCTTGCCACCACCATGTAAGAAGTGCCTTTCACCTCCCACCATGATTCTGTGGCTTCCCAGCCAAGTGGAACTGTAAGTCCAGTTAAACCTCTTTGTCTTCCCAGTCTTGCATATGTCTTTATCAGCAGCATGAAAGCTGATTAATACAGAAGGAATAGCCTCAATGATAGAAGATAAAGCAAGAGAGTGTGGTGTATTAGAACCCAGAGGAAGAAAATGTTTTCTATGTGAAAGAGTCATCCCTACTTTTAAATATTGTTAATACATCCATTAAAGGGAAAAGATCCAAAATCATTGGATTTGTTGTTGTGAAGATCATTGATGTCAGAATAAAAACAGTTCTGGCATCATGGTGGAGTGAAAGCCTGAGTGGAGTGGCTTCAAGAGGAAATGACAGGAGTGAAAATAGAGGCAGTGAATATAAATGAAGACTTCAGGAGATTTACTCAAGGAGACAAATGGAACTGTTAGTGGTGTAAGTGGGTTTACAAAAGAAAAAAATAAGCATTTTTATAAGCTTGAATTTTTTTTATTTGGATTTGTTTTTGTTTTTCTAGATGGGTAAAGTAATTTTGTTATTGGGGAAAATCTTGGGGAGAACATATATGGATGACGCAAAAAACAACAGTACCCTCCTGAGGTCATGCCCTGCTGAGTAGGTGAGAAAGTTGAGACTATAAATGGAGGATCTGGCTTTAGCTAGGAGAAGAGATGGCTCATACACAACAAAACATTGAAGATATACTATATTGGCACAGTGGGTGGAAAATACGGTGGAGAAAGCTGTGTTCTTTGTGTTTGGCTTTCCCATTAAGTAAGAAGAGAGATCATCAGCCCAGAGGGAAGATGGAGAGGAGTCGAGTGAAGTTAGAATAAAGATAGGAAGTTATGAACTGGTCATTGATAACAGTGGATTAATAAGAGCATAGGGAAATACAGTAAAATTTCTGGGCAATTTTAGTTATTTAGATTTTAGTAAGATAATATTTATTTTAAATAAATATTAAAGTGACATTTTTACTGTTGCTTTGAGCTTTATCTAGCCACCTCCCTCTACTAGGTACTCAGAAGAAGTAGCATGAAGCAGGTTCACTGTGCACTGGTTACCAACATGTCTTTGAACATTCAGACAAAATGCAGTCATATACAACAAATTACATGAAACTGATTTATAATATCACTTACATGTAGGCAGCATGAGACAACAGAAGCCTAAGATTCAGGGAAAACTTGTCTCCCAAAGATCTGGAAAATGCTCTGCACAGATGGGGTTTCAAATGAGCATGCCCCACTTGTCACACAGCAGAGAGATTCCAGAAAGCAGCCTGCCCTGGGTCACGCAATTCTCTGAACTACAGGGTTGAAGGACATTGTGTTTCTGGAAGAGATCGGGGAAGGGACTGGAACACAACCTAGGCTGTTCTGGCCAGTTCCTCTTATCTCGGGATGTTGTACTCCCAACACAGTCTATTGTTATTTTTGAGAACCACAAGCCAGGAAGCAAGGGAAAACTGGATGGGCCAAAGCCACTTGGAGAACTGTCTTGCAAGTAGGTGAAGAGTTCCTTCGAACAATGGATATGATGGATTCAAGGAAATAAAAAGTATAGAAAGTCAAGAAAGATGATGGTAAATTCAAGGGAGGGCTAATGGCTTTCCTAGAAATTTAAGATGGGTAAATAGAAAAGTGAGAACATACAGGGAGTAATAAACAACGATCCGCTGCCAGATCAGCAGATTGAAGGTGCTGGTGAGATTGAAGTATTATTTTAATCTTTAGCAATCTTTCAAATCTTTTGCTATTAGAATACTACAGCCAAGGAGCTGAAATGATTGGTGGTAATGGTGAGAGTTTGAGATGTTTGACACTGAAATGATGGAAAGGTTGTTGCTGAAAATGACGAATTTGAGTTTAAGATGATGGCAGTGAGTGGACAAATTGAGTATCAAAGAAGACACGATGGGTTTGCTAAAACTCCTTTTATTAGGGAGCAGTTAAAAATAGCCTAACCTAGAAGCACAGTGGCCTCTGAAAATATGATAAATTTTTAAAATTTTGTCATAAAGTTGTTCTTAAATCTCCCTTGTTATTTAGTTATATGTAGAAGCCCTTCCTTTGTCTGGTGTTTTATCTCAGATATAGAAAATTTGTGCTCCTTTTCTATTCTTTCCTAGCTCAATTCGATAATGGATATATCAATTTCACTTGGTTTTTGAAAGACTTAATAATTGATTCGTTCTCTATTTTATATTATTTATTCACTATGTAATTTTCTACTTTATTTTCTTCTAATTATGTAAATTTTGATGAACTGTTTCTAATTTCTTGAGAAGAATATCTAATTTTCAATAAATTTTCACAAGAATTATCTATGTAGGCTTTTAAGATTTCCTGTTTAAAATAAATTTATAGATGTAAGCTATTTTGTCAAAAGGCATGCCTTTGTACATTTTGACATATTGTGAATATATTCTTAAATTGCCCTGCAGAAGTGACATTGCTTTTTCTATATCTCAAAAATACTGTGTAAATCATTATTGAAAAAATAAAAATATTTGCCAATATGATAAATGTCAATGAAGTTATATTTTTTATTTATTTAATTGTCTCTGAGGTGCAATATTTATTATGTTATGGCAATTTTATATAATTTTATAAATTATTTATTTTTCTTTTTCACTGTTATTCTTTTGAGTTGTTCATTAATTTCATTGTTTTGGAAGGCATTTTTATTGATAAAGAATATTCTTCTTCATATACATCACATGTATGTTCTTCCAGTTAGCCATTTACATTTTAATATTATTTATGGTATTTTAATATATCAAATTTAAAAAATTAAGTAATCTAATATTTCAATATTATTCATCTTTTCTGTTTTATACCTTTAAACTTATAGTTAAGAGATTATTTTCCACCTCCCAAAATATATACTAGATAAATAGTAACCTACATATTTGTGATAAAATAGATTTTAGAACATTTGAAGTTTTAATTCATTTATTATGTCAGTTACATAGTTGTATAATCACAATAAATATCCCATATTTTCCTAATGTATGTTCCTTTAGAGAAAAGTTGAAAAATGTTCATTAATTTAGAAAGAGAGGAGATGAATAAAAACTACCTTTCTAAAAGTAAATATTTATGTGAGTCTTACTTGTTCAGATCTAGCATCAGTACTATATCTAGATGTATAATATACGGATGTAATTTCTTAGTAATCACTATTATTACTAGTATCACTTGTACTAGAAGCACAATGGCCTTTGAAAATATGTTAAATTTTAAAATTTCATCATAAAGTTGTTTTTAAAGTTCTCTTGTTATGTAGTTATTTGTAGAATCCATTCTGTTGTCTGCTTTTTTATCTGTTATTATTATTACTCTGCAAGAATAATAAAAATACATGTAAAACCTAAACACAATCATACATATTATTTATAAGTAGAGAACTATAGATATTTAGTTCAATTTAAGACAGAGAAGTCCAGAAACTAACGAATGCTAAACTAGTTTAGTCAATATTCACTATAAAAAGTATAAAGTCTATGCGATTTTGAGAAAATATTTTCTGGTTTGCTTTTTGCTTTTAATATGTTTAAACAAATTCATTTTTAAAATATTAAAATATGCTTAATTATTATAGATGTGCTTACTAGCTAAATTATTTTTATGTGTCCTTCACATTGTCTGCTAAATCATTATTAAATTACCCTGTTTATGAGAAACTTACTATTAAATTATATAAAGAGGAAAAAAACTAAGTATAAAACAAGGAGCTGAGATAACCTCATTTTAAAAGAAAACTTTATTTATTCAGGGCACACTAGACTTGTAAAACTCTGAGTTTTATCAATTGCCTTTTCTTCAATTTGGGGAAATCATATTATAAGAAAATCAGCAACAATTCTTTTCATACAATATTGTACATTGGAAACTATTTCATGAAACTAAAGACCAGTTGTTACACTCAAAATTAAGGAGATACTTTTTTTTATAAATTTAGAATTATATCTAGTTGTGCAAATTATTTTGCTGTATTACAAATGCACAAAATTGCAAATAACCTTTGCATAAATTAGCATAATCTTGACATGAAAGAAATGCAGTCATTGGGCCTAAATCTAACAAAAATAAATGTTAAGGCATAGTTGCAAGTGAAAATTAAAAATTACAAGATGAAGGACTTAAAAAGAAAATCTTACCCATATATTCACCAAATTCAAAATTTTATCAGCAATTCATTAGGAAATTCTTCTATAAAATGACTTTTTATCTCTACCACTCCACTGAACATATTCTTATATCACCAATGATACCCTAATTTTCAAATAAAATTAACTGTTACTGGACTTATTTATAACATATCTCAATATTGGTTATGGGAATTTTTTTAAAAAGTTTCCCTTTGCTTCTGGGATATCGTTATCCCTAGTTCTTCTCCTATCCTTCTAACAATTATTTTGAGTTGCTTCACAATTTTCTTTCCATTGTCACCTGGAATCACATGGTTAATAAATGAAAGAAGGAGGCTACAACTTAATATTATAAATTCCAAACCCATAATTTTCCTCCTGGTCTAAATTGGCATGATAAACAGCTATTGTTTCTATTTCTCTGTGTCGTAGTTGTCATCACATTAATGCAGGCCATTTATTCATTTATTTAAATAGTGCTCACTGAAGACCTATTATGCAACTGATACTGTTCTAAGTATTACGGATGTATCAGCGAACTATGCAAACAAAAATCCTTGGACTCCTGGAATTTATATTCTAGCAGTTAGAAAGACAATGAATAACAGACATAGTAATAGATAATGTATGTTGCATGGAAGAGATGGTTTCTGTTGTGGGAAAAACACAAACTGGCAAGAAGAGTGATTGGCGAAGGAGTTACAATTCTTAGTGATCAGGGGGAGGCCCCCTTGAGATGACTGACTCCTGAAAAAAGACTTACAGGATAAGAGAAAGTTAATGAACATATCTAATGAAAAAAACTTTCCAGGCATTAGAAAGAGCTGATCAAAAGCACTAAGACCAAGAATCCCTGATGCATTTAAGAAATAACATGGAGGTCAGTGTGTCTGAAACAGAATGAGCAAGAATAATTCACAGTTTGAGGGCTAATTATGTAGGATATAGGAGGCCATTGCAAAACTTACAATTTTATTCTAAGTGAAAGAAAACGTCTTAGAATGATTTTGAGGATGTATAATTAACATTTTAAATGAATCATTCTGGCTACTGTGTCGAGAATACAATGTAGAGGGGCAAGGATGGAGGCAGAGGGACAATGAAGGGGCTCTTCAAGTAATCAAAATGAGATGTTGCTGCTCAGAAGAGGCTGGTAGCAGTGGCATGTGAGCTGTCATCAGATTCTGGGTATACTTTGATTAAAGAATCAAAGTATATGTAAATGTAAGAACTATTATAGGACAATTCCAAATTAATGTTTTTCTGAGAAACAATGAGGGATTTAGAATCAGCTGAGACAGAAAACTGTGTCTGGAGGAGGTATTTTAGCTAGAGTATGTGGAGAAGACACAGAGTTCAGTTTTTGACATGGTATGAGATAGCTACTATATAACCATGAGGAAGCACAGATGAGGCAATTACACATAGGAGTATGAAGTTCAGCATAAATGTCTGGATACATGTGATATCATTCTTTAAGGTCAGATGAGGTCATGTTCTGAGTGTAAACAGAAAAGATAGAGAAGAGAATCAAACTTAAAACTGGGACATGCCCTCATTATTTCTCATTCAAACTATAGAACATCTCCTAACTCTTCATGACTTTAATCCCTATCACAACTAATCTAATCTCTCTACAATTATTATAACTATTTTTATACAACACAAATGTTATTGTACACCCCCAAGAGAGAATAAGAAAAAACAAGTACAAAATCGAACCTTGATGCATAAGATGCTTACGATTCCACGCCATGTTAATCTAATGTCTCGCCTTCTTATCCTTCTCTTCCCATACCATTCACCTGTACTTCAGTCATATCACACATATCAGAAATATCTCATATTCCTATTTCTACACACGCTATTCTATCTTAGAATGTCCTTGCTAAGAGTTGATTCAATAATAAACTCTTCATTCATGATTCAAGTGTCACCACTTTTTGGTAGATTTCCCTGACATCAGTAAATAAATTTGTTCTTAAGTTCTCCTATTTTAATAATAATTACATGTAGTATCTTAGTGAAAAATTGCATGTCTGTGTTCCCCTTGTCCTAATAATTTAAGATAAATTCTATATTGATTCAAATCTGTATCTTGAGCATCCAAAATAGCACACATAATATACTAGACACAGACTGAATAAAATAATAGTTAATAAGAAAACATTACATTATTGGAGTATGTATTAGTAATCAAATTAAAATTGCACAGAACCTGGTTATAAATATATTTGCTTATTTTTTGTCACATGATGTAATAGCAAATATCATTAATATCTATGACTAGGAATGTGTACATTTTATTGAATCTATATACAAAGATTTTATTATCTCTTTGGGTAGTGAACCAGCAAAAGTAATCTGGGACTATGCTCACGCTGGAAGAACTACCTTATAACAGATGTAATATATCAGGAATGATTGATATAGTGAACTACATTTTTCTAAATATCAAGAATTAAAAGGAACATAGAGAGACTCAAATGAATAGACTGATTCAATATAAGACAAAAAAACATCAGTCTATGTCAAAGAAAGTCTTTACTACAAAGCTATTTTCATCAGGTCATTTTTAAACGACAAAATAAAATTTATCATTTGAAAAATAATGGCATAAACAATAACTTTATTCTAACTGGGGATATTGTTTTCAAACTGTTCCTGATTAACCATGGTGGGGACTATTTGAAGAGACCAAAACAATCAATTTATTTGACAAGAGCTATGAGTACTATAAAGTATTTGACAATACGTTTTGATATATTCAAAACTGTAGACGGATATAATAGCATTGCCAGGACCTGAGATGAGTTATTTCCTTTTAAAACATTTTTATATGCCATGTTCTAAAAACACATAAAATAATTTACCAAGAAAAAGTGTCAGTGATTTATTAGACCCAGTGACCACCAATGCTTTCAAATATTACTTTTTATTTTTTGGGAAAAGTACTTGAGTTGTTGTTATTGCATCAACTTTACTATATTGCATAAAATCATTGTTAGATGACTTTCAATGAGTGGCAGAATATCAACTAATTGTTTTTTAAAAGTCTCATGAAGGTCTTATCCATTCCTTCCTTTCTTCTCTGCCTTCCTTCCATCATTCATTTCATCACATATATACTAAACATACAATTTAGAATGCTCTTGGGTATGTAAACAAAATAGATGGCACAGTCCCACTTTGGTGAGGTAATAGCATACTTAAATATAAGGAAAAATATAAAAACACATTATAAGACAAAAGTCCTATAGTTAGGTACATAACAAGGATCATAGGACAAATATATTCAATGAGCTACCAATTTCAGTAAATGTGGAGATCAATGTAGGATTAAATAGCAGTAAAGTCTTAATGGAAAATAAGAATTATATACGCTCTTGAATAATTGGTAAGATTTCTATATGAAGAAAGAGTATACCACACTAGGCAAAAGAAATTTGGAAGGTACATGTTTAAGTATAGTCATGCACCACATAACACTTCAGTCAAGAGTGGACTGTATATACCATGGTGGTTTCATAAGATAATAATAATGTTGAAAAATTCCCCTCGCCTAGTGACATAGCTATTATAACATCAAAGCACAACACACTATCTTTTCTATATTCAGATATGCTTAGATTACAGAAATACCATTGTGTTAAAACTGCCTATGGTATGCCATACAGTAACAAATTTGAAACATTTTAGCATATAGGTGAAGGTAAAAAATGCACAGTAAAAGATTTTTTTTTCAAAGGGGAAAATCAATTAAGGTTTGAAGAAAGGAGAGATAATCATCATCTTTAATTTGAGAATAAAAGATGTTAGACAAGAACAAAGTAAAGGAGCAAGTTTTTTGAGGTATGCATATTTTGAAAAATTGTTCAGGTGTGTATAGTCTTGAAAACAACATTCAAAAATTATCTGTCTTTGAATCTTATGTTGTATGAAAAAAAAGGTCTTTCCAAAGAGGTAATTAAAGAAATATTAGGTCAGAAATATCCTTTTTTGGTATAAAGCAGTTTTCCTTTTCTATGCAACTTAATATTTTTATTTAATAGTAATAATAATAATTATTATTATTTGAGACGAGATTTCACTCTATCACTCAGTCTGGAGTGCAGTGGTGTGATCTTGGCCTCCCAGGCTCAAGCAATCCTCCCATCTTAGCCTCCCGGATGGCTGAGACCACAGGTGCACATCGCCATGCCTAGCTATTAATAATTTTTGTATGTTTTCTTTGTAGAGACAGGGTTTTGCCATGTTGCCCAGGCTGGTCTTGAACTCCTGGACTCAAGCGATCCACCCACCTAAGCTTCCCAAAGTGCTGAGATTACAGGCATGAGCCGCCATGTCCAGTCTTATTTTAATTATATCTAAGTCTTTGAAATTGGGTTTTCTAACTTAGTTTATGTTTTTCTTTATTTTGAATCTATTTACTTTGTTTGTTCTACTGCCTAAAGTGTCTAGCACTTAAGTTAACCTAAATTTACTGTCCCTAAGATATGCTAAATTGAGTTTCAATCTCTATTATTGCTTTGGTATTATTGCCTTCAGTTGATAAAAATCAATTAAATTCACTTCAAAATGAAGGAAAATTTTATCTTGCAGTATCACATCAGGAAACCAATTTTTGATAAATAGTATTCACCTCACAATGTTGATCAAGGCAGAATATCTAACTGCTGAGAACAGAATAATATTTGTCAGGAAATTGATGTTCTCAGTAGAAAGCAAACAAACAAGACCCAAGAATTTGTGTACAATAATAAGGTATAACCATTTACCTTTGCAATTATTTTAATCTTCTCTGTAGATATCAACTTGGGATATTATCAATATTCTTGACTTTTTTTACTCTACCCATTGGTGATTTGTGCTTATACATGAGGTATAAATCCCAAAATACATGGTGTTAGGTTCTACTCCTCATCTTTTTCCTCCTACTCTTTCTTTTACAATTTTGTTAGATGATCATTTTAAAACATTCTTGTGCTTTCTACTTTTTAATTGTTACTTTCCTTTTTGGGTATTCGCTAAATTTTATTTTTTAATCTTTGTATTTTAAAATCAATTTTATTACATTTTTAATTTCCAAAGGCATTTCTTGTATTCATTTAATGTTCCTTTTCTGTAGCATGGGTTGTACCTTCTCTTTTTTAAATCACTCTGAAAATAATAATTATTGTTTAATTTTAATATTGTTTTTGTTGTCTCCCCTTTATTGCTCTCTTTCTTTAAAATCACTTTCATAGCTTTCTTCAGTTCCATTCAGCAGATCCTCTCACATGTCTGTGGAATCTTTATTTACTATTTGCATTTAAGAATGATGCCTTAAAAAGCAGTTGGAAGTTCTTCCATGTAACAGAGATGCTCAATGACAGATACACAGTTAGAGACTGCATTAGTCAGCTTGGGCTGTCATAACAAAAAACATAGACTGAGAGGATTCAACAATAGAAATTTATTTCCTGACAGTTCTGAAAGCCACAAGTCCAAGATCAAGGTTTCCAGTGAGAGCTCTCTTCCTGGCATGCAGGCAGGCAGCCACCTTCTAACTATGTCCTCAAATGGCCTTTTCTTGGTACATGTACAGTGTGAGAGAGAGTGCTCTTGTGTCTTTAAAAGAACACTAATCCTATTGGATCAAGGGTCCACCACTGTGATGTCATTGAACATTAATTACTTCTTTAGAGGCCCCATTTCAAAAACAGCCACATTAGAAAGGGCTTCAATATCTAAATTTTGACAGAACACAATGCATTCTAAAAAAGAAGATCAAGCATAAAGTGAAATTACATTTGGAGATTCCCAAAAGACATGTGTTTTCCACATTTAAAAGTATTTTTAAAATAATAAAATAACAGAAAAAAGCATGATGATAATATTTAAGACAAAGAGAGCAGGATTTGTGAACATCCAGAAGGATGAGAACAAACCAAACCAAACCAAAACAACTTGGTGCTTTCCCAAAACTACAAAACTAGAGTTTAAGAGCTTCAATCATGAAAGATGATCTCAGGTCTTGCAGGCCATTATTAAGAATTGTACTGTCACTCAAGGAAAAATAAGAAAGCATTGAAAAGTTCTGGATCAATCAACCCCTTGGGAAGGTGCCATTTGTTTCTTGGCCAAACCCTGACGAATATACGAACTCATGATAGAAATAAAAAATAGTCTCTCTTTCCTTTAAACATCCAATATTAAATGTCAAGAGTGATAGTGCAGAAAATATGTCATGGCTTTAATGAAAGAAAAGATCTCTATTGGCTATATTTATAGGACTAATAGGGTCATTATATAGAACTAGGGGACAAAAAAATAACTCACCACCACCACCATCTCTCACCCTGTACCCTTGAAGGTAAAGTCAGTTTCCTATCCTAACCAAAATTTCCCTGCCTGTTAGGAATGTGGGAACAAAGATATTCATAAAGATGAATAGGATTTTGGAATAAGGAAGGGGAGGTAATGGATAGGGTTACAGGAGGGAATGGCGAAGAGAGAATGGCAAAGAGAGAATGATGTTATATAGCAATAAGTCAGGAGTCAGAATCTGCAAGGAAATTTGGTTAGGATAGGAAATTGACTTTGAAAGAAAACATGTTTTTTTTTATTTTTACTTTGCATTGCTACTTGGTAAATGCTCTCCAGTTTCATAACACTTCAGTTAATTTTCCACATGTATAAATGTCTCATGTAAGTATTTTAGAAAATAAAAATCAAGGATTTAGTTGAGTTCCTTGTCTGGGTCGATTCAGTACTAAGAACATTTAATAGCCAGGTGAATGAGATAGGTTTGGGAAAAAGAGTGCATCAGACCCTGAGACTTTGAACCCTGGAGAATGAAATCCCTCAGGAAGTTATGGAACATTTAGGAAAGGCACTGGATTACCCACATGACCTAGGTGAACCAGCCTAAATCTTGAAAGACAGCATGCGCTAGGATGAGATCTGAATTTAAAACAAATGAGTAAAAATTAAGTCCTTCTGTATTCTTGAGTACTTCCTGAACTTCTATTCTTGCATTGTCTCATGGACCTCATGAATGCACATATATTTAGTTCACCAGTGTATACTCATGAAATGTACTCAGCAAATATTTGTTCAATACATAATTGAATACCAGTACCAGATTTATTACCCAATAATGTCACTTTCTCCATGGTCTTCTACACTGAGAACCATTTCTTAACAAAATTTGACCTGCCCGCAATCTCCCCCTTTTCAAAATCCAGAGAAGGAGAGGAGAAGCTTCTTATTATTCTCAAGCATTTGCACACCTTCAATACTCTTCACCTCGAATGTTGTTCAAGTGTCCTATCCTAATTCATCCAGATTTATCACCTCCTTTATTCAGACTTCTGTTTCATAAGTAAACAGCTGTCCCAAATCATCTTCTAATCTCTCCTTGTTGTGCTTTCCAT
Source organism: Nomascus leucogenys (assembly GCF_006542625.1). Classification (NCBI taxonomy): domain Eukaryota; kingdom Metazoa; phylum Chordata; class Mammalia; order Primates; family Hylobatidae; genus Nomascus; species Nomascus leucogenys. The sequence goes on from NC_044387.1 coordinate 23,042,379, forward strand.
TTTCTTATGAAAAATAAGAACATGTCGCCGGACGTGGTGGCTCACACCTGTAATCCCAGCACTTTGGGAGCCCGAGGCAGGTGGGTCACCTGAGGTCAGGAGTTTGTGACTAGCCTGGACAACATGGTGAAATCCTGTCTCTGCTAAAAATATAAAATTAGCTGGGCATGGTGGCAGGTGCCTGTAATCCCAGCTACTTGTGGAGGCTGAGTTGCTTGAACCCAGGAGATGGAGGTTGCAGTTAGTCGAGGTCGCGCCACTGCACTCCAGGAGACAAGAGCAAAACGCTGTCTCAAAAAAAGAAAAAGAAAAGAAAAGAAGAACATGCTTGATAGCTTACAAGCTTACAAGCCTCAGTTAAATAAACAATAAACAAAATATCTCTGGATTTTGTTAATCTTTTCAGCTATATTCCTGCTCTGGCTCGTTATGATAAAATATTATGATAGAAAGAAAAACAACTATATGAAATCAGCTTCTCAATATTTCAGATAGTGCTTATGTTTTATATGTTACTAGCCAATTATGAGTATTAAAACTCAACATATAGTCATTTAACAAAGGGCTTCTATCAGCCTAGTAATAGAAAGCTCAAGAGCATTGCAAATGTTCTGAGAGAGATCATGTACTTTGAAAACTTGACTAAATATATGTACACTTAGAAGAGGTTTCATGAGAATCTGTTACATAAGCGTGTATGTGTATGACACTGCTGGTCCTTATTTCAGTCCAACTGGCCCATCTTTAACAAAAGACATCTTCACTTAATATTTACAACACTTGTCTAAGATTAGGCACGATATGCACTTCCGTTTTCTCATCTAAATCACGGAAATAACATCTAATTTGTAAGGTTTTCAATAAAGTGATGTATGTAAATCATCTACAGCACTGACATCAATACAAATTATTGTTAATTGGTTGATTCTATTTGTCTGTATTTCTCAATTATATAATTTAAGCCTCTAAGTATGGGATTTTTCTTTTCATAAATTAGATTTTTTAAAAAAACATGTTTTAGATGTACAGACAAGTAAGGAAGTCTGAAACCTAGGGATAGATGATAATTTTCTGGACACTAAAATTTGGGAGGATATATAAGGGCATTTAAATATCTAGCTTTCAAACTGCAGTTAGAGAAGCTCTAATATGTTAATACTGAATTACAATATTAAAGTAAGCATTTTAAGAATACTTAATTGTGTAGAAGAGGTTCATTCTAAGGATACTGATGATTTATAGCTTGAAGGCAATAAGACACTGAGATAGAAATCATTGCATGCCAGGGCCTCATCTGGAATAAAACGTCTCTGGGTATCTCAGCTGTAGCACTTTGTCACTCTTCCCTCTAGTGGCTGTAATGACAATTACATAATTGGTGTAGCTGCAACAACAGTTTAGATGAAGAGGTATTGTTACATGCTAGTTTCCTGGGGCTAAGGTTGTGATATAAACTTATAAATTTATACGTTATAAGCAGAGCATTGATGCATTTGGACACAAACAACTGCTACAACCAATGTAGAACATTAAGGAAGAAGGTTAGAATTATTTCAAATTAATTGTGATATATATCTCACACACAAAAAAAGAGAGGCTTAAAAACAGAGATGTATTTGTTAGTTACACATCACTTCATTATCCATCTCCCTATCATCTTACCTGGGATATTTTTTATTGTTTCTTAAAACTAATCTCAAATGAGCCAAGCTAAAAAGTATTGCTAATATGCATATTAGGTAAAAATGAGATATGATTCCTTGCTTTCTAGACATTCACATTTTAAAAATATCAATTATTTTGTTTTCATCAACTATGTATTTTATAATCATAGTAAAACATATTTACAGGATAATTTATATATAAAAGATCAGGAAATATTTCAATGTAAAAATTAAAAATCTTGTCCTATATTAAACCTAATAATATTGGAAATAATCATATACAAAAATGGGTAAATCGTGTCTGTTCTACATTTTTAAGTGATTCTAACATACTTCCTTTTAGCCTACAGAGAGCTATCGAAAAGTGTCAAAAATTATGAAGTTTAAAATAATTGTAATGACAAGATTTATTCCATATTCAGATAAAATTTAAAGTATTGATTTCTTGAAGTACAAATATGGATTAATGAAATATTCATTTTCTCCAAAAGTAATCATTTTTTACTGATTTTAACAAATACATTTTTGGTAAACAAAAGAGAAAATTCAGAAAAAATATTTGTTATTCTCTCAATACTTTTTCACACATAAATACTACAGACATGTACACACCTACCTATGCAACTAGAAGACTTCTGCTACATTTCAATTAATATGTAAGTATTTTGTGTTTTTAATATTCTTTGAAATTGTGGTTTATAATTAGCTGCATAAAATCTTACCATATGCAACTACTATGTTTTAACCAGTGTCTTTCTTTTGGACTTTGGATTTTTTCTAATCATTCACAAAAATCCTCCAATAGATTTTGTTATAAGAAATTTGTAAATGGTACCAAAATATGGTCTATTAAAATGATAAATTGAACTTCCAGTTGAAAATCGTTTGGGGAAAGACACAGCTAACAAAATACAAGGGGCAAGCTAAAGATTGGGAAAAATATTTTCTAATAACATATTTGAGTGTCTAGGATATACAAAGTACTCTTGAAATCTACAATAAGGCCAGGAATAGTCTACACTCACTCCTGTAATCCCATCACTTTGGGAGGCTGAAGCGAGAATATCCCTTGAGCTCAAGAGTTTGAGACCAGCCTGGGCAGCATAGCCAGAGCGCATCCCTACAAAAAATTTTAAAAATTAGCCAGTTGTGTTGACATGCACCTTTAGTCCTACCTACCCAGGAGGCTGAGGCAAAGGACTGCTTGAGCCCAGGAGGTCAAGGCTACAGTGAGCCATATTGTGTGACTGCACTGGCACCTGGGCAACAGAGCCTGACCTTGTTTTAAAAAAGAAAAAAAAAATAAAACAATAAGACAACAAGTAACACTACAAAACAAAGAGTAAAAGATGTAAGCAGATATATCACTAAAAGAGATACGAATGTCAAATAAGACCGTGAAAGTATGTCCAACAGCATTAACCACTGGGCAAATGAAAATTAAAACTATGATGAGCGACCTACATACCTATTAGAATGGCTAAAAAAAACAAACAAAAAAACCCAAAAACATAAACAAAAGTATTCCAACAGTTCCAACTGCCAATAAAGACCTGAGGAGTCCAGACACCGTGACTCACACCTGTAATCCCAGCACTTTGGGAGACTGAGGCAGGCAGATCACCTCAGGCCCGGTATTGGAGACCATCCTGGCCAACATGGTGAAACTGTCTCTCTCTCTCACAAAAACCCAAAACACGAAAAACAAAAACGTGAGGAACCATATCTTCTATATATTACTGGAGCGACTAAAATATGGTGCAGCCGTACTAGAAAACAGTTTGGCAGTTTCTTAAAAATTAGTCCTGCCCTTAGTTTATGACCTAGCAGTTATGGTCTAGGGCATCAACTGTACAGATGTGAAAATTTACACCTACACAAAGATGTACATAGCAGCTACGTTCATAGCTGCCAAAAGCTGGAAATGGCTCAAATGTCCTTCAGCGGCTAGTGTTCTATGATAATTTTTTTAAATTTTTTTAAAATTATAACATATTCACTGCTTCAAAACAGCATCATTCTCAAGTTTTGACAATTATGAATAAAGCTGCCTTAAACATTCATTTGCAGGTTGTTGTGTGGACATAAAGTTTCAACATTTTTTGGTAAATACCAAGCAGCTTGATTACTGGATTATACGGTAAGATTTCCTTCAGCCAGAGAATGGATAAATAAGCTACAATATACCCAGACAATGCAATATTATTATGTGCTAAAAAGAAAGGAGCTATCAAGCCATGAAAAGATATGGAGGACATTTAAATGCATATTACTAAGTGAAAGAATTCACTCTGAATTTCTGGAAAAGGCAAAAACGTGGAGACAGTGGAAAGAACAGTGGTTGACTGGAGTTAAGAGAGAAAGAGAGATTAATAGGCAGAGCACAGAGGATTTTTCAGGGCAGTGAAAATCATATTTCACATATCATTATTCAAACTCATGGAATGTACACTGAGAATGAACCTTGTAGACCACGGACTTGGAGTGATGATGTGTCCATATAAATTCATCAATTGTAACAAATGTATCACTCTTGTAGGGAATATTGATTATGGGAGAAGCTATGCATATGTGGCAGAAGGGGGTATATGAAATACCTCTGTACCTTCCCCTAGATTTTTAAGTGAATCTAAAACTGCTTAAAAAATATTTAATAAAAACTAAAATTTCTAGTAAAGTGCAACTTAAGCTAAAAACAAAACAAACAAAAAACTTCGCATAACATTGTGCTAAAAAAATATGTGCATCTCTCATTGTTATCTACTGCCTTTGGATAATTGCAGTCAGTGTGTCAAAAGGCATTATAATTTTTTAAATAAAAATATATTTGTTGGGAAAAGTATACTTAATCAAAAGTACATGAGATTGCCCGATTCCTATACTTTAGCCAATTCCAAATCTTAAAGTGTTTATTTTTTGCCAAAACCTAGGCAAAAATCAAACTATATTTACTTCTGTCTAAATTTTCATTCATTTGCTTACAACTGAAGGTGATACCTGTTTTTATATTCTGGTTCATTTGTATTATTCTTGTTATTTTCTTTCCCTCTGTAACATTTTATTAAGAACATTTCCGCCCTACAAGAATTTGATATAATTGATTTGCTTGGCATTGCGTTTGCCTCCAGTGGTCAGGAAATTTTAATTTATTTTCAGCCATTCACTAAATGAAGATGTACAATTAGACTGCAACTTTGAAGACATAACTTCCAGCATGTTATTAGTTGGTTATGTCTCTCTCATCTGCTTAGCTTTGAATAACAACAGTGCTGTGAGCTGTGACTACTGCACAAACTGTGAAATTACACTGTGAAGCAAATTTGATTGTACTGAAAAGACTCTCCACAGGACAAAAGCATAGATCTCTCTTCACACAATTTTGGACTCGTGCTAACGACTCATAGGGTTACAGAGCAGCCGCCAAGAAACGGTGTAAGAAGCCTAACGAATAAAAGGCACATACTGCCTTACCGAGTTATGCTCCAGAGAATTTTAGCACCTCGATCATAGAGTGGCACGTAAAATCAAAATTCTGATTAAATTGGTGTACTTTTTTACTCCTGAGACCTAGGACTAACTTTATTCTGTAAGATGCACAAGTTACTAGAAATTTTCCTTCTGTTCATTAAAGTAGGTTACATATTTGTTTAGGAAAAAACTGAAGTTTTCCTTAAATATCATTTTGAAAATTCTGTATTACCCCCAAATATATCTATAATTTTTATTTTAATAGAACTCTTATTGCATATATGTGTGTGTGGTTGTGTGTGTGTGTGTGTACTCTGAGAGTAAATGACATAAAACATTAAAACTGAAGACAGATACCTTTCTAAAGTCCTCGAGTTTTGATTCTTGGAATGACTATACATCTGATTGGAATGCTAATTTATTAACATATAAGATATAGATAATATGATATAATATCATACAACATATTGCATTTAGATATGCTAGAATTATTGAATTTTTTGAGGTTTTTGAGAAAAGCAGAGGAGCTTTTTTAGGGTTTGTGGTAACAATTCAAAATTAAAAATTGTTTTCAAGGAATCACTACTATGAAAATGGGTTTTCATAGTTTCAGGCTTTAGTTTCAGCAAAAGTTCACATATTTTCCATACTACTGTTTGCAACATTTGATATTTTTGTTTATTAAGGCAATAGGTATTGTTATCATAAATAAAGCCAAGCTGGGCACGGAGGTGCACACCTGTAGTCTCAGCTACTCATGAAGCCTGAAAGTGGCTTGAGCCTAGGGGTTCAAGTCCAGCCTGGGTGACATAATGAGACCCTCTTTTTCGCTCTCTTATTTTTTAAGGTAGGACAAAAATTATATATGTGAACTCTCCTGTGACTGGTGTTTCTTTTAAGAAAAATACAACCTTATAGAGGTAATTTAAAAGAGTGATTTATAAGTATGCCCGTCATTAATTAGTTATAACTCTCTTAAAATAATTTTTGGAAGATTAATAATTTGTTCCCCAGATGATAGAGATAAACTAATACCAAAAGTTTTCCTAATTGTTTGAGTTTGGTAATTACATCCTCTGGAATAAAATGAACTGTAGAAAGAGATGAAGTTCGCCTGCCCTTTGCCAGGGTCCTCCCATGTCTACCCTCTCCTCAATCATGTTCAAGACTTCCACCTCAGATTTTATGCTGAGCAGATCCCCAAGTCTATGGTTCTCCTGGTGCTTTCTCTAACACCAGCACAGTCAAAAACCTATTCAGTCCTTATCACCATGCTTTCACCCTGCAGTGGAGATTTAGCCTTCTGATATACCCACAAATTGTGTTAACAGTGGATTCAAGGGCAAATTCATGAAACACCCAATATTTTAAATTTGCTTTTGTGAAGTCAACAATTCTACCTCTGTTGCTGTAAAAGTTGATATTCTCTCTATAAGTATCTATAAAGCAAGTTCCATGCCACAGGTTGGACGCCAATTTCCAATGTGAGTGACCCTTCATAGTACATGAAGCTCTACAATAACACACAAGTGATTGCTTATGCTTGATAAAATTATCAACAGTAACTTAAAATAGCGTTATTATTGAATTTCGAGGACTTAAAAGTTCAGTAAAGAAAATTATTAAACCTAAGTTTTTAGTTAATATACAAAATAGAGAAAGGAAAAAGTTAATAAATTATATAAATGTTAAAATGGATAAGCTCATTAAAAACCCATTACTTCTATTGCAATATCAGTAGAAGCTTAATAGGTTGTGATTATGGGCCAATTTTCCAGCTGAGGCTTCTTGTTCTTGCAAAATGTAAACAGGAAGAGAAAGCAGTTTGACATCAAAATTGTGGTACAACCAGATTTCATTCCGATTAAAAAAATAAGCTAAGTCTAAGCACATTTTTTATTAACCTGTAGTATTTTATATTAAAATATATATGTAAGATTTTACGTGTACAATTTGTATGTGTTTGTGTGCACATATGTGGCCACATATTTTTATAAAAGATGTTCTGCTACTTTGATTATGATCTCCACATAGAAGAAATTCTTAAAATATGGATCCTTTCTTCCACTATTTTTCAACCATTGCTACTTTATCAGATTTTGGAAGTGCTTATTAAATTGCTTCCTGGACACAAATTCTCCATTAGGCATTGCTTAGAACAACAAAACAAAAAAAAAAACAAAAAACAAAACATTTTTATTGCTTATAACTGTATGGCACACTCAGCTGCTGTCATTTTTTAGACATTTATAATTGAACCAAATTTATGGAATCTGATTCACTGAGCTCTTAAAACACTCTGTCTCCCTAGCTTTTGATTCTTTTTTAACCACAATATAGCAACTCAAGAGGATCACTTTTTAAATATTCCCCCAATATGGTATCATCACCCAACATCCTTACTTTTAAAAAGAGTAGCACTTTAATGATAACAGATTGTCAGTGCCCTATTATTTTTATCAGCCATCTTGACTCACCACTTAAAATTTAATAAAATCCATGGATGATATTGAATATATTTTAAGTGTACCAAATATAACATTTATGTCAAAGCTTCACCATTTTAAATATCTTCATTTTGTCTGATAAATGATATCAAAACTGATTGTCACTTTCTAAGTCCTTTGGATGTTTTTTTTTTTGTAACCTTGAATAAAATGTCACAATATGTTTAAACTGCTCCTATCATCACTATTATCAAAACAACGGATTATGGAGAGGATGTGATAACTTGGTACATCTCTATTGTTTAGAAAATTCTTATGAATATATTTGCAGAATTTTTGAAGTCCAGCATAAAATCAGACTTTTATTTGGTAAAGAGTACATGGCATTTTCTGAGCATCAGTTAATACAGAAGATGAAACAAGCCAAGCAAGAGATTAATACAATTTAAATACTTTAAATGCATTAACAATCGTTAACAGAAAAGAACTCTTCTAAGCCGATCTGCATATCCTCAAGATTTGAAAATATTCTAAGGCTGAACAAAGTCTGTTGTATAAGAGTAGAAAATACTACAGATATTCCACTGTCATAATATTGTTTATCCAGTTTAAATAGATAGACATGTGTTACAAAAGTACACATAAAATGGGCAAGTAGAAATATATAATTTTGAGAAGTCAGCCTGACATTACAGGCTAAAAATAAGCCAAAGGAGAAAAATACTGATATATAGCTCTCATCTGACCCTGAACATAGCATATGCTACTCCAAAGAAACAAGAAATTAATGGTTACTATGGCTGTATTATTTATTTATTTATGAAACATACTGCTAGTCAATATAATAGGTAAAATTGCTCAAGATGTTTTATCCTGAATTGCAAATCTTGAGGTATTTTATGGTCGATGTTAGAAAATAGAGCTGCACTTGTTTACCTAGAGATTTCTGGAATCTATGGAAAAATGAGATTCTTATTAAAATGAACAACTTTCATATTTTTAAAAAGGATTTAATGATATTCTACAACTAAATACATAGCTAAGGCAAAATGACATAAAATATTTAAAATATTAAATGGAAAACAGTATGTTTACCATGAATATATTTACAAATAGAAATCAGGTTTTGGTCATTTTGCTGTGGCAAAATAGCATTCAAGGAAAAGCTCTACAGAAATCAAAAGGGGATTTTATATTAATAAAAGATACAGCCAACCATTATTTCAACCAAGATGACATAATAATCGGCTATGTATTTTAAAATAAAGTATTAAAGTATTTTAACATTTTTAGAAATAAAAGATTTTTTATTTTTTAAATTTTAAATTTAAAAATGTTAAATATTAAAAATGTGTAATTGTATTTAAGAAATTAATAGTCTTTTGTATGGACCAATCAAGTAAACAGAAAATAAGGACACACAAGGTATGAATTAGCTCATTAGGATTATTTTGTTTTTCTATGTATAATAAAAACAAGCATAACTTTGTATACATATGAATTATATATATTTATATATATAAAATGTTTAATCACCTACAGAATATTCACATCATTAGACAAAAAATTGTGGATTTTAAGAGGTAGAAATCATTCCAGTTATGCTATATTACAAATATTAATATTTTCAACCTATCAAAAGCAATGATGAAAATAAATCCATAAACTAGGAAATTATTTATAATGTCTTCCAAAACAAATTATTAAATTAAATGGAAATCAAAACTGATGGCTACAGGAGACATTTTTCAGAGTGTAGGAAGCAACATGGTGTTTATTCCTTGTGTTTGAACTTTACATATATTCTTACTCAGTGTATAAACATGGGTAATTTACTTAACATTATATAAAGTAGTTCACTGAAAGTAATTATCATAATGTTTGTATAAAAAAACCTTAGAAATATATAATTATTAACACATTTATCAGAGAAAAACATATAACCTTAAGAATATTAATTTAAAAATAAGGAAGACTGGAAATAAACATTCAACTCAAGTACATTTAAAAAAATACGTTAAAAAAATTGAATTATTAATGAATATATAAACCAAATTAATGAAAAAACATGACCAAATAACCCACTGATTTGAAGAATGACATTCACATCTCTTTTTGTGGAAACATTAATAAAATTAACAACTAAGAAACTCTTAAATCTAAGAACAAAATTCACTAAGAATATGTTAGATGTGAATATATAAAAATGCTTTATCTTTTTTATATGTCAACAGCAACACAACCAAGAGTATGATGGGGAATAAAAGAATACATTCACGAAAGCAATGACTGCTATAAAATATTTAGAATTAATTCCAACATGTAACTTGTGAAATCACATCTAAGAATGTGAAACTTTATAAAGAATACATATCAAGAACTGATGATATGGAGATGCACACTAAATTCCAGAACATGAATTATAAATACTTTAAATATTTAATTCTAGACTAAATTTATTTATACACTCAAAGAAAACTCAAAAGAATTTTTAATAGAGATGGTTAAAATGAGTTTAAATATCATAAAAAATGAATACTTTCAACAGCGTCCTTCCAAAACTAAATATAAACTTGAAGAGAAAGATAACTTGTTCTGCTTAATGTGAAACAGGGAATTATTCTATATAGTAATAAGAATTACAACAAAAATATTTGTCTTGGAATAGTCATATAAATCATAGCAAAACTGAGCAATTTTTTAGATATTTAACCTCAGGGGATATTTTAGATCAGTGGAAAATAAACTTCTGTTCAATAAATGACTGTCCTATTTAATTTGGAGAAATAAATTTAAACTCACAAAGTGCACAAAAGTAAATACCAGAATTTTTATTTTATATAAATAAAACAAAAATTATACAGAATTTAAGAGTAATTATATGAGAAATTTTATAATCTTTGTGTGAAAAAGATTTTTTTCTAATTAAAACACTATATCAGGCCGGGCGGGATGGCTCACGCCTGTAATCCCAGCACTTTGGGAGGCCAAGGTGGGTGGAACACAAGGTCAGGAGATCGAGACCATCCTGGCTAACAAGGTGAAACCCCATCTCTACTAAAAATAAAAAAGTATCCGGGCATGGTGACAGGCGCCTGTAGTCCCAGCTACTCGAGAGGCTGAGGCAGGAGAATGGCGTGAACCCAGGAGGTGGAGCTTGCGTGAGCAGAGATGGGGCCACTGCTCTGCAGCCTGGGTGACAGAGCAAGACTCCGCCTCAAAAAAAAAAAAAAAAACACTATATCAAAATTAACAAATGGAAACAAATTAATGCATTTGATTAAATTAACAATTCAAATCTTTATCAAAAGACAGATCAAGTTAAATAAAAAATAAGTTAAAAGCGAAATAAAAATTTAAGGTTTGAAAAAATATTTAAAACATGAATAACAGCAAAAAAAACTAAGAAGTATCCCATATAAATTCTTTAGCACATCAATAATGTAAACATCTATACACACACATGCTCATAAAGCAGCAGAAAAAATCTGGAAGTATAAATATCAAAATGTTAACTAATAACTTCTGTAAGAGAAGTGATTTGTAAAAGATAATAAAATTAAGGGCTTTTAATTATTAGCTTTCTGGTCTTTACTTTTTTTTTTTTTTTTACTTAGAAGACTGTGACTATATTAATTTATTTTGTACAAAATTTAGAAGAAAATTAGTATTTACCATTAGAAATTGGAATGTGTAATATGTGCATTGACCTGGAAGAAAAACATAAAACAGGAAGCCACTCTTTAGCATATCAAAGTAAAATAACCAGCATATCAAAGTAAAATAACCAAACACCTAAGATAAAGCCAATGCCTGGAAAAAAGTTATGAAAACAGACAAATTACAGTGATGTCAGAAATATGGCAGAGCAGGAGATTCTGTTCTTAGTTTCACTCCCTGCCCTCCCCCACCACACACACAGAAAAAGACAAAAGAAAAAAAAACTATGATTAGATAGCCATCCATAAACAAAAATAGCTCTGAGAGAACTCAGGAGTCTAGTTACACAGTAGAAAAGAGAAGAAGCATGACCACACGGAAAGGGCATATAATATATATAATGGTATATATTATATAATGGTATATATATACACACACTATATATATATGATCTATCAAGGAATGTTATTCAACCTTAAAAAGAAGGAGATGCTGTTATTTGTAACAACAAAGAAGAATCGGGGCAATTTGTACTAAGTGAAATAAACGTGACACAGAAAGACAAATACTGCATGATCTCATATGTGGAACCTAAAATAGTTTAACTCATAGATGCAAAGAGTAGAAGGATAACTTGCCAGGGGCTGTGGGAGGGGATAGGGTGGGTAAGAGGGAAATGAGGAAATATTGGTCAAAGGATACAAACTTGCAGTATAAGTTGAATAAATTCTGGAGATCTGATGGCTAGGGTTAATAATGATGTGATGTATACAGTTGCCCCTCCATATTCATAGGTTCCACATTTACAGATTCAACCAACTGCGGATCCAAAACATTTGAAACAAGAATAAAAATAACAATGCAACAAAAATTAATACAAATAAAAAATACAATGTAATAATTATATTTACATAGCATTAACATTTCATTAGGTATTATAAGTATTCTAGAGATGTTTAAAGTATACAAGCAGCTATGCGTATGTAATATGCAAATACTACACCTTTTTATATAAGGGTATTGAACATATGTGCATTTAGGTATCTGTCAAGGGTCCTGGAACCAATCCCAATGTTCAATACCAAGGGAGGATTGTATTTGAAATTTGCTAAGAGAGTAAATCTTACATATTGTCACCACACATGTATACACAAAAAGGTAACTATGTGTGGTGATGGGTATGTTAATTACCCTATTGTTCTAATTATTTCACATTGTATATGTATATCAAAACATCACATTGTACATCTCATATATATATATATATATATACACACACACACATATATATATAAAACTTTTATTTTTCAATTATACCTTAATAGAGCTGGAAAAAAAATCTATATCACTTTCCCATTGTCGGATGAATACCTATTACTTCATCTTTTTCTATTTAAACATTCTATTTTCAAAGATAAAATCAAAAGCAGAGCTGCATCGAAGCACTCTCTGTGCCAAGTTTCTTTGGGGTTATAGTTGGACATCTTCCTAGCTAATGGCCATCTAGAGAGCCCTAAGGAAAGCTTCAGAAATACATAAGGAAATGTATTGTGGTGGAGAGGACTAAAAAGAATAGAAAGAGATCATATAAAATATTTCCTAGCAATTTATTTCTTGAAGTTATATTTAATCAGTGACATTATGTTATACATACACTAAAAGTATTTGTTAAAACATTAAATGCACATATGTATTTTCAAATTTCTACTTAAATGTGGAGATATAAAAATAATGCTTTGATATATGATCTCTTTTTAATATTTGCTAAAAACTCTTTGCAAGAAGTATCAGGTGTGTAAATCAGAGAAGTGATAATTAGCAAGGTTTCTACTCTACTTAATCTTACACTTCAGCTGCATAAAATGGGGCATTAGCTTTCTAAATTTATCCAAATGAACATCAGACTAAGTTATAAAATGCAGAAAGAAAATGCCATGAGAAAGTTGGTGAATTATGTCAAATTTCACTGCTGAAATACACATAAAGATTATATGCTATTTCAATTTTATTTTATTAATCTCTTTCATTTAATGGTTAGTTCGGAAGGAGGAGCATCTGGATGTAATGAATTTACATGTATTGATTTCTCTTCTTCCAAATATATTGTTCATATAACACAAAATGAATCATTTTTTATTTCTTGGAAAGAGTGCTGCTGAATATGCAAACAATGACACATCTTTGAAGTAACAGATTACAGGAGATTACTGAATTTTAAAAGCAAGGCTAATATAGACCCTATACTACGTACAACAAAGGGCCAAAGATGATTGAGTCAATTTCATCCTGTGGAAGGTATCCTCTTATCTGTAGAATTTCAACCTTACAAATTCTTGCTACAAAGAAAGATCCCAGTAAAGAGATGATACATTTCTAGAGTTCTAACCTAGAGATAACAGCTCTGGGTGGGAAATTTGGCTTAAATTTTATACATAATATTACACAGCTTTCTCCCTTATGATATGTTCTAAAATAAATTCCATCTACCTATACATTTATTTGTTTATTCACCACATATTTTAAGCAGCTATTAAAGGATATGGATGAAACAGGTATGGTACTTGGCATCAAATATCTTGGTTTAAAGGGCAGAATCATCACAGAATTGTTGACAAATATAAATCAAATCATTAATAAAAATAACTGTTGTTATTTGGAATTAACATATACTGGTATTTTGCCAAGCATTTTGCACACACAATTTAAATATGTGTACTACTCTCTTAGATGTGAGTGAAGAAAAACCAGCACAAAATCATAGCTGAGATCACCAAACATGTAACAAACATAAGAACTCAAATTTCTGCTTACTCCAACGCCTGTGCTTAACCATCATGTTAAGTTCCTGTGCCAAAATAAGATAGCCCTCACCTAAAAGACATAATGGCAACCTTCTCTCTGAACTGAGAGCAGTTATGACCTGCACTATTCATCAAGATCAGCATTCTTGCCTGGGATCCCTCGCAGCACTGGTGACCTTTAGTAAGTCAAGTACATTTCAGTCACCTCATTTTTCTCAAAATGAAGTTATGTCTCTCTTCATTTCCCTCTTTGCATGATTAGAATTTATAAGTAAATAATTTTTAAATGTCAGGTATCTGTTGCCAGTTATAATAATAAATTGCTTGCAAACTACATCCCCTACATCCCCCTACCATCCCTATTTTTTATTATTATTATTATTATTTTAATTTATTTTTGAGATGGAGTCTCACTCTGTCGCCCAGGCTGGAGTGCAGTGGTGTGATCTCCACTAACTGCAACCTCCTCTTCCCTGGTTCAAGCAATTCTCATGCCTCAGACTCTCAAGTAGCTGGGATTATAGGCGAATGCCACCATGCCTGGCTAATTTTTGTATTTTTGGTAGAGACGGGGTTTTGCCATGTTAGCCAGGCTGGTTTCGAACTCCTGACCTCAGGTGATCGATCCACCCACCTCAGCCTCCCAAATTGCTGTGATTACAGGCATGAGCCACCGCACCGGCCCCTTATGTTAACTATTTTATTATTTAATTATAAAGCAATAGTCAGCCTTCCCATTGCTTTCCAAGGTGTTATTAAACACCATTTTTCCACATAATGCATCTGTAATATACACTTTACTCAAGAAAGTATTCATATATTGCTCTATTTTACTATATAATTGGTGCATTATACTGTATTGACTCTTTCTGCCCTTAAATCATTATTGATCAGCATTAGTGTGTCTGTTCTACTTCCACATGATACTATATATGACATTTAAATAACGTTTTGTTAATATATAATGAAATAGAAGGTGGTAAAAATCAGTTATCATATTTTTTTCTTTTTATTTTCTTGGATATGAATTGCATTTTATTTCAGCATCTCACTTTCTTCCTCTACTGCAGACATTATGCCGACTTTTAAGTTCATCCTGTATATAAAAATTTATTTTTGAATGGGGGCAGAAGTAAAAGAAGGAGAAGAGACTAAATGGGATTTTTTTTTTTTTACCATTTCAGAAAAGGCACAAATGCTTCATATTTCACTCCTAGTTTTCATATCATAATAGCTATGCTTTCTTACATGTAGGTAATACAAAAATTATTCTGATCTGCAGAGAGAAATCTCGTGTACATGACAGAAATGATCCTCTTTTCTTTTTCAGGGAAAAAATTTGAGTTTCAAGGAGATTCTGGTATCGACTAGAGCTCACATCTTATATGATCCGGACTCATGTCTTTTAAGGGCAAATTGACCAAATGTCTACTCTTAACTCTCCCCAATTCTATATTTCTGCATCCTTTTTAAAAAAAGTTTCAGTTTTATTTCCAAATATAACATAAGCTTCCCTTATTTTTAATCAAAGTAAAAACAAAACAAAAATGATTGCTTAGTTTTTGGAATCAGAAAATCTTAGATTCATATCCAAACTTTTTACCTAACATAATTTGGCAAATTCTAGACGTTTATGCAACTCAGTTTTTTCAGTTGTTATAATAATGAAACAAAATAATGTATATAGACCAATCTCACACATTCTCAAAGATATTACCAAAAATTATATTTTAATACAATAATCAATCTTGGTTTTGTTTAGTTAGATTTTTGCTAACTTTAGACTTGGATAATATAAGTTACTTTTCATTACATTTGTTTATGTTTTTTGTTATTTGTTTTTTTTTCTTTTGAGATGCAGTTTCACTTTTGTTGCCCAGGCTGGAGTGCAATGGCACGATTTCGGCTCACTGCCACGTCTGCCTCTCGTTTTCAAGCGATTCTGTTGCCTCAGCCTCCCAAGTAGTTGGGATTACAGGCATGCACCACCATACCCAGCTAATATATGTGTGTGTGTGTGTGTGTGTGTGTGTGTGTGTGTGTGTGTGTGTGTGTGTTGTAGAGACAGGGTTTCAACATGTTGGTCAGGCTGGTCTCAAACTCCTGACTTCAGGTGTTCCACCCCCCTCAGCCTCCCAAAGTGCTGGGGTTACAGGCGTGAGCCACCATGCCTAGCCTTCATTACACTTTAAATAAAGAGACTAAAAGGAACATTCTCTGTTATTCCTATCAAATATAGGAATCTACCTTACTATATTTAGCACCTTTATTAAAGTCAGTTGGCCACTTTTAAGGCTACCAATTACATTTAATAGCTATCAAATGTTTATACAAAACCCCTGATCAATCATTATGATATTAGTCACATATATTTAATCCAGCACTCTAGATTTCATACTTGAGAATATTGCTCACTAGGAAAAAGTGACTCTAAGCTTTCAATTTTTGAAATTATGTTAGTTTTCTCCAGAATATTTATGCTGTGAATAAACCTTGGCTCTTTATAGACATTTAGGGTTTTTTTTGATGAAAATAATAAAAGGAAAAGAACACAGTTTAGTTATATATTTACCAAAACATACAACAATGTAAGTAAAAGTTCTAGCTAATTCAAATGAACTTGATGATCTTTATTTGTAAATATTCTTCTACTTTATTAGAGTACTACTCTAATAAATCGTTTTTTCCAGCTCCAAGTAGAACCATCACTTTTGAATACGTATATATGTCAACATGTTACAAAAACTCAAGGTGCCTACTTCAAAAAGTTGATTCTTTATCCCAAAGAGAAGTGAAAAAGTTATTTTCATGTAAACTGTACACTCATGGATTTTAATAAATACAAAAGTACTTAGGATAATTGCTTGAAAATTTAGTCTTACAATAGTAAATTAAAATCAAAACAAAATTATTCTCAATTGATCTTCTTCTATCATTCAAAGTAAGAAATATGTAAATAACATTAAAATTTAGCATTTCTAATCCAAGACTAAAAGAAAACAAGTAGGAAATAGGAAGGAAGATATATTTATTATGTGCAATTATTTACAGTGTATGCACCTGGAAAAATTACATTTATCTGTGTTAATTTTAGGAGAGGTTTATGTCAACTCCCCTGGGATAGAGTTACACATCAAGTGCAATATCAAGCTAAGGCCAAGTATTTCAATCACTATAGCCGAAGTAAGTACTATTTCCTAAACTAATATATGCTCCACAATGCCTCATAACACAATAACTTTTAGCTATAAAAGTTTGTAGTTCAATATTCTCTATTATAACAGGAATAGAACCAACCATAGGTTTCCCATTACTCACATGTACAAAGAGACTTAGAAGGTAAAAGGTCATAAAAGATCATCTTGAAAATATGATATAATCTCTGAGAACCCACATTTTCAATCATCCTGCTGGATAAACAAAACTACTTATAGTTTGATCAAAGATTGCCATGATTCCAAATCACCTCCCTGCCAATTTATATTGACATTTTCACTCCTGAAGTACTAATTTCTGAAACAGACAGAAAATAGATATGCCAATAGACAGATAATCAAATGTCTTCCTGATTATCTAAAGTGTGATGCTCATAAGCGGTGGGTTAGTAAAACTACTAGCCTTTGAAAAATTCTCAAATTTATTCGCACATTTTTTAGAACAAGTTTGGGAGAGCTTTTCTCCACTCCTACAAGCTAGGATATGGTCATGGAAGAATAATGGTGGTAGGAGGAGCTCTAAGGGGCCATAGGAAAGTGAGGTAAGGGGGTAAGTAGATATAGTTAAGGGGTTCCCTCATATAATCATGATTGCTGCTCACATCTCTATTGTCTCTGTGCTTTGTATCTGCTGGCATATTCAATGGCTTTTTCTTTGTTACTGTTTGCGAGTGTATTCATCCTATCAACAACTTTCGGTGGACTGCTGACTTGACTTCCATCTGTCCACAAGCTGCTTCCTATACTATTAGCACAACTTCTTCGAGCTTTTAGATATGTTGTTTTTTCCCCTCACTACTCTGGTTATCTGGATGATAATCATCTCTTCTCTGTTTTAGAGGGAGTCTCCACAGCATGCCTTAGGTCCATAGTGACTTAGTTCCTTTTTACACACACCATATAGACATTTCCTAGAAGTGTTAATTAATGGAGGATGAAGTGGAGAGAAAAAAAAAAAAAAAAACCTGTTGGGTGAGTTGAGCCAGAGACACGTAGATACTGCTTCATCTTATCCCTATTATCACCCTCTGAGATTTATGCTGTACTGCACAATCTGACCCACTCTGTCAGATGTCTTCACTTGTGGCAAATTTCTCCTAATAAATTATTTATCTCTCCTACTCCTCCTCCCATCAAATATATGCCTGTATATTGGAATCCCAAACATAAGCCAAAATCAATTTCTCTTCTGCAAGATTAGTGGTTTACTATATCAAGGGATATTAATGAGAACTTTGTTTAGTGGTCCTGAAGATTCCAAATAGTTCAAGAATCTCATCAAATATAACAGAATGCTTTTCTCGCCCAACTATATAGGGGATTTCAATGCACAATTGCACAATTAGGCACAATGCCTAAATGTGCAAGCCAGCCTAATAGGGTTTAACTCAATCAAACAAATATTTACTTATCACATATGATGACAGAGGCACTTTCTTAGGCACTAGTGATATTATAGTAAAAGACAGACAAGGTCTCCACCCTCAAAAAGTTTATGTTTAAAAAGTCACATCTCTAGCCAAGAAAAAGTATCTTTCAGAAAATGTCTCATTAGTTGACTTTATTGGTGGTATGACTGGTGAGATTATTAATCTATTGATTTTCTATTTAAATAGCCATTAATCTATTGCTACCTATTTCTTTAAAAAAAAATGAAGTTGTTACTATGAAGGAAAAATCAGGAAAATATTTACCGAGTCAGAAATGTAGAGGGAATATAATTGTATATACATATATATAATTATTTGGTTCTTTGAAACCGTATGGAAATGAACGCATTCACCAGAAAATGTGAAAGAAATGCCAGATTTGTCATTAATATGATGTTTATTTTTAGAAAAATAAATTGGTGAAACCATCCTCAATTCTTAATGTTTTTATAAAATATTAATCCAAAACAGTATTAAGAGAGTTTAGTGTTAAATGTTTTTTCTTTATATTTGTTTTCCCTCCCCTACTGAATCTCTTAACAAAAGCTATAAAAATTTCTGATAATTTGATAATGAAAAATAGTAGGAGGTAACGATTCCTCTCAAGCTCCAAATTCAAATATGCAGTTACAGTCAATTCATATCAAATTTAGTCAACTCAATTTAGGATTTTCTCAGTCAAATGGATGATTTCAATGAACTTGAATACAGGTTGCTGTTGTTTATTCCCTAATCTCCTGCCTTGTTCACACTGTTAACACTCATTTTTCCCATTTGTTTCTTTGTTAAGGCTGAACAGGAAATGGAAGCATCCCATTTGCCCCTTAAAGGTGTGCAACATCTGACTCTTTCTGTTCTTCTCAAAAAAATAAAAAATAAAATACCAATTAGGGAAAGTTATGTTAGGAAGCATACATACAGATTTGAGTCTAAATAAGTGACCTTGAACAAGTCACTTAATCTCTCTCAGTCTTCTCATCCGTAGAGCAATGATAATAATAGAAAGTATTTTATAATATTATTTTAAGTATTATCACTTCAAACAGTATCTGGTACACAGAATGCATTTGTACATTTATGCTTGATATATTATTAAAGAGTATCATTAGGAAATGTAAAATGTATTTATATAATATTCACAGTTATTACATTGATGAGTGAATATCACACTTTTTTTCATGAGGAGGAATCTGATGCCTAAATGTATTAAAATTCATTACCAGCATCATACAAAGGATGTCAAAAGTCAAGATTTGAACCCATATTTTCTGAGACATCAAAGCATAAGCCACTCATCTCGGTTATTGTTACTACTGAATATGGTCCCTCAACAATAATTTGCAGATAAGCAACCTCTGTTAACCTGCCATTTATTTACATGTAAATATATTTTGTTCCCAAATATTTAAAACATTTTTAAATAGAATGATAAAAGCGGCAATCTCCATGTAATGATACAAACCCCTAACAATAAAAAGATAATTCTATTTTATAAGGACTGTGATTCACTGATTTAATAGGTGATTCAGTTTGTTATAAATATTCTAGGTGATTTATTTGTCTTTTTTTTTAGGAGGGAAGATAATCACCTTCTTACAATGGTGTAAGAGAAATTTTCCTTATTTGTTCAATCTCCACTCTGTGACTAAAAAGGGGGCTTGCCATAGATGTAAGATAATACATGAAGAAATATTTTTTCTTTCTCCTATAAATATGTTTCTCTTTCTCCCTCCCCCAACACACACGTGCACACACACGTATATATCTATGCTCATTTATATGCAAATATATGCACATACCCACACACATATACATATACATATACATACATGTGTAAGTGTATGCATATGCACCTGGGTAAATATAATACCTGAAAACTGAAAATTTCCAAAAAAGGGAAAAACTTTTTTTTATTTTTTATATTGCACTACTTTTATAGTACACTTGCAGGTCTTTACTATGGCCATCCTATCCTTTGTTCATACACAAAAATTTTAAATACAAAAATATACATCTTTCCAATAGAATGTTCTTGAAGGAGGGCTGTACTTGAAACTGAGTTACAATCCTGTCCCTACTATGCATTAGTTTTTGTATTGCTTACCATCATTGGGTTATTTTTGTGCCTTATTTGTAAAGTAAATATAATGACATCAGTAAGTACCTTGTAGCATTTTGTGAGAATTCAATTAGTATGCATAAAATTATTAGAACAAGAATGGACACATGATATTTGTTTCAAGTATACTTTCTACTTTCCCTAGATTTAATTTGTTACAGCTGTTATATGACTACTATGTGTGCAAGTTCACTATCATCATTTCCACATCTTTGTGTTTTTTTTTTTTTCTACCTACATCGTAGGAGAATTTCTCTTTTGATTACCTGGAATTACTTTTATTCCTTTTTAACTCTGTCATGAATATCAATTTCATTTATTTATTTTTGCCTTTGTCAGGCAGTGGGTATCAATTTTAATGCATGTGCAATCCTTTCTTCTTCCTCCCATGATTCACTTCTTATTTCAGTGTATTGTCATTTGTCTAATTTGGGTCCCATTTATTCTCATCTTCTTTTCCCTTGTATCTTTCTTATCATTATTTCATATAACTTTACCTTCCCTTATGATGCTGCAAGAAAGTGTTTCCTCATACCTATGATGGTTGTCTTTGACCAGGAAAGAAATTTTCTGATCAAATGTTTGCTAACAGACAATAGGCATGGATTTTTCCTTGGGCTGTCTCATTTCTACATAGGAGCTGGAAAACTAAAGAAACTAAACAAAACTAAACATCTTTTCATGTTGGGGGTGGAGGACCAGTTCATTCACACCTTCTAGTCCACTTCCCGTGCCCTAGAAGTTATAGAGGAATTTTACCTATCTTGGATGGTTTAAGATTTGCTCCTGTTCCCACAATTTCTATTATTATTTATAAAATGAATAAAGTAAAATTTACAATATCCAACATGTCATTTACCAAAACATTTTTTTCTTTTCCACCTTTAGAGTTTTATTTATGAAGACTTCAACAAATGCTCCTTCCATCAGACTGTAAAGATAATTACTTCAAATCGCCAAAGTATTATCTGTCAATTTATAGATAGATATAAATAGATAGATATAAATAGATTATTATCTATCAATTTCAAAAGGTAATATCTCTGATGAAAAGAGATGATAGCTAGAAATTTTAATTGACCAAAACCCTGATGTCTGAGACAATGAGTAAGTTTCTAAGAATCTTTCAATTTTCCTAAGGTTAGAAGGTTTTGTGCTGTTTCACAGGCAGCACGATAAGCCTAAACCACTAAACAATGTTCTCACTGTAGCAAAATAGGCTTTGTATTATATGGCCATTCCCCTCTTATGTGAGAAACAGATGATTAGTTTCCTTGTTATAAATTACAAGATTATATTTTTATTAATTTTTATTCTAGATATTTCAGTGAGAAACTGAATAAACTCTATTAGCAACCCTATCCCATGTTGATATATCTCTCAGAAGTACTTCAGAGTTCTGTGGCTACTGGATCATATAATAGACTCATGCAAATATTTTTCTTAGCAATTATTTTATTTTGAATAAGTAACATTTCTGACAATGTGTTTTCCCCATCTGGAAATGAATTATTTAAATATGCTAATAATAAATGAAAATGGTAAAATATTTCATAAAAGTTATTTGGTTTAGTATTTAACTTACTAGAAAAATGAAAACATTTGCTCCTTAAAATTTATTCACTTTTTCATTTTGTAAACTTCCAAAATAAGTTTTGAGATTTGAATTTCTCTTGCTTTTTTTTTTTTTGAGTCATAATAATCCTTCAGAAATGTGAAAAATCTCATGGTCCGCAAAGATTTCAATTTTACAAAGTGATAAAGGCATGAAAAGTTGAAATAATGAAACATATGACTTTCAGTGAGAAAAAGACTTTTTTTAACCACATTTTTTTTAAGATCACAACGACTATATTAAGGTGGAAAAACTCCTCAAGGACAAAAGAGAAGACTGATTCAATGCTCCAAAGCCATATATTTTTAATAAGTTTTATATAAATCCTAAGAAACTATTTTATACATTAATAAAAGTGTTTTCTTTAATAGAAACAATGCACTAGGGCTTTAGATGGTCTTTTTCTTGGAAGGCAGCTCTGCATTCTTAAATAACTTACCTTTCAGTCAAAGATAGCCATGGGATATACTCACAAATGAACACATTATATGTACCATGTGAAAGCCAAACTTGGTGTTTTGTTCATTGAAAATCATGAAACTGTCATTAAATTACCTTAAAAGCTTTTCTAGAAACATAGTCCCTCGTTGACTTACTAAAAAACAAGTGATATAAAGAACCATATTTATATGGTTCACCAAAAGTGAACCACAAATTTATATAAAATCATCTTCATAACCTCCTAAATTTTCCATTGAGGACTACAATACTCCCAAAATATTTTGGAAATTTCACATAAAAATTTTTATCTAAACTACATGCTACAAAGCTAAACTACAATACAGTAGCCACATTATTTCCAGAATAAACCGCTTTCTTTTTATTCCTCATGATCTAAGCATTATGGTTGTAAAACTACACCTACGTAATATAAAATTTATTTTCAGGCGCAGCTCTACATGGCGGTTTTAAGAAAATCATCTGTTCTCCCATATGGATCCCAGCTTTCTCTTGATATATGCTGTCAAGAATCGGTAGGACCAGCCTCTATCTCCCTGTTCTATCATAACTCCTAGCTATAAAAAGGCCACTAATCATCAGAAACATAATAAAAACTTAAGTCTAGGAATTATATTTCAATGCTTATAGTTTCCCCAAATCATCACAAATACTTATCACAAAATTCCGTCTGTGAAAAATAAATGTTGTGATGAGAATAAGGTAACATGGTTCCCTTATTTATTTCTCTACTATTGTTGGCTTCTTTCCTGAATAAAACAAGTCTAATGAGAAAATAATCACTAATATTTACCCACAGACACACACTCACAAATAATATGTGGTAGCATTTGCAAAAAAAATCAAGAGCTGATCTTCTTGGTCCTATAATCACTTGAATGATCATGTTAATTAGACTAATATAGCACAGTAAACACAAATTGTCCTGAAGTAAGGTTGTAAGGCACACTTATGTTTGTGGTTAAGGGTGTTCACAGTAGTATCAATATTTAATTGTTCTTTTCGGTTATTTGCCCAATTCCTTCTCACTACTTTCAGATACAGAGTAGGTCATTTGGTAAGATGGCGAACAAACACATTCATGAGAAATTTCCCCCCAAAAGTGATTCACCAGGAGGTGAGAAATTTCTAGATGTCAGGCAGCAGCAGCTCAGAGAAGTATCTCAGGGCCCAATTCTATAAAAAGGGTGTGAGTTGGATGCCCCTTACACCCCAGCAATGTGATGCTTTGAGGAATAGTTGCGGCCATACATACTGAAAATGTATGATGAGCATGTAGGTATGTTAAGAATGCTTTCCACTCCAAGAGAAGCCTTCACACCCTGCAATGGCCATGCCTGAATTTGGAAAGGAAAAGGTATTAATGCAGGGTGAAAAACTGTTTGTGGGTAGTGTGCCTGAGCTTCAACAGAGATGATAGGAGACCAAAGAGTCCAGCATATGCAGGAGTGTTGACCTATGAACCATCTGTATCAGAATTGCCACTTGAACCAGATTTCTGGGGGAACATCCGGGGAATTTTTAACAAGAATTCCAAATAAACCTTGTGTATAATGAATTTTAAGACCAAGTGAGTGGATTAGCTTTCACTGCTTGGTATACTTGAGCCCAGTGGGTTTGGGCAAACAGGGGAAAAGGAGCCTCAAAAGAAGCATATTTCCCGCATATAAGACTGATGAATATCTACTCACTTGTTGCTTGGAAAGTAAAACTTGATGCTCCATGTATATGTTCAAGTGTGTGGAGCAAACCTAAGTAATTTGTATCCATTTATCATCATGAACATCTTCATCACTGCTCCACAGCACTACCATTTAAAACACTATTCAATCTTGTTTGACTTGAGAGTTGATACATATAGAGATATATGTCTACTCTCTCTCTCTTTCTATATATATATATATATATACACACACACACACGCACATATTTAAAGAGAATTGGAGATAATCGGATATAATTGGGTTCTGTTTCTACATTGTATGTACATAATGTATATATGTTATATAATATGTATATACATATTTATGCAAATGTATACATGCTTATATCTATTGCATATTCAATAGTCATAAGATGATATTTTATCAATATATACATCTTTAATATGTGTATATATAACACATATGTATATACAATACATAATACATAATATATAATGAGACATGTCACCATATATATGTGAGACATATGTATACACACACATTATCTATATACAATGAGAAACAGAGCTCCAATTATACAGATTCAATCCCTATCTCAAGGTGCAACCCAAATTTCAACTCCTCCATGAAGCTATCAGCTAGAAGGAAATTCTCCCACTTTTGAACTCTAGTAATGCATTATCTAAATCTTTCATGCAGTTTTATAAGCTGTTACCAGAATTTATCCACCACAATGCACTCTTAAAGCAAGCAAGACCCACCTGAAAATAAGCAATATACGGAAGCTGGACAAAGGTTTGGACAAAAATGAAACCCATTCCTGTCTCATTAACAAATTATATTAACTAATTATGAGTGAAATAACCAAAGGACAAGCAGACATAACTGCCTAAGTGAGAAGTTTCAGGCATTGGAACCAAGGACTTAGAAGAGACAAACTGGAGATGATAATGCAGATCCAGTGTTCATAACATTTCTTTCCCAGTCTCAGAAAGGGTGGGCCAGAACTAGCATAGTTTTAAGATAAACTTGTCTCAACTGTGTTGAATGGTGGACAAGGACAAGTTATTATTATTCACTGGAATCTGGGACCAGGATTTCCATATGCTTGAGGTGCAAGGGAGAAGTCTCAGAGAGATAAGCTATCATGAGTCAGTTTATCAAGATATAACTTTTTGGCCATTAAATTGTATAAAATTATCACACTCTTAATTTGAGAAACATGGTATTGAAAGCTTCTTTCTAAACAATTATTGCTAATTGAGAATCCTTCAAAACTAAATCTCGCTTTAAGACTTAAAATCAAGAGAACTGAGATGACAATTTGATAGCTAGAATTTGATAAGACAAAAACTTATCACTTTTATCTTTTCATTACATTAAAATTATGATTTCCTTCTGATTAAACCCCCTTCATACTATCCTCAAGGTATTTAGTACTACGCATTTCACAACAAATATACTCAAAAAATATTTTTAAATTAATGATTAAAAACAATGTTTTATGAAATAAATCTCTTCCAAAATTCCTCTAATTATACTGTAACCAAGTCACAGACAAGGAAAGACATATACTACTATTCCTAATCCTGTCTTATTCAGTCAGAATAAATATATAATTTTTAAGTCTTATTTTAGAAAATATCATCTTCTGATGAATATGCAGTAGATATAAACAATATATAATATATGTATATGGATACTGATATCCCTTCTATTACAGAACCATGGCATTTTCAATTTAACATATTATAGTTTTTTGATCATTTTATTAGCTTTCTATAAAAGTTATTGCCTGTTTTATTATGAAAATGTAGTAAAAATATCTTTGATAAGATATGGATGGGTAGTAACTTCTTTGAAGAGAAGAGTTGTATTTCCTTCTATATAACTTAATTTTTTAAAAATTAGTTATCCAACATCAATTTAAAAAGCAGATAATATTTAACGTATAGAGGAGAGTGTGTTCAAAAACCCTTATGTGAGTCAATTATTTAGAACTTAGGAAACTTAAAATTACAGAAATGATTATTATATACTAGTGTCGACTCTCAAAATGTTATTAATGTGAAAAATAAACCAATAATATAAATTCAACTATACCTCCCTGAATGAATTTATAAACCTATCCCCATGGGAATGGATAAGGGAGGAATTTGATGATCCTATCTTAAATGTTATCTTCCCACCCAATTCCCATCTCAGGTGGCAGTATTCCTGGCAGCATCAATGGACAGAAATTCATCTTTTGTGTTAAATACTTCTGGTAGCCAATGGTGTATTAACTCTTATTTTCATAGCAAAAAAATAAATGGTTTTCTGTATATCTATACACACCTGCAAAAGAAATCTTTGCTTCAGTCTCTGATACATGTTTTGCAAAAAGTACTTAATGATTTTCAATTATTTACAAAACCCTATGAGGACAGAAACAATGGTAGCTGTAACATAGCTCTTAACATATTGCCTAGCAGGTAATACATAATAAGTGTATGTTGAATGTATACATGCTCGATTCAATTAACAAGTAAATGAATGAAAAATGTAGGGGAATAATTAAAATCATTTTGATAGAAAGTTAACTGTTATTAAATCAGAAATTTATTTACTAGTTTCCTTAAGTCAATACATTTGTTAATTGCCTGTTATGAGTGAATAAAATGAACCACAGAGAGAAAGCTGCACCCCTTAGCAAACAAAAAATTAAAAAGTCGTATTTCTCTAAAAGAATGTTACATGTTGAGTGTCATTTCCTTTGAAGTATTTGCTCCCTCTTGACTCATATACATTGCATGTATTTCATTGACTTTCAAACTTATTAGTGCTTTAACTATGTTGTAAAATGGAAGGAAAGAGTCCCATGTGTTTTCTAACTGGCTACACTTTGCATACCCATCTTATAAAAGCATACTGATAGTGTTTCATTTTAGATTGAATAGTGCCACAATGGACACAGCAGCATTGTTTCTGAATCAGCAGTAACAGGAACAGTATTGCCATTAGTGTGACAAGGGCTAAAGCAATTAGTTTTAAACTTGATGTAACAGCTGTTCCATCCATTTACTAGATCATGTTGATACATTTCTACATCCTTTATGTGTTTGCAATGGCAGATGCCTGTGTGTTAGCCCTAGTGTTCTTGTCTGGCACCCTGACTTGTAACCATGCATGCAAAGGATGCATTATAGCCTTAAGGGACTGATTATCTCTATTGTCACATCCCTCCATGGTACTGTATAATTGTTTCAACTGCAAGTAAATTCCCGAAATGCTTAGTAGGCACACAGGATGAGGGTCTGCTGGACCTTCCAAACTGCTAGTGATTACACAATGGGGAAAGGAGGCCCCTTTAGAGGCATTAGGTTGTAATGCGTTCTTTATGTGCTTACCTATGAAAACACAGATGGAGTTGCCCAAACTAACATGTGAAATGACAGCTACTGGGAAAGTTTATGCTGACTATATAGTGAAGAAGAGTTATCTTCAATAATTAGTACTGTATATTAAAATACAAAGGAATAATTGTATATACCATAAATGCAATATGGTCTGGCTAGATAAAAATACACTGCTTTGATATTTTTGCAGTTTGAAATTTAAATGTTAGTCTTTTATTTACTTTTTGATTACTTAGTATGTGTGATATGTATAGTTAAGACCTCCACCATCTGTTGATGGCATTAAACATCATGAATTAATTCTTCCTTCCTACAAATGTCTTTCTTTGAATTTAAAATATTATTGCTGTATTTGAATTCTTGACAATAGGAAGAAAAATAAGCAAACTTACTCAAATTAAAATATTTCCTTCGGTTAATCTAATCTTACTTAAACTTGACCAGATGTTTTTAAAGTTATACATAATTATTTTTGAACAAAAACACAGTACTTTTCATTACTAGACAGAACCTGAACCTGATTGTCTTCTAATTAACCTGATTTCCTACCTTTGGGAAAGCTGAGCCATACTTACCTGGTTTCACAATAAAGTTGGGATTGACTTAGAGTATCAATGTATGAAAGAATAGCACTTTGTTAAAGATCTGAAAAAAATAAAGTATTGAATGGATACAACTACATTGGTGCTTATATTTGGAGTTAATAACTCGGCCAAATTAACGGGGCAGATAAATTATTAAGAGTTGTAAAATTCTGTTATGCTTGTGAAATAAAAGATTATTGTTTTAAATTTAATCACCTGGGTATCAGTGTGTATCATATAATTTAAATCAACATCCATGGGCTATAAATATTTTATTAAATATTTTAAGAACACAGGAATATTTAAGTGTAATAGCATCTTTTGACTGAATAAATGTTTCCACTTAATGAGAAAATGCATTGGCACCATTTCTGGAAACTGCCTACTTTTTTTTTCAATTCTCCTGCTGTTCCTACACTTCAATATTTTCTTTATAGGCACTAATTTGTATGCCAGCATGGTACTGGATTGACAGGTAAATTACCCTTTAAAAACATTAGAATATTCACCAGATAAACTATTATACTAAAATAAATCACAGAGCTCAGTTTGTCTGACCTTAGTCATGAAAAATATTATTTGTAATTCTACAGTGGAAATGAGCATAAATTATAACATCATTTAAAAGAGAGATTTCCCCTCCCCTATGAAACAATACATAAGAAAGCCAAACTCTGAAAAAGAAAATAACTAAGCTCTGATTCTCCCCTTTTGAAATCAGTATACACAACCTCAAATTAACTGCAAAATCTTTGTATATGACCCAGGAAATAAAATATACACCAATTGTTACCTTTGATCTTCCAAAAAGCTCTATTTGTGGATTTGGCTGTGGTGTGTGCCAAATATAATTTGGGGTTTGTACTAGATTTTCTTTCCCTTGTAACATGTTTCATTGTACTTCCAAAAGAGATTCACAACCATGCCTTCTTAAAGCAAGTATTAGACTGGCAATTAGAAAGTAATACATTAGATTATAGAGGTGCTTCAATTTGGTCACAAATAAAAAACCTGAAAGATTCTTTCGAAGTTTCTATTTAATTTCTGGAGAATTTACGTTCTTTGAATTATTGAAGAAAAGTTGTGATAATTCTTTATAGTCCTACATAGTTATATTTCTATAAAGTTATAGTTACATTTATATTTACATAAATGTGTTTATATAAATCTCATTAATACTATTTATAAAAATTCTGCTAATTAGATTTTTTAATACTTCCTAGGTGCCTTTACATATATTAAGTTACAACAAAATAATGTGATAAGTAAAATATCATTCTCACTTTATTATACAGAAATCTATGGCTCAATTGAGGTACAAAAACAAGGTAATGTAAATTTTGGACTTTTTGTATTCTACAAATAATTATTTATATATATTGGCTGAAATGTAGTACTGTGTCTACTAATGATAAATCCTATCTATACTAGGTAAGCCATTTACAATTAAAAAGTGAGAGATATCCATTCTAAAACCTTTAATTTAAAATGTACACATATCTATATTAGCTTATTTAATACTTTTACTTAATCACTTCATAATCATTTATCATCTTTCACATCTCTCTTCCTAAATGTAATTTAGTATAAAGAAATAAGATTGATATTAATACAGTAAAAACACATCATACTTACCTATGAATTCCCTCAAGTGTATTTCCAAATTATGTGAGTAAACATGAATACAGAACCATATATTCATATATATTATGCTCATAATACCATTTTGCTTTAAGTAGAAGTAAATCGAGTACATGTCAGACACAATGATCCTGACCCTGTTTCTAACAAGAAAACTGGACTCAATCATTTCATGTCCCATAGAATTGTATTTTCACCTCTATTAAATATGGACAATAATTAATTCAATTTTTTATTATAGCAATATTATCAAAACACTGTCTATTTTTAAATATCAACTGTTGTTTACATGTTAACTTTTTATACTTACAAAAAATTCTCTAATTAGTTTTACTCAAAAATTATTCCTCTACATTTTATTTGGAAAGCTAATCTTTGTAGAAAGTGTAGAACTAGAGTATAAAATCATTTAAATATTAAAAGTATAATACAGTGTTTCATTTTACAACTCTTAAAGATGCAAATTAATACTAATCTGTATAGCAATTAACTTTCATAAGGACAGGGTTTTTATTCACAGTACACTGATAAATTGTGTCCAGGTAATATTCATGTGAAAATATTCACGGACTAGTGCTAATTAATTGTTTTAGAACATTGCTTATGTTTTTTGGATGTGACCATGTTAATATACACAACCAGCCCCAACTCCTGTGACAAAAGGGTAATCTCTGGAAAGTACCTCAGGAGTTCATTTGGGACCTCTGAAATAGTATATCCCAGGAAAAAAAAAAACTAGAAATATAGCAGCCCTCACAAGGACTGAAACCCAGTTTTAAGCACCTTAATTTCTTATTTTATTAAGGTGATGTATCTCTAGAACAGCAGCCTCCCTAGGTACAAAAGTAATTTCTTTCTGGAGATAAGTCAAAACATCCAAAAGCTCTAATAATTTTGATAATTTGTCATACACAGAATCACATAATACAAAAATTGTCAAATAAAAAATAAGAAAAATAGAAAACAGTCAATATAAACCGACCTAGAAGAAATATAGATATCAAACAGAGGTTTTAAATTGACTATACCTAATATGTTTAAGAATATAAGTGACAACATAGAGAACTCTGGAAAATGCCAATAATATTTTTTTAACAATCAAGTAGAGGTGGGTGGATCACGAGGTCAGGAGATCGAGACCATGGTGAAACCCCATCTCTACTAAAAATACAAAAAATTGGCCGGGCGTGGTGGCGGGCGCCTGTAGTCCCAGCTACTCAGAGAGGCTGAGGCAGGAGAATGGCGTGAACCCGGGAGGCGGAGCTTGCAGTGAGCCGAGATCGCGCCACTGCACTCCAGCCTGGGTGAGAGAGCGAGACTCCGTCTCAAAAAAAAAAAAAAAAAAAAAAAAAAAAAGAAGTTTTAAAAATGAGTACATATAATGAATAAAATTTGGAATTCATTGCATGACACCACCATTAGATTATCCAGCTAAATTAGTAGATAACAAATAGTTAAAAAATGTTCAGAAAGAAAAATAGAGACATAAAAGGACAGACAATATACCAAGAAGTATGCAATGAAAACAATGCTGCTTGGTAAAACATTCCAATATACACTTAATCAGAGTCCTGAACATATAAACGTTAGAAAATTACAAAGTAATATTTGATATAATAACAGTAAAAAATAGTAAAAGTAAAAAATTGAAGACAGTCATCAAATCACAAAGTCAAAAAATTGCAAAATACAAATGATAAATACAGAAAAAAACCACACCTGGACATATCACAGTGAAACAAAGAGAAAAATAAATAAATTAATAAAACCTACAGACAGAAGATAATAACATTGTATATTCAAGGTACCTATGGAGTACAACTGTTACCTAGAATTCTATACACATCCAAAATTTGCTTCAAAGCAGAAAGCAGATCTTGTCTTGCCACTGCCCGGGAGACAGATACAGCTTCTGTTCATTTCAATATCTGAGCAGATAAGACAGCACCAGAGTAATTAAAGCAGCAAGTGTCACAACCAAACTTGCCTCTAGGCATTGTTTCTGTTCAGTACATTGACAGAGGGAGGGGCCAAGATGGGCTACTAAAACCCTCTGTGTGCACCTCTGTCATGAAGAGGAAACAAAAGAGCTAGTGAACACTGACTTGGCAAGCCGATCATCTGAGAAACCACATCGAGATCCATCGAGGGAGCAGTGGGACAGAGAGAGCAGAGAGGAGCCAAGCTGGGCACTGGCCTGTCTGGGCTAGCCAGGAGACCCTCTCCAACATAGGAAAGGGTGAATGAGTGAGATCTTCTCTACAGGTACAAATGCAAGACTGAGAATGAGAGAAACCCCCAGCCACACCCCTCACCCCACCCACTGAGCTTCTAGGCTGAGGCAGAGAGCCACTCAGATGTTCTGCGGGGGCAATTCTCAAGTCTAAGGGGACCTCTATATGCCTTGGGTCCCAGAGTAGACAAGCACCAACGCCATAGCCCTAGGAGAGGCAGCAGTCAAGGAGCCTGGGAGAAGTAAGAGTCTTCTACTCAACTTCACCAGACAGGGCTTGGCACCAGCTTCCAGCCCAGTGGAGCCTCTTCTGCCTGACCTCAGCCTGCAGCTGCAGCCTCCTGTTGTCCTGGGAAGCATCCAGATGGCAGGGTGGGCCACCTCACCCACTCAGCCATTGGTAGCCAGGTGGGCAGAGCCTGCTAGAGTTTCTGGCTCTGTGGTCTGACTTCTGTGTGAACTCAGCAGGTGGGCGCAGCCTCCTCTTGTCCTGGAAAATACCTGGATGAAAGGATGGGCAACCCCACCCACTCTCACCACTAATAGTCAGGTGGGCAAGACCTGCTAGAGCTTCCAGCCCAGCGATCCCTCTTCTATGTGGACTCTGCCAGCAGGCACAGCCTCTTGTCCCAGGAAAAATGTGGGCAGCAGGGTGGGTGACACCACCCACCTCTGACTGCTATTAGTCAGGCAGGTAATGCCTGCTAGAACTTCCTTCCCAGTGTTCCTGCTTCTGCTTGAATTTGCTGAGGGCTGTGGGGTCCCGCACCCAGACAGGATTGGAAACACCACCATCCCTTGCCTCTTGTAGCCAGATGAGCCACTCTCACTAAAGCTTCCAACCCAGTGGTCTCACTTCTGTCTGAACTCTGTGGACTGGTGCAAACCTGTGTTCCCGAAGGAAGCACCTGGACAACAGATTAGGGCTGACCTCGTAAGGATACAGCCTGTCTGCCAATTGTGACCCCTGCCAGAGGGAGCCCCATGGACTAGAATACCCAACAAAGAAACATGGGCACAGAAACGGCAATCGGAGGGGGCCCTTTGAAGACCCAGGAATGGACTAACACTGAGGCCAGTTTACAGAACTCACCTTATACCACAATGAAACCCCAAGGGCATCAAAGAAGACAAAAACCAAAAAACAAAACAAAACATACAAATTTTGGAACAGCAAATTCAAAGACTGAAGGAATACCAAGTCACATAGATGATGAAAAACCCTGTACAAGAACTCGAGCAATTCAAAAAAGTCAGAGTGCCTTTTCACCTGCAAACGACTGCACCACTTCCCCAGTAATTGCTCTTAACCAGGCTGAAATGTTTGAAATGTTCTAAATAGAATTCAGAATATGAATAAGAAGGAGCATCATTGACATTCAGGATAATGTTCAAACCCAATGCAAGGAATCTAAGGAATAAAATAGAACAATACAGGAGATAGAAGACAAAATGGCCATTTTAAGAAAGAAACAAACTGAACTGATAAAGCTGAAATACTTACTTCAAGGATTTTATAATACAATTGCAAGTATTGACAGCAGAATCGACCAAGCTGAGGAAAGAATCTCAGAGCTCCAAGACCAGTTCGCCAAAATAATTGTCAGTCAAAAATAAAGAAAACAACAACAACAAAGAATAAAACTCTGAGAAATATGGGATTACATAAAGGAACAAAATCTGTGAATCAGTGGTGTCCCTGAAAGAGAGAGAGAGAAAGCAAGTAAGTTGGAAAACATATTTATAGGTATTATCCATGAAAATTTCCCCAACTTTGCTAAAGAGGGCAACATTCAAATCTAGGAAATGCAGAGAACCCCTGAGAGATGATCATCTCCAAGACATCGTACCACGTAAACCAACCCCAAAGCTAGCAGAAGACAAGAAATAATCAAAGTCATAGCTGAACTGAATGAAATTGAGATGTGAAATAACATACAAAAATCAATGGATCCTGAAGTTCGTTCTTTGAAAGGATAAAGAGGATCGATAGACCACTAGCTAGACTAATAAAGAAAAAAAGAAAATGCAAATAAGCACTATCAAAAAGGACAAAGGAGACATCACCAATGATGTCATAGAAATACACAAAACCCACAGAGACTACTGTGAACACCTCCATGCACACAAACGAGAAAAGTCAGAAAAAAATCAGTAAATTCCTGGAAACATACAACCTCCCAAGATTGAACCATAAAGAAACTGAAACCCTGAACAGACCAATAACAAGTTCTAAAATTGAATTAGTAATAAAAAGCCTATCAACCAGAAAAAGCCCAGGACCTGATGGATTCACAGCCAAGTTCTGTCATATACATCAAGAAGAGCTGGTGCCATTTCAACTGAAACTATTCCAAAAAAAAAAGAGGAGGAAAGATTGCTCCCTAACTCATTGTATGAGGCCAGTATTATCCTGATACTAAAACCTGGCAGAGACACAATAACAAAAACAACAAAAAACTTCCAGCCAATATCCTTGATGAAAATAGATGCAAAACTACTCAACAAAACACTAGCAAACCAAATCCAGCAGCACATCGGAAAACTAATTCACCAGGAACAAATCAGCTTTATCCTTGGGATACAAGACAGGTTCAACATAGGCAGATCAATAAATGTGATTCACCACATAAACAGAACTAAAAATAAAAAAAAATAAAAAAGACCCTGCATAATCATGTCAATAGGTGTAGAAAAGGCTTTTGATAAAATTCAACATCCCTTCATGTTAAAAACACTCAAAAATCTAGGCACTGAAGAAACACAACTCAAAATAATAACAGCCACCTATGACAAACCCACAGCCAACATCAGGCTGAATGGGCAAAAGCTGGAAGCATTCCCCTTGAAAAGAAGAAGAAGACAAGGGTACCCACTCATACCACTCCTATTCAACATAGTACTGGAAGTCCTAGCCAGAGCAATTAGGTAAGAGAAAGAAATAAGAGGCATTCAAATAGAAAGAGGGGAAGTGAAACTATCTCTGTTTGGAAACAGTATACTATATCTGGAAAACGCCATAGTCTCTGACCAAAAGAGCCACAAAAAGAATAAAATACCTACGAATACAGCTAACCAGGGAGCTAAAATAGCTCCACAATGTGAATTACAAAACACTGCTCAGGTCAGGTATGGTGGCTCACGCCTGTAATCCCAGCACTTTGGGAGGCCGAGGCGGGCAGATCATGAGGTCAGGAGATCAAGACCATCCTGGCCAACAAGGTGAAACCCCATCTTTACTAAAAATACAAAAGAAATTACCTGGGCATAGTGGCATGCACTTGTAGTCCCAGCTACTCGGGAGGCTGAGGCAGGAGAATCGCTTGAACCCAGGAGGCGGAGGTTGCAGTGGGCTGAGATCGCACCACTGCACTCTAGCCTGGCGACAGAACAAGACTCCGTCCCCCCACAAAAAAAGTAAATAAAATACAATAAAATAGAAATACCCCTCAAAGATATCAAAGATGACACAAAGAAATGGAACATTTCATGTTCATGGATAGAAAGAATTAATATGGTTAAAATGACCATACTACCAAGAATAATTTCTAGATTCAATGTTATTCCTATCAAACTACCAATGACATTCTTCACAGAATTATAAAAACAATTTTAAAGTTCATATGGAACCAAAAAAGAGCTCTAATAGCCAAGGCAATCTAAAGCAAAAAGAGCAAAGCTAGAGGCATTATGCTACCTGACTTCAAACTGTACTACAAGGCTGCAATAACCAAACAGCATGGTACTGGCATGAAAATAGTCACATAGAACAAAGGAACAGAACAGAGGGCCCAGAAATAAAGCTGCACACCTACAACCATAAGATCTTTGACAGTCAACAAAAAATATCAATAGAGAAAGGACTCCCTATTCATGAATGGTGCTGGGATAGCTGGATAGCCATATATAGAAGATTGAAGCTAAAACCCTTCTTTACACCATATACAAAAATGAGCTCAAAATGGATTAAAGACTAAAATGTAAGACCTAAAATTATAGAAACTATGGAAGCGTACCTAGGAAATACCATTCTGGACATAGGCCCTGGCAAAATTTCATGATGAAGACACCAAAAGCAATTGCAACAAAAACAAAAATTGACAAATGGGACCTTGTTACACTAAAGAGTTTCTGCACAGCAAGATAAACTATCAACGGAGTAAACGGACAGCCTACAGAATGGGAGAAAATATTTGCAAACTATACATGTGACAAAGGTCTAATATGCGACTCTATAAGGAACTTAAGCAAAAAACAAAAAACCTTACTAAAAAATGAGCAAAGGACATGAAGACACACTTTTCAAAAGAAGACATATATGTGGCCAACAAGCATATAAAAAAAATGCTCAATGTCACTAATAACTAGAGAAATGCAAATCAATACCCTAATGAGATATCGTCTCACACCAGTCAGGATGATTATTATTCTAAAGTCAAAAAATAGCAGATGCTGGCGAGGTTGCAGAGAAAAGGGAATGCTTATACACTGCTTGTGGGGAGGTAAATTAGTTCAGCCATCTTGGAAAGCAGTGTGGTGATTTCTCAAAGAACTTAAATCAGAATTATCATTACAACCAGCAATACCATTATTAGCTATATACCCAAAGGAATATAAATTACCTTACCATAAAGACACATACACACATAGGTTCATCACAACACTATTCACAACAGCAAATTCATGAAATTAACCTAAATGCCCATCAACAGTAGACTGGATAAAGAAAATGCAGTACATTTCTCCCATGGAATGCTATGCAGTCATAACAAGAATGAGAGCATATCATTTGCAACAACATGCATGGAGCTGGAGACTATAATCCTAAGCAAACTAATACAAGAACAGAAAACCAAATACTGCATGTTCTCATTCATAAGTGAGAGCTAAACATTGAGTATACATGGAAACAAAGAAGGCAACAAAAGTCACCAGGACCAGCGTGAGGGTAGAAGGTAGGAGGAGGGAGAGGATCAAAAAACTATCTATTTGGTACTATGCTTATTTCCTCGGTGACAAAATAATCTGTATACCAAATCCCCATAACACACAATTTAACTATATAGCAAACCTGCACATGTACTCCTGAACCTAAAATAAAAGGTTAAAAAAAAAAAAAAAGCAAAAGAAAGTGGCAAATAATTTAAGATGCTTCAAAAATTTTTCCCATTCTTTGGGTCATGGCATTCATATCATTTGTCAAATGTGTGATAGAATTTTTATTATATTAGCAAACATTCTTTATAATTCCATGGTAATCTTATATTAAGGAACCACAGCAACTGAAAACATCAGTTATTTTCTTGCTGTATTAATGCTAAAGGGACCTATGGAAACAAAGTAAACTAAAATAAGAGCTTTGGGTTCATGCTTTGCTTCAGAGACACATTTAAAAAATTCATGGTTCAGCAAAATGCTTCTGTACTTTTGGAATCCAAATTTTCTGGATATTTTAATCTTTTAGAAATTTAATATTTGGGAAATCCAATTTATTTGTAAATATAATGGCCCTAAATGATGGCTACTTTCTAGTGTATTTGGGAAGAATATATAAAATTGTAAACAAAGGTTTTTAGCATCATGATTGGCATAAGAACTCAATAAATGTTAATTCTCTTTTTCTCCAGTTTACTGAGAATAAATCCAATGCACAAAGAGATATAGAAAACAATGAAAAGTGAGTTTAAAATAATTGTAATGTCTTATCAAATTTGTCTTGGCTTATATTTTAAGAAATAAATTATTAAAGGCACAAAAAAGCAAAATAAATAGATTTTCAGACAAACGAAGGATCTTTTAGTATATATATTAAATTTTAAGAAGTTAAAGATGCATGTTTTAAATTACAGATTAGCCCCCTGGAAAATAGTAAAGTAATGCATAATAATGAGCTTCTGAGAAGAAAAATAAGTTAATAAAAAAATACTGGATTAATCCAAAAAAAGTAATAGAGAAAAATTTATATGAAATAGAAGAAAAATAGAAAAACAAGAATATAGTGCATTTAAATACATACACGCGCACACACACACACACACACATATATTAATAATTAAATTTAATGAAAACAATGTAAATAGAATATTTAAATGATAAAAGTATGGCAGACTAGATAAAATAATAAAATCCAACTATATATGTGTAGGAGACATAACTAAATATACGCATAAAATATTTGAAAGTAAAATTTTCAAAAATATATATTATTTCAACCCTAACCAAACAAACCAAAACATCTTGGTGCATATTTACTAGTATATATTAAGTATATACTATAATATGTTATTATATATTATATTCATATAAAATAAGTTATTGCATAGCAAAATTATTAGTTATAATACGGTTCATTTAATAATCATAGAAATGTCACTCTACCATGAAGATATAAAAAATTCCAAATAAGTAAGCAGTCACTTCATTGTTATTCTTTCCCATATGACAAAACCACCTCAACAGTTACTGGCTTTAAATAATAATTTCTTGGCTGGGCACGGTGGCTCATGCCTATAATCCCAGCACTTTGGGAGGCTGAGGCAGGTGAATCACAAGGTCAGGAGATCAAGACCGTCCTGGCTAACACAGTGAAACCACGTCTCTACTAAAAATACAAAAAATTAGCCGGGCATGGTGGCGGGCACCTGTAGTCCCAGCTACTCGGGAGGCTGAGGCAGGAGAATGGCGTGAACCTGGGAGGCAGATCTTGCAGTGAGCCGAGATCACCCCACTGCACTCCAGCCTGGGCGACAGAGCGAGATTCCATCTCAAAATAATAATAATAATAATAATAATAATAATTTATTATTTTTCATGATTCTGAAGGTTGACTTAGCTCAGCTAAGTGGTTTGCACTGAGGGTCTCCTATATATGATCTGCAATCAGATGGCAGCTAGTGATGAAGACATCTGAAAGTTCAACTGAACTGAATGTCTCAAGTGGCTTATTTGCAAGACTGGCAATTATTCTGACTACTTCTTTGAAGTGTATTTAAGTTTGTACCACTGGAGGATTTGCATATGGCCTTACTAAGGTCTTGGTCTTCTTACAGGATAGTGGCTGGGTGAATGTTCCAAGATTTTGAGGTACATGCTGAAAAGCTTCTAAAGATTAGTCTTGGAAATCCCAGAGCATCACTTTCTTGGCATTCTACTGGTCAAGCAAGTCACTAAACCAAGATCAGAGTAAAGGAGAGATGGACTAGAGTCCTCCTCTTGATACGAGAAAAATATGATGTATAGAGCGAAGGAAGAGATTGATTGTGATGTCTTTGGATACTCTCCCTGCATAGAACGTAAAAACATAGCTTCAAACTATATTTATAAAAACTCATCAAAATATAATGAAAAATAGACAATCAATCACATTATAATCCATGATGAAAACAGAAATATTTTTTTCCTTTCAAGATGAAACAAGCAACCATTCTATCCAGGATTTTACTGAAAATATCAACAAATGAAGTAAGATAAGAACAAAAAATAAAATAAGCAAGAATTAGAAGTGATGAAATAAAATATCCATGATTTATATAAGACAATTTTATGTACATAGAAACTCTAAACGATTCTAAAATAGACTATTACAATAATGTGGTGTGTATAGCTCATTCACTTGATACAAAAAAAATCTGAATTTTATCTCTGTTTTGTTATAAGTAAAAATTAAGTGTAAAAATTCTACCATTTACAATAGCATCAAAAAAATTAGATACTCTAATAAATGAAACAAGAATGAACTCTATGCAAATACAATGTGTAACACATAAAATATTGAAAGAAATTTAAATCAATCTAAATAAACAAGGTATATTCTATGTTCATGAATTGAATAACTCATACTGTTAGGACATAGTCTTCCCAGTTATTTGTAGATTTAATGAGCTTCCAATCAAGTCATTAGTAGGTTTTATTATAGAGATCAACCGGATCACGTTATAATTCATGTGGAAGTGCATACACATTTTGCTCAATGTTGGCCAAAATAATTTTAGAAATCAAAATTAAAATTGAGATTTTAAACTATTGACTATCACTTTATTATAAAATATATTAATTAAAATAATTAATAATTATATATAAAGCTATGTAGACCAATATAACTGAAAACAGTGTTCAAGAACAGATGAATATGGAAACTTGATTTTATGAGAAAACTAGCATTATTGAGAAGTAGAAAAAGAACAGTCTTTTTAAAAATTGGCCAGTATCACTATGGAAAAAAATTAGTTTTCATCTCTGAAGGAAAGCATACAATGAAATTTATAGAGGTAGATTATAGACCTAAAATTTAAAGTTAAAAAAAGAAAGCTTTGAAGAAAAAACACAGGAAAATATATTTATTACCTGAATTTTAAAAATGCTCCTTAATCCTGATACATAAAGAACTAACTATAAGATAAAATATGTAAAAATTGAACTACTAAAAATTCCTGTACAAAAAAGGCACCATTCATGGCTGGGTGCAGTGGCTCACGCCTGTAATCCCAGCTTTTTTGGAAGCCGAGGTGGGAGGATCACAAGGTCAAGAGATGCAGACCATCCTGGTCAACATGGTGAAACTCCCTCTCTACTGAAAATACAAAAAAATTAGCCAGATGTGGTGGCACATGCCTGTACTCAGGAGGCTGAGGCAGGAAAATCTCTTCAACCAGGCAAGTAGAGGTTGCAGTGAGCTGAGATCGTGCCATTGCACTCCAGTCTGGTGACAGAGCAAGACTCCATCTCAAAAAAAAAAAAAAAAAAAAGTCACCATTCAAATAACATAAAGGTAAATTATATAATAGAAGAAGGTATTTGAAATACATTTTTAAAAATTGTATCACAATATATTTATCAAAATCCCATAAATCAAAAATAAAATACACAATCAAATAACAAGATAATGGACAAAAGACTTAAACAAGTATTTCACAAAACATAATAGCTGAATAACCAATAAATATTAGAAAATTGTTCAGTGTACATGAGAACAATGCAAGTTAAAACCACACATTTACATATAAACACACACACGAATAGAAAAACTAATGAAAACAACACCACAAAAACAAAAGCCTGCAAATCCTGTGGAAGATGTGGAGCAAAGGGAACTCATATACTGCTGGTAACAGTGTGACTGGGCCTAAGCATTTTGGAAAACAGATAGTACCTACTGAGGCAGAATGCACTTAAAAACCATACATATATGTATCTAAGATTGTTCGAGGCAGAACAATGCTAATCATGCAAAATGAGAAATAACCCAAATATCCATCTGCACTAG
This sequence comes from Nomascus leucogenys, assembly GCF_006542625.1. Lineage (NCBI taxonomy): Eukaryota > Metazoa > Chordata > Mammalia > Primates > Hylobatidae > Nomascus > Nomascus leucogenys. The sequence goes on from NC_044387.1 coordinate 23,084,039, forward strand.
GATTGAGAAATTGCAGTATATTCCCACCGTAATTACTATGAAGAATTAAAATCAATGAACTAGTTTCATATAAAACATGGAAAAATATGGGCAAAACAAATTTAGATAGAGACACACAGTAGTACATACTATAGGGTTCCACTTAAATAATGTTCAGAAATACGCTAAACTTAAAAGTCAGGACAGTGTTAACCTTCCCTAAGTATGGGAGTGATTGATGGGGAGGGCAAATCAGGGGCTTCTGTGTGAAATAATAGAGGGGTATTGTTTTAAGTTAGTAAGTATTATGGTGTTTGTTACACAACAAAATAGAACTGATTCACCACATATTATGTTATGCCCTGACTCTCAGAATGGAACTGTCTTTAAGTCTATCCCTGGCTAAATACAAAGATCCCATCTGCAAGTCTGAAAGAACCACCATTATAAAATGTGTTCAGAATATTGAATGCCAGGGATTTTATTTTCTTAACATAAATGTTCACTTCGTACTTGAGCAGTCTTTTTTTTTTTTTTTTTTTTTTTTTTTTTTTGAGACAGCGTCTTGCTCTGCCACCCAGGCGGGAGTGCAGTGGCGTGATCTTGGCTCACTGTAACCTCCACCTCCCAGGTTCAAGTGATTCTCCTGCCTCAGCCTCCTGAATAGCTGGGATTACAGGTGCCTGCCACCAAGCCTGGCTAATTTTTGTATTTTTAGTAGAGACGGGGTTTCACCATGTTAGCCAGGCTGGTGTCGAACTCCTGACCTCAGGCAATCCACCCGCCTCGGCCTCCCAAAGTGCTGGGATTACAGATGTGAGCCACTGCGCCTGGCTCAAACAGTCTTAATTAATGCAAATATTATCCTTCTGTTGAAAAGTAGACTCCATAAGTTTTACTTATTTTTCCTAATTCTGCATTCCAGCAGCACACGTGAAAAGACAGGTTTGTCCTAATAGGACATTCCCACGTATGTGAGAAACAAAATGTTAAATTTATTTTAAGTATTTATATCTGTCTTCTGCATTCACATATAAAATTCAAGTTTAGCATTTCTGCTAATTTCATCAGCTAAAATTTTCCAGAAAGAAGAAATTTTAGTGAATCCCTGCTAAGAAATGTCAGACCAAAAGGATTAGTACTGCCCTAGGTTTGAAAGGTCAGTGGGTTTGTTAAAGAGGGAGGGAGAATGATTTCCTGAAGCAGTCTTCACCATCAAAAATGCCCTATCTGGTTCTCAGAAACCCAAATCTCCAGACTATTCACAAGGCAATATTTATAAATCTTTTATGACAGGGTCAAGGCTAGGGTATTGCAATACAAGCTATCATCACTGGAAATAACATATAGGCCTTGCTGAAAGCTAACGTGGTTAGCCCAGCATACATTGTTGTTACAGGAAGTCAGGGACCCAAAATGGAGAGATCGGCTGGAGCTGTGGCAGGGGAACATAAATTGTGAAGATTTCATTTTAATATGGACACATATCAGTTCCCAAAATTAATAATTTTATAATTTCTTATGCCTGTCTTTACTGCAATCTCTGAACATGAATTGTGAAGATTTCGTGGACATTTATCAGTTTACAAATAATACTCATAATTTCTTATGCCTGTCTTTAATCTCTTAATCCTGTTATCTTTGTAGCTGAGAATGTACATCACCTCAGGACCACTATTGTACAAATTGATTGTAAAACATGTATGTTTGAACAATATGAAATCAGTGCATCTTGAAAACGAACAGAATAACAGCAACTTCAGGGAATAAGGGAAGACAACCATAAGGTCTGACTTCCTGTGGGGTTGGGCAAAAAGAGCCATATTTTTCTTCTTGCAGAGAGCCTATAAATGGACATGCAAGTAGGAGAGATATCACTAAATTCTTTTCCTAGCAAGGAGTATTGATAATTAGTATTCTGGAAGAAGAATTGCATTCCTGTGGGGAAGTCTATAAACAACCACTCTGGGGGTGTCTGTCTTATGCAGTTGAGATAAGGACTGAAATACGCCCTGGTCTCCTGCAGTACCCTCAGGCTCACTAGGGTGGGGAAAAAGCCCACCCTGGTGAATTTGAGGTCAGACCGGTTCTCTACCCTCGAATCCTGTTTTCCGTTGTTTAAGATATTTATCGAGACAATATGTGCACAGCTGAACATAGACCCTCATCGGTAATTCTAATTTTGCCCTTTGCCTTGTGATCTTTATTGGCCTCAGAAGCATGTGATCTTTGTGACCTACTCCCTGTTGGTACACCCCCTCCCCCTTTGAAATCCTTAATAAAAACTTGCTGGTTTTGCAGCTCAGGTGGGTATCAGGGACCCACCAATATGTGATGTCACCCCTGGCAGCCCAGCTGTAAAATTCCTCTCTTTGTACTTTTTCTCTTTATTTCTCAGACAGGCCCACACTTAGGGAAAATAGAAAGAACCTACTGTTGAAATATTGGGGGCAGGTTCCCCGGATACATTGTAACAAAGCAGTATCACCTCCACTAGTATTTTCAAACACCTACATAAGAGCCTTGAGGATTATTATAATTGAATTCCACCTTCTTAACAAATACCCTGGCCAAGCGCAGTGGCTCACGCCTGTAATCCCAGCACTTTGGGAGGCCAAGGCGGGCGGATCACAAGATCAAGACATCAAGACCATCCTAGATAATAAGGTGAAACCCCATCTCTACTAAAAATACAAAAAATTAGCCAGGCGTGGTGGCGGGCACCTGTAGTCCCAGCTACTCGGGAGGCTGAGGCAGGACAATGGCGTGAACCCAGGAGGCGGAGCTTGCAGTGAGCAGAGATTGTGCCACTGCACCCCAGCCTGGGCGACAGAGCAAGACTCCATCTAAAAAATAAATAAATAAATACCCTATAATTAACTGTATAGTGACTCATTGGAGTATATTCAAATAGTCCTCAGAGAAATTAAAAACCTGATCATATTTTTAATATTTTTATCAAAAAATGCCTAAATTAATGATTAAAGATCATATACATAATCAATTTTCAAAGAAAATACTTTTATATTGTTGCTTGAATAGTTTTTATAAAATCATGCAGCCTTGATCCCATACACATAAAGTAAATAAAGTGTATATTTTAAAAGCATTGGGAAAAACACGTCTCAGAACAATTTCCACTTCTGATATTAAGCAAATTTGACACCATGAAAATTGTTCTGATTCAAAATGCCAAAAACCCTGGATTGAAAATAACAAAGCTTTTTTTAAAAAAGCACAGCTGTACTCATAAGTTGGTTTAAAAAAAAAAATCCTCTGAGCCCCAAAACGGAGAGGATACTGGAAGACAGAGTGATAAAGTGCAACTGAACTACAGATGTCTTGGGAGTATTTTCTGATCTCAGAACCAAAAGGCTTGCAGTTTAACTACTTTTCCAAGAACTGGAGACAATACCTTGAGTCTACAAAAATGTGAGGTTAAAACTGAGACCTACACAAAACAAAGATGTTAGCCACAAGGGTACCAGGAAAAATACGTACAAGTGGTATCACTAGAACTCTTCTGTTTGTACTGGCTCTGGGTGGGAAAAATATCGGTCATGAAAACTTGAAAACTTTGCCCTGACTTTATGCAGCTTTAGAATTTGAGTTTAAAGTAAGAATATATTATGGGAAGGCCCAAACTAAGCAATTACTTTAAATTTCAGTTAAGATATTGGCATCTCAATTCATCTGAAAATGCAGCTTTTCTCTGAAGAGCAGGCTTCACAGGATTTCTACAGATAACATCTTGCCAACAAGGCTCATAATCCTAAATCATCAAACACACAGGGAAGCAGCCATGAGTGAGAATCAGTAGAAACAATCCACAGCAGAATTAATCTGCTCAAATAATTTGGGTTTTTACTATTCACACATAGAATACAAATACATATATATTAATGTTTAAATGAAATGAAAGGTTAATTTATCTCCATCATTTAAGAACAAGACATTATCAAACAAGTTTAAGTATATTTGATACAGAATTAAGTGCAATTTCTAGACTTTACAAATATAATCATTAATGATAAGAATCCAGTGTGAAGTTAAGCAGTCAAGTAAATATGGATAATGAGAGAATTAATGATACTGGATGCAGATGAAGAAATAACTCAAGTTTGCAGCATTCTTTTTACAAAAAGCAGAAATAAGAAGTGAAAAAACAATAGTGGATGATAAATTGAAAGGGTCCCAAATTTCCCTTATTAGACTTCAAAAGAAGAAAAAAGGGAAAATGAATAGGCTATATTTAAAAATGTAATAACTGAGAATTATCCCAGAACTGATAAAAACAAGGCACATCCCAAACAAAACATATTAATTTTTTTTTTTTTTACTAAAGAAGATTGTATTTTTTACAGGTGACTGAAACAATATGCATTCAAATTCTTTGCTATAATGTGACCATACCACTCTTCCACTAAGAAAGAAATCAAATTCTCTTCTCCTTGAATCTGGGGATGCCTTAACATTTGTTTGTAACCAACAGGATGTAGAGGAGATGATGCTACTTGACTTCTGCAGCTTTGTCCGAAAAGGCCATTGCTTCTTCCTCTCTTTAAATGCTCGCTCCTGGAAGCTCCCCCTCAGAAATCTCCCTCTTGGAACTCAGACACATGCTGAGACACCTACCCTAAGCCACATTGAGAAGCCACAGGTAGGTGCTGTGCTTAGCTGATGAAGCTGAGCTCAGCCTTACATTCGTCGCAGCCAATGTGCCAGACAAATATGTGAACAGGCTCCCTGAAGATTCCAATCCTCCAAGTTCAAGTCTTCCCTGCTGAGACGCTAGACATTTCTGAGCAGAGACAAGCTATCCCTGCTGTGCCCTTTCTGATTTCATGACCTATCTATTTCCTGAAAACATAATGAAACGGTTGTTTTATGTCACTATATATAGGAAACTAACTAGAGTATTTACCCTTACCTAAATACGTGGCAATTTCACTGAAGAATAACAAAGGAAATTAGATGATCTTACAAATCTATCTGATAATTTGCTATTCAAATACTTATTTTAAAAACTATATCAAGAATATGCAGAAAACAACAAAAAAGCACAAACCTGATAGAAAAAAATGTACAAAACTGGCAAAGGTCTTGAAAAGAAACTTAAAATCCATATGGTCAATAAGCATTAAATACTCAATTACATTAGTCATTGGGGAATGTAAATGAAAACTGTATGTAATACAACTCACCATACCACAAAGGCTAAAGTGAAAAACACCAAGTGTTAGTGATATATAAAGTAACTGGAACCCACACTGTTGGTTAAAGTATAAATTTGTACAACTCTTTCAGGAAATGTTTTTGAAGTGCTTACTAATGTGGAATATGCCTAAATTGTAACACAGTGAATTCAACTTTTAGCCATAATAGCAATAAAATTATGTACGTGCATTAACCAAACAAAAATAAAACGTGCTAGAATATTCATAACTGTTATTGTGAACCTAAATGTCATCAAAAGCAAAATGGATAAATATACTTCAATATAGTCAGTGTAATACTATATAGTAGTGAGAATGAACAAACCAGCACAAATAGATGTGCATAAATATTACAAACACAATGTTTAGTAAAAGAAGACAAACATGAAAGAGGATGTATAGTGTAAAACGTATAGTATACGATTTGCCTGCAAATCGAAAAGCAGGCAAAAAGTAATATAACTTTATTACAAGACTGAGTTCTATGTACCTTTTAGAGGAAAGGGGTTAATAATGCTAAAGGGGTCCAAGAGCAGAGGTTCTGAGGCTGAGGGTGTTGGTAATGCCCTGTTTCTTTGTGGATGGGGGTTGATTATTTTGTGGCTCAGAAATTATACTTCAAAATGAAAGCCACAAAATTCACCTCAGAAGCAAAAGTTTATCTCTGACCTTCACTTGCCCTCCTGTCTCTGGCTCCTTATTGTCCCCTGAGGCTAGCCACAGAAACTATCATCCCACTTCCCCAAGGCAGTTAGAGAAAGTGGAATGAAAATGTGGTACATATATACCATGGGATACTATGTAGCCATTGAAAGGAAGGAGATCATATCCTTTGGAGGACATGAGTGGAGCTGGAAACCATTATCCTCAGCAAACTAACACAGGAACAGAAAACCAAACACCACATGTTCTCACTACAAGTGGGGGCTGAACAATGAGAACACATGGACACAGGGAAGGGTACAACAAACACAGGGGCCTTTGTGGGTGGTGTGGGGAGAGGGAGAGCATTAGGAAAAATAGCTATGCATGCTAGGCTTAATACCTAGGTGATGGATTGATAGGTGCAGCAAACCACCATGACACACATTTGGCTATGGAACAGAGCTGCACATCCTGCACATGTACCTCAGAACTTAAAATAGAAATTAAAAATAAAAAAAAAGCTAGAATCCCTCCTCCCCAAAGCCAGTCATAAAACTTAAAAATAAGAGTGTAACTTACCCCCACCTTTCTGCGTAAAGCTGGCCATAAATTATCTCACCTATTGAGAGGTGACAGCATGCTGGCAGTCCTCACAGCCCTGGCTTGCTCTCGGCGTTTCCTCTGCCTGGGCTCCCACTTTGGCGGCACGTGACGAGCCCTTCAGCCCACTGCTGCACTGTGGGAGCCCCTTTTTGGGCTGGCCAAGGCCAGAGCCCACTCCCTCAGCTTGCAGGGAGGTGTGGAGGGAGAGGCGCCAGCCGGAAGCGGGGCTGCGCGCCGCGCTTGCGGCCAGCTGGAGTTCCGGGTCGGCGTGGGCTTGGCGGGCCCCGCCCTCGGAGCAGCCGGCCGGCCCTGCCGGCCCCGGGCAATGAGGGACTTAGCACCCAGGCCAGCGGCTGTGGAGGGTGTACTGGGTCCTCCAGCAGTGCCCACCCACCGGCACTGCGCTCGATGGACCTTAGCTGCCTTCCCGCCGGGCAGGGCTCGGGACCTGCAGCCCGCCATGCCTGAGCCTCCCACCCCCTCCTTGGGCTCCTGTGCGGCCCGAGCCTCCCCGACGAGCGCCACCCCCTGCTCCACAGCGCCCAGTCCCATCAACCACCCAAGGGCTGAGGAGTGCGAGGGCACGGTGCGGGAGTGGCGGGCAGCTCTACCTGCAGCCCCGGTGCAGGATCCACTGGGTGAAGCCAGCTGGGCTCCTGAGTCTGGTGGAGATGTGGAGAACCTTTATGTCTAGCTCAGGGATTGTAAATACACCAATCAGCACCCTGTGTCTAGCTCGAGGTTTGTGGATGCATCAATCGACACTCTGTGTCTGGCTGCTCTGGTGGGGCCTTGGAGAACCTTTGTGTCCATACTCTGTATCTAACTGATCTGATGGGGACATGGAGGACATTTACGTCTAGCTCAGGGATGGTAAAAGCACCAGTCAGCCCCTGTCAAAACAGACCACTCGGCTCTACCAATCAGCAGGACGTGGGTGGGGCCAGATAAGAGAATAAAAGCAGGCTGCCTGAGCCAGCAGTGGCAACCCGCTTGGGTCACCTTAACACACTGTGGAAGCTTTGTTCTTTCGCTCTTTGCAATAAATCTTGCTACTGTTCACTTTTTGGGTCCATGCTGCCTTTGAGCTGTAACACTCACGGCGAAGGTCTGCAGCTTCACTCCTGAAGCCAGCGAGACCACGAGCCCACCGGGAGGAATGAACAACTCAGCACCGCCTTAAGAGCTACAACACTCACCACAAAGGTCTGCAGCTTCACTCCTGAGCCAGCGAGACCTCGAACCCACCAGAAGGAACAAAGTCCGATCACATCCGAGCATTAGAAGGAACGAACAACTCTGGACACGCCACCTTAAGAGCTGTAACACTCACCGTGAGGGTCTGCGGCTTCATTCTTGAAGTCAGTGAGACCAAGAACCCACTAATTCCACACACACTATCTTGTTTTGATTGTAGGTCATAAGACTCTCATTCCAGAGAGGGCCCTACCCCATACCAAGAAGGAAGGAATGCTGCACAGAGAGGCAAAGAAGAATCTAAACAGACCACCTAAACCGTTGCTGAGTTTCTCCATTCAGTCTTCTAGCATTCGATCATACCATTTGGGTCCAATATTATTTCTACACAGCTGTCCATACTTTGTCAACCATAAGCAAAAAATGGACAGTTTCCCATATATCTTTGGGTCTTCATTCTGAAGGCTCCCGTGTCATGTAAAACTACGACCAGATAAATTTGTTTGCCTTTTCTCCTACTAATCTGCCTTTTGTTGGCTGATTTTCAGCAAACTTTCAGAATGTAATGGGGAAGTTTTCCCTTGGCCCCTACCATTACTTCAGTTTCATTTGTGGAGATTCATAGTTGTAAATTGTAGTATGTGTATGTTTTTGTATATTTAATATATTTCAATTTAAAGTTTTTAAAAATAAGAACAATTATGGAGAGAAAAGGTGGATATCCTACAAAAGAATGAAAATAGCAGGAAGCCCTAGTAAAATTACATATTTTCAAAGAATTAGAAGAAAATAGATGCCCATCAAGAATTTTATGGCCAACTATTCAATAATGAGAGTGAAAAAAAATACAAAGAACCAACATGGAGAACACATATCCAAAATAGGAATTCCTAAAGTTTTCCAACTCTGAAGGAATTTTTGAAATACACAAATACACAAATTTATTTGTGTATTTCAGATACCAAAAGTACTGCATCAGATGTACAGTATTTTTGGCATCTGAAATACACAAATAGATACCAAAAATATGAATCAGTATAGCGTAGTAGTAGAAAGACATATGGGTATTTAAGACAATTGTTAGCATTTCAAAATGCAATCAGGGTTAAGAAGGGTTAGGATTAGCAAAATCCCAGATTTAAATTCTAAGAATGAAGAAATGGTAACGTTTAAATCCAGGTTGTCAGCTACTAATATTTTTTATATTCCCAGGTGTTTATTTCTTCATCTCAATTAGATTGCAAATTTCTTAAAACCGAAGTCTTTTTTGTTTTGGGTTTTTGTTCTTTTTGACTTCTTGGGCAGTAGCATAGTGGTTATTTCACCTTCAAAAGTGATTCTGATATTGAGATGTAATTGTTTGTTAGATGGTGCATTTAATTTAGTTGTATTATTTCTGGCCATTTTTTTACTTGAAAATTTAGAAATTCTCTAAACATACAATTTAAAAATATTAATGCAAGAATAATGGTTTCATGTACTTGTTCAAAGTTTTCACTCCAATGAAATAGGCTTGTTTGACCACTCAAAATTGTAAGTACAGAACATTTTATGAATCAATTCACAACTTGTGGCCTATACAGTGTTTCTCTTTTCTTAACAATCAAGTTTATTATGAGGTAGCCACCTCATAATGTAGTGATTGAAAGTTTGTACACCAGCACCAACAGTGTGTTTAAATATTGGCTGTGCTAGATATCTTGAATCAGTCCCAGAATCACACTTTGCCTGAAATTTCTCACTTATAAAAAATAGTAATAATGTGATAATATATGAATAAATTTATATAACAGAAAATGTCTATATTTTAGTAAGTAATCGATGAATGTTAGCAATAATAGCATGAAAAATTCTTTGATAGAAAATCATCTATGTCTTTCAAAAATTCCTGTGTTTGAATTTGCTTTTAATTTTATTTAAATTTTTCTCAGATTTAATTTAAAGTTTACAGGTTAATTTACATTTATCTTTCAAGAGACCTATTTTGCCATTTGAAGTTATAAATTATTCTGCTTCAAAAAATCAAAAACATGTTAACATAAAAGACAAAATATTAATAACTAATTGTACTAATGATGGTTAATTTTGCAATTAAGTTCAGATTGTTTCTTTTTAGAAATTGTATAGAATTAAATTCTCCCATTTGTGAAGTTTTTTTCACATAGTTCAAGTAATGAAAAATGTATGCATGAAGATTTTTAAAATATCATTCTATAGTTTCCTTTTTAATCTAGATTTTTTGAATCTTTTTCAAACTAGGCTAACAAACTGACCTTCAGAAATAATGCAGAAAAAAGTTATTTTAGATGAAAGATAACGCCCCAAAACTTGCCCACTTCTGACCATTAAAAGATTTTGATCACTTCTCTACTCATGTTTGATGATGAAGGTGAAAAAACACTAATTAGAATTTTTTTAAACTTGCTTAATCTTTTTCTTGTCTGTATCTCAGGGAATGTGTTTGATCCGAAGAAGTGATTTAGAATAAATTTCAATGAGTACAAGAGGAATTTTAAAAAGGTAATGAATTTAACATCTGATGAATTCGAAATTTTATGTAGTTTTGTATAATATCAATTTGGCAATCTCAAACCAAGAAATATATTAAGGTAATGTGTATATATTAAGTATCTTAGCAATTTTAGTATCATTTATATACACATTTTATTAATACAAAAAGTTATTGAGTTTAATAGTGAAAACTATACAGAAATTTAAAACATCTTAAGTGACAAATTATTTAAAAACATTTTCATTGTAGCATTTTCAGTTCTACAATGTTTAAACGAAAGCTATAAAAATTTACAAGACATTGCATAATTAAAGAAAATAGGAAACTTCAATTTTTGTAAGCCTTATTTTATGTGTATTATAATACAAATTGCTTGTAGCTTCCACAGGTGGATAGGAAATCTTTTAAATAGTAAAATCTCAGATGAATTATTCCATACTGCTGTAAGTTAAAATGCAGTAGAAACTTTTTCAAATAGTACTCAAATTGTAAACATCTTGTTTGTTAAAAAAGCTAGAACATTCTACATACTCTTACCATCCCAACTAGATAGAACACAAATTAGATAGAACAGACTGCTTAGATGCATAAAACAAAAGGTAAAATCTTCTTAACTAATGACAAAGACCAGCAACTGGCTTTTCCTATGATAAAAAGTAAAGTTTAGAAAAAATATATTTTACAGAGTTTAATTGAGCAAAGAACAATTTGCAGATTAGGCAGCCTACAGAACCAAAATAGGTTCAGAGTAATTTCAGGGCTGCCACATGGTCAGGTAAAATTTAAGACAGAAAAAGAAGTGATACACAGAAAGTGAAAGTGAGGTACAGAAAACAGGAAAATTGGTTACAGCTCAGCATTTGCCTTATCTGAATACAGTTTGAGCAGTCAGCTGGCTGTCATTGGCTACCACTCAGCCACAGTGATTGAGATTCAGCTATTTCTTACAAGAGTAGGCTACAGTCTGTTTACACATCCAATTGGGCTACAGGTCACTATGTAGCAAGAAACCCTTAGGCCAAACTTAAAATATGTACAAAGGCAGCTTTAGGGCAAACTTAATTAATCATCTACCATGAAAAGAGTAGAAAAACATTGAGAAAAGAAAATAGATCAGAGCAGTATGAGCTGTTTGGTCTGTAAAATTTATCAGGCCGAGAAAGACATGAGTACCTGACTTCAATTGTCTACCCTCTCCTCACAATTATGCCCAATGGCATTGTTTAAAAGCATTTTTTTTTCCTTTTTTTCTTCCCCAGTAGTTTCTTGACTAGCTGCCTCATTCATTATCTTCATGTTCCTGGAATTTATAATACACAACAATGTATAGCCACTGAATAGCTTATGTTATTTTAACATGAAATTTTGGTAACAACTTAGAAACTGCCTCTTCTTTTTTATTTTAAAAACCCACTTGTAACTGTTGTTAATCAACATATATATTCTGGCCACAGTGAATCTATTCTCTGGTGTTGCAGTCCTCAAACTTGGACCAAATATTCTCTATTTATATTAATTCTGGCTCAGCTTCTTCCTTTATGTTGACAACATGAATTAATACAGATATTTGTAAGAGTGGAGAGTGAGAATCTATAGAAATACTTTGAAGGTCTATATAAAAGTATGAATTATAAACAAATGAAAATTAGAAACTAGCTGCAACTTGTCTCTCAGAGGTGCCCAAGAGCATTTGTCACTGAATACTGAGCAAATCAACGTAGAGCAATGAAGAGACACACAAAGAATAACGATGGGCTTGATTTCTCCCTGTTCTATTGCCATTTTTATAAAGGTGTGTAAAATCTGATACATCTTTTTTTGGGCTTATCCATGATTTTTCTGATTTAGTCAATAATCGTTATAGCAAACCCAATAAGTTCTTATTTGTGTTGGATCGTGTTCTAAAGGACTTCCTTTTAATATTCACAACGAGCTAGATACTGTTGGGACTCAGAAAGGAAGACTGGCACTTCAACATGCTGAGAGGCCTTAGAAGCTTTCTTAGAATCCGGGTACCTCTAATTTTGTCTGGTGTCCCCCAACTCCCAAGTGCAGGGAGGGGTTTTCTTTTCGATTTTTACATCTTAGCAACAAATCTCTCCATAAGAAACACAATTGTTTCTCCGTGAAATCTTATGATCTATGTCAGAAAAGAAGACTGGAATGCAAATGCATCTGGAGAGACTTTTTCACAAAATAATGTTTGCCACTTGGAAGTATTCAATAAAGAGAATAACTTACAGGTGAATTCTGTCCATTTATTCCCTTTAATAATTATTGGTTGCTCCTCAAGAGAATGCTCTCCTGTAAAATGTATACTTTTTCTCCTATTAATCTGCTTTTCTCCAGTTGATTTTCAGTGGACCTTCAGAGGGTGATTGTCAGGCCTCTGAGCCCAAGCTCTGAGCCCATCCCCTGTGACCTGCACGTACACATCCAGATGGTCGGTTCCTGCCTTAGCTGATGACATTCCACCACAAAAGAAGTGAAAATGGCCTGTTCCTGCCTTAACTGATGACATTATCTTGTGAAATTCCTTCTCCTGGTTCATCCTGGCTCAAAAGCTCCCCTACTGAGCACTTTGTGACCCCCCCACTCCTGCCTGCCAGAGAATCCCCCTTTTTCCTTTACCTACCCAAATCCTATAAAACCGCCCCACCCCTATCGCCCTTCGCTGACTCTCTTTTTGGACTCAGCCCGCCTGCACCCAGGTGACTAAAAGCTTTATTGCTCACACAAAGCCTGTTTGGTGGTCTCTTCACATGGACGAACATGAAATTTGGTGCCCTGACTCGGATCACTGGATTCAGAGTCCAGAGTGCTGACCATGATCCCCTATCTCTGCCCCTGATCACTTATTTCCACGCCCGGACCCCTTATCTCTGCGCCTTATCCCTTATTTCCGCACCCCGACCTGTTGTCTCTGTGCCCCCATCCCTTATTTCCGCACCCTGACCTCTTATCTCTGCACACCAATCCCTTATTTCCATGCCCTGACCTCTTATCTCCTCGCCCCGACCCCTTTTGTGCTTTTCTGGAGGGTAAGAACCCCCGAACCCCTTCCCTCCGTGTCTCTACTCTCTCTTTTCTCTGGGCTTGCATCCTTCGCTATGGGCAAGCTTCTGCCCTCCATTCCCCCTTCTCCCTTAGCCTGTGTTCTTAAAAACCTAAAACCTCTTCAACTCACACCTGACCTAAAACCTAAATGTGTTATTTTCTTCTGCAATGCCGCTTAACCCCAGTATAAACTCAACAGTGTTCCAAATAGCCAGAAAATGGCACTTTCAATTTTTCCATCCTACACGATCTAAATAATTCTTGTCGTAAAATGGGCAAGTAGTCTTCTACACATCGATCCCTCCCCCAGTCTGTGTTCCCAGTGCAACTCATCCCAACTCTTCCTTCTTTCCCTCCTGCCTGACCCCTCAGTCCCAACCAAAAGTGTCGCTGAGTCTTTCTAATCTTCCTTTTCTACAGACCCATCTGACCTCTCCCCTCCTCCCCAGGCTGAGCTAGGTCCCAATTCTTCCTTAGCCTCCGCTCCTCCACCCTATAATCCTTTTATCACCTCCCTTCCTCACACCTGGTCCAGTTTACAGTTTCGTTCCCTGACTAGCCATCCCCCACCTGCCCAGCAATTTCCCCTTAAAAAGTTGGCTGGTGCTAAAGGCATAGTCAAGGTTAATGCTCCTTTTTCTTTATCCAAATCAGATAGTGTTTAGGCTCTTTTTCATCAAATATAAAAACCCAGCCCAGTTCATGGCTCATTTGACAGCAACCCTGAGATGCTTTACAGCCCTAGACCCTAAAATGTCAAAAGGCCGTCTTATTCTCAATATACATTTTATTACCCAATCTGCTCCCGACATTAAATAAAACTCCAAAAATTAAATTCCAGCCCTCAAACCCCACAACAGGACTTAATTAACCTCACCTTCAAGATGTACAATACTAGAGTAGAGGCAGCCAAGTAGCAACATATTTCTGAGTTGCAATTCCTTGCCTCCACTGTGAGGCAAACCCCAGCCACATCTCCAGCACACAAGAACTTCCAAACGCCTAAACCGCAGTGGCCAGGTGTTCCTCCAGGCCCGCCTCCCCCAGGAGCTTGCTATAAGTGCCAGAAATCTGGCCACCAGGCCAAGGAATGCCTGCAGCCCAGGATTCCTCCTAAGCCACGTCCCATCTTTGTGGGACCCCACTGAAAATCAGACTGTTCAACTCACCTGGCAGCCACTCCCAGAGCCCCTAGAACTCTGGCCCAAGGCTCTATGACTGACTCCTTCCCAGATCTTCTCCGCTTAGCAGCTGAAGACTGACACTGCCCGATCCCCTCGGAAGCCCCGTAGACCATCATGGACGCCAAGCTTTAGGTAACTCTCACAGTAGAGGGTAAGTCCGTCCCCTTCTTAATCAATACGGAGGCTACCCACTCCACATGACCTTCTTTTCAAGGGCCTGTTTCCCTTGCCTCCATAACTGTTATGGGTATTGACAACCAGGCTTCTAAACCTCTTAAAACTCCCCAAATCTGGTGCCAACTTAGACAATACTCTTTTAAGCACTCCTTTTTAGTTATTCCCACCTGCCCAGTTCCTTTCTTAGGATGAGACACTTTAACAAAATTATCTGCTTCCCTGACTATTCCTGGACTACAGCCACAAAAGGGTGGCAACCCTTTTCCCCAACCCAAAGCCTCCTTTGCGTCCTCCTCTTGTATCCCCCCACCTTAACCCACAAGTATAGGATACCTCTACTCCCTCTTTGGCCACCGATCATGCACCCCTTACCATCTCATTAAAACCTAATCACCCTTACCCCGCTCAATGCCAGTATCCCATCCCACAGCATGCTTTAAAAGGATAAAACCTGTTATAACTTGCCTGTTACAGCATGGCCTTTTAAAGCCTATAAACTCTCCTTACATTTCCACCATTTTATCTGTCCTAGAACCAGACAAGCCTTACAGGTTAGTTCAGGATCTGCACCTTATCAACCAAATTGTTTTGCCTATTCACCCCGTGGTGCCAAACCCATATACCCTCCTATCCTCAATACCTCCCTCAGCAACCCATTATTCTGTTCTGGATCTCAAACATGCTTTCTTTACTATTCCTTTGCACCCTTCATCCCAGCCTCTCTTCGCTTTCACTTAGACTGACCCTGACACCCATCAGGCTCAGCAAATTACTGGGCTGTACTGCCACAAGCCTTCACAGATAGCCCCCATTACTTCAGTCAAGCCCAAATTTCATCCTCACCTGTTACCTATCTTGGCGTAATTCTCATAAAAACACATGTGCTCTCCCTGCTGATCATGTCCAACTGATCTCCCAAACCTCAATCCCTTCTACAAAACAACTCCTTTCCTTCCTAGACATGGTTAGATACTTTCAACTTTAGATATCTGGTTTTGCCATCCTAACAAAACCATTATATAAACTCACAGAAGTTGACCCCATAGATCCTAAATCTTTTCCCCACTCCTCTTTCCATTCCTTGAAGACAGCTTTAGAGACTGCCCCCACCCTAGCTCTCCCTCATCAGGGAAGATGAGTTTCTTTTTTTTCCTTCTTCTAGGATAGTAGAGAGCAGTCTACAGCCTGAGACCCATCACCAGGTAAGAAACTGGTTTGGGACTCTGTCTTGCAGGTTGCTTTTAAATGACTAAATTTAGCATTTAACAACCAGCTGGTGTTGATTTCTGCTTACACTTAGAGCTCTCAGAAATCGTATAATTTGTGTGTTCATTGTTAGTTTTGCTTAACTGTTTTGTTGTTTGTTTCTGTCTTGGTCAAATCCAAAGGGGAACCCTAAATTATAGGGAACAAGGCCTCTGAAGTGGGAGGAAAACAGCTAGCAAAATAGAAAAAAAAAAGAAAAGATTTTAATTTTAACTGCTTAAGGGGCTTTATTTACATAATAAGGGCACCTTTATGCCAGGCAGACCGAACTGAAAGAGCAACGTCTGTACTTCTGAAATAGCAGCATTTTGTCCTAGCTGAAATATGGTAATAAGATTTTCAAAAAAAATTTTTTAAGGAGCTCAGTGATTAAAAGTCAACTTAATTAAAAGTCTAACATCCAAGATGTATGAGTGTCTGTGTGTGAGTTTGTATTTGAAAGGCCTTCATGTTTGTGTTTCTTTATTTGTTTTTCTCTCCTAATATCTTTTTTTTTTGAGCAAAAGTTTTTTTTTCTTTTTCTTAGTTGACTGAATTCTGTTTTCACCTGATTTTTTTTGTTTCTAAAATAGTTATTGCAACAGAGGCTACTCTTTGGTTTTTAAGAAAGAGTGTGGCTGCGTGTGGTGGCTCATGCCTGTCATCCCAACACTTTGGGACACCGAGGCGGGCAGATCACGAGGTCAGGAGTTCAAGACCAGCCTGGACAACATGGTAAAACCTCATCTCTACTAAAAATACAAAAATTAGCTGGGCATGGTGGTGTGTGCCTGTAATCCCAGCTACTCGGGAGGCTGAGGCAGGAGAATTGTTTGAACCGGGACACAAGAGGTGAGGTTGCAGTGAGCCGAGGTCATGCCACAGCACTCCAGCTTGGGCTGCAGAGCAAGACTCCATCACAAAAAAAAAAAAAAAAAAAAAAAGTGCAGTTTCATTTTATGTATAATTTGGCTCAAAGAAAAATAAAAACATCTCCCTCTAGCACCACCAGATTTTCTTCTCTCTGTACCTTATGATGCAAATTTTGCTATTTGATTTTCACCTGAGTTGTTTCCTTTAATGTGCAAATTTAAGGCTATTTAGCTGACAACTGCCTAGGGCTGTGAAAGAGGTTATCAAGAATCTGAAAGTCTAAGATAGAAAAAAAAAATAGGGCGGGCGTTTCTTTATAAACCTATAAAATATACTTCTATGGTCATGCCTAATATACATTTACATGTATTTATATGTTCTGTACAAAATGTTTCACTACTAAAAATATATAAAAGAGCTCTAATTAAGTGCTTAAAGAAAATAAAAGCGCTTAAATCAGCTACTAAAAAAGAAACGACTAGTCAAATGCTTTTTCAAGTTTATGTAACTTAAGTAAAATCTTTAATAAATAAGCTAGCTTTAAAATTATTGGTAAAGTAATATTAAAAATATCTTAAGGAATTACCAGCATATATTTGTGTTGCATTTATTAATCAAGCAAATTTTATACTCATCTCTGCCAAATACTATAAGGTGTCAAAATTTGGCATAGGAGATACAAAACTATAAACCCAGCCCAAATCAGAATGATCTTTGTTTGTATAATTTTTAATAAATTAGACATTTATATGGGTTTAATGAAAATAGCTGCATCTTGAATTTAGTAAGATTACCTTACCTTCTAATCCTGCGGTTTTAGGCAGTTTGGTCCACAGCAAATAAGGAGGTTTATTTTGGGAAAGGACTCTTACTGTCTATTTTTCAAAGCTAAACTTTAAGTTCCTCTCAAAGTTACTTTGGCCTATGCCCACGAATGAACAAGGACAGTTTGGATGTTAAGACCAAGATGGAGTCAGTTAGGTGCAATCTTTTTTCACCGCCTCAATTATAATTTTCCAGTGGTAGTTTCATAACTTTAAATCATGACTATCAGAGTTTTCATAAATAATCTAGGTAAACAAAATAAAATAAGTAAATGTAATGGAATAAATACTTGTAGTCAAACTGGTCTTAATTTAGAATATACGGTTATGTTAAATTAAATGATGGATATTTCATTATTTGGGTATTTTCCAATAAATATATACTGTAGGAAAACATTCTTGCTAAAAGAATGTGTCCTTTTTTAAAAAAAGGTGAACAAGTTTTGTTTAATTCAAAGTCTATTTAAAGGTTATGTATAAAACAAGGTAAAAGGAACCAGGAGTAAAAAAAATTTGTAAAGAAAGTTATAAAAATAAAGACTTTTTTTTTGAGGTAAAAAAGCTTAAAGATAAATAATTTTATTTAAGAAATAATCTTCTATGGTAATTTTAGTCCTAAAATAAAATAACTGGTTGTTTGAAAAGGAGGGATGTTCAGGAAAACCAAAAAGTCTGAACATGTGATGAACAGTCGGCATAAGTCACAATAAGAAGATTTATATGTATTTTTGGCTGGATGCAGTGGCTCAAGCCTGTAATACCAGCACTTTGGGAGGCCGAGGTGGGCGGATCATGAGGTCAGGAGATCGAGACCATCCTGGCTAACACGGTGAAACCCCGTCTCTACTAAAAAAAAAATACAAAAAATTAGCCGGGCGTGTTGGCGGGTGCCTGTAGTCCCAGCTACTCGGGAGGCTGAGGCAGGAGAATGGCGTGAACCCAGGAGGTGGAGGCTGTGGTGAGCCGAGATCACGCCACTGCACTCCAGCCTGGGGGGCAGAGAAAGACTCTGTCTCAAAAAAAAAAAAAAGATTTATATATATTTTTTAAATTATGTAATTGTCATATTATTATTAAGTTTTGGTTTGCTTAACAAAAGTGAGATACAATTTTTTTTTAATTAAGGCTATTACATCCATGTATCTTCCTGTATGTGCTTTTAAAGTCCTTGTAACACTGAGTTACAGGGCTTTAACTCCTAAGTCTAAAAAGGACACCAAGTCCTGCTAAATCTTAAACACTGACAGCAATTAAACCCTCATCTTCAGGCCCTGTAGAAGATGCCAATCAAAATAAACTGCATTCCTGAGACACAGGGCAAAAGAATTAAAGCTATTAAATTCCTCAAGGCCCGGTGACTATCACAGAAGAGGTGGACACGTGAGATTACAAGGGCCGATTTTGAAAAATAAAATATATTCAGTTTCTCTATAAATTAATCATTAGTGTCAAAGGCACACTGATGCAAAACCAGTATATGGCCCCCTGTGTCAGATTAACAAAGTTTTCTTGAAGCATTAACCAACTCCTTAATAAAGGTTATAAAAGGCTTATGGAAGTTATATTTTATAATCAAGATTACATTTTATAGATTGTTTACAAAATTTTGGAAAAGAAAAGTAATTGGCTTCTTGCTGTTTTTATTAGGGCTTCCTGTTTAGAAAATTAAGTCTCCTCTCTCTAAGAATGAAGGTCTTCATCTTTTTTTTTTTTTTTTAAATCCTCCAGTTATCACTTTGGTTAAATAAATGACTTTACAATGACCTGTAATCCTGTTTTGTAATACCAAGTGTTTTAAACCTTTTGTATTTGATGAACTTCCCAAAACTAAATTATAAATTATGTCTTTTTCTAATCTAATTAAACCTTTAAGACATTAGATTTCCTAAAGTCCAAAAATCACATATGTTGGCTTATTTGGTATAAAAATTTTACAGGAAACATTTGTCAAACATGAAATGGTGGTTGGTTTTCTTTGGGCTGTATTTGTATTTATATGTTATTGGTATGTGTTCCAAAATTATGAGAAACTCCTATAATTCTGATATAACAGTGTACATTATCAGTAATAATCATAATTGTTATGTTAAAATTGTTGTGTGCCACAGAGGTAACAAATTTCCTTGTCAATTGTGTCTTTGAACTATGGCTGCCTTAAAACTTTTTTTCATCCATGGACAATTGTTGTCTTATTTTGGGCCTCTTTAAAAGGTGTTTTATAATCAGCTATAAAACTCCACAGGTGCTCTGAAATGCAGGTTTCTGATAACTTTGGGGATAGTGACATCAGAATAGAGGAAAAACTTTCAGGATTCATGGAGAGCTAAAATGCTCATGAGTCTCAAGCAGAACAGGAATTAACTTCATGGACGGAAACAATCTTTTTGACTTTTGCTTAAAATGTTTGCTGATCCTTTGTTTTGTTTTTCAGAATCTTAAAACTTTTCTTTTGAGCTATTGACAGCTTTTAACAATTTAGTATACTTCTTATGAATAAAATTTGGAGCATATTTGTTTCTACCTTTGGAATTTGGAAACTATTTGTGACTATTGTTAACTTACGGCAATACAGTTATTTGCATAAGTGTAATTAGATTGTTTTCATTTGTAACAGGACACAATTGGAGAAATTATTTTACCAAGGCTTTGACTGGAATGGTGTGCTTTCCTTTAAGGAATAAACTTGACTTATGGAGCCAATAAAGCCCTTTTGAAAAACCGGCCTCATGTTTTATGTACACAGTCCATGTGCAGGGGTTCTGACCTGTGGTAAGTAAAGAATGTTACTTTCTGACAGGCACAGAAAGGTTCATCTTGGAACCTCAAGAGGAGAGGAAATTCACCCAACTCATAGGTATTTGATGGCACAAAGTCATGGCTTGGCTTGGCTTTAAAAGTCTTGTCTGAGATTCATTCTATGGAACAAAGTTCCATCAAAGCCAATTTCAAAGCCTATGTAAAAAATAATTGTGCTTGCTGTGCTGTATACAAATAATTAGGCCAAGTATAGTAAGTGAACCAGTCCTACTATGATTGGTCTTTAGTAAAATGAGAAACTTGAGAGAGAAAAAAAATTATGTTTTAAAATGATTTTATGCCTATTGTTAGATTCTAGTCTTTTCTAATGTTTTATTTTTTAGTGTTTATTATTTTCTACAGTTTGGACCGAATTCTAATTTTTCCAGGCTACAACTCTTCAAAATAATGTTTTTAATTTTTTCTCCTTTTTTTTCCATTTTTCCTAGTTTGAAGTCACTGAAAACTGAGCTGTGCTTTCTTGAAACCCTGCAAACTGAAGCCAGACGACTTAAACTTAGAAGAAAATAAGAGTAACCCATTTACATACATAAACCACTTTTATACCTGCCTACTAATGTATGGACTTCAGAGTAATGTGGCCTGTATCAATTTTTCCAGGATTATTTGTTTGTTGTTGTTTTTTCTCCCTTTCTCCGCTCTATTTTCTCTTCACAGGACATGAGACTTCACAATCTGCTAAAAATGAGCTTTTGGGACCTACTCATCTAGAAATAAACCATCCTAGCCATGAGAGATCAGATGAAACCTGAGGCCAGAGACTTTTTTGTAAAATGCTTTCTACAAAAGATTTTAAAAAAGAAAAGGGGGGAAATGTGAAAGGAAAATACCTTGGGCCCCTTCAAGCTGGAAACCACTCAGGGCAAATCTCCCTTGCATTCTATTCAATGTAATCCCTCTGCTCACAGAGATAGATGCATATTCTGATTGAGCTTGCTTCAAGTTGTTTCTGTTTTTCTGGACAGAAATAGTGGACTCCTTACATATATTGATTGATATTTCATGTCTCCCTAAAATGTACAAAACCAAACTGTGCCCCGACTACCTTCGGCACTTGTCGTCAGGATTTCCTGAGGCTGTCATGGGCGTGTCCTCAACTTTGTCAAAATAAACTTTTAAATTAACTGAGATCTGTCTCCGATTTTCTGGGTTCTCAAGATTATTCCCTAGCTGTTAGAACTGTGGCCTTCTTTTTCATTGTTTCCAGAATTATATATTGGTGTTTAACAATAGCTGATTGTTAATCTTTTGTGAATTTATTTTGGTTGTTCAGCTATTGTTTTGGATTTTTTTAAGTTATTTAAAATTTTCCAATTATACTAAAGATCTATCAGCAGCTTTTTAATAGGAATGTCCAAAAGTTGGAGTTCGAGAGAAGTGGAGGTAAGAAGGAATTTTGATCAATGTGCAAGTGTTATTTAAAAAAAGTTGAACAGAAACTTAAGCCACCTTAAATGTTACACCAATTTATTCACGACAGTACACTATATATAGGCCTGATTTTGCACTTATATCTGCATGAGAAAAAAATGAAAATTTAAGTTGCTATAGTCTCATGAAAGCATCTTTTGAAACTTAACACTTGATAGTCATTAAAAGAAAAGAAATATGGTCTTTAGCAGGGAAAGAAAGAACTCATTAGCTATCAGTATTTTGTTTCACTTGATGTTACCATTTAAAATAAGTTAACAAGTTAGTATTCTAATTATAATATGACTGTCACAAAAATGAATTACTTTACCAAGGCAGTCAAATTTCTATGGAAATTGTACTGGATGTGAATAAAAGGTCTATGCTTAGAGTCTTATCTTCCATTTTAGAGTTCTGTGGCCTTGGGCAAGATACTTTAAGCTCTCTGATCTTTAGTTTCTTCACTTTTAAAGTGAAGATACTAAAATAGCTTATATTTCATAAGGATAAACTAGGTAAAATTACCAAGGCTAAAACATATTGATATTTGTTAAGCCAAAATTCTTTAAAGAATCCTTTGACTAAATTAAAACTGAAAAGCTTAAAACAATTAGATTAATAAAGTCCAGCCATATAAAAGGTGAGAGCAGAACTGCCTGCTAGAATTACTAATTAGTATTACTATTAAATTACATTCGTATTAAATATCTTATAATTTATATTTATATATGTATAAGAAATATATTTATCAAGAAAATTATACCATTAATTATTATATGATAGCTGATCTGATATTTAAACGCAAGTTAAGGGTGTGATAACAGTATCCACACTATTGTCATAGCAGCCATTTGCCCTCTATCTAAATGAGAAAAAGTATTTTGGTGAACATTTAAAAAATCTGGATATTTTTCTGAATTAAAAATATTTTTCAGGTGGAGCCAAATGTCTAAGTTATTCACTATCATCATTTACACAATGTAATAGAAGCCTTACTCGAACACAAATAGTTCCCTCTTTCACACTAACATGTACATTCTATTGTCTGCCAAATCTAGATATGAAAAGTGAAGAGATGCTAAAATATTAATCCCATCTAACTAAAAAGGCTAATGTAAAACTAGTAAAAAATATAAGAATATCTTTTTGTTCCTTGTACAGTATTATCTATAGCAGCCAATAAATTATAGTGCATATCAAATTAAACTCTAAATATGAACAAATTAAAGTATATATGTTTGTGATGAATTACTTTTGTTTTCACAATTTACCACTTTAATATTAAAATGCAAGACTTGTAAACCTTTATTTTTGTTTATGTACAAGATGCTAAAAAATATATAAAGTTATGGATTTCAGTACTTAACCTGTGCATCGCCAGTCCCAAAGGGCTGTAAGTATATGAAATATAGCAGCTGGGAACAGGTTGAAGGTGTCTATTTTTCAAATACTTTATGTTAAAATGTATTTGTTATGGAGACTCATTATAATGCTATCTGCAGGGCCTAGACTTAAGAAAACTGCCTTCTAAGGAAGGTATACTTCATTATGAGTCTCTTTGTAACTTAATATGTAAATTCTCTTGATTATGACCCAATGATATCATTTAATATTAAATTACATGTCAAAAGTTTCTGATTTGTAAATGTATTTAAATGTGCATATATTAACACAAATTGAAGCATAACATTGACTTAAATTATTTATTACAGAGTTCTTTCATGATCAAATATTCAGTATTTTGTATTATACACAACAGATAATATTCAATACTCTAGATGAACTAGGTTAAAAGTAAATATGAAATCTAATATTTCATTATTTGCCATTAAAATATTGCTGGAACCATGTTTGTATTCTCAAGAGAAGTCCATATCAAGTGTTGGCAACTTATATTTTCTCTCTTTCCTGTTCCATAGTAATTTTAGTACTGCTTCCATAGTTGATTCAGTAGTCAACACGAGCTTATCAAAAAAAAATTTTTTTTCACCAAATTAATTTAACTTTTGGTTTGGGTAGCATTTCCAGTTTATAATTGGGAGGAAGTTTTGGATGTAGCAGATGTTGGTTATTAGAAATAAAACACATACAGGCTAACAATTTATCAACATTCTTTAGAGATTCTGGTACTGCACAGAAACTTTGATTCATTCCCTTGTGTGGTCTTTTCTTTTCTTTTTTTTTTTTTGAGACAGAGTCTTGCTCTGTGGCCCAGGCTGGAATGCAGTGGTGTGATCTTGGCTCACTGCAACCTCTGCCTCCCGGGTTCCAACGATTCTCCTGCTTGAGGCTCCCAAGTAGCTGGGATTACAGGCGTGCGCCACCACACCTGGCTATTTTTTTACTTTTAGTAGAGACAGGGTTTCACCATGTTGGCCAAGCTGGTCTCCAACTTCTGACCTTGTGATTCACTCACCTTGGCTTCCCAAAGTGCTGGGATTACAGGTGTGAGCAACCGCGCCCAGCCCAGCCTTTTCAACTACAATAATCTATGACCAGATCCTGTTTTCAGGGCTATTTGTTAATTTCATTCTGTGCTACGAAAAGACCTTCAGTGGTTATGTTACTTGATGGTATGACTTCAGTGTGGCTGATTAGCTTTGTGGTTCCTGTTTTCCCTCTCATGTTCCGGTGTGTTTTGTTTTCCATTACTTAGCAAACATTAATAACAGACATTGAATTTTGATATATATATAATATGTATAATATATATTATATATAGTCAGTTTATTTTGGCTTAATTCGAGAGTTAAGTTCAAAATAATATATATTATTAATATATAATAATAATAAATAATATATATATAATATATATTTTATATATCTGTAAACATAGGTTGAAATCTTTATTAAGAAAACTATTGACCTCTTCTATCCTGTCTTGGCCTAGGCCTTGGACGTTAGGTATTCTATGTATGTCTATGCAGACAACACATGGGATGTTTACTTATCTCTATGCTCTATACAATGTTACTCTTCTAAATTTTATTAAATGTTTACTGTCAAATTGTCATATACACTTCATTTACTGTACTATTTTACCTTCAGTGCTCCTTATGACAGAGAAAGGCCCTGTAACTTAAGTATATATTTTGGATTCATTGGTGTTTTCATTTTTAATTCCTAATAAAATTATTAATTTCTATTAATTTTACCTCTAAAATTTCTTCCTTTGCTCTTTTATTTTCTCAATGTCTGTTGCTACTGTTCTGTTCTGACCACTGTAACACCTACAAACTGGTGAGACAACAAAATCCTTTAAACTGGCATCCCTGGACCTAATAACCCATATCAGCCACTCAATCCATCCTTTACCCAGTAGCCAAAGTAATTATCAAGTAATTATCAAAGTAATTATCAGCAAGTCTGACCCTATCAGACTCTTGTTTAAACCCTTAAATTGTTCTAAGTCAAAATTTCTTAACATGATTTGCAAGTTTTTTGCGATCAAGAGTCAGTGTAGCACTCTAAGTACATTTCTTAATTATTTTTATTACCATTAAGGTGCATGTTCATGATGTTTTAGCACATCTCATTATGTTAGAGAAGGATATTTTCTTCTCTGGAAATATTTTTCCACTATACTCACCTTTTTCTTCTTGTTATGCACTAATTATTCCTCAGTTTTCTTTACCTGGGGTCACCTTTTCTGACATCCAGTACACACAGTTTGGAAACTTTCATGTATGAATTTGTGCAATCTTAAAACCAAGTCCTTACCCTATAAGAGAATAGGGCTCGTTTTACAATTTCTTATTTACTTGTCTCCTTCTAGCAGAGTCCTAAACAGAGAGGGAACACACAATAAACATTTGTGGGAGGCAAGAAGGAACAGGAAAAAGGGAAAAAGGGAGGAAAGGAGAAAGAAAAAAAAAATGGCTAAAACAATATGAAAAGTAAAGTAATATTTTGATCAAACAAGAAATATGTTGCTTAGTTACTCATCTATGCTTCATTTGTAAGAAACCGTCCCTAATAACAATAATACTACCTTTATTATAATGAACATTATCATCTACCCCAATGTATTACATTAGGAATGATCACCAATGACAATTTTCCATATTGAAAATCAGACAGGCTTTTACTTTTCTTTCTTTCTATTGTTAGTTCTTAAAATGATTATGTGTTAAACGACACAATTCATTGGAAGGAGAAAAACATATCGCAGGTGACAAAATTACAATTATAATAGAAAGCAGTCTATTTGATATCTTTTTCATAGTAACACTACAACTTTTTAACATTTTAAAAACTTTGCCATTTTGAGTGCTATAATCAGCTATTAAATTGAACAGAATTGACAAAATGTTAAAACATGTAATATGATTGCTCATTTGTTCAATACTTCTACTAATTCAATGAGATTCATATGTAAGTTAGTAATCTACTCTGCTGCATGATTCATTTTAACAGAACGCTACTTAATTTGAAAGTCTCAGAAAGTGATGATAGTCTGTATAAACAAGTAAGTTAAATTATCTTGCTAATATAAAATTTAGAAGTTAGATCAAGAATATAAGAATCAAATTATTGGAAAGTTACAGTTAGAAAATATTAAGATGGGGTATTACATAAAAGGAGAGAGAGAGAAAGTTTTCAGCAATATTTTTATTTCAATTTGTTTTCAAATTGCAGATCCTAGGTCAGATATTTAAGGTGAAAAATTCTTTATTCACATAATAGATATTGAATTTTTTTTTTTTTTTTGAGACAGAGTCTCTTTCTATCACCAGGGCTGGAGTGCAGTGGTGCAATCTCAGCTCACTGCAACCTCCACCTCCTGGGTTCAAGTGATTCTCCTGCCTCAGCCTCCCAAGTAGCTGGGACTACAGGTGCCCGCCACTACGCACAGCTAATTTTTTGTATTTTTAGTAGAGACAGGGTTTCACCATATTGGCCAGGCTGCTCTCGAACTCCTGACCTTGTGATTCACCCACCTAGGCCTCCCAAAGTGTTGGGATTACAGGCGTGAGCCACCACGCCCAGCCTGAAATTTTGTGAAGGTAAAAAATATTTGAGATCAGTGCTCAGTAATTCTTTGTGACTAAAGTATAAATTTGATTTGAAAATAAAAACAGCATATAAATCTTACAAAATAACATGCTAGTGAAACTGTTATTTAAACATCATAGGTAAGGTGTGGTGGCTCATGCCTGTAATCTCAGCGTGTTGAGAGTCCAAAACAGGTGGACTGCTTGAACCTAGGAGTTCAAGACCAGCCTAGGCAGCATACTAAGTCCTTGTCTCTACAAAAAAACACAAAAACAAAACAAAACAAAAAAATTAGTGGAACGTGATGGTTGGAACCTGTGGTTCTAGCTTGTCTGGAGGCTAAGGCAAATCCTTAAGCCTGGAGGTTAACATTGCAGTGAGCCATGATCATACCACTGCACCCCAGCCTGGGTGACAAAGTGAGACCCTGTCTCAAAAAAAATAAAAAATAAAAAAAAAAGAGGAAAAAGAGAAAAAAAAATTATTATGAGCACTGTGGAAATATTGATATAAATTCCAGAAAATTGAGATGTAATTGTGAAAACTTACTCAATTACAAATTAGATAAACCTAACTAGAAAAATTCTTAGGGGAAAAAGGAAATTTCACTGAACCATCTCTCTTCCCTATCCCCATTCTCTTTCCCTCCATCCTTTCCTCACTTCATCCATCGCTCTGATCATCTTTCTTTCTCTTTCTCATTTCTTTGTCCCTCACCCATCTCGTTTTTCCTTTCACTGCACTCCTTTGTCTGTCATTTCTGTATGATCTTTCTTTTATATGTAGACCAGATCAGCTTCTTTAAAACAACAATGGCCAGGACTACCAAAAGCTCTAGTTCCTCGTATCTTCACTATTAAAAAGGAAGCACAGGTCACTAGACTAGGAATGGGTGTTGATTTGCCCACTTTGAGTCAGATGTCTGTGTCTGGCCTAAGCATAGCTTAGATTAAGTTCTTATTTCCAAGACAGAGGATTCTAAGAAGATCAAAGCTCCCATTTGAACCAAATGGTTGGGAGAATTTTCCAGATACGACAGATGCTGCTTTTATCAGAAAAACTATATATGGCCTTTCTTCAGGTTTTCAGAACGATATAAAAACTGAAAGAGCAAAGGAGAGACCTGAGGTAATATGTATACTTCAGGGACTATTTAAACATTAGGTAGTCAGAACTTGAATTAGAGCAGTAATCGTGGACAATAGCAATCAATCCATGGAATAACACAGAAAAATCTATGACATTTTTCTGAAGAATTTTTTTGGTTTTGTTTTGTTTTTTGAGATGGAGTCTCGCTCTGTCACCCAGGCTGGAGTGCAGTGGCGCAATCTCGGCTCACTGCAATCTCTGCCTCCTGGTTCAAGCGATTCTCCTGCCTCAGCCTCCTGAGTAGCTGGGACTACAGGCGCATGCCACCAAGCCCGGCTAATTTTTTGTATTTTTAGTAGAGACGGCGTTTCACCGTGTTAGCCAGGATGGTCTTGATCTGATCTCGTGATCTGCCCACCTCAGCCTCCCAAAGTGCTGTGCTGGATTACAGGCGTGAGCTACCATGCCTGGCCTCTGAAGCATATTTTCTAAAGTTGCATAACAATGTCAATGTATCAAGGAATAAACCAAGGTTTTTTATCTGTGAAGTGATCTAAAATTAACTAGAATTAGTCAATACATCCATTTAAAGCTTTTTATGAAAGCTACATCCTTCTCTCTCTACTTTCTGAGCTCTCTTTGCCTGAGAGCAAACTTTTATACTTTGGCAAATTTGTTTTCTGGCATTCATCAAGAAACTGTACACAATCAAACAGCAGAGGACCATGTCTATTCCTGTTGTAGGTGAGATGAAAGCAAATAAAAAGGCTTGCAAATGGCATAAAGCCTCACAAACCCATTTCTGTTTGGGATCCAGCCTAGAGTGGAGTAATGGATATTTAGGCTCCTGGTTTGCCTGCTTCCACCTCAAAAGTTTGTTTACTCTTCATGATTCATGATAATATCAATATTCTCCTAGTGCCTAAATTTTGTAACCACAAATGTATTTCCTTTTTCATTTCCATTCAATTACCTAGTACTAGCAGTACTTAAAACGTTTTGGGTTCTGTAAATTTCTAGATATTGTACTTACATTTTCTCATTTAATTTTTCTTAATCTTTATAATAGTTCTGTCAGTTACTTTTATTCTCATGTTTGAATAGAAAAAAAAATAAAATAGGGAACAAAGATTAAATAAATTACAAAGGGTCAAATAAGTAGTAAATAGGTGTGGGTTTCAGTCACAGGTATGGCTAATGCTATTACCCATGTTCTTTCCACTTCACCTACTGAAGCATTCAATTTCTTAAATACATTCCTAGTGTCTGCTGCTACTCCTTTAATTCAATTTCTATTACCTTATCTTTAGCTACTCCATTAAGTATGTATTGTACCTCAGGTCTCTCCCTACTTCAGTACATTCCTCAGATCCCAGTCTTAAATTGTTTCTATTTTACCTCTTACATATTTTAATGTCTAATTTAAGTTTTTGAAGTATCCTCTAGTACCATACAATAAATATTTTAAAGAGAATATATATCCTAATTTATTTAAAAATGGCATCTTGTTTTGAATTTGTTGTTGTTGTTTGTTTTGAGACAGGGTCTCACTCTATCGCCTAGCCTGGATGGAGTGCAGCAGTGTGATCTACAACCTCCTCTTCCCTGGCTCCACCGATTCTCCCACCTCAGCCTCCTGAGTAGCTGTGACTACATGCGTGCACCACCACACCTGGCTAAATTTTTTTTCTATATTTTTGTAAAGACAGAGTTTCACCTTGCTGCCCTGGCTGGTCTTGAACTCCTGGGCTTAACCAATCTGCCCATCTTGGCGTGCCAAGTCCTGGGATTATAGGCTTGAGCCACTGTGCTTGGCCTTATTTTTTTTCCTCATATGCATGATTATTTGTCTTTTGTCCATCCTTATACTTTCTACTGGGATTTTAGACCATTTCTTTGCAAAATTATGTGTGTTTGTTCAGAATTTGTAATTTCAACAGTAAGTAAATCATTAGAAACTTGAGTTACAGCACAATGAAAAAGTAACACCGAGGCACTTTGTCTTAGCCACATGAAGCTGAATTTGTAATTAACATTTTTATCACAAATTAAAACTCATTTTCTCCTACTTGTTTGTAATCTTATTTAACTGTAAGTAATTTTATAATGGGATTGAAATATTATCAATCATTTTAATTTCATAGTTAGATTTTTACTATATATAAACTTTCTTCAGTGATTTTTTTTAATTGCAAGGAATGAGATAAATTAATGTAATCATGGGAAGGAAAAGGCTATAATGGCAGAGGGGAGGTTTGTACCAGATGTAAAGAGAAAGTAAAATAGAGTGATTCCATTCCTAGAAGTAAAGGGAGAAAAATGGAGGTGATAGTTGAAGGAAATTGACATAATCAGACAAATGTGTTCTAGCCCTTATCCTCCATGACAAAATCTTAGCAATTGCAACATAACATAATTTGAATGGAAATTCTAGAGATTGTGCTGTGATCCACTATAGAATTCTGTGAGGTGATGACGAAAGAGAAATTCTTAAGTCAGATGAACTAAAGCAAACTAAAAATGGCAGTATGACATAGCAGGCTGAGAGAGGATCAGAGATGAAATAATCCTCAAATTTCCAGCATGCTTCAAGGCTAAGTTGAGATCCACAGGACCTTCATGCAAGGGAAGAGATGACCTTGTCACAGAGGATAATAAATTGATAACCTGAGCCAGGCTTCAGGTGGAGTACCTGACTAAAACTGAGGAAGAGTCTGTAAAGTCTATATAATTCACACTGGGTTTGGCAGAAAGAAGCATTAGGCATTCACCCAACAAAATAATAGAAACTTTTATCAGTGGTCATTTGATAGGTTTAAGTGCAAGCAATTTAGAAACTACTCAAGCCAACAGTCTTGTAATGGAGTCCAATTCAATCAAGGACCAAGAAAAAACCTCTGTGTTATGTTGTGGATTATCCTCCTCCATAACTAGGAGTCACAGCAACTTCTCCTCACACTCAAAGGCCTGTTTGAGACACAAAGAGGGATAAGGAGGTGGCTATAAGGAGGTTGGCTGAAATAGAGGAAAGCTGTCTGAAACAATAACTGATCAAGATACCTTAATTAGTGAGTTTAAGAGTCCCTTTGCTCTAATAACCAGGTGGGAGAGGGATTCCCGAGAGTAGGTTTAGAGAATGTAGAAAAAGTGAAAAGTCATTTATTTCCTTTCAATGTAAGTAAAGAGTAGTACATTTTTAATCCTGGTGCACTTTAAATCATATTTGCAGATGGTAAGTATTTGAAGTACTTTTTTTGCAAAGCTTTTAATCCCAAATTAGAGGGAAAAATGTGAATGTTGGCAGGGAATAGTATACATCTTCCTCAATATCTATTTTCTTCTACTTCTTTAGAAATAAAATATAAGTGTTTTAGCTAATCACATAGTCATTCAAAATGAATACTACAATCCCCAGAAGCCCTTTTACCACCAGAAGTGACAAAGTTCTGGACAGTTAAGTATATAAATTGTTAAGTGCCGTCTGCTCTAAAAAAAATCTTTATAAAATATATTTTAAATTTTTTTTAAGATTAGAAAATATCTTTAACTTGCAGTTACTAGGAAACATAGATATAATCAGTTATCACCTGGCTCTAATAGACTCTTTATTTTTCTAAGTAATTTGATTAATAATGTACTAGAGTAATAATAAAGGGATAATCAAAACCAATTTTATTAGAAATTTTAATTAAAAAATAAACCTTTTTGTATCAGGTAAACTTTGAAACACAAATATCATAAAAACTAAAAGGAGACTCATTCTTCTTTATACCAAAAAAGAATGGCCTAAATTATTTTAGAAATATATTGTGTGATAAAGTTTACCATATCACCAACTGGGTGAGAATATTATGCATCTTTTCATTTACTATATTTCACAAATTGATTCTCGAGTTTAAGAAAATTAGCTAAGATATAATACTGATAGTCATTGTTTGACATTCTACATATACAATAAATTTCACCATCATTGTTATATTCTAGAGCAGTGTTGTGTAATACAATTACATGAACCATATATGTAACTTTAGAATTTCTTACAGCTATATTGAAAATGTTAAAGTAGGTAAAATTAATTTTAATCACATATTCTATTTAATCCAATATATCAAAAATGTATTAATACTGGACGTTTCAACATGAAATCAATATAAATCATGAGATGGCTTACAGTCTTTTTTGTTTTGTTTTCTAACTGAGTTTTCAAAATACAGCGTGTAGTTTATGCTTATATTACGTATTAATTTGAGCACATTTCTGGTGCTCAATACCTAGATGTGGCTACTATTAGTGGCTACTGTATTGGATAGTGTAGCTGTATTTATATGTCTCTTTGCATTTATTTTTTAATGATTGTAAAAAGTCTAACCTTACTAATATTTTTCTCTTATGATATGTGGAAAATTTAAAAACCTGTGAAATCACAATTCTACTCAATGAAAGCTAAAGGCAGACTTTAAGGATAGGCTTTCTTTATACCTTCTTGAAATAATTATCTAATACTTGGAGCATTTCAATAAGAAATATGAAGAATTATAATGTTATTATAGCATTTTTTGATAGCTCCATGGTCTTTCGTATGCTTTGAAATGTTTTATGATTAGTGCAGTAACTCTTAAGATGATAGCAAAAAGTGTAAAGACATTGCAAAAATAAGATAAGAACCTGTAAGGTATCTGAGATTTATAACGTATAACAGAAATCTGAGACTTATAACATTTAACATGGACTATTAAATATTAGAATATTGCCCTGGAAGAAACTTACTAAACCAGAAGCTACCTTCTGTCTTTTTAACATGAGAGATGTTATTTGGGGGTTGCTCTCCATGCAGCCCTCTTACAGAACTGTGTACCAATGAGGATCATGCCCTTTTTTTTTTTGTAGATGGACTCTTACTCTGTGGCCCAGGCTGGAGTGCAACTGTGCGATCTCAGCTCACTGCGACCTCCACCTCCCAGGTTCAAGCAATTCTCCTGCCTTGGCCTCCTGAGTAGCTGGGATTACAGGTGCCTGCCACCATGCCTGGCTAATTTTTTTGTATTTTTAGTAGAGACGGGGTTTCACCATGTTGGCCAGGCTGGTCTTGATCTCCTGACCTCAGGTGATCCACCTGCCTCATCATCCCAAAGTGCTGGGATTACAGACGTCAGCCACTGTGCTCAGCCAAGATCATGCCCATTTTTTAATGCCATTTCCACCATTCCCTCACACAGAGAGACTTTCATATAGAACAATCATAAAGTCAATACTAAGTAACACTGCCAAGAAAACCCCACACTAATGTACTTTATTTATTAAAAACATACTTTACCTATCTTTATTTTCTTCATTTTTCCTATCTGTGCTTGTTTAATGAATGACCAGACAGTTCAAATGTTACTCAAGGTTTCTTTCAGTTTTAAGACTACATTGATGTTAAAATGAGAACTAGTGAGTTATAATTACCATGTAAAGTGAAATTTACTGTAAAAATAATGGCAAATTGTTGAATAGGTGAAAACTCTGCCAGTATGTTTATTACCATCTCCAAAATAGTGCTAGTTCCTTAAATAGAACTATAGTTGTTACAATATGATTTTTATCCTTTGGTTTTTTTTATGCTTTCTTAAGTCTTGGCATTGTATTATCCGTGTTTGTTTCATGGTTGAATATGAATAAAACATGAGAAACTAGGTTATATGTCCAGATAATATAAAACTGGCTTGACCTCTCTGTAAATATCATCAAGTCTAGCAGGAAAACACATTTTCTTTATTTCCAAACTAGAAGGTAGTTTCTTTAGAAGTAAATTACATGCATTTGAAAATATGGATATAGGAAACTACAAAGAATAAAAAGAGCATGTAGGTCGGGGTAATGATCCTTTGCTTATCACAAGCTGACCAAAATCTATAAATGTTAAAATACTTTTTAGGATATTTTCTCTGCACAAATTTCAAGTATTTGAAAAACTGGCACAGAAATGCTATTCTTCACTACTGTTTTCTAAACACAGCCCAATTTTCCTTTTGGTGTTAATACTTGTAAGAAAATATGTAAACATCAGGCTTATGACTGCAGGGGCTTAGAGGAAGATAATTAGAAAGATTAAATCTAAAAAATAAAAAAGATTTTGTAGATGAAACAAAAAAGCGAAATGAGCTTTTTTTAAAAAAAGAAAAAATAACCATAAGCAACATGTGTTTTTCTTTAACTAAACTTACTTTTTTGTCTTAGCAACTTTTAGAATGAAATGGGATTACAGGTAAAATTTACAAATGGGTTAAGATTTTCAAGTTTTCGTATTTTGACTATATCTAATACCTGAACAATACTTGCAACTAGGATTGCTTTTACTTTAAAAATAAATCTACCGTTACAGCGACTCTACAGTTTGAATTAATTTATTGGAAATTAAAAGCATGGCAACAAACACAGGGAAGACAATAACTGCATTCTGAGTTCTGCTCTGACCTTTATCTTTCAAAACAGTAACTCTCCAAAATTGCTGAAAGGTTAACTAATCTCTTAAAAGGTCACCTGTCTTTAAACTAGCTGCAGTATATAAATGCTTTTCTGCTATCCTGGAGCAATTCATCAATAACTCATTAAAATAGCACTGTTTATTTCTTGAAGTTTTTACTTTCTTGAAACGCTATTTCCTCTTGGTCAATATAACATTTAATATTATGTCATAATTTACAGAAATATAATTATATAAAACTATGTAGTGCTGTTCAGTTAATTAAAACTATTTTTGAGTATGTAGTCTATGCCAGGCATACTTCCAGTTGCTAGAAAAGAAAGCTAAGAAATACAGAGCCATAGACCAGAAAAAATGTTTGTTGTAAAATGTGTTTATGTATAGTGAGTATGGTGTATGCCAGCATGTAATATTTAATCCAATACAATGGCCAATAAACCCTTTGAAAGATAATGAACTTATTTCAATATTGTTGAAATTAATTCCAACATTTTCAAAACTTTTTTTCTAACTCGTTTGAGAGCCGACAGCATTTAAAAAAATACCCTAAAGGTTAAATATAAATTAATGCAAAAATCTGTCCTTGAATGTACAATTGGATTCTTTTCATGTGATCAAATACCATTACAAGTTTAATGGGTTGAACAAGGTGACTATGATAGGTGACTATGACAGGTAAAAAGGGGTGCCTACTTGCAGACAAGAACAGAATTCTAAAGTAATAACACAGAATTGCTTCTATATTCTGCAACTGGTTTGAGACTATTTTTTTTGTTGTTACTCTGAAGGAAATAAATATTAGTTGTATAATCTTTGATTATTGTTTAAAATAAATCTCACTAAAGCCCACCAAAATGTCTTAATCATTACCCCACTCATTAATTGAGGCCCAGTATTTCATTCTACTCAGAATAACAATTATATACTTTATGAAGGCAGGCCTTTCTTTCAAAGAAATAACAATCTGTCCACCATTTGGATGAACAATTGCAGTTTTTAATAAAAGTACAAACAGTTTATAAATCCATTTTGCTTAAAAGAGTTCTCATTTTGCGTCATTTTGGGTATTTATTAAATTTATGTTTTTAAAACTGGCTTTTTGACGTATAGTATCCAAGTTTTAGCAAGCATAAAAGAGTATGAAACAGAAAATGCATCAATAAATACCAGAGTATTTATCATATGTGGTAGAACCAAGAATTGTTTTATGAATCTTGTGTTTTAATTTTGTTTCTTTATATGTTTTTATATATAATAAGTTGCAATGCATTTCTTACAAGAGTTTCTTTCAAAAGACTTGAAAGACACTGAATTAGAACATAAAGTGTGACAGCCTGAAAACATCAATAAACAATAATGTCTGATTTTCACAAATACACATTAATTTCACATCTCTTATTTTTCTTCCTGAAAGCTTCAGCATTCATTGAATGGAGATATAAATACTCATGTCTATTTGAATAAGGAACACAGAGTTTGATTGTAGTTACAGGAAAAAAATAGAAAAACAAATGGATATTATTTAAAGCCACTTAGCTATATTGACATTCAAAATATAAAAGTCCATTTATTATACCACACAACTTACATATATCCATGAGATAAACTTAAATAATACAGTTTACTTGGAAAATCATTTGCAATTGTAGCTATGTTAGCTTTCTAATAAATTTATTTTAAATGAAATTATATATATCATAATCTAGGCCTTTAAAATATTATATTCATTCAGTTTCTAATTCAATGAGGGAAATGGAGGTGACAGTTTTTGACATTGATGTTATTGTTGCATTTTAACTATCCAAATGAAATCCTGTAAAGCTTACTGATTCCTTATTTTTGAATTTGCATTCTTGTGTAGGGTTGAGTCTTAGTATACTCCTGTGTTTCTACTGAAAATTAAATAGGTACTACTCTGTTCCTGTCTTAGTATACATTTGTCAAGAAGTCAGAATTTATTCATTTACACTGACATCTACCATACACTCAATTGTTGTCCAATACAGTAAGTATGCACTTGTGCATATGAAGCATGTTATAAGCATAAAAAAACTGTGTAAAATATAGTCATATAGTTTGAAGGATTATAATATTATAAACATCCCTCTACCCACCTTAGAGATTAGAAAGTGAGTATTTTCAGAATTG
Organism: Nomascus leucogenys; assembly: GCF_006542625.1. NCBI lineage: Eukaryota > Metazoa > Chordata > Mammalia > Primates > Hylobatidae > Nomascus > Nomascus leucogenys. The sequence goes on from NC_044387.1 coordinate 23,120,476, forward strand.
TCCACCCTCACGAGCAACAAATGAAAGGTAATAACTTATGTGAATGATGGGTTCATTAGCCCCTTACTTTCTTTACAGATATGAGTCATTTATGATTCCTACGTATCAGACATCTCATTATGGACATTTTAAATTTTATATAAACAGAAATATACTGTATAAATTCTAGGCATGAGTCACTCACACCGATTTATATAATAGATGGTGTGATTCCCTGTCCAGATACTCTGTTTCACTGCTGTATTCTTTTCTCTATTGCTGAGAGTTTGGGCCATTAACAACTCAACAGTCCCTCTTATCCTCCCCCATTATTTTGGAAGAATTTTTTGTTTCACAGTAAAATCAGTACCGGGAAGAATGTGTGTCCCTACCCTTCAGGTGCCCCATGCCTAGTGACTGCTTAAAAGGAGGCAAAAGTGTCTGGTTCACTTACCTCAATAGGAGAAAACATTATTATGTGATGTGCGCTTAAGAGCCATACCCCCGTGAAACAGGCCAGGCTTAAACTTTGTCTCAGACTGCAAATTTGTTCACCCTTTTATCCTTATTTCTGCTGCTAAATTTCTTCCTTTAAATTTGAAATTATTTCTGGAAACGCATTCCATCAAAAAGTAAATTGGACATTAGACAATGAAGGACAGTAATTCCTGAAAGAAGGGAAACACACAAGGGAAGTTCTACAATTATCCATGAGATTATATTTTCCAGACCTTTGCAAAACAGAAATCCAGGAGAAGACTGGCAGTCTTCCTGAGTTAAGGAGATGAAGCTGGGAGTCCAATAGATTGAGTGGCTAGAGTCCACAGGGAAGGAAGGATATCAGAGAAGACAGAGCTATAATGAGGAATGTGTGGATCTGAAGAAGGTAGCTCTTTGAAGTCTATAGCTGAGAACTCCAGCATGTACCCATGAGGACAATGCCCAATATGGGGTAAGGAACCACTCCCCCAAAATCAATGGAAACAATATCTGTGTATCACACAGGGCTGAGAAAGCTTCTGTTCTCACTAGCTACCTGAAGGCATAGCAATAGAAACTACCAAAAATGAAAAACAGAAAAGAAAAACAACAAAAACAAATGAATTTATATTAGTGAGGTGTAGAATCTATTCAAGTGAGCTAATATGCATACAATTGTATGAGAAAGAGGGTGGAAGGAAAAATGATTGAAGAAGCTATGGCCAAAAGTTTTCAAAATTTGATTAAGACTATGCAGCCACAGATCCAAGAAACACAACACATTTCAAATATAAAAAACACAAAAATAGGCATATCAAAATCAAATTGGTTAAAAACAGCTGTAAAAAGCAAATCTTAAATCAGTCAGAGTGAAGAGCACATTATGTTCAGAGAAAATGTAAAAATAACATCAGACTTTTTTGGAAGAAGCAAGGCATCCTAGAACAAGATGGAATTGCATATTTCAAAAACAAAAGGGCAGAAAAGACATCAAACATATAAAAAATGAAAAACGATATCAGCAAAGATGAGAACTTCAAGAAATGTTAATAAAAGTTCTTCCAGTAGGACATAAATAATACTATGGTTCTGTCACATTTTGTGAGTGAGATGCGGTCATTGTCTGCCCATTGTTCTTTTTAAAGATGTTGTATAGTGCAGAAGTTTGGAAGATTGAGTAGATGTTTCTGTCTAGAGTCAAGAGCAGGTTTCCTCAGCCTTGAAAGATAAGGATAATGTATCCTTCTAGAGCAAATGGCAAGTGTGCTTGCTGCCCAATATAACAGAAAGTGTGCCCTATGGAAGAAAGCGAAGTCATGCTTACTGCCTATTGTAAAAGACTCAGATTCTCTAAGGTAAGACTTCCTTTCCTCTAATGCAACACAGGTAGTTTCTTGCCTTTTTTATGTTGCCCTGTGGGAATGAGGGCTTCAGGAATTAATATAAAATGATGATACTCTTGCTACTGCTATTGCTTCTGGTAATGAACTATCTTTTGTCTGACACAAGAACACAATAACTTCTGTCAATAACAATGAAACTCTGTCAGACTAGTTGCTTAGCATGAAAATAAGGTAAAATTAAACTCTTCACTCTTCTTGATGCTTGAACATATGCATTGGTCATTTCTTATTTCCTTGATACAGATTGGAATGCACATACTTAAGAGTTGGTCAAGTACTCACGCTGGTTTCTTTACCTGTAGTGTAAGAGATATTGTAATAAAAATGACCAATTGGAATTCCTTAAACTGAGCATCTTACACTTTGGCTGTAATAGTAAACTTCTGCCTTTCAAATACATTTCATATAAGATTATATCTCAACATTTTCACTTCCAATATGTGGACTCTGAGCTCTCCTCACAAGCCTAGATTTCTGTAATAGACTCCTAAAACTGATGCTCCTGATTCCACTCTTATAATCAATTAAGAAACAATTCTGGTTAAAAAAAAAAAAAGAGCCACTGTAGTCATTCTAAGTAGGAAACATTTTAATACAAGGCTTATATTTGATTGCAAATTATTTAAAAGGCTGAAGGAGCAAGTATTAGCTTGTGCCTCTGAGGCACACTCCCAGAATAATAAGCAGTCCTCAGAAATGTACCTGCTATCACTGCAGTCATGACTGTACCTATGACTTTCAGGGTCTGGAATTATCACTGCGCACAGAAGCCTCTGATATCAGCGAGCTGGAGAATAGGCACAGTTCTGACTTGAGGCTATGGTATCCGTTCAAGAGGTTACCTGTGATGATATTGTTTCTTGAAACTCAGGAGACCTCAGGTTTAGAATCTTTTTCAAAAGATCCCAAACTGTCAAATATTGGTTAAAATCCAGGAGCTACAAGAGGTAGTGTTCCTTTGACTTCCTTCCATGCCAAGTGTCTAAATGACAGAACTTTCTTTGCGTCTAGAATCTTAATCGAAAAGGAGGCTGGAAAAATAGGCTTAGCTTTCCAACGCTAGAAAATAGAAGATGTAATGATGTTTTGAGAAAAGAAATTCACATTTCTACTACAACACCTCTATAAGGCTTTTCCCATACAGCTACTTTAGTGATATCATTTTGTTACATAAAACATAAAGCCTTACCATTGTATATAGAATAAACCATACAATTCCTATTATGGCTCAAAGGTTACTCCATAATCTAATTCCTTTCTTACCCCATCTCCTGCTTTTGCCCTTCTCTTCATTACACTTCATCCACACTCATCATCTTTCTTTTCTGCCAACACTAGGATTTTTCTCTTTAGACTTGGAGAAATTGTCCCTGGAATTCTTCACTAGACTTTTGTATGGTGAATGAATTATATCATGTTTTAGCTCCAGTGACAATCCCTATTAGATTTCCTTTGACACTCCAATATTAAGCAATAACAAAAATTTCACATGTCGATTCATAACTTTTCTCAGTTCTAGTACTTTTTCTTCCATAACATTTTTATTGTAATTTTAGTTATAATTGTTTTAACTTTTTATCAACAATGCCTATTAATGGTTAGGTCAAAGTCTTATTTATGTCTATTATATAAACTTATCCTTCATTATTTTGAAACTTGTTTTTCTCTTGAATTTTTTGGTCTATTTTCTATTTTTAAAAAATTTAAATTAGAGGTATTTATATATTCTTTTGTTTTTCCTTTATTTTCATATTATTCTGTCTTTGGGGATATTTTATTTCTGTCTCACAGAGAATACCATTTAGAATTTCTAATCATTCTTTGCTTTTTTTTAGTACTGGTAACAACTCATTTTTTGAATTATTTTTACTTTCGGTTAAATGTGATTATTACTTTTCAACAGGCCTAGTCTTATTATTTGTTTTCTCTTTTTACTCATTATCACAGACACATATGTCCATCTGTTTGCAAAACACAGAGCCTTACTGTTTTATATAGAATAAATCCCAAAACTCTTTATGGTTTAAAGCTTACTCCATAATCTAATTCCTTTCTTACCCTATCTCCTACTTTTCCCCTTCTCTTCATTATGCTTTATCCACACTGACCTTCTTTCTTTTCTCACAACAGATGGATACATCTATTTTGTTTTCATTATTCAGTGATTTCTAAATATTCTTTTTGGACATTTAATTGTGAAAGTGACAAGGTCATATAAATCTTGAAACCTAGTTTCTAGTTCCTGTTCATCTGTACTATAGAGGTATACTTTTCAACCTCTTATTGAACTGGAAGCCCCTTTCAAATCAATATATAATCACATGAAAACTATAAGGTGTTATTTAAAAGAATCTTCAGTATAAAATGTATTTTAGTTCAACTTTTATTAAAAAATGCATTATAAATTTAGTTTAGATATAGTATTTAATAATATTGATAATATATGACTAATGTTTGTGATTGTATATTTAATAGGAACACATTCTTATTAATTTAATTTATTATAAATATATGGATTTATTGCCAAAACTCTCTGTGTTTTAAATGGAGTGTTTAGCCCATTTACATTTAGGGTTAGTTTTGATATGTGAGATTTTGACCCTGTCGTCATGTTGTTAACTAGTTGTTAAGGAAACTTGACTATGTAGCTCCTTTATAGTGCCTGCGGGCTAGATGCTTAAGTGGGTTTTTGGGGATAGTAGGTGTCATTCTTTTGATTTCATGTTTAGCACTCACTTAAGAACCTCTTGTATGGCTGGACTACTTGAAACAAATTTCCTCAGTCTTTGAGTATCTGAGAAGGATTTTTATCTCTCCTTCACTTATGAAGCTGAGTTTGGTGGGACATAAACTTCTTGGTTGGCATTCGTTTTCTTTAAAGATGCTGAAAATAGGTCCTCTATCTCTTCTGGCTTGTAGGGTTTCTTCTGAGAGGTCTTCTGCTAGCCTAATGGGAGTCCCTCTGTAAGCAACTTAACTCATCTTTTTAGCTGACTTTAATTTTTTTCTTTTTCCTTAACCTTGATGAATCTGATGACTATGTGCCTTGGGGATTGTTGTCTTGTATAGTATCTCGCCAGGATTCTCTATATCTCTATATTTCTTAAATTTGAATGTCAACCTCTCTAGCAATATTAAGGTAATCTTTGTGAACGATATCCTTAAATATATTTTCCAAGTTGTTTATTCTCTTTCTCTCTCCGGAATGCCAATGAATCATGGATTTTGTCTCTTTATATAATCCTATATTTCTCAGAGGTTTTGTTTATTTTTATTAATTATTTTTTCTTTTGTCTGACTGAGCTGATTTGTAGAACCAGTCTTTCAGCTCTGAGGTTCTTTCCTCAGCTTGATCAATTCCAGTGTTAATACTTCCAATTGTATTATGAAATTCTTGTAGTGAATTTTTTAGTTCTAGAAATTCAGTTTGATTCTTTATTTAAATGGTTATTTCATCTTTTTGTTCTTGTATCATTTTACCAGGTTCCTTATATTGGGTCACAACTTCCTCCTAGATCTTCATGGGCTTCTTTGCCATACAGATTCTGAATTCTATGTTTGTCACTTCAGACATTTCAGACTGATTGAGAACCATTGCCAGAGAGCTAGTGAACTTGTTTGAAAGTAGGAGACAATCTGGCTTTTTAAATTTCCAGAGTTGTTGCACTGATTCTTTCTCATCTGGGAGGGTTGATGTTCTTTTAACTGTGGTACAACTTGTGTATAGTCAATTGCCTTCATTTCTAGATATTTTCACAGGGCCAGGGCTCTGGACAGGGTCTTTATGGCTGAATTCTTGCCCTTGATTTCACAGGGAAGTATATTAGAAAAATACTTTTGGTATTGTAGTTTAGGCTGCAATTCAGTAAATGGTGCAGTTGTGTTCTGCAGTTCAAGGGACAGAGAAGTGATCCCTCTTACCTGGCCCACTCCTGGGCTTTGGGGCAACCCCATCTTATCACTTGCCCTGCACCCACATTTCTTTTGTTAGTGGTTCCAGGCTGTGGGGTTCCCTAGGCAGAGGCCACAGCAGGGAGATAGGTACACACCCTTTCCAGGACTGCCCTGCAGAGGAAGGCACATCCCACTCCCACTCCAGCCCACAAACCCACACATCTCACCTGTATTATTGCTGTGAGAGTGTAGGCTTCTCTCCCGCTCAAGTGCTGGCCATAGATCTCAGATTGGCCCTCCTAAGTTACATGTTGCAGCCCTGGGGGCCCAGGATCAGCTGGCAGCTTTGTCCTTTGGACCCTCTGAGTCAGGTTCTGGGTGTGACTGGGTATCTGAAGTGCTCCCAGGCTGCCAGGAACATAATCAGGTGGATCAAAGCACCCAGGCTAGGCAGCGGAGGCTGCACTGTGCACATGGTCTTGCAAGGAGGTCATACAGGTGCCATGGGAGGGCCCGCAAAACAGATGTGCCCTAGTCCCATGGGTAAGTCGGTGCCACATTCTCTTTGCCCAACGGTCAGCTGGGACTAGAAATTATTGGATGGAGATGGGGAGCCTTGGGTAATGGAAGCCTATGGTCACACTCACTCAGAGCTACGCCATGCACAAAGACCCTTGGTTCCACACCAGCTGAAACCCTGTCTCAGTCTACTCTGTGGGCAGATCCCTCTGTCAGCTCAAATGTCCATGGGAGACATGGGATCACCTTCAGCCAGGATTCCAGAGGTTTTCAGAGAAGGTGGGCAGTCCCACACTCCCTTTACTCACCCATTTCCCAGGAGCCATTTGGAATACCCCATGTAGGGTTCCCAGCCTCCTCCTTCCTCAGCCTCAGTGTCTGCTTCACATCTCCATCCACTATTGGTGTCTTGTCTCTGAAGATCTGTTCAAATTACATTTGTTTACTCAAAACCTTGGTCTGTCTCCATGAAAGTGAAGTTTCCCAGCCATGTCTAGTCAGCCATCTTATCCCCGCCACCAAAAAAAAATACCTAAACCCACTTTAGATATAATGACACACACTAGATTAACCAAAAATTCTGACAACACCAAGTGTTTGCAAAGATGTGAAGTAATCCTCTTATGGTGCTGGTGGAAAATGTTGTCAGTGTCTACTCAAGCTGGGTTTCTGTCATACAGTATATTATTGTCATAGAGAGCACAAGGAATTGCAATTCCAAATTGACTAATTATCAATTGCCAGCATCTCTGTTAAGGAGAATTCAAAACCTGTCAGACTTGGAGCATTCGGGGCTGTGATACTTGGGGATATATTCCAATATTAAGAAATTTGGCCTTAACAAGAAGTGTAAGGAAAGTAATATGGATCAAAGCCTAACCTACTGTGTTCCACCAAGGTTAGACATTTTGTGTAAATTGCCTATTCTACAAGGGGCATCATTTAAATTGCAAGCTATGTAAATGGAAGGCTCCAGACCTATGAAGTACACTCTCCGATGATTTTACGTGATGGTCCTTTCCATGAGCAGATAACAAAACAAACTGAGGACTGCATATAAAGAATCACATGTAAAAATTCACTTGGGTTCACCTAAAACTAACAGTTGAAAGAAAATAGAGAAGATGTCTGTAAGTATACCTTTGTAAAATATTTTCAGCAGATAATAACAATAACTAATAAGACCTTGACCATAAGTACCGGTCAATGTTACGAGTGAAAGATCAACTGTTTTTGTGCACACTGCTAGATTTAATTATTAAAATAATCATCTAAGTGGCAATCATAATGTAAAATGAAAGATATTGCTTTCAAATAGATTATATATTTAAGCATTTATAAAAGAAAATAAAATAGGAAGCAGCCAACTTACAAATGAAAGAACGTTAACATTTCTATCTAACTTTATGTTAGGTAAAATAAAGCAATGAAGTATTTTGTTGGTATACAGCAATTATGAACAATTGGTGCCAATCACAGTAAATTGGATAGAAAGTGGTAATAACTACAGTATTAATAGATAAGTTTTTCCCCCTGTAGTATGATATGTCAAAATGTTGACCATACAATAGGTTATATTAAAAAAGAAGTGCATTTTCCCTCATAGTATTTGTGAAACAGTCTGTTAACACATTTTCCCACTAAAGTGTTTTGTAAATAAATAAAAGATTTTTCAAAATGAAATTATATTAAAGCCATGCTTCATTATGAAATCTGGTATATACATATAAATTAGCTTCATAAAGTATTCCATTGGTTCTGAAACTAGATTCACTGCCTAGTAAAAATATAGATAATACAGAGAGCACATTTATTCTTAAAAGTTACCACCACATGCAATCTATCAGAACACTGTAGCAGTAATGTGTTATGTGACCCCCGTTAATGTCTCATCATGTAGAAGCTTATTTTTGAGGAGCTTCTGTTCTCTTTCATAATCCACCTATAGGGCACAGAAAACTTTACTCTTATACTAACCACTACTAGTTAAAATTCCCAAGCTTAAGGTAAATGCTCATCATCAGTATAATAAATTTTTGAAAAGAAAGGAATTGATTGTCAACTTTGTGGCCATATCTTAATGGGAGACAAAGTAGGGAATAATTTCAACAACTGGAAAGTTATCTATTAACTCTCAAGTCTGCATTTGTTTCTTACTCCTAGTATTAATTATTCTGGCAGAAAAAAGCAATATGAAATACATTTGGAGAAAGTTATAAATCAAATATTGAATTAAGTAAAAAGGATTTATATCACTTTTCAAAGAAAAGACACTGATAGTGACCTATTATGAAAGACATTAAACAGTCTTTTCTATAAGCCCCGCAAAAATTGAACAGAATATGGAATCATCTTCCATTATCTCCTCCATGTATTTCTTGGGTACTCAACTTCTACGCAGGGGAAAAAGAAAGAATTTCCCAAAGATATAATCTTTGTAAATTGATTTATTTAATCTGTCTAATATTTATTTGAAGAAAAGTTATTAATTACCTTCTGTTTTAATAAGAATACAGTTGATGGCAAAGAATAGAACACCATCACAAATTAATTAATGATAAAATGATAATTTATTTCTCCTGAATTCTAAAATGCAAATAAATAATGACATCAGATTTCTTTCTCTTTCATTGGCTCAGTTTTGCTTACCTTCCATTTTTGTCTCATTCTTATTTCTTTCTCTGCAGATAGCCTGTGTTTACTTGCTTGGAAAGAAGAAATTCCAGCATCTTCAGAGTTAATGTCCTTGTTAGGTAAAATCCAAAAAGAGAAGGTAAATACTACCTACTTACAGTTCAGAAAATTCTGGGCAATGGGGCACTTTGGACTACACGCCTATACTCCAGGTATGGTTCAATGAGCAATAATCACACCAAGACCACAAGTAGTAGTTATCTACTAAGCCAACACTTTCCTAAATTTATGTTGTACTCTCTCAACTGGTTGGCTAGCCTTCCTTGTTGTGTTCCAAACACCTAAAACCATGCCTTGTACATAGTAATGCCTGGTATAAAATTATATGATTGTATACATCAGTGGTTCTTAAAGTATATTCCAGAATCTCTCAGGCTTTTTAGACACCTTCACAGGGTCCACAATATCAGAACTATTTTCATAAAAATACAAAGTTCAAAAAGTTGATTGATATGGCTTCAGAGTTTGCATTGCCAGTAACTTTTGGAAACAACAATTTAAGTTTTAGTATAGTATCAGGAAAAATATATACAAGTATCTAAGAAAAGTATTAAAATATCCTTCCCTTTTTCAACTATATGTCAACTATCTACTTTATATTCTTTAATCCTAAAATTACATAGCAAGAGATTAAGAATGGATGCATTTATAAGAATCCAGTTCTCTTATAATAGCTAGATATTAAAAAGATTTGCAAAGATATAAAACAAGGCCACTCTTGTCTTTTTTAATTAATTAATTTATTTATTTACACAAGATCTCACTCTGTCACCCAGGCTGTAGTTCAGTGACACAATCACAGCTCACTACAGCCTCGTCCTCCTGGGCTTAAGCAATCTGCCACCTCAGCCTCCTGAGTGGCTGAGACTACAGATATGTGCCACTTCGATTGGCTATTGATTTTTTTAAATTTTTTGTAGAGATGGAGTCTCACTACATTGCTTTTGAACTCCTGGGCTCAAGCAGTTCGCTCACCTTAGCCTCCCAGGGTGCTGGGATTGCATGTGTGAATCTGCAATCTATTGCAGATTGTGCTTCTATTCTATTGTGGCTTCTATTTCTTGTTTTGAAAAATATGGTTGTTAGTTATAAAGGTATATTATTTATATTAATATGCCATGGTTTTAATTTTTTAAACTTTTCATAAGTTTCTACAGATATATTTACAATTTTGTTTGTTACTTTTAATACAGAAAATATCAGTACATAAAACCCATATAAAACAAAAGGTCATTGGTGTCCTCGATAAATTTTTAGAGTGTTCAAGAGCTTTTGACCAAAAAGTTTGTGAACCACTGCTATATGCACATAAATATATAAATATATATGATATAGTAAACCAAATACAATTCTGCATGAGCAATTGAACTGATTTTACTAAGAGGCTAAATTGTTGTCAGCATGAGCTGGGCATTTTCCAACAAAGAGTCCTTCCAGGTCAGAGCATCAAGAGTACCAAAACGGCCGGGTGCGGTGGCTCACACCTGTAATCCCAGCACTTTGGGAGGACGAGGCAAGTGGATCACAAGGTCAGGAGATGGAGACCATCCTGGCTAACATGGTGAAACCCCGTCTCTACTGAAAATACAAAAAATTAGTCGGGCATGGTGGCGGGGTCCTGTAGTCCCAGCTGCTCGGGAGGCTGAGGCAGGAGAATGGCGTGAACCCGGGAGGTGAGGTTGCAGTGAGCCGAGGTGCACCACTGCCCTCCAGCCTGGGTGACAGAGCAAGACTCCATCTCAGAAACAACCCAACAACAACAAGAGTACCAAAACAATATTGTGTATTTTAAAGTCTGTACATCAAGTTTCTTCATGAGACTGAAAGTGAAATATTTTCCACAATTTTAAATTTCACTAGAGCATTTTCTTGTGTACATTTTCTTCTGTACACTTCTTCTTCTGAGACTGAAAGAATGGAAATTATGAAAAGTCTAATGGAAATATGAAGTGGAATGTTTCCACTTTAAAATTTCCAAAATTTTAAATTTCATGAGAGCACTTTCTTCTGTACACTGAAGACCGAGCATGAATAAGACACTCAGAATGTCTGCTCTCATAGAGTTTATGTACTTTTGGCTGCATACAGAGACCATGCAGGTAAACAAAATAGAAAAGATACTTCCAGATTCTTATTAGCATTTTTAGAAAAGAATAAAAGAACTAAATAAGCTAGTAAGAGACTTGCAAAAAGTCCATAAGAATTTAAGTGAGGTATGGGAATGTCTCCATGAGGTGAATTTTGAACTGAGATTTGAATGACAAAAAGAAACCACACAGCAATAGATGTTTGGGAAAAAAATTTAAGACTTTGGTTTTGGACATAATATGTTTGAGTGTCATATGACATCCAAGTAAAAGTTTTGAGTAAGCATTTTTATAGAAAAGTCTGTAGTTATCGGGAAACATAGAAGGCCATATTATCTCTGCTGTGAATCTGCAATCTAACAGAGCCCAACCAACTACACATTAAATGAATACTTGTTGAGTAAATAAATTAATGAAGCATCTACTTCCCTGACTGTTAATTTTTACTCCTCATGTAGTCTTCCATTTAATTAGTTCATTATTAATTACCTTCCAATCTTGCTCTATATGAGGAATAATGACATAAACAGGAAATCTGAGCCTTCACTTACTGAAATCTTGTTAAATAGATTCTTAAATGTTTCTTATAATGGAGATAACATTAATACTTACCTACTATATGAAAAAATCACTGGAATAACTAAGAAATTTAAGTTTCTGCTACTATATTTGCCTATTGTAAGTGTTTACCATGACAGGCTCTGCCTAAGATGAACATATGTATTCATGTATGTGTTCATTCATTCATTTATCCATTCATTTTTGATAAACACTTTTGAGTCTTTACTCTGCTGCAGCAATTTCTTAAGTATTAAAGATATTCACATATAAGGACAATGTCTGTCTCTGCTTTATAGGCCAGAGCTGGAGACTGTCTGTGCCTTATAGGCCAGGATGGTAACCAGTACTTTGGATTCAAGAGAATGGCAATTATGAAAAGTCTAATGGAAATATGAAGTGGAGTGTTCTATCAACTTCCTGGGGAAGTTAGGAAATATTTTGTAATATTTACATGAAACTTGGAACAGAGGGTGAGAAAGGCCAGTCCAAGCAAGGGCAACAGCATGTCATCTAATTGACATATTATAAAAACATTGTGGTAATATTTTTACACGTATTTATTTATTTATTTATTTTTGAGACAGAGTCTTGCTCTGTTGTCCAGGCTGGAGTGTAGTGGCGTGATCTCGGCTCACTGCAAGCTCCGCCTCCTGGGTTCATGCCATTCTCCTGTCTCAGCCTCCTGAGTAGCTGGGACTACAGGCGCCTGCCACCTCGCCTGGCTAATTTTTTTGTATTTTTAGTAGAGATGGTGTTTCACCATGTTAGCCAGGATGGTCTTGATCTCCTGACCTCGTGATCCACCCTCCTTGGACTCCCAAAGTGTTGGGATTACAGGAGTGAGCCACTGCACCCGACCGGTAATATTTTTAAAGAGAAACTGAAAAGGTTGGTGGAAGGGAAAGAGAAGAAAGCAGGAAAATAGGGACAGAGAACAGAATTGGAAAGTTATTTGAAAAATTCAAGGGAACTCCCTGAACTGAGGCAGTGACAGCTGGGATGAAGAGCGGCTTCCAAGTTTCAGTCTTTGAACTTTGGGAACAGATAATGTCATTCATCTGGAGGTGCTGAGGGTAAAATGGAAGATTAGAATACCCAAATGGAAGTATCAGATGGGCATATCTGGAAGGAGGTTGAAATTTAGTCTTTAAAGCATTGTTATATAAGTGATAATTTAAGAAATGACCATGAATATGATCACCCAGCAAAAGTAAAGAGACGATTGGAGAGGTAGAACCTAATAAAAACATGTTTAGGTAAAGGAAAAAAAGCATATGTAAAAACCTGAGTAGACAGAGATAAAAATATGGAAGAAAGGGGATGCGATGTCTTGAAAACCAAAAGAAGACAGTACTTTGAGGAGAAATTAAATAGTGCCAGATGACACCACTGTGAGTTTCAAAGTATAATATTTTAAATCAATTTTGATGTAGTGATGCAAGATGGAAAAGAAATAATAATGTCCTACTGTCATTTAGACCAATGTCTAGAATTTTGCTGGGAGATTTTGTGGAGTTTTGAACAGTGTAATTCAAGAAAATGCTCTTTGGAGAAGGTTTAAAAGATAATTAAAATGCTACAAGATTTGGCACAGCAACAGAAGATTAAAGAAAGTACAGATCTTCAGTCTGTGGAAAGGATAATTTAATGTAGTTCCTTGAGTAGTTCTCACTTATATGGAGAACTCTTAAATGCAGATTGTCATCTGGAACAAACCTGTGGAAGTCAAGAAGTTAAGACCAGAATATTTCACTGGGAAATGCACTATTCTAGTTTAGAAGAGTAGAACTAGTTTGTGATAAATGAGAAATGTATGTGTGAATTTGTTTGGGGTGGGAAGCATTAGGGAGGAGTTATATAGCCACACATTATGGTACCTAAGGAAACACTAATGTTTAATTCAAGAAAATAATGTCATATTGAAGTATTTGGGGAAGTTTTATTTTCAGAAAAAAATAAATATACATGAGTGTGTTTGTAGACTATATGAAGGTAGCATTTTATGGAGATTAAATAGCTTTTGCTTCCAGTTAATAAATGAGTAATACTATGTCACTTTAATATTCCCTCTAAGTTTCAACTGTAGATGCAGCTTTATATTTCTATAATGAGTATGGCAAGCACAGTAAAGTCTTGCTTTTCATCTCCAGTGGCTCCTGAACCTGGAAGATATCGTAAGCATTAGAGTCATTATTTAACGTTTATTAGATACTCTGGGATCATATGAAGGTTGAAGCTATAATTTAGTAACAAAAATAAGTATAAACTTGCTTTATTTTTGTTGCAATCCAAGAAAATAATGTAAATCTGTGTTATCCTTATAATTCTGGTTTACGACGTATTTTTATTGATCTTAATAGTATGAAAATAGCAAAACATTGTCTGCTTAGCTATACATAATACTAGACTTTAAATGATAGAATAGTATATTTAGAAATATATGACTGACCTTTCATAATTAATGGTTTGTGATTTATTATTTTACTTCCTTCCATAAAAGTGGACTTTAAGAGAGTGACAGATACTTAAAAAAATTGAGGGTTTTCTTCCTGTCCAAATTTATGATGGACTTTATTATGCTTCCAAGAAGGAAAAGGATAGCTTCAAGGATGGTGATCTTGAGTATAAATTTAGCCATTATTGATTATGTTGTACTCTAGTTGAAGTTGCTAATCCTTCAGTTGATAGCAAATGAAAGTAGAGTAGGCTGATTATTTCACTTTGAATTTTAAAAGGCACACAGTCAAGTTTAAACTTAGCCATCTAAAAATAAAATAATGGAAAAAGGTGTTGTCAGCTAACTAAACAAAAATAGATATGTTTTCATTACTTCAAAAATAATGAAAATATATTTTAGTAAAGGAGATATCAACACTCCATTTCCCAACATTATTTTGGAAACAGATCTTAGAATGACAATGTAAGAAGACCAGATGGAAAACACAGGAAATAAAAATTAGATTTTTGAAATAATTTAGTATATGGTATAATAGAATCTGGAAACTAAATCTGTGCTTTACAAATATAATTAATTACACGAAATTTACCAAAGATCTTTTTCATTTGGGCTTACATAAAAAAATTAAAGTGTATATGTGTGCACACATATATGCACTTATATAATGTCTACATATTCAAACTTGTGTAATATAAAACATATATACATTCATGTACAATGTATGCATATTTTTGTGAGTGTGTATGTGTGTATAAATATGCATATGTTTTAAACATATCTTGGTCTCAGTGAAGTGAAACAGAAAATTGGAAACCATTCAGTTGTTTTATAAATTGTGTAAAAAATAAATTACAAAACCTTTTTTGAATGTCATAACACATAATATGGTACTAAATTTAACCAACTGTAGCATATTAGAAATTATTTTCACAAACAGCTTGCTGTTATGACCATAATAGAAATGATTGCTAATAGTTTCCTCATTGGAACTTGTACTTTGTGTTTAAAGAGAACTTCAAAGGCAAATGCAAAGAAAATAATAGTAACATTCATTTCTTTTCATTTCAATAGGAGAGAAATGACACACAATCTAAATTAATGTTAATGTATTATATATGTAATTTCACATTTTGGTTAAATAGTCCATTTATCCAAACTTCAGGGCCCAATTTTAAAAATCAGTGTCTGTAATTTTTTAAATCAAATACCATTGAACAAAGTTACTTGTACATTTTTTACAGCTGTGCAACATCAAATATAATCAGAACTTCATAGTTAAAAATACATAGAAAATTTATTAAATTATTTTGATCACTGAGATCAATATTTCAATGTAATTTTTTCATATGGCTTCTTTTGAAAAAATAAAAGGGTGGACCATGGAATTGAAGCAATTGACTGTCAAAGGCTTTTATAGTTTCAAATAATATGATTAACCTTAGAGAAATCTATGCTGAAGAAGATGACTATCAGTCATGAGATAGTTTCAACCTATTAATATATATTCTTGTGAATAGTTTAAACTATCTATAAAAAAGGAAATCACGGAGCACTTTAATATATTTATATAAAGTGTTACAAGTAATTCATTCATTAAGAGCTATTAAACTTACTATTACCCTAGACTATAAAAGGTGCTTAGAATAAAGACATGCATAGAATGCGGTTCTTTAACTTGAGAATTGGAGTATCTCATGCAGTGGGTAGACATTGTAATCTAGCTTTTGTATCTCTGCATCGATCATCTGTATACCCATCTTTCTTACTTCTATCAGCCCACAATAGCCTACCCTTATTCCTCAGTTGCCACAAAGACTTTCCCACCTCAGTTGTTTGTGCTTGAGTTTCCCTCTGCCTGGACTGCTTGACATGAGTCCTTCTCAGTCTCCAGATCTTTGACATCCAGTGCTGTTTGCCTATACTTCCCTGTATAATACTCAGTATGCCTTATCTTTCCTTAAAATGTAGTTTAGGAGACAGAGATCATATTTGTTTTAAGCCAAATATAACAGCAGTCTACAATTTTCTAAGCTCCTTTGCTGTTAGAGCACAAGTAGTTCTCAGTTATGAGGATACAAATTAAGCAAAAATCTGCTGTGCACTTTTTTATGAAAGCTTTTGCTTCCCTAAAAACAGACATAGATGTGACTATTCCTTACATCTTTCTGCTTTGATCAGAAGTAGGAAAAGAAGTTATCGCAGCGAGGTATGCAAAAAAGTGAAGGAAACTTCAATCAGGTTAAAGAAATGTGATGGAAGAGGACTGATATATTAAAGAGACTTACGGGTTAAATCTATGCTTTAGTGATGAATTATAAGAAAAAAGATAATGCCATGCAAGTATTACAAAAGGAGAAACACTTTAGGCAGAACAATGAAATCAGTTTGATTCATATTGATTATGAGATTCCTATAGAAGAGTAAGTTGCCATTATGTCATGATGATCGCTAGGCAGTAGTTAATCCTAGCTTGAAAGTCTAAGAAATTGTCAGGTCTGAAGATACAAACATACAGGTGTCTGTTGAGAATATGGGAGTAGATAGATTCCTTTCATACAGTGCATGGAGAGTAAAATGAAAAGAAGGTGCAGGAGCAAACTTTGGGAAACCCAATATTGAATGGGCAAGGATGAAGAGAAAGAGAAAGAAAGTGAGAGAGATGGAGAAGTTATAGTTAAAGACCTAGGAAATCAGAAGTGAGAGAGATGGAGAAGTTATAGTTAAAGACCTAGGAAATCAGAAAAAAAAATTCTCAGAATGCAATTAAAAGGACAGTACCATATTTGGTGATAAAATATTTTAAGTGTTAACAATATATCAAGTTAGAAGATAATGTCAGAATGCATGCTGGATTTAGTATTTAAGACGTCTGCACTCAGAACAATAGAAAAATGTATGTTACATATAAATTATTTTTTGACTGATATGCATTTGTGTACATAACTCTCTGCTTTTTCCAAAATAACAGCAGCTAAAGAGGAAAGGTCCACTTTAGTGCCTGACAGTGGACATCCCTCCACTCTGGTCAATGTGATATTAGAGCCAAATATAATTTAATTTCAGAAATCAGAAGATATTATACCTACAACTCGCAACTTAAATTGAGAGCACTACTGAATATGACTACCTAGTGCTAAATAAAGAGTATATAACTCGCCAATGTATATAATTCTATCAGGAGCAACCTACACATTCTCAGGTTACAATTTCCAGTCGTTTTAAGAATATAAAATGACAAAAAACTGCTAGTTAATATTATTGAGCTGGGAGCAGTAGCTCCCATCATTCCCTCAATATAAGAAAAATATCTCTCTATTTATTGAGGGATGTTTCCAACTTAGATTTATACAGCAACACTAAATTTGGACCTCCACATTACATGGTACAGTAGTTTTTGTATACGTGATTATTTGGCCCTGTATAAGTTATTTTGAATTCTTATGGCTACCTCCTCTTTATGCATCACAAGCAGTTTATTCCTATAACAAAATTCTCCAACATCTCCCAAGAAGGACCTTTTTATTTTTGTATGCCTTTTCAGCAATTGTGTTCTTTATAGTTTCTTTAACTGTTTGCTAAACTTTAAAATGCATATAGAAAATTGCACATATCATAATCATAAAGCTTAGAATATTCACAAACTAAACACAACTAAATAATTAGCACCCAGGTCAAGAAACAGGATTACTCCAACACCCAGAATCCCTCCTCATTCACCTTTGGATAGTCCCCAACAAAGGGTAGCCATTATCCTGAATTCTAATACCATATATTATTCAGCTTCTTTTTGTACTTTATATCAAGATAATTTATAATGTGTGCTACTTTGTGTTATATTTTATTAGCTCAACCTTATATTTGTGAGAGTGCTCATATTATCCTGTATAATTATAGATGATTTATTCTCATCGCTATATAATAATCCATTGTATACCGATAATTACACTGCATCTATACATCTGCTTTGGCTGGTCATTTAAACAGATTTTGTTTTGTTTGTCTGTTTTATGGAAGCTACCTTTTTTGTTTTCTTTTAATATATTTCTTTTTGTGAGTGTTTCGCACAAATAGAGATTCCAGAAATATTCTCAAAATGGGTTTTGGTGAACTTATGTAACACTTTCTTGAAATGATTCCTTCTTAAAATGTGATGCTCAACTTTGGTCAATACTGCCCATTTTTCCATACTGAATAAGAGTTTTTGTTGCTTCACACCCTGCCCAAGAAATTGTAGTGGCTGTTTTTCATTGTAGACATTATAGTGAATTTGTAGTGTATCTCATTGTGGTCTTAACTTGCATTTTTCTGATAACCAATGTAGTTTAGACCTTTTTATATGTTTGCTGATCTTGGCAACTTGGATCTTTTTTATTGAGTATCTGTTCAAATCTTTTGCTCATTGGGTTTATTTATTTTTTTCTTATACTATTACTTTGTAAGTGTTCTTTGCTTATTTTGAATACAATTTCTTTTTTTGTTTTTGGGTACATATACTGTGAAACAGTTTCCCACTCTGTGGGTTGCCTATTCATTCTATATATGGTGTCTTTTGAAGAACAGAACCTCTTATTTTAAGCATTCCAAATTACCATTTTCCTTTATCATGAGTTGCATTTAAGACATCGTAATTCCTCCAAAGTGATAAAGATACTACACAATTTTTTTTCTAAAATGTTCACTTCATTGGTATTTGATTTTTGTGTATGGTGTGAAGTAGTAATCAACACATACACATAAATGCATACACATACATATATGAATATATGCATATTTAATGCATATTTAGCTAAACCTACTTACTTCAGTTTTACTTTGATAACATAAATGGAAAAAATTCTAAAGCTGCATATTATAGGACCCATTATTTTAAAGTGCCAGCCTAAAACCTTTGAGGCTTTCTTACAGTTTTAACAAGCAAAATATTGCAATAAGGCAAGACCACGCTATCCTGACACCTACTGTAGAGAGTTAATTACAATGAAACACAGAAAATCACACACTAACACTGCATTCTCATTATGAAGATCCTGTAATGCGAAGCTCACACAGAAAGCACTGAGCCATGGAGAAATGGAGACACAGAGGCTGGAAGGCAGAGTAGAGAGATATATAAAAGAGATCTATTGGCCAGGCCCGGTGGCTCACGCCTGTAGTCCCAGCACTTTGGGAGGCTGAGGCAGGTGGATACCAGCACCTAGGGAGGCCGAGTTCAGGAGTTTTAGAGCAGCCTGGCCAACATGGTGAAACCCTGTCTCTACTAAAAATACAAAAATTAGCCTGGTATACTGGCGCACACCTGTAGTCCCAGCTACTCTGGAGGCTGAGGCAGGAGAATCGCTTGAACCTGGGAGGCGGAGGTTGCAGTGAGCCAAGGTCCACCATTGCACTCCAGCCTGGGTAACGAGCTAAACTCCGTCTCAAGAAAAAAAAAAAAAAAAAGAGAGAGAGATCTATTTAGTGAGAGTTTTCATAAGAAACTAGGCATACTATAAAATTCATACGCTCTACTCTGTTTTCCCCACAACAATCCTAAATTTCTAACAAGACCCACTTAATAAAGAATATTGATTTGAAAGAGCACCAAGATAGTAATCTAAAGATGGCAGTTGTATTTCTCAAATCCTGGTGCATAATGGATTTCACTTTATAAAGTCATGTCACATCAGTAGTCCTGGTAATATATACCCTGTAATGTTTCATGTGTTTGGGTATGAGTAGTCTCTTATAATGTCTGAAAATGTAGAAAGCTGTGGTGGATACAGAATGACAAACGATATCAGGAGCAGATGTACATAGGAGATTTCAGCAGGCTTTCTTGTCCAGCACATCATTCATTAGATGGCCCAAGATATTTTTATAACAAATAACAGAAGATATAAAAGTTACACTGTTTAAAGTGTTTCTGAGTCAAATGACATTGATGGTTTAAGTTACTGCAATATAACAGACACAAAAAAAGAGAAATACATTCTCAGAAAAAAACATTTGCCTCTTAACACCCAAAGTTCAATACTGAGGAATCATTAAGTTTATCAGAGATTTCTTTTAACATTTTAAGTGTAAAGATCAATTACTACTAATGCCTAACTTGCTTCGATGGGAAAATAAAAGCAGCATTTTTTGCCTATCTATATATTATGAACTTTATTAGGCTACTCATATTTTGCTCTATTTTAGACTTGATTTCAAACTCGAAGAATAGTTTGTCTGCCTTGGAGCTCACAGCAGATCCTAAACCAGAAAATATGCTCAAGAAACGTATATTCTGTAGTTTTAGGAAATAATAAGTAATGAGCGTATTATCTTTTACTACAGAGAGGAGAAGTTCTTTTTGGTGGCCGTATGCTTACATGTATATTGTAAAAACAAAAAGATACATTATTTTATTAATACAGAACTCAATAATTTGGAAAAATTCAATAATTCAATAATTTTTGTGTCTTGCTTGATAAAACTTTTCTTATGACAATGTAATGGCATCGTCCTGATTACGGGTAGTTTCTTGAGTATGGCAGTGGAGGAGCGGTCACCTGCTGATGATAGATACGACAGTAGTTCTCCTAGAACTTAATCTTACAGCATGGCTTTCCTAAAATCTCAACCAAAATCTCTCCTGTTTTATCACTACTCAGGATTATGTGAGCCATTTAATAATCTTTAACGAATTCCTTCCTGCTTAAAATACCTACAGTGGACTTTTTTTTTTTCCCAATTGTACTTTCACCAACAGTGTTTGTGGTAAGAATTACATGTAATGTATATTGTTTAACACCATGATTAGGATACAGTCAAGGTTCAACAAAGGTTAGTGAGTATCATGATTATTGAGAAGTTCTCAAACTTACACGAAGCATGAGCTATAGTTAACCAATTATAGATAAAATACACTCCTAAAAAGTTTAAAAACAAAGTAAATTCATGGGAATTTTGAAATATGACTGGCTATCTTCTACAATTTATCCTTGTCAATTGTAACTTACTTTAGAGATGTTAAATTCAGTGTGAAGTGTCTAACAGCATGCTGCCTCACTTATAATTCAGAAAATATTAAAAACTCATTTCTGATTGCCTGCTTTGAAACAGAGTATGGAACATAAGATATACTTGATGATTGAATGAAGGAACACAACTGATCTTTGGTTGTACTCCAAGCTTATTTTTCTAAATTTTGAATTCAAGCCAGGAAGGATGCTATTCTGCTCCATCTGATAAAAGGATAAAATAAATTTTTCAGACCAGATGAAGGCAATTCAGTCCTTGTCAGTTCACATTTTAGTGTTCTTCACAATTATAGAAAATTTGTGCATAATGGGAACATTAGAATATAAGCTTTTGGTTGGTTTGTTTGTATGTTTTAAGACAGTTTCACTTTGTAGTCCAGGCTCGGGTGCAGTGGCATGATCTTGGCTCACTGCAACCTCTGATTCTGGGGTTCAAGTGACTCTCATGCCTCAGCCTCCCAAGAAGCTGGGGTTACAGGCGCACACCACCCCTCCTAGCTAATTTTTGTATTTTTGTTAGAGATGGGGTTTCACCATATTGATTGGCTAGGCTGATCTCGAACTCCTGACTTCAAGTGATCTTCCCACCTTGGCTTCCCAAAGTGCTGGGATTACAGGCATGAGCCACCTTGCCCAGCCAGAATATAAGGTTTTGAACACCAGAGCTCTCTTACTTATTGAATCTCATGGTCTTCTTTCAGGACCTGTAGTAGTGGCTCACTTAAAAATCAATATTTTTGCCATCATTAATATCAGAGCAACAGCAAAAAGTCTACCAGTTATTGTCACTTTATAAAATGTTCATATGGCAATGCTTGAGAAAAATCATTACAAACCCAAATTTACCTAGGGGCTCTGAGGCTCAGGGAAATTACCCACAGTTACAAAGACAGTGGCAAAACCAAACATCAATCACAGATTTGTTTAAAACAAATGTTAATGAGTGAATAACAGAAAGCACCTTTAGTGTGAAATATTGTTTTTCCTATGGCATTCCAGAGATTATGCCACTATCTGCCTTTTCTATTATTTTTATCAGATGAGCACAATAGGAATTTACTGACCATTCTGTTTCTACAACTAAAGTTGTTATGGCTGTTCAAGTTTCTCCCCTAACTTAAAGAAAAATAAATAAATAAATAAGAATGTCCTGCTTGAAGCCAAATTTTTCTCTGTGATTAAGTTAAAAAGATATTTAGAAAAAAATATTTTATTAAGAAATAGAAAACTGCCAAAGAGAAAAAGATACATCCACATTGATTATGCAGATTCCATAGGGAAAAAATGACAAATATTGTCATTTTTTAATTTTTTGAGACAGAGTCTCGCTCTGCTGCCCAGGCTGGAGGTGCAGCGGTGCAATCTCAGCTCACTGCAAGCTCTGTCTCCTAGGTTCACGCCACTCTCCTGCCTCAGCCTCCCCAGTACCTGGGACTACAGGTGCCTGCCACCGTGCCCAGCTAATTTTTTGTATTTTTTAGTAGAGACGGGATTTCACCATGTTAGCCAGGATGGTCTCGATCTGCAGACCTCATGATCCACCCACCTCAGCCTCTCAAAGTGCTAGGATTATAGGCATGAGCCACCGCGCCCAGCCCAATATTTTGATTTTTTTAAACATTAAAGTATAACATAAAATAGTGAATTTTTTTTGGAAAACTGCTGTATGTCTATACAATTTTCTCTGCAGAATATGTCAATTATTCCTAGAAGTCACATCATTTCATTAACGACAATTAAGTCACATTAGGAAGATACAATTATAAAGAGTTGGAACGCTATCCAGGTATCCCTTCTGCTCCAAAGTTAATTTGTCTCTGCTTTTATGTCATAATAAAAAGATTACATTACTTCTCAGATTAATGCAAAACATCAACCTGAATTGAGCAGCTTTATTCACAAATCCTTTCAATTTGTATTTATTTAAACCATACTAAGCACTGGACTTGGCACTAAGCTCCTGGGTAAAAAAAATGAATTCTTTATAGTTCCTGATTTTGAGAAGATTTATTTCAAACAAAACCCTGCAAATAGAAGAATCCTAAATAGTAATCATCAAAATAGTAATTTAAATTAACATGGAAAAGAAACTTCACAATGTTTTTCATTTTATTGCTCTAAAATATCTAGGGTTCATTTGGATGATAATATATAGATAAGATAGTAACTGATATATTCAGCAAAAAGTTAACTATTCTTACACAAATTTAAAATTCCTCTGTGGTTGTCATACTAAATTCTTTATTTCATCAACATATTGCTTTAATATGTAAGTATTATCACATCAACAAAATAAAGTGAAGTAATACCCACCACAACACCTATGGTAGGAGCATACATATTTATTACCTATAAATTATAATAGAGGTAATCTACTCACACATAATTGAGTTTCATTTGTCTTCTGTAATCTCTACTTAAATCTAATCTTCACAAATAAATTATCCTCTACCTGCTTTCACTCCAAAATCTCTTACCTCATAAGTACACCTTAGACAATTCTTACATATTGTCTTTCTCATTTCTAAACATTTTGTATATGATTTTTTGTTTTTGTTTTTGTTTTTTTCCTGAGATGGAGTTTTGCTCTTGTCACCCAGACTGGAGTGCAGTGGCACGATCTTGGCTCACTGCAACCTCCTACCTCCCGGGTTCAAGAGATTCTCCTGCCTCAGCCTCCTGAGTAGCTGGGATTACAGGCATGCGCCATTATGCTCAGCTAATTTTTATATTGTTAGTAGAGACGGGGTTTCACCATGTTGGCCAGGCTGGTCTCGAACTTCTGACCTCAGATGATCCTCCTGCCTTGGCCTCCCAAAGTTCTGACATTATAGGCATGAGCTACTGTGCCTGGATTGTATATAGTTCTTAGATGTCACTAGATAATAAACTCCCTGAAGCCAAAAGTCATTCTTTGATTCATTTTCAAATCACAGTAGTTTTCATTAAATCTAGATAAGTCAAAGACAGCTCTAGAAAATTAGCATATGACCCATTAAGGAGTGAAGAATTAATAGGGATTCTTTGGGCAAAAAGTAATTGAGAATGTTTTATACACAATGAAGTAGTTTATGTTTTAACCAGTAAGGCAGTGTGGTGTTCAAGCAATATTAGCAGTGAAAATCATTTAAAATGTTATTTGATATCTTAGATATGAAAGTAGAATGCTAATAGTTAGAATAGTAACCCAAATATCCAAATATCTTCTTGTCACAATCCCATGTTCAACACAATTGGCTCTACTAAGTTTTAAGATTTTTAAATTAAGATCATGGTTTCATGTTCATGCAAATAATGCCTTCAGTAAGGGGAGGACTTGACTCATTTGAGTTGGAAGAGAAGCTTACCAGCTCTTAAAACGTGGGCAGAACTAAAAGCGAATTATAGTTAGCAATTGAATTATGCATGTGCTAGCTTTAGAGGGGACCTGTTTCACTTCTGTGACAAATATAAATCTAAAGCAAAGAGGACAAGTTCTAAGGAGATTCAAAGTGAGGTTTTAATTTTCAGATATATTGAGTTTGAGGAGCTGGCTTTTAAAACAAGATTTGAAGCGAAAAGGCATCTGAGTGTTTGAGCTAGGGTATCTTAAGACAAAGGGAGAGATTACACATAACAATGAATTTAGATGTTGTGGAAGTATATAAAAGTTTGGATAGACTGGACATGTTTATATACTGAGGGAAAATACACTGGAAGGGATAAAGAAAAGGAGGAGATGATTGATGGACGTCCAAGGAGGCAAGCAGGAAGAAATGGGATTCAAAGCACTAATGAATAGATGAATCTTGGAATTTCAAAATTAGTCTTCTCATTTGGATCCTTGAATGAACTCATGCAGGAGCCTTCCAGTTACCTGAGCCAACGTTGTCCTTTTCTCTTAATCCAGTGTGGGTGGATGTTCTGTTGCTTATAATCTGACTCATATAAATAACGACCAAAAAATGCTTCTCTTAAAATGTAAGGATGGCTGCAGATGATGGTGAGATTCTGAGCGTCTTAGAGGATGTTATAGAATCTTTTCTGATGCCTAAATTATTTCTCTGAACTAGAAAGCAAGATTATCCACTGAATAGTGTGGGTGAGGCAGGCCTGAAAATAGTAATGGAAACATTCTAACAATTTAAAGGAAAGAAAGGAGAATAGAAGTATATGTGATAATCAACAATGAAATGTAACTAACTATAGAGTTACTAAGAGAACATCTTTCAGATTCTCAAATTTGCTTAAAACTCCTTGTCTTTTGAATTTAGAATATATACATACTAGAGCTATTCAAACTTGAAAAAGTTGTTACTCACGCCTGTAATCCCAGCACTTTGGGAGGCCAAGGTCAAAGATCGAGGTGGGCTCACGAGGTCAAGAGATTGAGACCATTCTGGCCAACATGGTGAAACCCCGTCTCTACTAAAAGTGCAAAAATTAGCTGGGCGTGGTGATGCTCGCCTGTAGTCCCAGCTACTCGGGAGGCTGAGGCACGAGAATTGCTTGAACCCGGGAGGCGGAGGTTGCAGTGAGCCGAGATCGCGCCACTGCACTCCAACCTGGCGGCAGAGGGAGACTCTGTCTCAAAAAAAAAAAAAAAAAGTTGTTACGTGACTTGCTATTACTGATAATTGCACACATCAAATATCAAATATTAATCAGGTAAATCATGTTAGAAAGCCTTTCTGTAATAAAAGAAAAAAATCATAATTTCTTCCAGTGCTTACATTAATTCTTTTCTCTCCTCCAAGGTGTTATTTCAATCTCCTTTTTAATTAAGAATAAGTGATGAATATAATTTATCAGTGTCTTCAAGAGCTCCTTATTGGCCTTGATTATATGCAAATCAATTACTTACTAATAATCTGTTTTTAAACAAATAGTATTATTTTTCACATTATTTCTGAAGAGCAATAGATATACTTTTAGATAATTCGGTAAAATACCATTACATAACAAATATATATGTATATATATATACACAAAAATAGAAATATATGTGTGCATAAAATATGGGTGTATACACATACCCACACTCAGTATATATAGTCATCTTTTGGTATTTGTGGGGTTGGGTTTCAGGACCTCCATGAATACCAAAATCCAAGGATAATCCAGTCCCTTGTATAAAAGGTACGGAAATTTGTATAACTTATGTACATCCTCTCATACTCTTTAAATCACCTCTGGATTACTTATAAGACCTAATACAATATATAAATTGTTGTTATGCTGTATTTTAAAATTGTATTTTTATTGTTTTATTATTTTTATTGTTTTGGTTTTTAAAAATATTTTCATTACAGTTGATTGAATCTATAGATGTGGAACCCATGGATACAGAAGGCTGACTGTACAGAATGTGACCATGTATCCTGGACCCAACTTTGTAAAAGAATGTTTATTTAAAATTCTCACTTTCAGATCAAGAGAGCTAAAATATATTGAAGTGTGAAATAAAAATAAATTATATGTTTGCATTCATTATACGTCTATATAAATTATCTAAAAAAAGAATGTTCTACAACAGTAAAATCAATAAAATGTGTTTTATCCATATATGGAGAAAGATAAGGCATTGATTATATTTTCATCTGTATTATTCAAAACATATGACTGAAGAACATTATTTTTGACAATCCCTGGTTATAAATAATTTCTTCGCTAAAAGTTAATTTATAAGATGAATTTTTATGTTATTGAGGTGTTCCCAGGTCACCTGGCTACCACATAAAGACTATTAAGCAAGTAGATAAAACTGTATATATTGATAAAAGAAAATAATTTTACAAAAGTCAATATAATTACAAATTGTTAGAATACTTAGCTAAAGCTCCCTTACACAGGTATTCAAGGCATAATTAGGTAAACTTCAAATGTGACACTCACTTATAGTAAAGTGTACATAGTTGATATAAAATTTGTACTATCTTTTATCTGATGTAGAGAAAAGAAGGAACAGGTGAAGATAAGCAATGTTTTTCTGGAAAAAAAACATGAATGTTATTAAAAAGAGGTTTTAAAGGTGTTTTAACATTCTTATAGTTATGGTCTTTTTAGATTTTTTTCTAAAGTCAAATATTATTAAACTGATAAGCAATTTGTATTATCTTCATGTACTTTAAACAATCTGTCTCCTTCCTTCAAATATTATTCTCACGTTAGTCTTCAAATAGGAAATACAAAAACACTGACATCATTAAGTCCCTGGTAGGTGATCTGACTACCTTTGACTTCTAAAATATAAATCATTGTTAAGTATGTAATAAGGATGAAGAAATAAGATTTTTAGCACCTTATTACAAGTTATAATTTACAGAGAGACATTTATAATCTATATGGTCTGACTCTGTGTCCCCACCCAAAACTCATCTTGAATAGTAATCCCCATGTGTTGGGACAGGGACCTCATGGGAGGTGACTAGATCATACAGGCAGTTCCCCCATGATGTTCTCATGACAGTGAGTGAGTTCTCATGAGATCTGATGGTTTTACAAGGGGCTTTCCCCACTTTGCTCTGCACTTCTCTCTCCTGCTGCCCACGTGAAAAAGGACATGTTTGCTTCCCCTTCCACCATGATTTAAGTTTCCTGAGGCCTCTCAAGCCAGGTGGAGCTGCGAGTCAATTAAATCTCTTTCTTTTATAAATTACCCAGTCTCGTTTATTTCTTCTTAGCAGCATGAAAATGGACTAATACAATAATCCTCCAATAATCTCATAAGTATAGTTGTTGCTACTTCCATTAATGAACTAGTGAGTGATATATCCAGTATCTGAACCCACACAGAGAAATTCCAAAGCCATGTCACAATTTTAATTATTTCTCACCTGTCAGACATGCAATTCTTTAATGATAATGTCCAAAGGGTTTTTTTTTTTCTTAAGGTGAATTCTCAGCAGTACCATCTCTTGTTTCCTACCAATACACAAACAAGATCCTAGAGCTTTATTTGCAAACTTAATGATAAGGAACTATGTAGAGCATTTAGTACCTTGTAATAATTCTTCTCACTTCTTCTACAATCTATCTAAACATATATAACATACTACAACATTTATTGTAGTCATGATGCATATAAATTTTATATGCATTATCCATGGAACGTGCTGATAATCCAGTGAGGAAAGTTAAATAATTAGTCATGAATTACAAAATAAAAAACTAAGGCACAGTTTGGTTAAGAGATTTTTCAAAAGTCACATGGATTTAAAGTATTAAAAGATGGATCTCAACCCAGGACCTCTACTTCTATGTCCTGAGTTTGATGTATACATACAACGTATCAGCTTTGTGTATTTCAATTAGAATTCTGCTACCAGTTTGCCACAGGACTCTAAGTCACACTCCTCTGGGCCTAATTTTCCACTTCTGCAAAATACATGGAACAATAAATCAACATTTCCCAAAGTATGTCCCTTGTAACTTTCATTTATGGCTGCTAATTTTATAAAAAATAGTTTCATGATCAGTGGTTAGGAATAATAGGCTAAAAAATGTTAAATAAGATTTTTTTTTTAATTGAAGAACTCTTAAGAGACTTTTCTTGTTTTTGTTTTGTTTTGTTTTGTTTTGTTTTGTTTTGAGATGGAGTCTCACTCTGTCTCCAGGCTGGAGCTAAGGAATTGTACATCTTTCAGGAATTGATATAGGATGCAAATCCACTTGAAAATAAAAATTCCAAACTTCACTTCCACGCCACTCTCAGTCTAGTGGAACTGAAGGCTTAGGGAGCATACATTTGAGAATTTTAAACAAGATCTTTAGATCTGATTTTATTCCAGTGCATTATACTGTGCTTCACTGTATACTATTCTATTCATTACCAATAATGTTACCATCTATCCTAACCTCATTTCTTTCTCTCACTCACACACACACACACACACAGAAATACACACACACACACACACACAAACAATATAATATGAGATATACTGTCATAGTTTGGAGATGTAGAAAAAAGCATAAAACCTACTACTTAAGTCTTAAAGTCTGTTGATCATTTCAATTATTTGAACCATGAACTTTGTTTAAATAACACAGCTATTTGGTTTAAATATGGGAGGGATTTATGTATCTAAAATAATTTCTCTTTAAAATTCAATAATAAGATATATATTTTAGACCTTTTTAATAAATGTTAAGTGATGAATTGCTTCATTTTATTTTGTCTTATTTCCCATACCACTTAAGGGAACTAACAGCAGGTGTCATTTGGTCAGAGGTCACTTCTCAGCTCCAATACTCACTAGCCTTATAATTAAGAAATAAAGGTTGCATGATCTTCACATCTTTATCATTTTAAACAGATTAAAGATAGTACCTTTCTCATGCAAGTCTAGTGATGACCAGCATAGTACTTGTCACAGAAGGAGCACTCAATAAGTATTAGCTTTCACTGTAACTTTAGAACTATCTTAGTTTTTATTTTTAAATGAATCTTATATGCTTGTCATGGTTTGTGCCACAATTTGGAGTTGCATTTTCTTACAAAAATTTTTTTTATTACTTTTGTTGCATATGTTGGTATGGACTTGTATAAAAACTCATGGTAGAAATGCTCTTCAATTCCCTTTATTCATTGGAATAAAATGAGATCTAAAGATCTTGTTTAAGAAGAGATGACTTGTCATGCCTGCTTATAAAATCTAGAAACTACTATTGCCCATCACCAATGACTGGAACAATTTTAATAAGTCATTAAGAGTATTATAAGATTTTAAATGTTTATTTTGCTTTTTTATTTCTATCCAGAACTTCCACTGAACAGGGAACTCCACATGAATACATGCAATGAGTATGCCCCCAGATCATAAAAGATTCTCCCTATAAAATGGAAATTATTTTGTCTAACATCATTCTGATTAAAATTTAATTCATGACCCTAATTCAGATATAAGAACTAATTTGTGTCTCTGAGTTAACTAGCGAAACTTCACCAAGGTCACATGATTTTAAGTAGTAAAGTGAGAGTTCAGTTTGTAATAATTTTAGAGTCATCATCCTATCCATTATATACTTTCTGTGTATTTCCAAAAGTATCAATTAATTAAGTGGCACTAACCTAATATATACCTTAAGGCATAGGTTTGAAACTTTTGAATTTTTAAAAACTTTATGTTAATTATTTCAGGAAAAAAGCATTGTAGTAGATTGTATTTTTTGAAAAATTGTAGTGTCAGAGCTAATTAACAATTATGCTTTCCTTAACTATTATTTGAGTTTTCATCATTTCCTTCCAATCCATGCTTTACAGATTATAAGTGGTAAAGTTTGCAAAGTGCAAAACATGGTAGAATTTCCTGGCTTAGAATGAATATCTAAGTATTGTATTACTCACATACACAATTCCCTTTGAATCAGCATTAGTTTCAAAGTGTATGCTTTGTTCAAAAAATTTTTGCCCTCCTCTTATACTGATTTCAATTGTACCTACTTAATATCTGCACATTCTAGAAACACCAGAATTAAGGGGTTTTTGTCTTAAATTTAAAAAATATTTTTTTTTTACTAACAAGCCCAGATAATGTGGATATTCAATTCCTTTGTTTGGATGTAATTTCAAGAGAGGATATACACTGTAAGAAGAAAAAAAAATGGATTCTCTATGAATAGCTGATGCAAGAGAAAAATTCTAAGATATATTTTTACTTAATTCAAAATAGGTATGATAATTATGGGATATTAAAAGTTAACAGTACATACTTTTCCAATATAAAGTTGAGTTTCTTTATAATCTGTTTTTAAATAAGCATAGTATTGATTTCAAGTTGTGAACATACAAAAACCCATTTCTTTTAATCTTCCTGCTGTTGGTAAGAAAGAATGTGGGTGCTTTAAATACTCTTGATGTGTCTGTCACTGGCTGAATGATTGCCCCTCCTGTGCAGAATAGGCCTTTGTCTGTTGAAGATTGCCATGTTGGTTTTCTATCGACTTCTTAAAATATAAGCACCTCATCTAGGCTGCCATCTCTAGAGTGACAGACTGGGTAGATGATTCTATCACTAGATCGCACTGTGTTTTGCCATTTGAAACCAGCTGTCATTTTTGGGAAGACAGTTAACGCTTTTGTCAGAGTATTTCTCTTGTTTCACTTAACATCTACTCACCTTTCAGTATTGAAGAAATACAAAATACAAGCTGATAAGGCTATACCCAGGCAGAGTTTTCATGCCACCCATGGCAATCTCTGCAGTTATAAAGACCCTTCAATAATCTGTCAAAAACTGACATCACTGTGTGAAGAGCCGTTCATTTCTATATCTCATTTTGGATTGATGTATGTGCACTTTTATATCCTTCAGTTCGACATAAGATTTGGCCTTTCATGTTCTCCGTTTAAGCTACAGGGAATTCAGAGCTATTTCAAAGCATAATTATACCAATCTGCATATAAAAGGCTATATGTCCTACAGAGGATTCTATGGAAAAGCAAACTTTTTCAAAGAAGAAAATTAGAAGTAATTCCCACAACTAAAATTCACTAAAGTTAATACATTTTTCATTTGATGAGGGCAGCTTTATTTTTTTTAAGCCAATAGATCAATCCCAAAAATGGTGGGGATGATTTTTTGTGTGCAAGGTCAGGGAAAGAGGAGTAAGCAAGAATTGAAAATTGAAGAGGAAGGTAAAGCAACAGGGTGTGTACATTATACATATTGGTTTTGAAAATGGCCACATCACACCAGAAAAATCAATACTTCATATTACTGTATCAGACAATAGGATTCTCACCTACATAGTGTATTAACTATTTATTGCTGCATGGCAATATACCCCAAAACATAGCAACATAAAACCACAAATATTTATTATCTCACAATCTGTGTGGTTCAAAAATTTTAGTGCAGCTTAGCTGGATGCATCTGGCTAAGGACTCTCAGAGGTTGCAGTCAAATTGTCAGCAGGGGCTGTGGTCTCATCTGAATGCTCAACTTGGGAGTCTGTTTCCAAGCTCACTCATGTTGTTGTTGACAGCCCTTGACCTTGTGCCACATGGGTCTCTCCACGTAGCTGCCTCCACAATAGCTCTGCAAGGAATCCAGAAAATAATGAGACAGTATATAAGAAGTTCCTCAAAATGGAAACAATAGCATTTTGATACCCTAACGTCAAGTGTGAAATCACTTCACTTTTATCACATTGATTTTTTAGAGGTGGTTTACTATATCCCACCTACATTCAGGGGAGAAGTATTACTCAAGGCTGTCAATGTTAGGATGTGAAAATCATTATGGGCCATCACAGAGGCTGTCAACCCTACATAAACACAGTCATGTTAAATTGCTTTAGGTACTTTTTTATATTACAAAAGACATTTCAAAATGCAAGTTCTGTCAATGTGGTTTTAAACTAAAAGTAATTCTACTACACAAATTCTGCAGTCTTTTTTCCCAAATATATTGTTCTCCAAATATAATCTTGCTAGTTTTAGAAAGTTTCATAACTTGTAATTGATGAGTATGGTTACTTACATTTTTTAAGTAACAATTTTTATCTTTTTTTAAACATGAAAAATTGAGATTTGAAAAAAAAACAACTCACAAATATAATTGTGTAAATTCTGGAGCTAAAAAAGTACTTAGCAGAGAAGTTATGCAGCATATGGTTATCCTAGTCCCAAACAGTAAAATGTGTCTGTATGTGCCAGCTCTTAATTATCAGCTCATTAACACTCAGGTGTCAATTGCTGGTGGCAAAAGCAATGCCCAAATGGCCTAGTTTCTGTCATGCACAGTGTAATTAAA
Source organism: Nomascus leucogenys (assembly GCF_006542625.1). NCBI lineage: Eukaryota > Metazoa > Chordata > Mammalia > Primates > Hylobatidae > Nomascus > Nomascus leucogenys. The sequence goes on from NC_044387.1 coordinate 23,153,290, forward strand.
TTGACCTCAAGTATTGAAGCTTGCTAGTTGTCTGATACTATTTGGACACTAATTTCAGGCCACTATTCAAAATAGAGTAATATGGTAAATAAACCAATGCAACGACCAAAAAGTGACATTGAGTTTTATATTGTAATATAATATAATAACCTTAGAAACAATTGAATAAATAATCACTATTCTAATCTATAACAAATATAACAATGCATATTACCCCTTTGGTTTTAATATTATTGATTTAAAATTACCTTAGATTTCAAGATAATGATATTACAAAAAAAGTAAAAATAAGTTATTATAATAGTGGCATATGGAAAAATGAATTACTATTTTATTATTTTGTTTATTGATATGTAATAAAATAAATGAATTATTAATATTTTAAATTTTAACTATCAACTCCAAAATGTGATTCAATTTCAAACATGTCAGTGCTTTTCTATATAGTCCTAACAACAGCAATAAAAAATATACTAAAGAGAATCCCACATTCAAATTCTCAACAATGTAAGATCAAATTTCCTCATGACATTCTGCATTATGCTTATAAGACTTTTCTTTTCATGTCCGTAGTTTATTTTCAAGCTCCCAGTTACAGAGAGGGGAGAGGTCAATTAATGCACTAACCTTTCTTCCTCCTAAAACTTTATGAATGTGAAAAAAAAATTTACTGAAAAAGCTACAATGACAAATAAAAGACAAACGATTGAGGAAATAACTATGACAACATTCTGAATGTTTGGAAGTAGATAAAAAGTTATAATTGACATAGTAACTGCAAAAGTTTCAAAACCTTAGCTGGAAGCTAAGAGTGTAAAGAAGAAACCTGGTTTATCCCACAAAAAATTCCCAAGGCTCAGTAATTGACAGCACAAATTAGTTCTGAAGTAGGCGTAAAAATAAGCCTAATAAAAAGGACGAAAAATGTTATTAAGAAGCAGTTAGACCTCCCAGATGTCCTCATCAACTGTGCACATGTAGGTGATCAACTATTCCCTCTGGTTAAGAGACAGGAGATTTATTATTCTCTAAGGAGGTTGAAACAGAGAGCTCCTACATTACGAAATAGCAGGCACAGTTTAATGTGCAATCATCATACCAAGAAGTTTGGATCTTGGGTCTTCTAGATTTTTTTTTCCCAATTAGTTTTCAGAATTCAAGTACCCAGGCTTACACCTCCAGGCAGAAGAACTGAAAATATTTCTTTTGGTTATCTAACAAGACTAAGAAGAAAAATATGTCTAAACATATTGACTAGGAGTTCCCCAATTAAATGTCACCCAGATTACCCTACAGACAAACATACTCAACAAGCCCTCCACATAGGGACAGAATTTATCTTCAGCATTTTAGAGTACCTACATTCTTAATTATGAGCTGACAGCCAAGTATCATAAGACATTATGAAAAGTCTCTAACATAATTCTAGGAGACACTATTTGGAAAAAATAAAATGAAAAATAAATTGTCATCAATATATTGGATAAAATAAAGCATTGCATACGCAAAGGGTTAAAAATACTTTAAAAGAGGAACATTCCGAAAACAAGAAGAACTCTTAGAATTCAAGAAAAAGTAATAATAGTAATAGAGATACACAACAAAATACCCTAGAAAGTATATTTTTAAAATATAGAGAAGAAAAAGTAATGAAAATTGACAGACAAGTAGAGGAGGTTCAGCATCCAAATAACGAAGGAGCCAAAAAGATGTAGAAAAATAAGGGAAGAAATGATGAGAGTAATAATTTGAGAAAATTTCCAAAAGTTGAAAGGCTTGGGTTTGAAGATTGAAAGAGCTTACAAAGTGTCTGCAACATGGATGAAAATGGACCGTCAAGTTACACAATACCAAATTTCAGACCTTAATCACAAAGAGATTCTCTCACAAGTTTACAAAGGAGCTGGGGGATCCTGTGTTCATGAAAAGTTTATTTACAAAAATGGTCCACTTACTTTAGAAGATGATATGTAAACCCTTTCAAAGAATCAAAGCTTAACAACAGAAAAATTTGACATGAGTCAAGCCTGACCAAGACCTAAATTCTTCAAGTGTTCACATAGAGTTTTGGTCTTTTTCATACTAGATACTGTTCACCCTTAGTGTCTGAGGCCTAAAATTAAGGCCCATTTTTATGTGTTGGCATCACTAGGAAGGCCTCAAAAAGCCTAACTTCAAGTTCCCTTCCCACTCTGCTCCAGAAGATGAGGTCTCCTAACCAAACCATTCTCCTTATCAAAGAGACCATGCACAGGCCCTGCTTATCCTGGGTTTTCTGGTAGTGGGTTTCAGTTCCCTGCTAACACAAGGAATTGTTCAAATAAGCTAATCACATCATGCCCTTGGAACCAGGGTGCACTTCTTGAAACACAAAGCTTTTCTCCCACAGTCCCTCGTTGTTCCCTTTGTTTCCAAGTGCAACCTCCAAGTGGTCCTGTGCAGAATGCAGTGTTCTCCTCTCCCAGGCTGTGAGAAGATGTGACTAATAAATTGCTGTAGATGCCATTTGTCCAGTGTCCAGTTGGAGATTCTCCATCCCAATAATCCCAGGGCAGGAATCCCTCCCTCACCAATAGAGTGAATAGGAGGCAAGTAAAATAACCTCTTAAAGGATGGCACAACCATGACCAAGGACACCTGGTCAACTTTAATTCACTGCTTTTGGATAACTATGTGATTTCATGATACTAGGAAGGCCAAATGGGAACAAACCACTAATTGGTTCCAGCACCACTTTGTTCCCTCTCTTCCCTTTCTAGGAAGCTCTTGTTTTTCTCCAAAAGAAGAATTCTTGTTAATTGACTATACATGGGCATGACTGATGATTGGGTTTGGTCTGTTTTTGGAAAGTGCCACTGAGTCTCCTGCCCATAAAAGTAGTGACAACACAGCACCTTAAAGGTAGGCTGGTGCTTGAGTCCTACCTATCAAGGGTAAGCTAGAGCTCTCTGCTTACAGCATCTAACATAGTGACCTTCACTAGCTGCTTGGGACAGCCATGTGGATGTTAACTGTGACTGTACACCCCCAGGAGGAATATGGGATGACACATTGTCAGGTTTGTAGAAAGGGAGGAGACTGATACCCTAGAAAGAATTAAGCATGGCTCCCAGGTTGCCTTACAAGAGCCTCCTTTCAGGCAAGGGTAGCCCCTTGCCCATTTTCTGTGTAACTGTTTCCCTCAATGCATCCCATGCATCCTCCTGATTCTCAGGGGTATAAAGGTAAACATCCATGGCAGCCCATGGTCAAGGCACTGATGGAAAAATAATGAGAGAGAGTTTAGGAGCATTTCTTGCCAGCCCCTCTTAAAACAGTGGAGCAGTAATGCAACTGCTCTCCCGATGAAAAACACTACCCAAAATACTTAGGCTTTTCTTAGTGTTGCTGTTTACCAGCATGCAAAAGTACTTCATTGCCATGCCTGCCTCACAGTCAAAATGACCTTACTAGATGCGGACTCCAGCACTGAGGAGACTGAGTGGTATTCCCTGAGGAACGAGATCGCTGTCTACAGGTGGACTGCTAGGCTGCCAACATTTTTACCCTCAACCACACAGAAGGTCTGAACCAAGAGTGATCAGGAAACGGACTGAAAGCTGTGACTATTAAACTTTACGTGTTTAGAAATTCAAAATATTCTGAGGAAATTTGTACAGAGAGACCAGAGAGATTAAAAAAAGAGGAAGGCTGCATGCCTATAGTAGACAATGGTTTTGAGAATGACCTCTGGGTCATGACCCCAGAACTCTTCCATTGTGCCAAAATGTTGTCTGTTTCTCTGTTGCAACAAAGATTACGATTCTCAGCTTGATAGGGTAAAATACCCATGACACCCCTCTGGCATAGCATAGGTGTTATTTAAAACCCAACTTGTCTGGGGCTCTTAAATCCTATGATGCAACCACTTCCTTGGAAAAGGCCCCTAACCTTTATGATAATTATTGGAGGCTTTCTAAAGTAAAAAGTTTATAACTATGAGCAGAGTACAGAGGGGAAAAACAATTAAAAAAGAAAGAAAAAGAAGGAAGGAATCTTGAATACAAGGGGAGAGAACAAAATTGAAATAAAGGTATAAAATTGGACCACTTCTCATTGATCCTGTAATCTCTATACTATCTCTATACCATGGCCATAAGCTGACAGTGGACTTCTCCTTGGCCCTACACCATACATCTTTAGAGTGGCAATTTTTGGCCACATACTGGGCTTTTCTGGAAATACAGAACTCTCATAGACATTGAGCTTCTGATCCTCCATATCAAGCTGGCCATTATGCCTTGGGTCATGAAATCAGCATTCCATAAGCTCTGCATAGCTACCTAGGACTTCCTTCAACAGACTGGCACCAAACTGGATCCTCTAATATCCTCCCCCTGAAAGAGCGAGTGGCCTCACCTCTCCTCAGCCCCTTCTCTGATGCCTCAGTGCTAGAAGAGATCAACTCACTTGTGGAACTCTTGACAACCTGGGAACAACTGAGGGAACATGTTGACATACTTTATGGATCAACTACCACCATTATACATGATGGAGCTCAATGGAACTTTACTGCTTTTCATCCATTAGTCAGGATGTCCCTGATAAACAACAGGATGAAAGGGTCAGCATAACTGGCCAAACATAACGCAGTCAGTTTTGTGCCAAAAGTCCAGGACAGGAAATGGCTTCTTCTGTACATTTTCATAATCTCTCAATCTGTTGTCTAAGAGTTGACCCCTTGGAGGTAAAGATTCCTGAGAATCTCTTGCCCCACAGAGACACAATATAAAAATCAAGGCAACAGATATCACTATATGTACTAGGGCCACAATACAAGGCCTCACCAGAATACCTCTTATTCCTTTAAAGTTGCAAACATTATTGATAGTGACTAAGGCATTTACTTTACTTCTTAAAATAGACAATGTTGGGCTCTTGAATAAGGTACTCAGTGCAACTTCCATGTACCCTAAAGACCTTGAGCCGCCAGTTTAAGTAAGAGGCATAATGCCATCCTCAAAGAATTCCTATTTAAGCTACTAACTGGCAAATAGAAACCCTGCTATTGCCATAGGTATGGATTAGTTTAAATCCACATCTGTATTCTCTGCAATAAATCCACACAGGTCCCTCACTTTTCTTTATTGGCCATAAAAGGGATACCACTAAAGTTTATGTTTTTGAAGATTACTTCATGCATAGCCCTCTTCACCCCGGTCAAATGCCTACTTCACATCCTAGGGAGTTTCTTCCACTGCATAGCAATCTACTTATCACAAAGATATAAACTGATGCCAAGGCTTCAAGGAGCTAATGGGGGTCTAAAATTAAGGCCCAATATTATGTGCTGCCTTGATAGCTTGTATAACCAAGAGAGCCTCAAATGCCCTAAGCCTTCTTTCACTCTGCTCCCAAAGATAAGATTCCCCTAGCAAAAGAATTGTCTTTATTAGGGATCCCCAAGCCCAATTCCTTTTTTTTTTTTTTTTGAGATGGAGTTTCACTCTTGTTGCCCAGGCTGGAGTGCAATGGCATGATCTTGGCTCACTGTAACCTCTGCCTCCCAGGTTCAAGCAATTCTCCTGCCTCAGCCTCCAGAGTAGCTGGGATTACAGGCATGAGCCACCATGCCTGGCTAATTTTGTATTTTCTGTAGAGATGGGGTTTCTCTATGTTGGTCAGGCTGGTCTCGAACTTCCGACCTCAGGTGATCTGCCCACCTCGGCCTCCCAAAGTGCTGGGATTACAGGTGTGAGCCACCTTGCCCGGCACAATTCCTTTTTATCCATAAGTAGTGAGGTTTCAATTCCAGGCCCAGCCCCACAGATTTACTCAAACAATTCAATTACATCCTCTAGTGGGAGGTTGTTTGCTCTGTCCCTGAGTGCAACCCCAACGTGGCCTTTTTTGTTGTGCAGGGCCTTCCCCCAGGCTGTGAGAATATTTGACTAACAAATTTCTGTCATTCTCATCCGTCTATACACTGTTAGGTGTGCGTGTCTCCATCCCCATAATCCTATGGTGGGAATACCTCCTTCAATGGAGTGAATAGTAGGTGATTAAACTACCCTTTACATGCCTTCCTATTTTTCTTTCAATGTTTCACTAAATTAGTTAAAGTAAGTTGAGCTAACTGGGGTGGAATTATTAGGTGAAATGATGATGATTTTTTAAAATCAGGTTAGTCAGATTTACTCTTGGTGATGCAGCAGTTTGTTCAATGTGATTTCTCTGGGAGACGTGCTCATATTTGGCTGTAATTGTGCTTGTTCATTACCAATATAACATATCATTAAGAGGAATAAAAATGCCTACATTTCATTTTAATATAAATCCATAAAAGAACAGTAAGAACTGTCTTTAGTTTCTTAGGCCAAATTTAACAGTGCCTTATACGAGAGAATCATCGTTATGGGTGAACACAGCAAGAACTGGAAATTTTCAAATATAAAGTGAGGTTCTAGATGCTATAATTTATTTGTATATTTTCAAATATAATTACTCCCAAGATTTCAATTTTAAAATAGGACACAGAGAATGGAAACATAGCTTGGCACAGGTGGAGAGTTCAGAGTCAAGAGAAAGGATTAGGGTGGGTTGTTAAGTTTATTGTTAGGTTCTTCCATGAGTTGCCTTATATTTGTGTCATTTTCTTCATAGGTGGGATTCAGACCAAAATCTTTTTAAGGCCCTGTTCTGCATTAAAATTCTATTATCCTGTGGGACCCGCTTAAAAAATAGAAAATAAGCTTAATTGCTAGTAGAGGTTAGAAGATAGTTGATGAATATAGACTTAACAACTTGAAGGTGTTAAGACTTCTTCAAAAATATTTGTTGAAAACATTAGTTGCACTCAGATGCATAGGAAAGATTTTTAAATGTCTTTTACAATTGTTACATCTTTTAAATGTTTTATTAACATTATCTTTATTACTTATTGTTATGGGTGTGTGTTACAAAAAAAAAAAAAAGAAAAAGAAATGCCAGAAGGTTTGACTTAACCTGTGTCCTTTTTACATGGGTCAAGCCTAATTTTGGTACATATACTAGCCAAAGTTATACATACAAAAAAACTTTAAAACTAATTATAATTTACATATGATATATTTATAAAATTATTTCTAAACATTATTAATGAGAAAGTTTGACTTCAGAGATATAATTTAAATAATATTAATAACCATCAGTTATTATACAGAGAATAAAGTAGAATGTAGCATGGATAGTACCATTTTATATTAGAATAAAAATAAAAGGCCGGGCGCGGTGGCTCATGCCTGTAATCCCAGCACTTTGGGAGGCCGAGGTGGGTGGATCACGAGGTCAGGAGATCAAGACCATCCTGGCTAACACGGTGAAACCCCGTCTCTAATAAAAATACAAAAAAATTAGCCGGGCGTGGCGGTGTGTGCCTGTAGTCCCAGCAGCTCCGGAGGCTGAGGCAGCAGAATGGCGTGAACCCAGGAGGCAGAGCTTGCAGTGAGCCGAGATCAGGCCACTGCACTCCAGCCTGGGTGACAGAGCAAGACTCCGTCTCAATAATAATAATAATAATAATAATAATAATAATAATAATTAAAAACAACCATGGAGTTGTTTAAACATAATGCAGTTCAGGCCCCACATGGGCAGCAAGCATAGTAAAATTAAATGATAGAGAAAATTAGAAAGACTTTCTACAAATAAGATACCTTTCTGCAGAGTTTTTTTCCTTCACATTAACTTGTTTAATGGCAGCATGGTCCTCTCCGGCAAAGAAGAAAACATCCATCATCATCATTTCTCTCTCACCTTCATCAGCTGACTGACCATTAAGGTAGTGAGGAAGTACATCCTATTTGTCCCCTGAAATGCCCCTCAAGTGTATCCTCTCCCCTCCATTTTTACCAGTCCATTCTAAGTCAATTGTGTTCATTTGTTCCTTACCTAGAGATTCACAGTAGTCTCTTCTTACCCCAATGTCTCTTTCTTTTTTTTTTTTTTTTTTTTTTCCCGAGACGGAGTCTTGCTCTGTCTCCCAGGCTGGAGTGCAGTGGCGCGATCTCGGCTCACTGCAAGCTCCGCCTCCCGGGTTCCCGCCATTCTCCTGCCTCAGCCTCTCCGAATAGCTGGGACTACAGGCGCCCGCCACCACGCCCGGCTAATTTTTGTTTGTATTTTTAGTAGAGACGAGGTTTCACCGTGATGCGAATCTGCTGACCTCGTGATCCGCCCGCCCCGGCCTCCCAAAGTGCTAGGATTACAAGCGTGAGCCACCGCGCCCGGCCCTCTTTTTCTCTTTTCCATTGTTGCAAGTTATCTTGCTAATTAATTAATTAATTATTTTTTCTTTTTTTGAGACAGGGTTTCACTCTGTCACCCAGGCTGGAGTGCAGTGACACAATCTCAGCTCACTGCAACTGCCACCTCTCCAGCGCAAGTGATCCTCCCACTTCAGCCTTTCAAGTATCTGGGACTACAGGTGTGGGCCACTACTCCTGGCTAAATTTTTTTAAAATTTTTTTTGTAGGGACAGGGCCTCTCCATGTCACCCAGGCTGGTCTCCAACACCTGAGCTCAAGCAATCCGTCCACCTCGTCCTCCTAAAGTGCTGGGATTAATTACAAGTGTGAGCTGCCAGCCAGGCAAGTTATCTTGCTAAATCTAAATTAGGCAATTCTTAGTTATTTGTAGCATTTATTTTTATCTTTTATTGTTATTATATCTAGGACTGGGATAGACACTTCTATAGAGTGTTAAAAAATGCTTTCTCACACACACAGAAATACATCTTAAACTAAAAAAAAATCACCTAATATATCCTTTTCACTCCAAATAACAGATTTGCAGCTAGAAGCTTGCTTCCCACCTCAGCAGCAGCATCTATAACCAATAACCACAGTGCTGTAGCCTTATCATATAGCTTGATAAAAAGCTATGCCAGTATTACATATTTTTGCATGATGTTAGTGGTGTCACCAATTTCCCCCTATTCTGGTTTCTAAAGTTATAAGTACATCATCTTAGAATTAGGAAGACACCTTTAAACGGAGTAATATTTGCAAACACTGTCATGTGAGGCCATACATCATTGTCAATGAGACAATGGAAGCAACGTAAGCATCTATGGAGGCATTCAATGAGGTGGTTTGATATTACCACATTTTAAAATAAAATTTAATATGCCTCTTAATGTTGCTTAAGGGGTATTGTACCACTTTATTTCATTCTTTGTCAGGTTAAAACTAGAATTACTTATCATTTGTTTTCATTACTTTTTTCCTTGTTTTAACTTATGTATGTTAAAATGTAACTCACACACATCTTCATTCTCTCTGTCTTTAATTCAGTTTTGTTTGGTATAATCTGTTGCAACCATTGTGTTGTTTTTTTGTAGTCTTTGTAGCCCTGTCATAAATAAGGGTAGTTTTCACACAATGTTAAAATAAATCATTGATTGCATGGTGTTGAAAAGCCCATGCCAGCTTGTTGATGATCAAATACTATTGCTTTCCAACCAGGCATTTTGATACTTTAAAGACTAATATTAGAGGGGAACAAAAGGCAGATGTTTTACCTATAATATAATCTTTTATGTTCATATATTCTTTCATATGAGCCTGTTATTACATTTCCCAATCTCACACACATACACACACACACACACACACACAATTTTGAGAGGAATACTTTGCCAGAGAAGTTTGAAATTGGCTATTCACTCTATTATTAATTAGGAAACACAACTGAGAATAAAAGAATTCTCACATTTTTGAAATAACATTGAGAGTTGTGGGCTTACACAATTCACCATGCCAACATTTCTTTTCTTCCTTTTTTCATGATCGAAAGAAGAGTTATTCACAATGATAGGGAGAAAATGGAGATGGGGATTGTGTTTCAGATTAGGTGATTGCAATGTTATCTAAATGTTCCTATCTTTCAGACAGATTGGTTGAGGAGTTGTCCAATGATCATCAGATGTTTTCTATGAAAAATAAAGAAGCAAACCAAAACAAAAATATCTTCATCTACACAATATTGTCATTATGGATCAATAAATTCGCTTCACAAATATGAATACTCCCTTAGAAATACCAGTTAAGTTACAGATTAATTTGAACTACCTTAACTGGGAAATTTAAAACCTAGTTTTCATAACAAGGAGATAAAACTTTTAATTGATTCAAAAGGAAAAATAAGTAAAAAGGAGATTTTAGTTATATTCTGAACACCCAAAGGACACCTCTAGGTAACAGAGCCTGTCAAGCTAAGTAATGACAACTTCAAGAAGTCTACTATTAGAGCAACTTTTAAAATTCAATTCTATTGAGCAGATACCAAATACTGCCCAAATTCATTTTTATGAAAATCATATGCAAACAAAATGATTCTGTCAAATATGCAGTATTTCCAACAAGCATTTATTTGTATGGAAATACATATTCAGAAAGGACACTGGGGTCAGATAAATATGTCCTAGTGCAAACATACACATGCATTTTTTAATAGTAGAGATAGAGGACTATTTGAGAGTTGTAAAAGGAAGTGGAGGAAGAAAGCGAACCCAGCCAGATGTGTTTTATTTCCTGTACTCCATACCACTGATAAATGGAGAGGCAAATATGAACTGAGCTGATGAGTGGATACCAATGGCAAGTCCACTTTCATCTTGAGGTTTTGAAATTTGCACTGCTTAGACACAATTCTGTGGCAGGTTGAAATTTTGAGAAAAGAATTTCTTTTGTTTGTAGACTGGATTCTATACTTTTGGTAACCAAGATCAGTGGTTAAATGTTGAAAAAATTTATAACATATACTACTTGCATTGTGAAACTGCCATTGCAAAATTATAACTGAGAAAATTATTGCAGTTAAAGAGATCTGAACTAGCCAACTCTATCTTGCTTTAAACTCCAAGCTGTCCTTGTTTACTCCTGAGCATAGGCCAAGCTAACTTTGGGAGGAATTTGGTTTATAGTTTAACTTTGAAACAAAGATGATAACAGGCCTTTCCCAAAACAAACCACTCTCCTGTCTGGGGACCAGACTGCCTTTGTAGGACTAACAAATTAGCCACAGGATTAGAGATTATGGTTTAGGAGTCATGCAGCTGGAAGCTACAAGATTCTGACCTTTTCTAAATTGCTTCTGGGGATAACCACACTATTGTAATACCTAAGATCACTGCTTGAGATATTATGGAGACCTTGCACTTAATCAATCAGCTGGCACCACCCAGGTTGATAAACTGGTGCATCCGGTCTTGTGACCCCCAGCCAGGAACTAACAGTGCAACATGACAGCTTAACAGCTTCTATTTCCTATGATTTCATCTCTGAACCATCCAATCAGTACTCCTGATTCACTGGTCCCCCCACCCACCAAATTATCCTTAAAAACTCTGATTCCCCAAATACTCTGGAAAACTGATTTGAGTAATAATGAAACTCTGGTCTCCCTAACAGCAGGCTCTGCATGAATAGCTTTCTCTATTGCAATTCCCCTGTCTTGATAAATTGGCTTTGTCCAAGCAGTGGGCAAGGTGAACCTGTTGGGCAGTTACAAGTCTGTGTTAGAATTGTGCTATGCATTTCAGATTCATCAGTTCACCTAATCCTCACAGCAATTCTACAACTAAGTGTACTTATCCATATTTTACAAAGGGTAAAAGATTCAGATTCAGATGTGCGGTAACTTCAAAAATATCTTCCCTGTTTCCACAGCATTAAATAAGTTTAAATTTGAAATACAGATCATATGGTGCAGTGCTTTTCAAATATTTTGGGGAGTGATTCACAGTAAGAAATATATTTTACATTGTGACCTATTTTATACATATATCTGAAAAAAGTTTCACAAAGAACCATTTGCTTTTACATAAATGATGTATTTTGATACTTTTCTAATGTATTTTTCTATTCCATTTACTTATTTTTTATGTTATAATCTCGGGCCACTGATAACTCTCAACCACAAATTTTGATCACTTTATTATTTGACTATTTAATATTTTCCTCCAATTTCCCTGGTAATTATAATTTTCCTAAAGGCAGATAGTACCATTCATTCTTACTTTCTCTCACTGTCAGACCTCAGTATATGTCTGTAATCTAATACAATTTAATTTTACCACTGAAAATTCATAATCTTAAAGAGTCTATATTTCCCAGAAAGAGTGAAAATAAGGGATAAAAGGTAGTGATATACAGGGGGAACCAAGGCAACTTGTAATCATAGCTGTTAACCTTTCATTGAGAACTATCATTCTTCTGTATTTTATTCGGTTCTTTTCCACTGAATTGGTTTATTAGATGTTCAAAGCAAGAGAAACACCTAGCCACACCCTCCCCCTGGCTAACTTATTGCCTTATAAAATGAACCTTGGTCCAGATACATGCAGTTTGAACTCAAGAAAATCAGTTACAGAGAACACACATGAGATTAAGACACACATTTCTTCTATTACCTTGTAGTTAATTCAGACTTAAATTTCTATAGGGTAAATTCTGATTATTTTAATATTGTAAAAAGTATCTATCCCTTAATTCATATTTTCTTCTTGGAAAATGATACCCATATGGATTTTAGTTTTCCTTACATTTCTATCAACTTTAAATATGAAATGCTGTGTTTCTAAAGTTTTAAGTAAAATCCCTTTCTTTTATTGCTTGAAGGCGCTCATATCTTATGTACAACCTCTATGTTAATCTTTGTGGACCCTTGGTATTACTACACATCAAAACAAAGTTAAAAAGTAAATACAGCATTAGGTGGAAAAATATATACTTCTATGATTCATTTTGGGTATCATGAGAATCATATACAACTAAATGTCTACTTTCAAAACTATAAATATAATGAAATCCTTTAAAACCTAGCATATGCTGCTTCAAATGAGACTCAGTTTTGAACAGATGTCCCCTTAGACCTGTTATATTAAGATTAAAATTACTAAATCAGCATTAGATGTTTTTAAACTTAGAGCCATATTTGCCACTGATTTTTATTCAAAGCTCCCACAGGCGTCAGTGGAAGATCCATGCATGGAAAAATGGCATAATATGTATCCTAGTTTTATTTATTTCATATGTATACAGCAGTATAAAATAATTTATTACATTTACACTCATTTTACTTATGTATTATTATAGCATTCACAGTAACAAACACTATAGTTAAGATTGAAACTCATCTTTTGTTATAATACCCTGTTTTCACTCACAGATAACTGTCTCAAAAATGTGTTTAGAGCTGAAATTCCCTGCTTACTTTCAGCTCTAGCATGTATGAATGTATTGGAAGTCTGAGTTCCATCATTCAGAAATTTTTGAGTCTCATGTGAAATTTAATATTTTTTGAATGATGAATACAAGATTTTTATGCAACTCAAAAACATCTGGAGAGTAAAACTTCAAACTAAGCATGTGACAACTTTTCAAGAAATAAAAGCAATTTTTCTAATTTTACAAATACTTAAAAAATAACAGTGATTAGAAATACATGCATGCACACTAAAAGTATTAGAATTTTAGTCGTATTATTGCCTGCAATACTCTGGCGGCACCCATCTACCTGCATTCATACAGAATGCTATAATCTAAAACCTATGCCAAGATTTGAGGAAAAAAATACTCTACTGAACAGTTTCACAAATTACTGTATAAGGATTTTGTCTGACTTAGCAGAGGGATGTTTCTTGAAGTACTAACAATATATAAAATAATTTTACTACTCCATGGTGTAAAAAATATGGAATTCCATTATTTTCTGTTTTTCCTTGTTAGAAAGGAACATAAAAGGATGTTAAGTGCAAAGCCTTTACCACTACAAAATTAGACTTGAGAAAGATAAAGAACTCAAGAATTTGTAATATGAAAAATATAAGATTTTTCAGAAAAATCATCAAGTATACCAATATTTTAAGTATTTTTGAGTTCCTTGGGTATCAATAGCACACATAAAAATATGAGGGGGAAAAACACATGCAATGACAAATAACAGTGCTATGATCAGTCAATAACTTAAATACTTTTCTTGATCTTGCTGAACTTTTGCCACACTCTGCCTGAGTAATTGTTTTAAAGATTAACTGAGCTCCAGTAAATAATGTTTAGAAGATAAAATGGTACAATTAATGTACAGTTGCTAAAGATTATGTTGGGAATTGTGAGATTCTTTTTCCTCCTCTTATTGAAGAAGCAAGATAGCTTCTATAATACAGAGAATCTGATGGCAAATTACAACCCAATTAACAAATAAAACAATGAGAAATTAAAATATTTAAATATTCTACTATAGTTCTTAATTTGCAATGTTTGATAAAGGCAGTGCATTTAATATCTTCATAAAATAAAATACACATATTTCCTTAATATTTGCCAAGAAAAGATGATACGCATATCATTGACACTATTATATCTGTGAAGTAATTCTGATGTGATATTTAAATTTGATTTAAGATGATTTCACCAAACTATGTTCACACGTTAAAAATTAGAATTCTACATGTGGATGAAATATTTTCTAAAAATTGTCTTTTGACATACCTTTGAAACATTAAGACACTGTTTCCACAGGAAATTTTTTTTGACTTTGACTGCTCTAAAACTAACCATGTTAACAAGGAGTAAATGACATGATTATTTTTTTCTGAAATAATTTATTGACGAAATACTGTCTAATACGATGGATATTATTCTTTGATGTATATAAAATTATGTAAGATTGGATATTAGAATGACCAGATTAAATAGAAAGCCTATTCTAAAATTCCTTGATATATTAATCTAGTAAATGCTTAATTAGAAACCTTCATTATTTGTTGGTTGCACTTTCCATTTTATAGTCCCCCTCATTGGAAGAAAACCTTTTAACCAACTTACAAGAATCATATCCTTACTCTGTTATAACTTCTAATTTACTTTGGATGCAACAGATAATTGATTAATGACTTAATAATTTAGCATTTTATCCTTAAACAATTCTATTTGTCCCCCAAATTAGGAAGAAGTTCTGGTTTTGGTTTTGTAGATTAATGATATAATTTAAGAACTAAAATGTAAGTTAGTATAACTAGTTACTAGGATATATGAAAATAACTAATACACAAATATATAATATAAAAAGTTGGTTCAAGGGAGATTATATACAATGATATAAAAGGTTAAATAATTAAAGAAAATGTCTTTGAAGTAAATGACTTAATATAATTACTATACATGAAGTGAGTATAATCTTATTTTCAATGCATGCAGTAAGGAAGATGGATGTGGATATTCACCCATGATTGCAAAATGATGCGTGAAACATTTTAATTAAAGCAGAGTGACTCAACAAGAAAATCATTTTCTTGTTAAAAAAAGAATTGGAACAAACAGACTTTTTCCAGTTAAATTATGTATAAACATTTCCTTACTAAAATAGTCTATCTATCATTCAAAATATTAATGTAGTAATGCCAAAGTTTAAGAAAATGTTACTGCTGCACTTACTGAATTTATGTGCTTTTTGTATTACATATGATCTGTTAGCTTCATATATGTTTAAAGAGACTTCAAAAGGCTGGAACATTACATACATTATTTTGATATACAAACTGATTGGAATATGATATATTAATATCTAATTTGATAACAGTCAAATGAGTGATACCAATATATCGCTCTAAATGTACATATCAGGACCTAAGTGTGTGTGTGTGTATATATATATGTATTTTAAAGTTAAATCTAGGGAAAAATTTCCACTTAGGTTACATAAAATTTGATGAAGAACATTTGTCAAATGTTAAGTTTTAGTCTATTCTTTAATAATACAGTGCAGCTCAAACTGTCATTGAATATAAGATCAGTTAAAAATGAAGGAAAGTATTTCAAAACAGGTTTCTAATTTGAACTGGGCAAACATTTTGATATAATGTTGAAGGTCTGATATAATGTTTTGATATAATGTTTTAGAGGGTGAGGGGAGCTGTGACAATTCTGCTTTTTGCTTGAAAGATTATCTTATATTCTCTGATTTTTCTTCCTCTCTCGAATGTGTTCTAACAAGCCATAAACAACAGTAGAAAAAATATATAAAAGAAAGGAAAGTGCATCTTACTAAATTTAATAATTAATATTGTTGACATAAAAGTAAAAGGCAAGCTTAACTTTTGAAGGCTGACTCATGAAGAAATTTTTCATTAATCAAACACTGACTACATTTAAGCTATAAAATTTTCACATGGAATACTGAAACAATAATGTACCATGATTCTATCTCTAAATTTATTTTAAATTTAGAGATCTTTCATATTTTATAGTTATTCTTCACCAGTTCAGATGTTTCTATATCTCTATATATTCATATAGAGTTGTAGATTTTATATTCATGTGTAATTAAGTCACAAAACTATGTAAAACTATGTAAAATAAAATTCTGTGTGAGTGATATGACTGATGACTTCTTAAAATAGTAATCTTCAATTACATATTTTACATCACAAAATGTACAGACACCCAGTTTTTTTCTAACAACAAATACAGGTGAATTTATCGATTTTTTATAAAAGCTTTAAGTGATTCTAAATTCAAAGCCATAGAAATAGAATCAGACTTATGCAGATTGTTAGATAGCTTGATAGTACATAGTCAGTGCTCTGTCTGATAACATCAATAGCTACATCTTTGGCATTGAAAATTCAATATGAGTTTTTGACAAAATTTTGTAGCTTAGAGCATCATTTGCTTTTAAACAAGGAAAAACAGGGTTGAGTAAGATGAAAATTGGGAGAAAACTATTAATGATTTTTTCTTAGTAAGTTTGTCTTTGGGACCCTGAATTACCTTTTATTTTATTGTATGATGTGGACTGTATGCATCCATTTAAAAACCAACTGAGTTGTACCACATTTTAGGAAAATTATATAATATAATATATATATTTTATATTTATTTAGAAGCTTTGAAATAGTACAGTAAACACTTTGCAACACGGTGTATAAACTACAGAATGTCTTTGATATTTTGTGGGTCTTCAGAATACAACATTTTTTATAACCCACAGGTGAAAAGAACATAATCACAATTTCTCTTGTAAAGTTGGAATAGTTTGGGGAACACTTGATCACACAAAAATAATATAAAACAGTCAAGTTTAAAACAGTGATATTGCATTTATAATGCACAAATTTCCTTTATCTTTATGACTGGCTTCTCGTGGTGAATATAAACATCTAAAGGGCTCAGTGACATTTGGAGAGAGAAAGATAGATAGTGCTGTAAACAGGCACACACTGATCGGGGAGGCAAAATCAGTTGCCTCTAAAGTTTCTACAGTTCTGCACATTTCAACTCATTTCTCAGGCCTGCTGAGAGCAATTAGGTCCTATAATCGGCCATGATGACTCCGCCCGAAATCTAATACTCAGTTACACATGACTAACTGGATGGCCAAGATAATGAAGTTGAAAAGTTGATGCTTTTGTTGGTCGACTTTGTGCAAATCATGCTGCTTCAGGTAAGTCCTGTAGAATTGACTAGCATATCCTTTTCCGTGCTGTGAAAAAGAAAGAAAAATACTCTAAGAAAAAGAGGTTGACTTTTGGAGTTTAGAATTACACGTTATTGTAAAAGAAAGAATACAATTAGAAACTAGTTGTACCCTCATACCAAACACATGTTGTGTCAAACTTTTGCACTGCTAGTAGTCACAGCCATTCTGTTGTTTGGTATTCTGGGAATGATAATTTTGATATTCTTATAAATTAGTTTTGCATGGGAAATGTATATTTTATATACCAAAGATGAAATTTGTGAAGATTAACTTTTTAAAGTTATCTAAATAAAACAATCCCTACACTTCACTATTTATGCACAGAGTATAGAAAAAAATGTGTGGCCCTTACATTTCTAGAAAAAGTTTCTAGCAACATCTATAAATAACTTGTTTTACATTTAATTTCATAAACTATCAAATATATATGTTAAACCAATATTCATTACAGAAACCTGTACCAGAAAGTGTTTATGTAGTTAAATAATTTAAAGATGACTCACATTTTCTAGGTTTATTTAATCTCATTTATAAAATTTTAAAACCAAGTATTTTTATGGCCCATACATTTTTTTAAAGTATTCTTACTTATAAGAATCATTTTTCTCATAAAGGAATTAATAAAGGCAAAGGGGAGAAAGATATTATCAAATTTGCTCCAGTTGTATAAAATATATGAAATTACAAAGTAGAATGCCCAGATTTGATTGCCCAGATTTCATAATTTTAATTATTTTGTTTATTTGTAATGATAAATAACATTTCTTCCCTTATCCATAAACTTTGTAATATTTGACCATAAACACAATGAGAGCAGAAGTTGTATCATATCTATCAGTATCTGGCACATAACAGACATATAACAAAAATGTGCTGAAAATAAAGCTAATCGAATTTAGATTAAATTTTCATATATCTCATTAAAAGTTACAAAGTACCTTAAATAGCAAAACAATTATTTTAATCTCATAAATGGTTGCTTTTTTAAAACAAAGATAAGATCACATTGATCTTCTCAACCTTATTCTCTGGTATTTCAACTCATTTCACGACTATCTAATTATCTATTTATCCTAATTTATTTTTCCTCAAAATCTCAGTTTCTGACCATGAAACAGTTCTTTACTAGTTCACCATTTAGCAGGCACATCAATTAAAACCATAGCAGTCGGCCGGATGTGGTGGCTCTCGTCTGTAATCCCAGCAATTTGGAAGGCCAAGGTGGGTGGGTCACTTGAGGTCAGGAGTTTGAAACCAGCCTGGCCAACATGGTGAATCCCTGTCTCTACTAAAAGTACAAAATATTAGCCTGGCGTGGTGGTGGGCGCCTATAATCCCAGCTACTTGGGAGGCTGAGGCAGGAGAATTGCTTGATCCCAGGAGGCAGAGGTTGCAGTGAGCCCAGATCATGCCATTGCACTCCAGCCTGTGAGACAAAAGTGAAACTCCATCTCAAAAAAAAACAACAAAAAAAACCCCATAGCAGTCGGGCACCATCATCAACAGAAATGAAAGTGAAAATCTACATGTATTGTGTAGTATAATAACTAGTATTGAAAGAATCAGAACATATTTTGTAATATATGATATCAATAAGTATAAAATGAATTTGATACAATATATGGTAGCCATTATAACCAGGTCATAACATTCCAGAGAATATTCTACGAGTAAATGGAATTATTATTTTAATAGAATGAAATCCTATTTTTCTGTGTCCTTGAGTTCAAACTGTTTCATGAGAAACTTATATGTGAAATAATTCAATTAAATTTGTTTACACCAATCAGAATTGAAAATTATTCAATAAATTAGAATAGTGAAACCACAGAAGTCCAAGTTTATAAAATAAATCAGAGCAAATAATTAGGGTCACCAAATAATTTGTTGTCCAAACTGGACCCACTGGTGAGTGAAAAGAAACACTATTATTAATTACAAAAGATGTTGTGCTTTCTGGACAACCCAGGAAAATATTGTCACCTACAAATAATATTACTTCTTTCAAAATAAGCTAGGTTGGGGCCTTTCCTGTTAATAGTAAAAATCAGAAAATGTTGATTTAGAGGAAATATTCTTTTCTTAGTTCAAGAACAAAAGAAACTCAGGAGTGACCTATAGTCAACCTATAAACTAATTCATTATGTCAAAAAACTAATATACTGAAAAAGTACATTTTAGTATAAATTCAGAAAGTAGCCAACCTGGCATATGTTTAGAGTAATAAAATATCATTTCTAGTTCTTATGGCTTAAAAGCCATTAACATAAATATTATATGTTCACTTGATTTACATAGGATACAAACAGAAATTGTTTCTTTTTAATAAAAGAAATTATTAAAATGGTTCACAGTTTTAAGAACACAGAAGCTTAACACACATTATACTCAATATCTTAAATATAAACATAAACTTAAAAGATATCTGTTAATTGCTGCTTAGAGTTACGTGTTTTCTTTTTTAAAGTTCACCTATTGTACTTGTTGTCTGAATAATATAATCACCTTTTATTAAATTTACTTCCTCCCACCTATGCGTTAATTCAGTAATGCAGATTTGGATAGGACAAATACAGGATCTGAACTTAGATCTGATCTAAGTTCTGAAGGTCAGAACTAATTAGATTGAGGAAGGAAGATTTCCTCCATGTCAGAAGCTAATCTTACATTTATGAAGAGTTATCCCTCAGTGTCTGTGAGGGCCTGTTTCCAGGTTGCCCCCAAAATCGGAGGATGCTCAAGTCCCTTATAAATGGCCTGTAGTGTATGCATATATCCTATGCATGTCCTCCTAAACATGTTAAATTATCAGGTTACTTACAACATCTAATATAATGCCTAATACCAGGCACATCACTTCATTCACATAAATTCAAGGTAGTACTCCGTGCATGGCAAATTCAAGTTTTGCTTTTTGAAACTTTGTGGGACTTTTTCCCAAATATTTTTAATCCACAGTTGATTGAATCCACGGACAAGGAGCCCAAGGATACAGAGGAGCCAAAAATCCTGCCAACCTAGAAATGGTTTATACTATTACTAAAGTTTTAGTCACACCCGCTTTATTTCAAACCTTTTAAGAGTTGAGTTTAAACACTGAATAACTATTATTCTTGGCTGGGCACGGTGGCTCACGCCTGTAATTCCAACATTTTGGGAGGTCGAGGCGAGTGGATCACTTGAGCCCAGGAGTTTGAGAATAGCCTGACCAACATGTCGAAAGCCCGTCTCTACTAGAAATACAAAAGTTAGCAGGGTTTAGTGGCACAGGCCTGTAATCCCAGCTACTCCGGAGGCTGAGGAACAAGAATCACTTGAATCTGTGAAGTGGAGGGAGGTTGCAATGAACTGAGATCCTGCCACTGCACTCCAGCCTAGGAGACAGAGCAAGGCTCTGCCTCAAAAAACAAACAAAACCTATTATTCTTTTAGAGTTGCATGGGCTAATGTTGGACAAGTAGCAAGCAAACATTATCTGACCCTCCCCACAAAAAAATATTAATTGATGACATATTAGAGCCAGTACCAGGACAATTATTCCAGTGTTAAGTAACATGGCTATACATTTGCTGATGCATTTTAGGTTCAACAGAGTGAGTCAAATACACAGAGAATCTCTATGCTTTCTAATATGTTCTATGTATGTTTTGGAATTATCAAAGCATACTCGGAGAATTTCTTTTTCTTTTTATTTCACAAAAGCATTTTTTTCTTGTGATGCATCAGCATGTAGGGAATGGTCACTTGACAGGTAAGAAGGTTTTATTTTCAATTAAATGAAATCAGAAGTAATAGGAAAAGGACTGTGTTCCTTCTTAATTTTATTCATTTAGTGCATTTATTCTCCATAGTGAGTCATAAATGCTAGATTAAGACACTTACCTTAATATCTAAACTACAGGTGAAAATGTATCCTTAACGCAAAAGAGATTCTCAAATATCTACCTTCTCATAACTTAGCACAGATATAATTTTTAATAAAAGTTCCATGGTATATATTTTTCTTTATATTGTGGAATCCTATTTTTGCCCTTTATAATTTGCAACTGATATTAAGCTATGAGAAAAATTAAATACTTAAACAAATTAAAATTTTAAGGTATTAAATTGACTAATGACAAGACAAATGACTGTCACATGTATGTTGCAGAAATAACTGTAAAATGGTCAGTACTGATATACTGTTCATTGCATGTAATTGCCTGGTAAAAATTATTTTATATTATACATTAAAATAACAATTTAATAAATTGAATATTCACATGGTCAAACTTGCAAACGAGGAAAGAAAATACCCTTTATACTTTATGATTATATAAACCACAAAAATTAAAGCAATACATTAAGTTTATGAAATAATCTATTTCTGCAATTTAAAGAAAGGACACCCTTCGAATATCCCTGATGCCTGAGACTCTCCACTACAGTGAAAAATTTCCAGAGGCTGAGATCAGTAACCTACTCCAGAGCTTATTCAAGTGTTCTGTAAGCCTCATCATCAGGACACTTCTTTACATATAAATGCATGTAGCGTACAAGAACTTGAACAAATTACTCCCTGGGGACGTCAGAAATATCTGCTCTCTGCTCTATGTAAAAGCACATCACACACTTCAGGATAGTTTTAAAGTGAGCCTCCATTAGAAATTTGTACAGTTAAACAATCCATTTCTTAACTTTCCTCTGTCTTATTCTTGAGCCACGTTTAACGGTTCCCTTTAAAATACTTTTGAATTTTTTTTTTCAGTTTAACCTTATATCCAGAAATGAGCACAGTAGTGTTAACTATTGAAAGAGGGTAACTGCTTGATTTTTCACTTGCCTTCCATTTGAACACTCATATTTGCTTTTATTTTTGAAAATATAGTTGTATATTGTTTGGATTTTAAGTCATATCTTTATCTCCCCAAAAATTATGAATAGATGAAATTCTAAATTTAAAAATATATATTTTTATATTTATTTATATGTGTAAATATATAAATATATACGTATCTAAATGGAAAAGTTAAAAATGATTACTCTGTTTTTAGATATCTTCCTCAAATCAATTCAAATAATATTCAAAGTGTTTTGTCTATAGAAGTTAATATACTATCACTAGTTTTTGTTGTAGTTAAAAGCACTCTTCATTCATATAATTAATTAGAAGTATTATTAAATCAAACAAAATTGAGTTACTATAACTGCATCTATTCTCTTAATAATATGAGAGGTAGTTGACATAGTTGCAGTAGTCCATTGGGTAGATATTTCCTGGTGAAACAGTTGTAAATGTACTATTGCCTTGTAAGAAGGTAGTTCTCATGTGTAAATATATATATTTACACATATAATATATACAAAAGATTTTATATATATAATATATAAATACATGTAAATAAATATAAATATATATTTATATATTATATATAAATATATGTAAATAAATATAAATAACTTATTTATTTATATTTATATATAATAAAACCTGTTTATGTATTTATTTTTGAGACACAGTCTTGCTCTGGTGTGCAGTGGTGTGATCCCGGCTCACTGCAACCTCAGCTTCCTGGGTTCAGGCAATTCTTCTGTCTCAGACTACCAAGTAGCTGGGATACAGTTGCGCACCACCACGCCAGGCTAATTTTTGTAGTTTTAGTAGAGATGGGGTTTCACCATGTTGCCCAGGCTGGTCTCGAAGTTCTGGCCTCAAATTATCTGCTCACCTCGGCCTCCCAAAGTCCTGGGATTATAGGCATGAGCCACTGTGCCTCGCCAAACTAGGGTTCTTAATTTTAATTCAGAAGGTTCATACTCTCTTAGATTAAGTTTGCTTTTTTCCTTTCATCAGACAGAATGCTTTAATGCTTTTTTATTCTATTTTGACAGAGATAAGGGATTATAGAACATAGGTGGAAAACAGGAGTTTGGAGATGGTAGTATTATAATATCTACTATATGTAAACCTTATTAGTCTTTTAGAAAGCAAATCTTGTAAAATAAATGACTCAAACAAAGCTTTAGACCATTAATGTAAGAAATACATAGTAAAGGCAGGTATTTATTTTTATTTTATGTGTATATCAAATACTTACAACATAGTTTGCAATTAATAGTTATTAAATTAAAATTTAAATCCAGGGTTATTTAAAAATAAGAAATTGACAAACACAGTTTTGTGAAATAGAAATATACATCAATGAATGAATAAAATGTATAATTTCAAATAGAAGAGAGAAGCATGTTGAGCACAATGATTGTCTCACAGA
The DNA here is from genome assembly GCF_006542625.1 of Nomascus leucogenys. Classification (NCBI taxonomy): domain Eukaryota; kingdom Metazoa; phylum Chordata; class Mammalia; order Primates; family Hylobatidae; genus Nomascus; species Nomascus leucogenys. Next base: position 23,177,040 of record NC_044387.1, read on the forward strand.
CATTCTCGTTCTAGCAACTCTGGCACCCTTAAATAGTTGGCCATCTCTCCTAAAATTCTAATGTTACCATTGTGAAATAGACTATTTACAACTTCAAGCTATAAATTAGAAATGGATCCATCCTAATTTTCTGACCTAGCAGAGTGTGTGCAATGAATAAATTTATTTCATTATCTGGGAGATACCTTCCAAATCAAGTAGAGTTGATATACTGTGAAAGGCCCTAAATTTACTACCAAGAGAATTTCAGAAATTAGTATTGATCAGTGTTTATTTTTAAACCAAATTTCATTGCTATGCAAAGGACTTAACAGCTTTAAAAATAGGAGCTTTTATTTGTCCAAAAGTGTACTCCACAAATACAATGGTATACAATTACCCTCACGTAGCTTTGTATGACAAAGTGAATCCACTGAAACATTACAGATATTTTTTCCAGATAGAAGATCAGTAGGCACTGAGAAATTTCCATATATGTGTATGTACATGCATATATGTGTATGTGTAAATCAAAACTACCTTCTCATAAGGCAATAGTACATTTACAACTGTTTCACCAGGAAATATCTATCCAGTGGATTACTGCAACTATGTCAACTGCCTCTCATATTATTAAGAGAATAGTTATAGTAACTCAATTTTGTTTGATTAAATAATACTTCTAATTAATTATATGAATGAAGAGTGCTTTTAACTATGACAAAAACTAGTGATAGTGTATTAACTCCTATAGACAAAACACTTTGAATGTTATTATTTGAGTTGATTTGAGGAAGATATCTATAAACACAGAGTAATCATTTTTAACTTTTCCATTTAGATACAAGAATTGTCAGTACTCTAAAGATCTACTTTTGAAACTCTAAAAAATTAAACTTTTAAATTAAAATATTTGTTTAAAAAAAAGCCAAGACAATGTACTAGCATAGAATTTTGTAAAATGTTCTTGAACTTAGTTCAAATTTCTCTAAAAATGTGAAAAATTATGTTTTAGAAGCATAATAAATTTTCCCTCAGGAGAAAATAACAGGATATGACCCTAACCTGGGTACTTTGGCCACCATACCAGGCTCTATTTGACAAACAGAACACCATAGCCCAATTAGTATCTCAAAGTAAAGTTTGGAGACTGAATTATTTTTCACATGTTCTGACCCTATGCTGGTGTATATTTAGGAAATGTAAATATAACTTATCTTTCTCTGCATGTTTATAATATCATTGAAAATTTTTCCGGAATTCTTCATCACAGTCCACTAAAATATGGAAATTGTGATTTGTTCCAGAAATATTTGAAAATAGCATTGTTTACATTATCAATGAAGTATCCTTAAAATTTATTTTGAAGACAATTCACTGAGTTATATCTTACTTTAATAATAACAAATGATAGTTTCATTTAAGTTACTTTATCAGTACTGTGTGTATCTGAAATTCCAACAAAATTTCCATACTTAAAAAAATACACAATTCTTTTTTTTGAGAAGTACAGAGCTGATAATATTTAGTGACATTTAGACACTTACTTTTCAAGCGTTTTCCTTCAAAACAATATTATAAGAAGACTAAATTAGCACCTTTCCTGTGAGGTTGAAGTTAGCATTGATTTTCAAAACAGAAGGCGTGAAAATGCTGAATGGGATTGGTCATTCCTAACTACAGGAATGCTGTGCTTGTATAAACCTATTTGCACCTACTATATCACAATATTTACTCCAACTACTTGTGATGTGCACAACTTCATCATCTTTTATATGAAAATCAAGTATAAATTCCAGCAATGTAAGATGAGAAAAAAATACAAGTAAATAATAAGACCTTCATTAAAAAATATATAGCCATGTAGCTAATGTATTAACCATCAATAACCTATTTAAAAAAGGGTAAAGTTTCAAAATAATTTAACCACAACCCAACAGATCTAAGAAATGTAAACAATTGGAAGCTCTGGATTGGTAAATATTTCTAAACAGCCTATTCAAACATATGTTCAAAGAAGACACAACACATACAACTTAGAAACAGTGGGTAAATGTATGGCTATTTACATACTTGAGGATCAGATTTCCCCTAACATAATTCAGTTACTTCTATGTCAAGGCAAATAGAAGGTTAAAAGCAGGAAGGGCAGACTAAGAAGGAGGTTAAAAATGTTCACACACTGAAAACTGGCCACAGAGAAGAGATACAGAAAAAACAACCCTGCACTAAAGCACCAAGACTATACGTTCTGATAACCCCTTGAGTTGGGTTGCCAGAAAAAATACAGAGTGCTCAATAATCTTTGAATTTCAGATAAACAATGAATAATTTTTAGTAGCTGTATGTCCCATAGAATATTTGGGTGCTAAGTATTTTTTATTTCTTAAGTCTGGCAATGCTGTCCTCAGGGCATCTAATTCATGATAGCACAGATGACACTACCTACCACTAAAGTCAAAAAAAAGTTGCATTGCGTTTTTAAATTATAATATAGGACTAGTTCGTATAAAAAGTTATCTATATATTTCCATCAAAATAATTTAAAATTAAGGCATGAGAGTTCAGAAAGAGATAAAAAAATTATCTAGAATATAAATTTTTAGTTAATGACTAATTGTCTGATTATTTTATAATCTTAACTGTTAAATTATTTCTTTCTATTATGATTGCATTTTGCCCCTGTTTTTTGAGTAAAATTTTTGTTTTTGTGAGATGGATATAGCATATTAAATAAATATTATTTCTTCTTGGCATAGTAGGTATAATTTTTAATTGCCTATCCTAAAATGAAGGCCTGGGTACATACTTTAGCTTTAGTTATACTCTAGAAACCCATTAAACCACCTCTTTTTCTTCCTTTCAATTTACCCTGTCATCAGATAATTAGAGATTTGAAAACTGATAAGCAATGAATTAAACTTAGCTTTAAAAATATCACAAAAATGCTAAATTATTGAAACAAGATAATATCATGCTTGTTAAAGGTTAAAATTTATTTAATTAATTCTAATTAGATGCCAAGATTTAGATCCTTAAATCATTATGTTACTTTTGAAAACTTTAAACTTGGTGTTGAATTAGAGATCATCTTAATTGTTATAAACATTTAATTACATAGTGAAGTAAAAATGTTGCATTTATATTTACTATTTATGCAAAGTATTACAATAAATTTAAATAAAAGTTCAAATTTTAATTAATCAATCTTTCTTGGGGCCAGTAAAGAATTCTGGTTAAAAAGTTTTGAAAATGTATACTTACATATATGCATTATCATTAAACTATCACAAGTGTACAAAACTACCTACATATCTCATAATAATGTTCTCGTAAAGAAAGCAAAATTCTTCAACATGATATTAAAAAAACAGCATCTGATGTACCCATTCATTACTACAATGCCATAAAACAAATATAACTTATATAATAATGACGATAAGTAAGAATGCCATATACATACAAACTGTTAACATAAAAACTTCAGAAACCTAAAGGAAAAGTCAGATGAATTGCCTCCAGCCATAGTCCAGTACTATCAACAACCTCCTGTTCATAATATTATACATATCCACAATGGCTCACCCTTTATATTTAAGATTATCTTATATTTACTTAGTGTTTACATATACGTTTTCCAATGATACGTGGCAGACAATTGAAAAGAAAATAGCTTAGTGAAATTAGCAGGGAGTGATGGTGAAACATGAGCTTCAAGGAGTTGTGAAAGACAAAGTGATATACCGGAAGAAAGAATAAAAGAACTAGCATAGTTAAAGCTAGAATAAAAACAGAAAATTATGAAAATTTGAAAGAAGATAAAATACAGTGGAGATTACTTAGAACTGGAAATGGTTAAGATTTTTTGTTGTTTTAGTTTGCTTTTTTTAATGTCATTCAGAGACTACTGTAATTTTATTATTTATCTAAGTCAGAGTAGAGGCCTAGACAAACTATCTTGAAGAAAAAAGAATTGCACCTCATTTCCATTCAGAATATTTCATTTATTGACTCACTGATGTAGTCTATAAGCATTTATGAGATCTACTTTGTTCCAGACACAGTTATGGAACATGGCACCCTTAAATGGAGCAAATGATTCAGCTCTAAAAGATTTTACAGTCCAGTGGACCAACAATTGTTTCACAAAATATTCTAAAGACAGCAATTATGTATGAGAATCTATAAGAAGTTACAGTTAGAGTGTCTGTATCTCAGTGTCTGAGAAGTCTTCTCATTAGAAGTAAAATAAATTGAATCTTGATTGATGAGTAAGAGACGGTCATGCAGATGAATGGAGAGAAAAGCGGGTTTTCAGATGAGAGAGGATGCCAGAACAGAATGTATAAACACACAAGGGCTTGAGAAAAAGTATCTATGAAGAAGCTGACAAATTATTAAATGACGTGAAACAGAAATGTAGGCAGAGCTTAAGTATAAAAGTCTTTAAAAACTGGAATAAGTATGAACGTTACTGTGGCTTCAACAGAGAGTCTCAAAAATGTGTTAAGAGAATATGAGTCAAATGTTTTGGAGAAATAGTCTAATTAGTTAATATTAAAAGCTAGATAGTAAAAGAGAGGAGTCCTCATTGATTTTGGTAAGCTAGTCAGAAAGGCCTGGATTTGAGGAACCCAAAGTATACGCCTGCTTTCTCACAGAGCCCAGTGGGAGAACTCAGGGTTAATACTTTCCATATCTGGAAGTAGTTTGCATTCCATTACTCTAAATCTTCAGAATGTAACAAAACACTGCACTCAAAAAGACTGCCTGGCTACTTTGTGGCCAACTCAATTCTAAGGATGACTGTGAAAGGAAAAAAGTGATGAAATGAGATGCTTAAAGAAGGGATTCCATGCCACTATCTCAAGCCTCGGGTAGTGTCCACAGCAACAAAATTTAGGAAACCTATAAAAGAGTACAGGAATTTTTTTCCATAACATTCAATGAAGAAAAAATAAGGTACATAATGATCACAGACTAATATTGAATTCACTTTATAACTGTGAGACTGAAACTTTTTAAAATAAATAATTGCTTCTAGGTTTCTTCTTTCATAGAGAGACACTCACAAGTAAACCTTACCCTAGGAAGATCTCATCTGCAACTCACAGAATTAGTGAAGACACATGGATAATTTGAATTATAGCATTTCAAATAACATATTTCAAGTGATTAAAAGTAACATACATTTGATTAAATCTTTCCTATGCAAAAATAACCCCTGCTACATTTCAATTTACCAGTATTTTAAGTTATCATCTTTCCTCATGTCTATTTTTTGCTTCCAAAAATTTTAATTAAAAAAAAAAAAGTACAGGCAGGGTGGCTCATGTCTGTAATCCCAGCACTTTGGGAGGCCGAGGCAGACCGATCACCTGAGGTCGGGAGCTCGAGACCAGCCTGACCAACATGGAGAAACCCCGTTTCTACTAAATATACAAAATTAGCCGGTCTTGGTGGTGCATGCCTGTAATCCCAGCTACTCAGGAGGCTGAGGCAGGAGAATCGCTTGAACCCGGCAGGCAGAGGTTGCAGTGAGCCAAAATAGTGCCATTGCACTCTAGCCTGGGCAACAAGAGTGAAACTCCATCTCAAAATAATAATAATAATAATAAAAAGAAAGCACACTGGCTTTTTGTGCTGTCTCAATAAATGCTAACTACTATTACTTTTGGTATAATTATTCAAAACCTGTCTTGGTCTATCCAAAACAACTTTCAAATCTTAACCTTCACTATACCTCTGGATATATCTGATAGATTGGACAAGTTAGAATATTTACTTCTCCAATTTATTATTTGCTCTCTAATTCTGCATTTTGGTTCATGCACCTTCCTGCTCCTAGAATGCCCTTGGTCTCTATCCATTAAAAATCACACAGATAGTGCTTGAATTGTGGCCCCAAAGTGAGCTCTACAAATTCTTCCTTGATTACACTGTAAGGAGTCTTTCCCAAAGATAGTCAAAGATATTTTATTCTAATAAATTAAATATCACATTCCTCTATTAATGCGATGAGAAACGTATAGACTCATTGAAAACTAGTGCATTTTGATAAGAGGAAAATGCTTAATTGCAGATGACTATGGCAATTGCATTCACAAGCATATTAGATTAAAAAACAATTACATTTGTTTAATATTTAATTTCTTCCATTGCTAGAAATAGCAATGTTAAATGCAAGAGCCTTATCATTGTATAAAAAATGAGAAATTTTTCTTTTCATATGAGAAATAGACATAAATGAGAATGATTCTGAAATGAAATTGGGCACTAAAACTTAGCTGTTAGGTCTCGTTATTTGGGCAAAATAGTGATGTACATGCAAAACCGATGTAGAAGTTAGAAGACAGAAACACATAGAATCAAAAAAACATGAGAATTACACATAGAATCAAAAAAACATGAGAATTACACAGAGAGCCCAATGAATAAACTATAAGCTGAGACTAAAGTTTGGGTGGTTTCTTAGGTGTTTTTTCAAAGGGGTTTGTGACACTATTTGTTAGTTCTGTATCACTTTGAAAGACAAAGGTACAAAAATACAAATAGAAAGCTGATTGAGAGAATCAGGTTTATTAGATAATAAGATTTTAGAGAAGAACAAAGGAGGCAAAAGTATCCCTAGGCTTTTATGTGTTCAAATATTGATCTGTGACAGATATATATATATATATATATATTTGGTATATGTTACAGAAAGACGTAATTTTTCATATTAACAGATGGCTTTCATTTACTTTGATCATTTTAGGGCATCTGTCTTTTACACAGGGCTATCAGAACTCTCTAGGAAAACAATATTTTGTATAAGGCTAGAATTTGCACCAATATGCCAATACAATTCTCTAAACATAGATGAGTCAAATTTTATATGGTCATTGATTTTCATTATTTTAATTTTTTTGCCTGAGCAAATAGAAACCCTTTATTTTTCTACAATTATCAAATATAACATGCTACTTCCTATGCTGAAATAAAAATCTGTTGCTTGAAAAATGAGTACTCTTCAGACAATTTTCACTGTTGTACATAACCAAGTATCTTTACTTACTGTAAGCATACAAGTTAAGTAAAATAATGAGAATATGAACTTTTAAAAGTTATAATCATGCTTTGTGATTAACACATGAAATAAACAAAGCTTAATGTTTGCTGAGCATCATGTATTTGGTTCTATAATATCTGTTCCATTGTTTTCTTGGATGGAACAGAAAAATAGGGAGACTGTACTTTTAAAACATGTATTATGTCAAAGAATATATATACTGCAGATGTAAAATAGTGATATATTGTGGAAAGAACATTTGGAGTCTGATTTTTCTCTGGGAGTAAAAGAGAGCATAAATTAGTTCTATTTAAGCCCAGAATTGTAATTTTGTCCATACTCATGCTGATGTCATTGTTCCAATTTTAACTGAATATATGGTTGCCTTGAACACTTAATGAGTGCTTCTTTTGGGCAGGCACTCACTGCTTTAAATATGTTAAATAATTTAATTTCCACAGTGAGCTTTGGAGGATGCATGTCACAGATGGGGAAAAGGAATTATAGGAAGGTTAAAGAAAATAGAGAGGTCCCACAGCTAGTATCTGGCTGGGTCAGTAGTTGAAACCTGGCTGACTGATCCCATAACTGGTGCTCTTCACCACATTGCTTCTCTGATGCAAGAACATGTACAAAGGTCACTCATAAATCCATAGTAGGCTATAAGTTCAAAGAAGGTAAAGGCATACTTGGAGAACAAAATAAAAATGGTATCTTCTAAAATTAAAAGTTACAAGTTATAATAAAGTCAAAATGGTAAAATTAGTGATGCTTACGGAAAACCTATTCTGAAAGCAGTAAGAACAGGGTATGTTTCAAGCATGTATTTACTAAGTATACCACATCCAACCAGGTGAGCAGGTTGTGCTTCAGGCACATTTTAAAGCTGAAAACTTTTCAGGAGTAATCCAATATGCCCAAGGTTGGTTTATTCATTGCCAAAAATCTCAAAGGAAGAACTGATTTGCATAAAGTTTGGAGAAGGGAAGGAGGATACAATCATTCAAAACACTTTTTCATTTTTTCGTGTTTTGCATTTTTCAGTGTTTCCAGGATGACCCAGAGCATATCACACTGAGATAATCTGATTGGAATATTTTTATTTGTGCAGTAGGTACAGATCACTTAACATCAAACGAGGATGCATTGGGCTATGTGTGGTCACTAGCAATTAAGTTGATCTAATTCCCTTTACATTATCAACCAGAATTCTGATAGTATTTTTATTTTTCCTATGGAGATCTCTTAAGAGTATTTCAGTTTATTTGGCTATTATATTGGTATTTTAAATTAAGATAATAATCTTATTTCCATATATCAGCCTGTGATGAGTTCATGAAACATAAGCATTTTCCTATACTCCAGGCCATGAGAACATTTATATAATCTAGTTCTAGGCCAAACAAAACTGAAGACCACTGTGCTTGGAAAACAGTTGTGCCCAACAATGAGTTTTCTTGAATGTGGGTCACACTGTTCTTGTCAGTAGCTTGAGAAGACTTGCTTAAAGCAGTTGGTTAAAAAGTTTTTACAGTTTTAAATTGTTATGGTGCTTCTTTACAATAAATACTACTACTAAAAATAATAGGGCCAATTGATGTCCCTTTGAAATTAGAGAGGAAAGTAAGTTAAATGAGAAGAAACTTAAAAGATTAGAAAAAAGAACACAGACTTAAAATTAACTTCAAAACAATACGATATGCCTTTGTAACTACTTTAGGTGTTTCCTTGAAAAAAATAAAGGTAATCTTTCTCTATATTGGATATATAAGCACACTTTTTATAAGCATTATGAAAACAATTTCTATAAAAATTACTACAAAGAAAATGATTTACATTATCAAGGAATATGTTACTAGATTTCAAGCTCAATTTTAACTGTGAGAGACAAATATTAAATTATTCAATGTTAAGTATTTTCTAAAAATAATTCTAATATGAGCCTGAATTTTTAATGTTTGTAATAATTTCCATAGGAGTTAATATTATGTTGTTATAACTTGGGAAATAATTATCTTCACATCACTCCATAATATAACTTAAAAGTATAGATTTCCTCAATCATTAGCTTAATTCAAGCTCTAAGAAGTTAGAATTCACTCCAATCCATCAAAAAAGGCATTTCTAAATTGTCTAATACCAGTCATTTTGCCTATATAAAATTATGTATACTTATATAATAATATAAAAATTCATAAATTGATTCTAAAATTATTTACTATAGCCTATTTCACAGGACATACTGTGATCCTTGACAGAAGAGAACTGTCACCTTGTAACAATTTACAAAAGTGATGTATTTATTTTGTCTTATTTCATTTATTCGTGCCTGTAAAATGGACACTCAGTAGGTAGTTATTTCTGTTATTATTAAATTTAGTATTAATGTTTAGCCAACATAAGTTTTCCATTTGATTATTTTCTCTTTCATTTTATTTTTCTGAAGTGTATGACTAATTCATGCTTCCACATTACCAAGCTAGGATGTATTATAATTTAATCTCCAAATATCAACCCCAGATAGAATAATTATATATGGCATATAAGATTTGCTTGCTATATCTTCCAAAGTGATGAAGAAAGCATGTATTACTTCTAGGTTTAAGGGTAGTAGGCAATTATGACTTTGGATGATTAATAATAGATGTTTCATTTTTATTTAATTGTCAGCTGTTCTATACTAACTGTCATCATGGATTGCCTTAAACTTGAATAGAGGATGATGTGAAACCAAAAGTGAAAATTCTCATTAAAGCCAATGTAGTAAAGAGAAGACGCAATATTAGACAAGGTTAAGATATTTATCATCTAGAGTCAACTGACTTCATTGTATAATAATAGCTTAATGTGTAAGCTATTATTACATACAATATGAAGTTTTAAACCTGAGAGTTATGATGCATACTTTTTAATATACACAATCTATGGTATTTATTAGATGTGTATATATTTGACATTTTCATCCTCAGCATTTATACTCTATGCATCTCCCCAAATCTCTTTCTAAAACTACAATATCTTTGTTCCTGGACATTTCATTCACCATTGCAATTCAACATGTGAGATGAGAAAAAAAGAAAAAAAGACTTTGAGAAACTAAGTTTTTTTCCTCTAAAAAATTCCAAAGAAAGAAAAATAAAAAGTCATTCCCAGAGAAACAGGAAGGGAGGGAAATGAAACAATGCTTTTTCAATTGTCTCTTCTTCATCTTCAAGTAAATTGAACTTTTCCCTCCTTTGCCAGATGCAGATGAGGAAAGGCATTTCATGGGAAAATACAATGCAGGGCTAGAACGTGGTATTTCACCAAATCACAGATGGCATATGCATATGTATATCGTTTATAAAGCTTTCTAGGTAAAATGTTTCCATATCCCTCAGGAGGAAGAACCGATGTCAAGGTTAGGATATTTCCTGTAATGTGTAATTTAAATCTCACAGGAGCTATATAGATACATTTCCTCTTTTCTGCTCTCCATAAAGACAGATTAACTGATTACCATCTTATCTGTGTAGCATTTGGTTAAATACTTAACATTTATTATGTCACCTCTGTACTTTTCCTCTCAATTCACAATTCCTTGAGCCATTTAAACTTTCTTCAGATATGCCATTTCCCAAAATGTTAATCTCTTTACTCTATTTACAATTTCCTTTAAGCATCATAGTCCACAATTTGTCACAATCTTCTAATCTGCGTTCAAGGAAAAATGAAATACAAACATCTCAATTTTTCTACTTTTTTGCTATTAGATGGTATTCAAGTTAATATATTTAAATACTTGTTTCTATAAAAGCCAAAAAACACATGAAGAAATGCTCATCATCACTGGCCATCAGAGAAATGCAAATCAAAACCACAGTGAGATACCATGTCACACCAGTTAGAATGGCCATCATTAAAACGTCAGGAAACAACAGGTGCTGGAGAGGATGTGGAGAAATAGGAACACTTTGACACTGTTGGTGGGACTGTAAACTAGTTCAACCATTGTGGAAGTCAGTGTGGTGATTCCTCAGGGATCTAGAACTAGAAATACCATTTGACCCAGCCATCCCATTACTGGGTATATACCCAAAGGACTATAAATCATGCTGCTATAAAGACACACGCACATGTATGTTTATTGCGGCACTATTCACAATAGCAAAGACTTGGAACCAACCCAAATGTCCAACAACGATAGACTGGATTAAGAAAATGTGGCACATATACACCGTGGAATACTATGCAGCCATAAAAAATGATGAGTTCATGTCCTTTGTAGGGACATGGATGAAATTGGAAAACATCATTCTCAGTAAACTATCGCAAGGACAAAAAACCAAACACTGCATGTTCTCACTCATAGGTGGGAATTGAACAATGAGAACTCATGGACACAGGAAGGGGAACATCACACTCCAGGGACTGTTTTGGGGTTGGGGGAGAGGGGAGGGACAGCATTAGGAGATATACCTAATGCTAAATGACGAGTTAATGCGTGCAGGAAATCAACATGGCACATGGATACATATGTAACAAACCTGCACATTGTGCACATGTACCCTAAAACCTAAAGTATAATAATAAAAATAAAAATTAAAAAAAAAAGAAACAAACCCATATGTTTTGTTAGAAGAAGAGAGCTCCTCTATCTTGACTATTTCTGTATCCAAGGTGATTCAGAGTTTAATCCAGAAAATATGTTACTTCTATGCTTATGTCTTGTTTAAAGAAACTTAGTTGAAAAATATGAAAACATTTTGAAATATGTTTTATGGAATCAAGTGGTAATTTTCAGCCCAAATATAGTGACTGACACAGATGAGCCTTAAAACACTTGGTGATAAATTAAAGCTAATTTTCTAGTTTGTGTAAAATAGATGATGAATATCAAACACAGGTAATATTGGAATCCAGTGTAAGATTCAGGCCAATCTTAAGGTGGGGAAAACGTCCTACTGACTACAACATTTTTACTAGCAGTTAAAAACACTGCCTTTCTCATAATACATAAACACTAGAACCAGAAACCTGTTTCATCTACAGTGTCATAGTTTTTTTTGCTATACTTAAGCACTGTAAACTTAACAATCAGTACCTTAAAAAAAAAAATAGACTACCTGGGTGAGGTGGTTTGTGCCTGTAATCCCAGCACTTTGGGAGGCCGAGGCCAGGAGATAGAGATCATCTGGGCTAACAGGATGACACCCCGTCTCTACTAAAAATACAAAAAATTAGCTGGGTTTGGTGGCGTGTGCCTGTAGTCCCAGCTACTCGGGAGGCTGAAGCAGGAAAATAGCTCGAACCCGGGAGGTGGAGGTGGCAGTGAGCCAAGATCGCACCGCTGCACTCCAGCCTGGGTGACAGAGAGAGACTTCATCTCAAAAAAAAAAAACAAAAACAAAAAGAATATACTAAAATGAATTGAATCATGTATCTGTTTCTCAACAAGCACCATATTGTCATGTTAACAGCTTCTGATAATAAAGTAGCCATTAGTTAAATACACTGACTCCTATGTTGCACATAATCAAAGTCTGTTTGATAGATATAATTAAAAATTAAATTTAACTGATTAAAAATGTAATGATTCTATATGGGATGTAAACGTATCTGAGTGTATCCACACCACTGAATCATGAAACCAGAGCATATAAAATGTATTTATAATCCCTTGTTGAATGACTTAAAGTTATCATTGATAATTTAGGCTAACACTGTATTGCGTAACAGTGTGTATATATATATATATATAGACACTTTATCAAAGTTAATTTCAAATATTGTCTCTTCAATCCATACAGTCAAAAGAACTGTATCTCTAAGAGAAAGAATATGGGTAAGTGCCTTGCTATTACCATACATAATGTATATACATGATGTCATATAAGGTACAAGTTATAGAATCATAAATAAAATCCTAATTTTTATCTGCAAAATTTCTAGCTTATAATTTGTTTTTATCTATGTCTTTTGGTATATAATTACATTTTGGGAGACAAGGTTTTTGAATTTCCTACACTCTCCTCACCTAAATTGAAGTAGGTCAAGCTTTACAGTGACTAGGAAGTCTTATTGAAACTCAATACAAACCTAAAATATTTTGTTATACTCCAGGAAACATTAAAATGACTCACATTATGCTGAGTTTAATCTTAATTCAGTAATATTATTTAAACTTGAACAGTGAATCTCAGTGTTTGAAACAGTTTCTAATCTATATTATCTAAATGACACAATCTAATCTCTATTAAAAGGATTGAAGATGACGAAGACTCACCCAAAAAGTGTTTGGCACATTGAGTATTGAATAATGTTTAATGATATTTATAGGCAATTGAATTTGTAGATTCCAGACTTATTTACAATATCTTTATAACTTAACACATTCAAATTTTGACTCATAAATCTTCAGTATAATAAAGCAGGAAAAAATTCCCAAGTAGGTATTTCTTTTCATTGAATAATTCTATTTATATTTTAATTGATAGTCTTATTTTGTTAAGCTCATATGATGGACAAATTCTTACACAGTTTTACATCAATGTACAAAATAAGAAAGAGGATGAAAATGATCTGTAATATAAAATGAGGTATATAAATAATGTTAATATGCTAAATATTAATTCTAAGAAGTCCTAAATATGCATGAGATAAACTGCTTTGAAAAACAGTTGAAGAGTCATACTAAAGAACTATACAATATTGAATAAAAGTGGTGTAATTAACTTTTATCGATTATGTTTTCTCTATATGCCCTTAAATGACAATATTTTACTTAACCATATATCTGTGAACTCAAAAATGTAATTTTAAAATGCAAATAAATAGATCCTACATGGGAATTAAATAAAGAAAAAAGGTGACTAAAGTAGAGGAAAATATAAAACTATTAGCTTTATAAAAAGATGAAAGATGAGAGCTAACATATTAAGCTGCTAGCAAATAAAAGAAAGATGGTACTGCAGATGGGGAAGAATGGGGAGTAATTAAAATTGTAAGAGGGTTAAGAAATAAGAAACAATTTAACTCTGCCTTAGGATATGAAATAAGTTCTTAGAACAAATCAAAAGAAGTTTAACATCTCAAAGTCCTGAAACACTCCATGATATTTTACACAGACGCCCTAGTTGGGTGCATTTCAATAGCTTGAATTAGTTTAAATTCTACTTCCCTATGTAAAAATCTGTAGGTGTAGCTAAAAAAGAATATAACTAATTAAAACATTTTTAAAAAATTAGAAGAAAAGAATAAAGTTTGCTTGGAGGTATCAACAACTGTGTGTGTACATAAATGAATGAATAAATAATGACAACATTAATGAAATTTTGCATACTTTAAAAATTCCCATTAATTCATTTTTCATCACATAATTATTTAGCATTTGTAATATGCATAGCTGGATAACGAGTCTAAATATGCCAAGAGAGTAATTGTACTGGGAAGAAAAATCGTAGTAGAGCTGGAGCAGATTTTAGCAAAGTTAATAAATGGTGAGAAAGCAGTTGCAAAACATAGTACTTATAATTGTATAAGTTTTGAATATTTAGAATATAAAGGTTGGGGTGAACCACATGTCAAATTGTCAAAATAAAGTCAATTCAATTTGAAGTCATTAAAATGCCATTTTTAAATATTACAGATAATTATAAAGATAAATATATTGATAAAAGAAACTTATGAAATTGTTCTTTAACTGGGGGAATAGAAACTTCTTGGGTGAAACTAGTTCAAAATTACCCACAGGCACAAATTTTAAATGGCTTGAAATAAGTCACAGAGAAGTACTGATGTCTGAGTAAGTAAAAAAAAAATTGCTTACAGAAATGACCAGATATTTATATATAAAACAACTGCTGTGTTTCATATTTATAGCTTTCACTTTAAATTCTACTAGCTGAGATAGACGACTATACAACAACTAAAGAAAAAGAAACAAAATATTATATCTCATGTATCTAGTGTTACAGAGAAGTTCCCATCAACTGCTGCATCAGTTAGTTAACTGGAGGAATGACATGAACTATGAATAGATGACCATATTTGAGAGAAGTAGAATATAATAAAATTCACCAAATACAATAAAATAAGTAATATTTTAAAATAAGTAGCATAAAATATAATAAAATTCAGATAGAGAAAATGAACAGGGTTAAATTTTTTTTCTGATGCCAAGTTACCATTTGTTTCCTATTCATGGAGTTGAAGTGAGTAAACTTTTTGATAATGCCAGATTTATTCATAATTCCCGGATAAAGGAATTTAATGAAAAAATAGAATGACTAGTGTATTTCTAAGGCCATAAAACTGTCCCAAAGAAATAAACTGAAAAAGTGAGAAAATTAGGTTCACCAATCTGTATGAATATAAAGAGTAAAAGAACAACAACAACAAAAAACCCACCCTCAGAAACAGAGTAGACAAAGTAGCACAACATGGAAGAGAACTAATCAGAAATTAACATATCAAGTTAAAAAGAAAAAATCCTACAAGAGAGGTCCACTCATTTAGTGGTGTATGGGCCTATATGAAAGCAAGGCCTTCTATAAAAATATTTATTTTTGGACTTTAACATTGGATAGTGAGGCTATATTTAAGTCATTAGAGGAAAATGCAAATCCTAGAGAAAACACTATACAGAGGTACATAAGTATGAGGGTAATGTGTATCAGTAAGAAAAGTCATTTTATTTTGAATTCTATGTATGCTCTTACTGCACTACTGAGTTCAACAAATTATGAAAACTCACAGAAGGCAGGCTGAGATAATGAAGGGATTGGAAGAAATGTTACTAAACAAAACATGTTCTACAATTTCAATCAACTAAAAACTTGAAGTGCACATAGACATAATATAGATGCCTAAAATTTTCCCCCAAATAACGTCTATTGATAAAAGGTCTAGATACGTTTTAGCAGTATTTTAAATGCACTGTTTTAGAAATTTATTTTTTTAATCATCATATGGGTGCATCAAGTTGAAATTTCAAGAAGATTAACAAGTTGGCAAAAATACAATTAGGTCAGGAGACAACCAGAATGATTTTTAGTATACTTGGACTAGTCTAAATGTTGTATAATATGAAAGCAGGATGGGCCATGAAAATAAATGGTTCCCTTTAGACTCTAGAAAGCTCCATTGATTTAGAAATTTAGTCATTATCATGCAGTTTTTTTCACTTTATTCAGTCCAATTTTTCATTGTATAACACTTAAAGAAATATTTTCACAAGTACATTTTGATGTAATTGTATTGAGTATCTTATGATTGTCTTCAATTTTTAGGAATTGATTAAGTTTATTGGCAAGAAATCAAGTATCCAAATAACACATACTTGTGCCTTTATTACTGTATAGTTTAAGCTGATAGGAAGTGAATTTCATGTTCATTTACTGACAAAGATCTTAAGAGATGGTGTTCAAAGTATAAAGCCAAAATCATAAGCAGGAATGACTACAAAAATATTAAAATGTTTTAACTAGTAGGGTTTTCTGAAATCATACTAATAATATAACTTTTGTCAATTACATTCTTGACTTTATATTCATTTTATATTTTTATTTATGGAGATTATCCAGATGGTTTTACACATAACTTACTGTGCCATTTGAAAGACTGAATCATTTTAAATAAGATGTCTATGATTCTAAACAAATCATTAAAATGTTCATGATAAAAATGCAATGTTATTTTAAAACTCCAGAAAATATTTTTTCATTCTAACATGATTATTTAAAGTGCTATAGGCAATTATTAATTTTAATTAAAAATGAAAGTGGTATTTTAGTGTTTTTAATTATGCTAATGAAAATTAAAGGTAAAGTAAAACTGAAATTCATTAACATTTAAGGTAAATCTAAATATGGCATTTCTGAATATATGGTCATGATCTACCTGTTTAAATTTATTTACTCAATCTTTGAGTGTATCCCTTTGCTCCATATCAACTTAACAAACTATAACATTATAGGAAAAATAAGAGAAAGCAAGCTCAGAAAGTGCTCATGAATAACTCAGCAAGTATTGAAGGATGTGTTCAAAATTATTCCTGATTTTTAAAAAGTCTTCTTTTATTAAATACATCATGTATACTCTTCATGGGTCTTTTGTTAATACATTAAAATAAAAAGAAATGTAAATGTAAGCATATTTTTAAGAACATGAGGTACATTATTTAATGTTTGCATCCACTTATTTTTGTGTAAAAGTTGGTTTCTTGCAGTTTTTAGTTTTAACTTTAGCAATCGGAGGTATAGACATCAAAAGTTATTTGTATTGACAATGATCTCTTTTGTATTTTTAAGCATATCATCATTTCCTTGTCATTATTGTATAAATGACAGTGACAGTCTCATTAGGCTTTTTAGAGCTTTACAAAAACATAAGTAAGTATACTGCTATTTTTCCTAACATCATATACATTATATTCATTATGAAACTGCATATTTAGCAAAAAAAAACCCTATGACTTTAATAATTAAAACATTCTGATTAAAAGCAAGTAGTTAGTGTTAATTTTTAGCTTTTTTAATTATGTAAGGGCCTTGCTTTAGACTTAGAAGATGACATTATTTCTATTCTGAATGAAAAAGTACACAAGTATCAAAAACTATCACCATATGAATTTGAGGGGCAAAATGGTCAGGAATAGTTTTGTTTTAGAGTTTGTATTATCAGACTAACCATAAATTTTTTATGATTATTAAGTCAGAGTCATGGTGTAATTTTAAATATAATCGGATGACTCTAAGATGACATTAAATACTAAAAGTTAAATAAAAAAAAACAGTCTAGACATGATTAAAGTTGTATGAAGAACTAAGAAGAGTAGAAGTGAAAACAACAAAATAGCTATTCTTCTGCAAATTATCCACCACAGGTCACACGTCAACCCAAACCCTAAATTTTGAGCGGTGTGAACTGGCTAAAACAGATTAGGGAAAAAGAACTACTATTAAAAACTAACTCATTCCAACATAAATATATTCATATATATATGAATATATGTATATATGAATATATGTTGGAATGAGTTAGTGCATATATATACACACA
The DNA here is from genome assembly GCF_006542625.1 of Nomascus leucogenys. Lineage (NCBI taxonomy): Eukaryota > Metazoa > Chordata > Mammalia > Primates > Hylobatidae > Nomascus > Nomascus leucogenys. The sequence goes on from NC_044387.1 coordinate 23,195,110, forward strand.
TATATGAGTATATGTGTGTATATATATGAAAATATGTATATAATGAATATATATGTGTATATATATGAATATATATATAATGTGCAAATAATTAAAATTTTCCTGGTGAAATAATAGGTTCATTCTTTTGATTTTTAGCAACACACATAAATGTTAATAAATTTCATAATCCCTGAATCAGATTTCTAAATGAAAGACTAGATTCTTAAGAAATAGAAAAATTTGCATTAAAATATATGCAGCATTAATATTTTAATAATAAAAATTGTTTCTGTTAGTCTTATTAATAAAAAAATCTAGTCAGTAAAGAAAAGACATTTGTAGATGTTTAAAATTCCAGGTCTGTATGTAAGTGTAATTTCACCAAGATTAGTACTCACTAAGAGCAAAAGAGGGCAAGTTGATTTTCCCACTGTATTTGAAGTAGATTTACCTGTTATTACATGGTAAAAGCAAATATTTGTATTTATTTAGAAATGCAAATTTTTATTAATCTGAATCATATACCCTTCACTTTTTGCCTTGAAATGATTAATAATGTATTTCTATAATGTACATTCTTAGTTTAAGTGAAACAGTAGTTAAATATGCTGCTTAAAATTTGGAAAAGTTTTACTTTTAATAATAAATAAAATTTTGAATCCAGAATTCAGTTTCAGAGGCAAAGATCTCATCATGTTCCTCACTTATTAAAATTTGAGTTTAGGCTATTTTAGTTCACTAGCATGTGTGGATTTGTGAGTTAAACTTAAGACATTAGCATCCAAATTGCATTTTAGACATCTCAATATTTCCTGTCTTTATTTGTTCTCTCTTTGTATAACTTTAAAAAATAAAGCAAAACAAATGATTTTTTGGTTCTGAAGTGCTAAAGTGGTACATCATGCTGGGGTATTTGTGGTTCTGAGTAATCTGAAAAGCTGAAAACAATCCTTCATAAAACACCACCTGACTATTGTTGTCACCACAATGTATGCATCTAATAAAAGACCATTCCTTTAAGCATATAACACTTGTCTATTTGCTTTATCTATGTCCAGGTTAGTAGTCACAACCTCAATGCATTCAGTCTTTGCTTTTCACATTATACTTCATAAAGGCTAAAATAAATATTCTTCTGTTTTTTTCTTTAAGTTTTTAAAAACACTTACTTTTCAATTTCATCGGTCATAAAAGAAATGATATATCTACAATCTGTCTCATCATTTGTTCTAGCTTATAAGTTCCACAGTTATTTTTGTAGTAGATGAAGTAAAACGTTATGTAGGATGGATCTGCTATATAAGATAAGTGATCTTTTGATTGAGTTGTTATGAGTTTTATCTTTATCAAACATTATTTATGTAGTTTGACCAAGATATTAAATTGTCAGTAATATTTATCCATTAACTAAAAGAAAAATATTTCTATTTCTCATTACCAAGATCCTCAAAGGAAACATATTATGGAATCTCAAAGCATTTTTATTGTTCGCAATGATTATATAAAATAATCAATTTGGAGAACATAGTCTCATATTTTGAAAGAGCTGAGTGCAATTATTAATGTCTCAATGTTAGAGGAATCTATTATTTTAAATAAAGAATATTGCCCTAAAGTGCTGCCAGCATCCAGTCACTTTTATCTTTATTTCTTAAAAAAACCTGAACTCCATTTTTACCAAAAAGAGTGGAATGTTGAACTTTATCTCCTCAAAGGGAACACTTTAACAGAGCCCTTTGTGTAATACTTACTCAAATATGGTGGTTTGTAAGGCGCTCGCGTATTAGACAGCAGTCCATCCAGCTCCTTCCTCTCCAGAGTGCTGTGAAGGGCCTTCTCTTTGCCAAAGGTGGAGAAGGACCGCTCTGCCCCAGGCTGGGCTTCTGGAGTTTCAAACACTTCAGTGTCTGGAACAGAGTCCATGCCGGGAACATGCAGATTGCTGCGATAATCAGCAGCCTGGCGTCCATCAGAAGGGACAAAAGAAGGCATCCAGCACCGATCTGAGTGGCCCAAAGCTTTACATTCCTCAGTGCAATTGGAGAAGAGATCCATACCTGTAAGCAGAAAACAGAAACTACGGATGTAGTCTTCACCAACATGACCAGTTACTTAGCAGTGTAAGATAACGGGTAGCATAAGGGTGACAAGTGAAGGTGTCTTAACAAATTTTTCCTGGCTTACCCTGCAGGAACCAAATATTGTTTTGTCTCATTTTTGTTCATCACGTTAAAAAGAGAAAATGATCTGCAAATGTAAAAGATAAGACTCTTCTGGCAAAGAGGCATCTGAGATAGATGTTTCTAAACTACTTGGGGTATGGGAAAAATATTGGCTCTAAACAATTTAAATAACTGGGAAATGGTGAATAAAAAAAGTACACATCTTTTAAAAAAATCTCTTGTGAAGTTCAAAACAGATAAAACAACAAGGTGTAAAAGCTTTAAAATCCGTGATCCCTAACAATGATAAATATCTGACTTTTTCCCTTAAAAACAAATAAACATAAGAAATATGCCAAGCATCAAAAATGATATTTAGATTATGAAATTTGAATATGAAGCAGAAAGTGACATTAACAGAAATGTGGCATACACAGAGGAAAATCAGTAAAAAACAAGAATAAAACACAATTTCATTAGCAGCTAAAAGCATATTTTCCGAGGTTTCTAGGAAATGACTTCCTAAAGGTATTCCTCAATGACACTCTAGTAGTCCATATTACTAAAAACCACTTATCATTTACCATCTTAGACAAATCCAGAACAAATGACTGTAATTAATGAAACCAAGGTAACCAAATGCAGTGTAAATCAACTGCAGATACTATTGACAAATACCTTATTACTTGCTCCATATTGGAACACACTTGTCCTAGTCAACAGAGTTGTTTGCTTACTAATCCTATAATACCAAGATTTCAAAGGACAAGTTCAAATTTCATTGTCTTCCTTAGATTGACAAGATTACAAATATTATCTGATTATGATCAAGAAAGGTCATTCAGTTTCTTAAGCAAAGCATAAGAATTTTCAAGCACTACAGAATACTATTTGATATTAATGCTGATATATAGCACTACACAGAAAAACACATACACAAAAATAGGATTTTAATGTTTTTCTAAACATAGTAACATATCTATCAGATATTTTAAAACAGGGCCGAAACAATCTCAACCTATTCTCAAACTTTAAATGGCTAAGAAGCTCCCCGGCTCACTGGCATGGAGCTGGGTATGGAATGACAGTGCCTAATAGGCCACTTTATTTTTTAAATAATATTAAAAAAAAGAAAAAAATAATAAAATTTTAAAAGAGGATCAATTTGAAAAACAAAAGTATATTATTAGTCTGTTAAAACTAAAAGTATATTATTAGTCTGTTAAAACAAAAGTATATTATTAGAAAAGAAACTCAAATCCATGCACAGTCTGGAAAAACATTTTTTAAATCAAAGGAATAATATTTATTTAATGAATATACTTGATTGTTACTTCTATTAATATCACAAGTGATTTGAGCTCTTAAGCAAGTTTTGGTTTTTAAATTCCTGATAGTATTCTGTTATATATTGATTTATGTGTATTTGTGTATATGTTATCTGCATATATAAAATAAAATAATTTTTCAAAATTATGAACACTCTAGTTTGTCTAATACTATCTAGATTATCTAGATTATCTAATACTTAACTCTAGTATTTTGGAGTTAAGAACAGCAAATTACATAAATTTAAAAAAGTAACACCAAGCTTCTTATCATATATTAGTCTCACTGTGTAATGACTTTTTAAAAATTTTATATTAAACTATGTAGAGTGCTAAGTCTGACTTTGATTATAATATTTCACTGATAATTTTCCTGTATAAGTCTGGAAATAAATTACTGATCAGTGAACTGCTAAGGAACGGAAACGTGAGCTGAAGCTGGGATTAAGGAAACTGACTGACAACAGCATGTAAAACATGTAAATGTTTCACTAGACACCAAAGAAGCTCACTCCTTTATCCTATTTTTGCAAGAAGACATGTGAAAAGAAAAAAGAAAGGGAAATAGAATGTCCCTGATACACATTTACATACTAACTAGGTAGAGGCTACAGAACCAGAGAGAAGATTGATACTTTGATATGATAAATGCTGTCTATTTATTAATAGAATGATGGCGGAACATAGATTTTTTAACAGTAGAAACGTCCTTTAGAGTAAAATTATTATGAGTAATTATTTATTTTTAAAATAAACTTATATACTCAATTTGAATAGCTGATATAATTACATTCCAATATAAATTAGAACTAATATCATTTTTCTTCACATGATAACTAAATATCATTTTAAATATGCTAGATAAGACAGTATACAACCTTTCACATATTTTTTTTGCACCTAGGCCCAACTACTCTTCTAATTGTGAATATGATGATTCCACACATAATTTTAATAATCTAGTATGTCAACATATATTAGGATACTGCTTGATTTTGGTAGAAATTACTTTTATGTAGTTTATACCCCAATGTGCCTATTTTCTTATCTGGCAAGTAAGTTTTTCTTCTGCCTCTTTTGATTATTTGAGTTTGGTTAAAATTTCCTTAGATTACATAGTAAAGTTCACACAGTTTAATCTGTATTAAAAATAAACTATAGCATGTGCATGGCAAAAAAAAAAAAAAGTGAGGATATAGAAAAGTTTTTTGTTAAATGAACAGTATCACTCTACAGAGGCAATAAACATGTAAATAATGTTCTTAATAAATCTATGAATTAATCCTTTTAAAGTAGAAGTCCTTTAGTAATAATATACAGCTTCATGTAACTAGAAGGAAAAGTAAGGTGGCTCAAATTGTACATAAATGTTTCATCAGTTTTATTGATAAGTGTACCTATTTCTCAGGAAGAAAAATCAGACATAGAAACAAACATTTAAAACATAATGTAAATAGTAAATCAATAAACTTAGATAAGTAACAGAAAAATTCATTAAAAATTGATTTTTTCATTTGTTGTGTAGTTATATAGTTTGAGAGCCACATAAATTTATTCCATTACGATTCCTCACCTTCGGAAGATACTGTATAACTAACATTTTATCTTTTATCACCTGTCGGTAGTCCCATTAAATATAGTACTTTAATTACCAAGTAAGCAGAGGTATATTTAAGTTTTGTTGTGATAAATGACTTCATGATGCACAGGGATGCCAGATATTACAGTAGCTAGGATATATTAAAATGCATAACTTTAACACTGCTCTTATAATTTTTTAATAGCTCAAATTGGCAGCTCAAAAGTTAATAAGTTTAACTTAATTTTTCTTTTTCTCATTCAAATGCCCTTACTATGGAAACTGTGGGATTTTACAACAGAAAATTACAGACCAAACCTCAATTAAATTAAAAAACAATTAAATAGACTTTAGGGATACAAGTGCAATTTTGTTATGGTGGTGTAGTCTGGATTTTTAGTGTAACCATCACCTGAATAATGTAAATTGTACTCATTAGATAATTTCACAACCCTCACCTGGCTTCAGTCTTCCCACCTTTCAGAGTCTCCAATGTCTATTATTCCAAACCTCAGTTTTGAAATTTTGGTAATATCTAATAAATGTTTCAACATATATCTTTTACTTGCAATCTCTTTTTCTAGTTATTTATTTTTTCCACTTTTCAGAAATAATCTGTTCTGCAAGGGATGACAGCTGACATGATAGACTGCCTGTTATGCAAAGATATATTTAGACAAATTTTAAAGTACATGGTTTTCAACTGGCTAGTAACTTGTTCTGTATACTCAGAGGCAGTGGATATTTCCATTGAGACCAAATTGTGATTTCAGAAATTTTAGAATTCAATTTGTGCTACTTTTTTGGTGACTGTCATAATACAATATTGCGTGAACATTTCTTTTTGTGCAACAAGCTTTCATTCAAAACGTTTATTTTTTTCCAAATATGATAAATTAATTTTAAAGAAGATATAAAACTTTTCATTTTTTGAGAAGATTTCTAGTCTTCTTTTAACTACTTAAGATACATTAATTGTAACCACAAAAATTGCAGTATGTTTTAGAAAAACATGGTTTTGAAGCAAATAGTTATTAACATAACTCACGCATGAAAAAAATAAAAATATTCCCATCAAAATTTTCTCCCTACCAATAATCTTTCAAAATGTATATATTTTTCACCATTTCCTCTCAATATTTTGTCTTCTATATTGCTTCCAGTTATAAATCTCTCCACATTTTCAAGTTGCAGCTCAAAGTTTCACCAGCGAATAAGGTTTTATAAATACTGGTGTAAATCCATTTTATATATAAACCCAAAAGCAAATTTGGCAATTATCTAAATTCTTAATGGAGTTTGGAAATATGTATTTGTGTTTATAATAAACCAAGAATTCTATTGCTGATATTGTAGTAATGCAATGGCTTAATGCATTTCAATGATATATTTTATCTACTAATTTGAAATTGCTGACCAATCAAATTACTTTATTTTTAAAATTCATAGCCAAATTTTGACCATGTATTATATCTATATCTATAATTAGTTAGAAACTAAACATATTTGGAAGATAAGTTCTCCTATAACTGAAAGAAAAAATTATTGAAATTTGACAATTTTCAGAGAATGTCTAACAAGTAATTCAATCACTTATTAGGATTCTGTCTTCAACATATTTTTTTAAAGGCACAAGGTATTAAAAAGAAATCTATAATTAAGCTTAGCATTATTGACAGTGTAGATATTTTATAACGGGAAAAGCAACCTCTCACTACTAAGCAGATCACTTTAGATATAACTCAAATAATATTAAAATGTTTAAGATATACAATTTAAAATATTCTATCTGTATCCTAAAATAAAAGAAATAATTATGCTTTAATATAATGACATAATAAAGTTGAAAATATATTTCTTTAAAGTCCAATTCTTTGGCTATTTAAGCTGTGATTAATCAGTTTTTCCTCTTGTGATGGTTTATGTCTGCATTTACCACTTCTCCTTGGAATACTGCCGTATCTAACCAATACATCAATAGTGCACTGAAAAAAACGGGAAGCACCTTGACAAGGCTATAGAAAGAAAGTGCCACAGAGCAGTGGTCAAGGCGAAGAATTTCACACATGGAGCCAGGTGCAGTGGAAAACTGAAAAAGCTTATGTGATTCTCTGTGCAGCTGCCTTCGTGTTTAAAGCCCTTCTATGAACAACATTGGTGACAGCAAATGGCTTAGAAAAAAGAAAAACAAGAAGGAGGGGGTGGAAGATAGAACAACAACAAAAAAAAAACTATTCATAAAAGAATAAATAGAAGGCATATCTAAATAAATAATACAGAATAATGTTAATGTAGAAAAAGAAATAGGAATAAAGAAAAAGATACGAAGTTTAAACAGGTGAAGCACTAAGCTAAACAGTCTGTACACTATAGTGTGGAATACGGTACAAACTGAAAGAGAGAATTCGGAGTCTTTATCTTTCCAATGTTAGTTTTGCTTGATAATCTAACTTTTCCCTACTAAAACCTAGTTAAGTGAGATTTGCTTATTATAACATAATGTTTTTTTCCTATCCTGAACTTAGAAAGCTATGCTATGAGTAATATTACCTAATTTTGCAAAATTGGAAGATCATTAATATCTGGGTTTACAATGAAATAAAACAGATTTATCTGAAATGGGCTTAAATTTTTGGAAATAGTCTAGCTGCTTGATGTGAGGTTTATAGTACATAACAGCAGTATGGATTGAAAAAAGTCTTTAAGTAAATGCATTTTAATTCTCTGCATTTGAGTTTTTATACTTAAAAAAGAAAACACTTCAAAATCATTCTTACAATAAAATTACACATTAAATCTGATTTCAATTCAGCACACAAAGGTGCAATCACTTCTTAACATAAGTGCTTTATTACAATCCTAAAATAGCTATTATTGTGCCCAGTATGTTGTGGCTGCCCTGTAACTACTAATGAGATACATAAAAGGATTGCTAATTCTGTAACACTTTTACATGTTTAAGAACTTAAAGACACGAAAAAAATTTTAACATTTTGATAAAAATAAAAACTGCCTGGCTAAAATGTTTTCCACAACACATTTTAACATTTTAGTATTCTTTTAAATGCTTTGACACCTCCAATCATTTGAAAGAAACATTACAGAAATGGTAACACCGAGTGACTGTGAAATAAAGTAGCTACTGGGAAGACGCACTGATAAGAATATGTTCTCATCTATCTTCCAAATTTGGCTCTTTTGCAGATGTTTATTCATCTCTCTTTCTTCAGTTAGGTTATTATGGGTCATTATGTCTGAGGGACTAAACTAATTGAAATGTTCATTGAGATTGAAGTGCTACAGGAAAAACAAAGCGGGGCGTGTGGGGTGGGAAAGGAGTAAAATGCATCCAAAGAAACATGCTACAGATACTCTTTTTAAAACATTAAACATTTTGTTTTAAAAGTTTTAAAAGGTTGACAGTTAAATTAGAAACTCTGAAAAAGAACAGGAATGAGCAATGCTAAATGTACAGTTTTTAAAGATGACAATAAATCATATGCCATATATAGGGCAAAAATGAAAGGGACTTTGTACTCACATATAAACTTCTGGCAAGATCTGGTTTGTTGTCAGGTTCCCAGACACTAAATAGATGCTCTGTTCACTTAGCGTGAAGGCCCGCAAGGGGCAGAGACCTCCGGGGATTCTTGGCAGTTCTCAAGTCTCATTAGGCCTGCATATTAATGACTCACAGCAATATAAAGAGACCCTTGAGCAGCCTTTTTTCCCTTCATCCTGCCTGGGTTTCCCAAGGCTTAGGCAGCCAGACACAGCACACATTAGCCAAGTGAGAGGCTTGCAGCAACCATTGCTGCCAGGCCACCATGGGGTGTACGCTGCCCTTTGACACACTGCCTCATCACCATCTAGAGGTCCACCAAGTGTGTTAAGGAATGGGTGCTCTCGAGGACTAATATCACCTTGAAAATAAGAACCTATCACTCTATGGTTATATTATTAAGTAAAATAAAGGTCCAGTCTCAAGAGAGTTGAGCTGAACCCAGAGACAGTCTAAGATCGACATTTTCAGGAGTTAGAAAAGTTGACTAGCCTTTCTATTTCTTCATGTGTCAAATAAACACAAAACTAGATAGAAAAAGTAAAATATTCAACAAACACCCTTCAAAGATGAAAACCAAAAAATTAGGAAGGACACCAGAAGTTTATTAAATCATTTTCATTTTAACATACATATTTTATTTCATGTAAGAGTTTCCTTTTAGTATTAGTAATGAGTTACCAGGATGTCATAAAACTTGACTTTCTAAAAAGAAAAGTAAAATAAAATGAATATATAGCACATTGAAACCTATCAGTGACTACCATCAAGCCCACATACAAATATACTCAGAGTTCACCTTTTGATGTGTCATGGACCCTGTTGAAAATATGAAGAAACCAAGGACACTTCAAAAAATACACATTATCACATATTACCTAACGTTCTGAAGCCTAAGACTCAAGATTAGAAACTGTTTTCAATCCATTAATGACTTTTAATCACCATTACTTTTCTCATTCAATACTTGGTGGTGTGTAAAATGCATTGCCCTGGAAAACAAGAAATGTGGATTCTAGTCTTCAGTCATCCATTTATCTTCTTGTGACCTTGTGCAGGTCAATCAATTTTATCCATCTTCAGTTATCTCATCCACAAACAAGTTTAAGAATACCTTAATTGACTGAAGACTGGTAACTGGACCAGGTGAGAGAGCTATGTCTTTCTGTATGCAATGTGTCCATTAAAGAACATTACATAAGCAAGATATATTTCGTATTCTGACACTCTCCACAATGAATTCCTAACATTAACTCTCCAAAGGAACACTGCATTTTTACAATTCTCTTTAAGTCTGCAATTATCAAAGTAGAGTGACACTATTTTTCTGTAGAGTTACCAGCATTAAACCTATGGAAAATTGCCTAGGACATCATCCTTCCTAGGTTTATTTTTAAAAACAGAAACTATAAAAGTTAGCATTTAGATTGCCCTTTGATCACACTTACCAGCTGACTGGGCACGGTTGGTGGCATCATGATCACTATCTCCCTGTTCACTGTCTCCATGACCACTGTCCTTAGAGCTTACTATGTCGGCTTCCTGGAATGCAGAACTAGAAGTACAAAAATGTGAATATTAGAATAAAAAAGGTGAAGAAACAGAGAAAACATTCTTCTGCCACCACATGGTCACAGATGGTGCTGCAGACTCACAGACCTCTTAGTTGGCTTTGTTTCTGAATAAAGCTAGCTTTTATAGCCTAAGCGTAACTATTTAAAAATGATCGATTAACAGTCATTTTGAGCACTTAAGTCACGTAAAGTTTAGGCATTATTTTATAATTGGAGCTAAATACATGTTTATATCATTTTCATAAAATAGATATACATTTGGAACAGTGAGGAAGACTATCAGAAACTGTGTAGGAGTGTAAATTGACAAAATATTCAAATATATTTTAAGCGTTGTATATAAATGAAATATAATGTATAATTTTTAATGTATTGTCTAGGAAACACAATATAGTTCATATTTATGTCCTGCCTCAATTGAAAATATTTTATACATTTTAATTTTAATTTAGAATAATATACCTACTTCCTACTTTTACTAGGCTGTAAATTGTCCATTACTGCTAGGGAAAAAAAGAGTCCATACCTGTTAACTCGGCGAGGTCTGTCAACTAGATAGCTGAGCTCTGCTCGCTGGTGTTTAGTCTAGGAAAAAAATAAATAAATCAAGAGCATTTGAATGCTATGGGTTGAACTAGTAGTCTACTTTTGAGGTTAGGAACTATAGCTTAAGTAATCGTATATATTTTTATGAATTTCCAAGCTCTCCTAAGACCTCATCCTAGCGATTGCTGTGTAAGGGCAGGGGAGATATGCAGAGACACTTGAATCCACATTTTAGTCACTTGTAAAGGTTAAAAAAAAAATTGGCTAACTTTAAATGTGTGTATTTTTTTAAAGAGAAAATGCAAATGACCTCATGGCTAGAGCTCATATACTATTGTCTCTAACAGAGTCAACCTGTTTATATTCTGCTGTCTTTTTTTTCAGTGGCTTAAAAAAGTGTTTAGGTGAATACTGGTTGACACAAGAAAAACAGCACGCTCAATAAGCAAAAAGTTTGGATATTTTATGGAATTATGTTGTTGTTTATTTTCAAAATGTGCTTAAGATACAAATGAGCTGTACAAATATTCATGAAAGTCAATCAATAATATCTAAGACTCAAATAAAATAACCTGCCAGGAAAGGAGTTCATAATCCTGCCCGCCCCCCCCCCCCCATTCTTTTCCCCTCCAAAGGCCCTCTGCATTCGCCTCCCCACCTCTACCACCCACACACCTTTCCGGTCCAAACTTTCTTTCACATAAACCAACTTTGTTCTCCCCCCAACCCCCACCCTCCAACTTTGTCACTTCTCCATCCTTTTAAAAAGAAGTCAGAATTGACAAGCCAAATTCTTTTATGAAGAAAGCCAACAGCAGTGATTTATCCAAAACAGTGGCAAGGAGGTGATTATTAGCTAAAAAGATATATTTAAGACAACAATTGTTTAAGCCTTTCGTTAGTTTACTCTTAACAGGGGTTTGTGCCAACGCAGCTTCATTCAAATTCACACTGTGTGGGCGCTCGGCTTCAAGAGCGTCTGTAAATGCTGTCCAGAGCCGAACTGAAGGCTTTTTTTGCAACCCGAGTTCAGAGGACAAGGATCTGGTAACTTGTTCACTAAAACATGCATTCGAGGTTAGACAACTGTGTAAAGTTAAACAATCTATAGCTTACTTGTACACGCGACTGAAAGCATCGTTAAACAAAGCAAAACAGAGCCAACTTTATTAACGCCTGGGACAGACGCAAAGAAAAAAGACCTTTGCCAGTGCTAGAAAGTAAGTCCCTCCTCCACATTTCCCTCTCCCTTCACGCAGTTTCCCTTTATCCCCAGGTTACTGAGAAGGGAAAGGACTGACAGGAATTAAGGTTTTAAAGGAAAGATTGAAGAGCAAAGGAGGGAGCTCCAAGGTGGCAAAGTACCAAGGGGACGTAAATGAAAATAAATGTGAAAGGGTGGAACAACGCGAAAGTTAGGTTACACACGAAGGAGTGGGAGAAGGTGACCGCCCATCTCCGCTCCCACAACGATACACATAAGCTAATATCCTAAAAATAGATACACAGTGCACCAGAGATACAAGGGCCGGGCTAGAGGAGGCTTTCTGATGGAGGAGATGAGAGATGGTGGTCCTTTCGCTTCAGCCTTACCTCGTTGGACAAAATGCTTCCGTTGGAGATGATATCAGGCTGCTGGTCGGTGTAACCGGTGACGATGGCCCCGCAGGGGTTGTGCTCAGTGTCTGTACTCCGCGAAGGGCTGCAGGGCTTAAGAAACATCAGGTCGGTCTTGGCGGACTCAGGGGTCAGGCATACCTGGTAGCAGTAATTCTGGTTGTGGTGGTGGGAGCCAAAGCCCCCGGACTCCTCCACCGGCACCTGGGCCGGGTTACTGGGTACATTGGAGCTCTGCACCAGCATGATGTCCGACTTGCTGAGTTTCTTCTTGCGCGCCCGGGCTTGGCGGCCACAGCAGGTCGAACCTCCGCCACCGCAGCAGCAGCAGCAGAGGCAGCAATCGCTGGCCAGACAAGTGTAGATGTTGAGCTTCTTCTCTTTTTGACAACGCACGGCCAGCACGATCATGGCCAGCAGGAAGATGAAGGACACCGAGCCCAATGCGATGATGAGGATGAGGGTGAGGTCTAGCGAGGTTTCCCCTCCGCCAGAGCGGCTGGGGCGCTGGTGCTCTCCTGACCCTCCGCCTCCGCTCCCTCCCCCGCCCTGGGGCTCCACGGCGCCATCCACCAGCTGAACCACCAGGGTGGCGGTAGAGGACAGGGGCGGCTGCCCATGGTCGCGCACCTCGATCACCAGCTCATAAGGCCGCTGGGGGTCGCGCTTGGCCGGGACTCGGCGTGCTGTGCGCAGCTCTCCGGTGCGCCAGTCCATGCGAAAGAGGTTCATTTCGTTGCCACGCACGATGCTGTAAGTGAGCCGGGCGTTCTCGCCGTCGTCCGCGTCCACGGCGGCCACGCGGGTGAGCAGGTAACCCGGCTCCGCCGAGCGGGGCAGCACCTCACGCGCTGGAGTCCCGTTGCGCCCTGGTAGAGGCGCCACGATGGCAGGGGCGTTGTCATTTTGATCCACTATGAGGATGTTGACAGTGGCGTTACCAGCCAGCGCCTGGGGGCTGCCAGCGTCCCGGGCTTCCACCTGAAAACTGAAGTCCTTGAGCTGCTCATAGTCGAAGGAGCGCAGGGCGTACAAGTAGCCGTTCTCAGAGTTGATAGAAACGTAGGTGAAGACGCTCATGCCCTGGATCTGGCACTCGAGGATAGAGTAAGCAAGCTGGGCGTTGGCGCCCTCATCGCGGTCGGTGGCGCTCACCGCGTAGATGTAGGCGCCAGGCACGTTGTTCTCAGTCACATACACGTCGTAGACCGGCTGGCTGAAACGCGGCGCGTTGTCGTTCACATCCGACACTTGTACCTGGATCGACTTACTGGTGGAGAGCGCAGGCTCGCCCCGGTCCCGGGCCACTACGGTCAGGGTGTAGGAGTCCCCCGCCTCTCGGTCCAGGGGGGCTTCGGTAACGATGGTGTAGTAATTCTTAAAGGAAGACTTGAGGCGGAAAGGCACGTCTCCCAGTAGCTCGCACTGCACCTGCCCATTCTCCTCTGAGTCGCGGTCAGTCACGCTGAAAAGGGCCACCACAGTGCCGGGCGCCGCGCCCTCGCTCACCGCCTCCTTTACGGTGCTGAAGCTGATCTCTGGCGCGTTGTCGTTAGCATCCAGTACTCGCACTAGCACCTTGCAGTGCGCAGGCACGGCGTTGGGGCCCAGGTCCTTGGCTTGCACGTACACTTGGTATACTGGGCTCTCTTCATAGTCCAACTCGCCGCTTACCTCCAGTCTGCCAGTGCGCGGCGAGAGTCCGAAAAGCTCCCGTGCCCGGGGCGAAATGTGGCTGCTGAAGGAGTACACGACCTCACCGTTCTGGCCCTCGTCCGGGTCGGTGGCGTTGAGCTGGATCACGAGAGTGCCTGGGGGAGAGTTCTCTGGTAGAGACACAGTGTAGACGGGTTGGTCGAAAGCGGGCACATTGTCATTGGAGTCCAGCACTCGGATGGTGAGTAGGGCCGTGCCGGTGCGCTGCTGCTGGGGGGGCAGGCCTGCTCCCCCGCCACCTCCCCCTCCTTCTCCTACTCCTCCCCCACCTCCCCCGTCCACCGCGGTCAGCACGTAGCGGTGCACCGCTTGCTGCTCTCGGTCCAGTGGCTTCTCCAGCACCAGCTCAGCGAATCGGTTGCCATCCCCCTGGGTCTGCACGTCCAGGGAGAAGTAGCTGTTGGGGGTGATCTCGTAGTCGCGCAAGGAGTTGGTGCCCACGTCTGGGTCGAATGCGCTCTCCAAGGGGAAGCGAGTGCCTGGCGTGGCGCTCTCAGAGATTTCCACCGTCAGGTCTGGCTCCGGGAAAGAGGGGGGGTTGTCATTAATGTCCAGCACCTCGATCTCCACCTGGAACAGCTCCAGGGGGTTCTCCAGAAAGACCTCCAGGTGCAGGACACAGGAGGGGCTCTGTTTGCAGATTCGTTCGCGGTCTATTTTCTCGTTCACGTACAGCACCCCTGTCTCCAGGTTGAGGTCTAAGTACGGGGTCCTTGAGTTGGGCACCGTCTGAAACCCGCGAGCCGAAAGTTTTGTAATGTCCAGACCCAGATCTTCAGCGATATTCCCCACGAAAGTGCCATGTTCCTGCTCCTCCTGTACCGTGTAGTGAAGCTGGGAAAAGACTCCTTCCACCATCCAGAGCAAGGCAAACAATAATAGCACAATCATCTCCAAAAGGAAAGGAAGTAGCTTCCCGCAGCCAGTCAGCCACCCAATCACCTCCCCCACCACCACGAAAAAAAAATCTGAAAAAATACAAATAAAAGTGAGCTACGTGGGGGCTCCTGTGGCTTTCTGTCTTTAAAAATCTTACTTCTTTTGCTTCATTCTAGAGCTTCCCGCAATCCAGCCTCATTTTTTTAAATCTAAGCACAGGAAGGGTGACAGGCGTCCCCTTCCCTCATCTGTAATCTTTCCACTGACCAATTAATAAAATAACGATAATACAATAGTCAGCGTCCTTTATTCCGACAGTCTTGGCGCAACGCGGCTCTGGCAAATCCCAAAGAGGAAATTTCGATATTTCAAGACTGTCCTCGGTTTGTCTTCTTGCTGATGGGAGGAGAATGAGGAGGAGGAAAAAGAGGAGGAGGAGGAGGAAGAAGAAGAAGAGGAAGAGGAGAAGGAAAAGGAGATGCTGTTGGCACCGTTAAACATGCCTCTTAATGTCAACGGCTGGCAAATGCAAAAGGGCTTAAAACCAGCGATATAATTTTGTGCCGGAAAAGCACAGAACGGCTCTGCAGCTTAAAACTTTCATTCCCTTCATTTCTCCGGATGGATGTTCTTCTTGACATTTTCTTCCTCTTTCGCTCTATTTGTATTTTTTGTCTTTCAGAGTCTTGGTTCCCTCTGTCCTCATCTCCACCGTTACTCGCCTCTCTGTAAGTGTAATGAGCAGTTTCTTTTCTGCTGTTTTCTTCCCAAGCCTCTTTCCCTCTAACCTGTCTCTTTTTCCTTCCAGTCCTTCCTTCCTCCTGCTTCAGCCTCTGAGCCTGTGGTCTGGGCTGGCAGTTTCTGAGCTCCGAGCGCTCGGCTTCTCCGTTTTTGCGCAGCGCCCTCATTCTGCCAACCAATCGCCGAGGAGCACCACCCACCGGGCTGCCGATGATTGGCCAAACCGGCCGCCAAACAGACACGTCACGCGGCACCCGAGCGGGGCGGGACAGAACTCTCGCCCGAGCGGCCGGGGTGAGTGTGAGTGTGAGAGCGAGAACAGCCCCGCAGGTCCCGAGGCGCTGGCTGGGGACAATGCCGCGGAAAGTTCCCAGTCCCCAGCCGCAGGTAATGGGGAGGGAATAGAGAGGTTCCCCTGTTTGCATCAGCAAATGCGAAAACATAGTAGCAACAGCCGCGGTATCCTCTCCTAGGAGCGGGATTTCCAATGATGCTAACATTCTTTTTCCTTTAAGGTATTTTCCCTAATACGGATCGTGGAAATAAATTGAGAAGGGGAAAAAGTAGCGCAGGGCCCACTAATTGGCAAGGGTTACCTAATTAAGGGACCCTAGCAGAGACTGGCAGGGCATTTAAAAAGTGGGTATTATATGGCATGTGTCAATCTAAAGGTGAGGGGTCTGACGGGGCCGTGAGGAAAGGGGCGAAGCATACGGAGTAGGGGTTGGAGGTGACTCCTAAAAAGCGGAGGAATTCACGCTAAAGGATGTGCGCTGACAGCGCTTACAGACGGGCAGACGCGTTCGACGTGCCTCTTTCTTCCCTAAATACATATTCACAAAATACTTACCAAGTAGATTAACTCACTCGAGGACCTAGCTTCGAGTCGTGAGTGCGTTCATCAGTGACTGAGCAGTTGATTTGAGCCGCTTCCTACGAGCCCGCCATCCTAACGCCGGCCTCTGGGGCGCCGGCCTCTGGGGCATCCGCCTCACAGAAACGCCAAGCGCTGCAAAGCGCCTCTGATATCCCTGCGCCTTGTGCGGCCAAGTGCCACGCAGCGGCTGGGAACACTGGCTATTTTCTAATTTTTTTTTGGCAATTGGAGATCGATCCCTCTACCCACCATGCTAGATTAGACCACTGATTTCTGCCAATCCTGGGGTCAGCCCGCGGGGTGAGGACAGTGGGGCGGCGGCGAACGCGGGCGGGGTGGGGTGGTGGGCAGGGACCGTGCACACGAGGGGCCCGAGTGTGCACCGCTGCGGGTATCTGCGAACACGTTTGCACATGCACGGTACTTGCATCCATCCTCCCTGGCCCAGGGCTTAGCTCTGTGTAAGCCCCAGCGGAGCTTCCCTGAGTTCCGAAGGTTGCGCTTGACCAGCTGTGAGTGCCCATTCCGGAGGCGCAGGGGCAACGCGGCACATCCACATAGCTAGTTCTTGTGAAGTTAAAACACAGCGCGAACTCTTTAATGCTGGAGAGTGGATAGAATGCCAATTCTCTAACGAAAGATATATAAATGTATATTTTTAATTAATGGGCCACTAGCAAGGAATTGGTTGTTTATTCACGAAAGAAGCCTCTATTCAATCTCCTTCTTATGCAAAGAGATAGGAAGGTCCTTTGCTGCTTTCTGGTAATGAATGACCCAAGAATACCACCACCACAACCTGCTGGAAAAGTAGAGTCGTTTTCTGACCCGGAGATACGTTGCCATTCCCTCCTGGCAGGGAATTAAGGAGGGCTAGTGTCCATGGGCGTGATTGTAGCCTGAGACGTGCTTCTGAGAGTCCCGCGAATGCACGTCTACTGCCCTGATTTCTGCGCCCCCACTCCCCGCAACGCCTGGTCCCCCCGGCCCCCGCACTTGGCTCTTTCATGAAGATGGGTCCTGCCTTTGAGCGCTTAGAAGGAAAGGATGCCAGCAAAAATGGCTAATCCTTTTCCAGCTGCAGTAAATTGAAGACTGGCCAAAGCCAAACGAAAACCGCTGCAGTTAAAATGATTTTAGCATCACGTCTGCGGCTGAGAATGGAGCGGCAGTGTATAAAGGGACTTGTGGATCAATGAAAAGGAGATTATAGTGTATCTGAATATTAATACGGTATTGCATCTGTACTTCCACCCCTCCCCCCTTTCTTTTTCTTCAGATCTGCAGAATTGAAATGAAATGTTTTGAGCTCCTCAAGCTGACTCGTCAGAATCCTGGAGCCTTTTAAAAAATGACGGTAATTTTCTAATGCGTTCATTTGTACGTATGGAAACACTTGTGTGTGTGTGCGCGTGAGTGCGCGCGTGTTTGCATGTGAGAGACATGCAGCTGAATGACAATGCAGATCCAGAAATTGGGGAAGAGGGTTTCTACCCCCGAAATGTAGATGAAGTTTGAGCTGACTTGGGGCGTATGCTGAAAGCCAGAGAGGTTCCAGAGGTGGAGATGAGATGGCCAGATTTGCCTGTAAATAATCACTACATCCACTGTAACACTTGAGCTGCTTTTATTTTTTTTATTTTTATTTTTTTTTTGGTAGCAAATGTGTTTGAATGGAACTCTCTCCGCAAACGTGGGTTACAGGCGTCTCCTAGCGGCGAAATCAGCATAGGGCAGGCCAGAGAATTTTGCTTTGGAGAGCTCGCCTTTTGGGGGCTCAACAAGATTTCTTGGGTCATAGGGGTCTGTGTCCGCACCAGCGTCGCTGAGCCCAGGCCCCCTAGAGGTCTCGCCTCTCCGACTTCTAGTCTCTGTGGCGCCAGCCAGGGACCGGCGGGGTGACGGTGGGGTCTTCTTCCCGGCAGAACAGAACAGAGCCTGGTCCTCCGCCTCCCTCTAGATAGCTCCAGCCAAGGGCAATTCCGAGAGCATTTTGTTTGGAGCCAAGATCACATAGTGGCGTTAATAGCCTTCTGTGCCCCTTTACCCTAGAGCCTTTAAAACAACCATACCCCGTCACCCACAAAACAAAACAACACTTTAAATTTGCCTTTTAAAATGCCTCTAAAATGTAACAGGTTTACTTTTTCCCTTGCTGTGCCAATCAAACAGATCCCTGCCTTTCGTTTTTCTTTTTCATTCTTACTCCCGTGGACCCCAGAATTTAGTGAGATGAGGTTTGTATATACGGCAGCCTCAGTAATGAGACTAACTACCTCTTTGAAGGGTAGAGCATCATGTATATTCTGTGGTCCTCAATCCCCCCGTTACTGGAGCGGAAAAGGAGAAGGAAATATATTGTACCTAATCCCTTCTTCACCCTCCCTCGTCCACCCCCAGGAGCGCAAACTGTTTGATCCAGGACAAACTGCACCCTAAGAAACAGAGGAAAAGCAGTTTTATTATTTGGAGAGAGGTTATCAAAATCAGTTTTCATAAAAGTCCTGGTTTATGTATTAGAGTGATAGTGCATATTTTTTATTTCATTGGGCTTTAAGTGCAGCAGAAACAGAGGGGCGCTAAGGATCCCACAAGTGTGTTTTACAAACTTTGAAACTGGGTTAAGGGATTGCTTTCTTCCCTGCCCTTTGCTGCAAAGGGTGGGGCAGAAACAAGTTTGTTAACCAGCCTTTGGATAAATGAGTGTTTGCAGTGATTTAACATGACTTGAAAGCAATTTGTTTCTAAATCCTCTTATTATTGCTATGTGCCCAGAGCTTTGAGGGAAGTTTTTTTTTTTTTAGAATTGGAAGAAAAAATTACTTTATCAATAACCAGGCTCCACCAGGATTGACCTAGATGGTTGTTCTTGGCACTTGTCATTCTCAGCAAGCACAGCTCAGAGAACAAATACAAAAGACCCAAAGTGCATTGCATCTTTTATGGGTAAGTGTGAAATAGGTTTATTTGTGGTAGTGTAATCTAACTTAAGAGGTGGGAAGACAAGGCTTTGGAACCAATGCCACAAACATTGTGTTAGTTTTTGTTTATCTATAGTAAAAAATGAATGCTGACTGGCATTTCTGGGAAAGATTTATAGCATATGCAATTTTAAGCATTCAGGTAACTCTTTAGTTACTGTGTTTTAATCCTTCAAGCCCATCAGAGAACAAACCAATCCTTGTTCTTGGGATTGAAAATACTGGATATCCCATCAAGCACCATTATCTTGATATTGAAAGTAGAAATGTGCTTCTCCATTTTGTTTAACCTAGTTAATATTGGGGTGGCTTCACATTTCAGTGCCTTTTCAGTTATCAAGCAGGGCCAACATTTTGTTAAACTCTAAACAGTGAATTAAAAGCACTGAATGAGCTGAAGCAGCCCTCTAATGCAAAATGACAAATTGCACTTAAGCAATACATGAACAAAAAATGATTTATGGATTTCTACAATGGTCTGAGCAAATGAAAGCAACATGAATTATACATCCTAATGCTCAGAATATCATTTTCTAATAATACTGTTTCAGTTCAGATACTATACTCTGCTCCTTTCTATAAGAGAAATTGATCAATAAGAAGTCCAGGAATGTTTTTAATTTGGGCACTATTTTGTGATACTGATTCCAAAGTGTGTGTGTATGTGTGTGTGTGTGTGTGTGTGTATACATATGCATATGTATATGTGTGTGTGTACATATATTTTCTTTTGGTTTTGGGGAGGTGGGTTGATGACGGACATTAAACATGCATTCTTGTCAGATTCTTCACGTATTGTGTCTTTTGGTGGTAAATAGTCCTTTGAAAACTTTTGTTTGTTCCGTATTATCTTTCAGAATGCAAATAAATAGATTTCATTCAAAATGACAGTCTTTATTGCCTTATGACTTCTTTTTCTAAAAATTAAAATGTATTACCTCATCTTACCCTTTTCTTCCATTGCTTTGGATATTAAAATATCTTATTTCTCCAAAATGTCTCTTAACCTCATTATATTTGTTTTATCCTCTCTTTTTCAGACCATTGTTTTATTCTTTAGAGCATTAGAAACATACCTGGGCTAGTAAAAAGGTCATGGCATCTTAGTTTTATAGCCTTAGTAGACAAAATATACACTATGGGTTGTCTTAAATTACAGAAAAAAAATCAGTCAAATAAAATTGTATGTGCTGTTTGTTTTTTGAGTCTGAAAAATACAAAAATCTAGTTTCCTTTGTGTTATGATGATTGACTACTCCTAGCAGTTTTATTTAACCATTTGTGGTTTGTGTAAGTGGTTATTTTTTGGGAGGTATGTAGAATTTTAAGTGAGGGTGGTGTCTGTGCTGTGTTGCATCCTCAACCACAGGAAACTGCTTAATTACCCAGAGGCCTCTAAAGTCACATTATTAGGCTTAATCTTAATTATCCAGGTTTATTTAAAAAAAGAGAAAAAAACATTGAATCCCCATTTCTGCTTTTGACAGCATTAATAACTACTTTTACTGAAAGATTACTGAAATGAATGATGTGATTAGGATTGTAAATAAGAACTAAAAGACATCACATTTAAAAAGCCAGCTGCTTTGCTTAACAGGGAGATGTGTGGGTTTTACTGACATGGCCCAGAGACAGAAAATGAAGCTTCAAATATAGAGGTCGATACAGAACAATTTCAAAAATTAATTGCAAGTCCTGATGAAGTTCATATGAGTAAGAGAGAAGTTGTCTAGAAAGAGCTCTTTTTTTTCCTTACCCAATGGTTTTACTTTTTATTTGATAGTGATACAAAACCTGCATAGTTTTAGTGTTTGCCTGGGAAGTGTAAACTATTTCCTTAAAGGGAAACCCCTTGAGTTTTAAAATACAGAATAAGATTATTCTGTATAATAAGATAAGAACCCAAATTGTGATTAGGGTGGCAAGTCGTAGAGCTATATTCTTATTCTTATAATAAGAACCCAAATTGTGATTAGGGTTGTAAGTCATAGAGCTATATTCTGAAGAGTTTTAAAACATTATTGGGGACAGACATTATCAAAATAATATAAAACACAGCTTGAGAATTACATTAATAATTAGAATTACATTAGAATTAAAAGAGTAAATCAGAACAAACAGTAAAACAGATACTTCAATTAAAAAAAAAAAGTATTTCTCTCAGTTTCACTGCCTGCTTAGTATAACTCTTTGTATAAGAAACATGATTTCCATGATATCTTATTTAAACGGGCTTGGCAAATGCTGTACTTTGTTCCTCTATTTTATTGCAATTTCATCTATTCTTTTTAGGTGAAAGTTACTAATGGTTTTTAAGCAGCTTAATATTTACCTAGAATTGTTATGTAAATTATATTTGGTATTCTCCATCTATATAGGTTTTATTATCCCAACATTATAATTAATGTTATAAGGATGTTCAGAGTTTAAGTAACTCACTACATTATTACAGAATTCAAATCCAGATCTTTTGCTGCCCATATACAGGCTCATTTTATTACCCCATGGGCTTTCTTCAGTCTATCTGAATTGAATTTACTTAGGAGGTAAAACAAACAAAAATCTCAAATTAACTTACAAATGGAGTTAATCCAGATTTTGGACTGACAGAAATGCTGATTTTATCCTAGTCAAATTGGCTAGTACATTACTGAGTTGAGTGATGGAGGAATTCATAAATATGTTTGAGGGTTTCCTTCTTCAGGGATTTTTATCAGTGAAACAAAGCTTGAATATGTTTTCTTACAAGAGAGTGATATTATAAGCAGTCATCTTTTTCTCATGCAGAAGTGCCCAGTGTGGAATTCATAGATTTCAAGGAAGGAACAAGAAAATTGATGAAACAAGTTCAAAAGAAAGGTACCTGTGCCTCAACATTCCTAAGGAACACTGATCAATGATCCCAGAAGCATGCCATGTTCTCTTAATTCATCAGCGATTGAAAGCAAAGGAAAATCAAGAAATGTACGCAGTTTACACGGTGCAAATATTGGTGTTTATTTTGTAAACATTTCTGAAGCAATCTTTAAAAAGGGAAATGTGTTTTTGTTAAATGAATTTCAAGTATCACTTCATGCTAATTTCATCTTCAATGTTGCTTAAAAATGGTTTTCATTATAAAGTTTCGAAAATTAAAAAATTAAATTTATTCATGCCAGGAGAAAAATGGACAGGAACTTAAAAATACCTTTAAATTTTGAAAGACATAATCAAATGAAGATGATTGTGGCATCATATTTACTACTATAAGTAAAATTTATATTAATATTTTGGTATAAGAACTGACAGAAGAAAAACATGTTTATTTTAGAAGTGTACTCAGTAATTCAGAGGATACGTAATGGGCTCTATAGGGTAGGTTATACATCTTTTTTGCTCATTTCTGAAGGTACCTGACTATGACAGGAGATGATATGGTAAATTTATGAGAACCATAACCTTGAGAATTAAACCAAATTGGGTTCATATTCTTGCTTCTCTAAATTTTTGAACTTGGACAAATTACTCTGAAGCCCTATTAAGTGTGTCAAACATTTGAAACATTTATTAAACTATGATGATACATTGACCTTGTTATTTTGAGGCTTCAACTGAAATGATATAGGTAAAATTCTTATTCTATAGTGGATTCTCAGTAAATATTAACTATTTGTATGGTAAGATGTTTTGGATGAGGTAGTCTATAAATAGATATTTGTTGAGAATAATTGGCATTAATTTTCTTGGGGGTTTTCTTTCCTGTATCAAATATATATTATTTACTAAGCAGATACCAAAACATTTAGTGTCCCTATTTTGAGGGAAATTGCAATATGATTTTGAAGACTAGGTGAAAATGATAAGTGAAGAAGACAACTAACTAAGTTTTAGTTAAGCTTCAAAAATATAAAAAGTCAATTATGAGCTTTTCCCATAATTATATATCACATTTACTTGCTTTCTTTCAGATAAACTTATATTTTCGGTAAGTTAAAATTTATATGATAAAACTGATAGGCAGATAGATTATAAAAATCATTTTCATAAGCAGATAGTTCATTCATTTTAAGTTTTTTTATTTAAATATTTGTCAAAATTTTATTACTAAAGGGCTTTAACTTGATAGAGTCATTTAGTTTTTTTTTCCAATTCTTTAGCATAATATATTAATACCTTCTCCTCTATTCAGGCCAATGAGTGCTAAAATTCTCAAAATTAAAAACAAATTGGTGAAAAATAAGCCTCCTAAAATAGAATGAATTCGTTAGAATACCCAATTCTGAGCCTTAAGCCTCAATTGTATTTGAACTTTCTTTTCAGCATTTTCCTTGCCATTTTCTGCCTATGATTGCTTTTATTAACATTCTCTGTAGTAATTATGACAATTTGAGAGGCAAAGACTCTCAAAAACATGCATTGGTGCTGCATTGGAGCCTAGCCATAGGAATAGTGAGAGAATGGAAAATAAAAGTAAATTATGATATATGTTTCTCAAGAATTTCATAGTCCTTGATTTTGTAATCAATTTGATAAAGAACATATATGTTTAAATAACTTCATTAAGAGTATGAAAAGTATTAAAACATATAATGACTATGAGTGCTAAAGGCATAAAGAATGAAGAAAACACTTGGATAAAATAAATTAAGCAAAGATTTCTAGAGGACAGCTTTTGTTATGATTTTAATGGCAACAGTGGTGCAGATTGGCAGAAAGAAATATCTGAAGAGGGTTAGACAGACTTGAGCAGTAAAGAAATGAAGGCAGGGATAGCAAAAACATTTTTCTAGAAAGGTCATAGAAACAGCAAATGAATGTATTCAATTATGGGCCAATATCCTGAATTTGGACCCAGTTGCTTAAATGCATAGTTCCAGCAGTCCTCAATTTTGTTTCATTTGATTTATGTTTTCCCCATCTCCACTAGAAGCTTGGCCAATTTGATGTCAATGGAAATGCATGAGATCTTTATTCAGCATTCACACCTGAGCAATGCTTTTGGTATGTCTTGGGCTAATAGCCAATGTTCAGTCTTATAATTATGATAAAGCCTAATATTATTGCTTGTTCCTTAGCATATATATTTGAGAACCTTGGCGGCTGCTGCTAATTTAATGGTAAAGTGCTGATTGCTGATTTTCGCAAAGCTTTTTTTAAAACCATACCTAGTCAGACTACCTAACCAAGTACCTAATTTAACAATAACATATTTACATTTTGCTGGATGTAATGTTAAGTGGTAAAACAAGTGGTAAAAGTATTGTTTAAGCCCAAGGAACCTGACAAGCATTCAGTTGGTCACAGTTTTTGATGGATTTGTTGGCTGCATAACTAACTAGTACTTAATGAAGATGTGCTGACTGGATGAATGAATTCTGTTTTAAATTTTAAAATATATTTCTAAGATACCTCAGTTTCACAAGCTGTGTTTTTAATAATCTGTATTTGTAACAAGTCTTTTAAAATTAGTTATTTTTAAGAAACTTTACCTAAAATGAAAAATTCACCATACCTAATTACAAGTGTGTTACAATACTTGATGTCTCCCAACTAATAAAGTGCATTTCTCAAAACTGCCACTACTCAAAAGTGGTATCTCTTCTTATAATTTTCTTTTGTTTTCAGATTCTCTTCTCATTTCATAATACT
The DNA here is from genome assembly GCF_006542625.1 of Nomascus leucogenys. Taxonomy (NCBI): domain Eukaryota; kingdom Metazoa; phylum Chordata; class Mammalia; order Primates; family Hylobatidae; genus Nomascus; species Nomascus leucogenys. The sequence goes on from NC_044387.1 coordinate 23,220,282, forward strand.
ATGTTGAATATATAAATATGTATAGAGTAAGTACAATGGCCAATATTCTGAATTGTTTTGTTCATTTTATAAGGTCATGATGTCATACTAAGAAGAAACCACCTGAGATGAGACTGCTAGATGTTAAAAGTATGGCTGATACAGAAATACATTTGCTGCCCCAGGTAGAATCAGGAGGTATTTTAATTTTGAAGCATGTTGCAGGATTAAGTTAAAAAGAGAGATTGATTCACCTGTTAGATTTAAAATGATGTCTCGAATTTCAAGTCAGAGGGGACACTGTTTAGCTTCTAGTGTCTCTGTTCTTTAACCTTCTGAAATGGAGATATTTCAGTTCAAATATGGTATGTTGGTTGCCATAGTATATTTTCCTTTTTCTTCTCTTGGGTTGATGGCTAACCCCAGTCTTCTTTATTCCATAACTGACACATTCATATTGTTTGTGGTTTAGTTATTATGGAGTTTGTAAATACTTAACTCTATATTTTGGCCACCTAATAAAGCATAGACAGTTGTCCAGAATGCAAGAGTTTAAGTGGAAATGTACAACACATGCACACGTGTGCACACACATACACATGAGGAAAAAATGGCATTGCAGTTAAAACTTTGTTTTTGTCATAATAAAATAGAAACAGATCTGTGAAACAGAAGTGATCACAAAATCAGACGATGCTACACACAGAGTATACTTGGATTACAATGGAGAACTTGCACAACCGTTGTGAAAAAGAAGGTTTAATTTTTTCATTTTATACAATATACAAATATGAATTACAGATGGATTTAAAAATTCATTAAAAGTATAAAACCATGGGGTAACTAAATTTATAGCATACTGCATATTTATATAACTCATATGTTTTTTAAAACTGGGCTTAACATTGTACCTTTTCATGTCTACTCCCCAAGGCAAACAAAAACAAAAACAAACCAACAAAAAAACCCAAAACGAAACAGAAGTTTCTGAAGGACAGCAGAAATGGTAAGTTTTTTCCATGATGCAAGACACAATGGAAAGTAACCTTCTCTTGGGAGCTACACCTAGGTAGCCCTAGTCATGTGAAACCAGTGATGATAGCAACAGATGAAGATTCTGGATGGGGACAGTAAGGCTTGAAAATTTTGGATATGTCTGTTATTAAAATGTAAGCCTCTTTTGACATTGGAGTAGTAAGAGGGGGTAAGTAGGATTGTTAGCCTTTTAAAATATTCCTCATTAAGAGGATTTTTTAAAAACCCAATTTTTGGTGTTAAAGTCCGAGACACTCTGGAAGGTGGCTTATTTCAGTTGGAAAGATAGTAAGCTGGTTTTCAGGGCCCAAGTAGACAGTATATTTTGGAATCCTGAGGTCTGTTATTTCTAACATGCATGGATAGCATTGACAAATTCTCTTCTGACTGAAAATCTAAGTTACTGAGGTTTTTGATGGTTATTTCTTATTGCAGTTCACACTGGAATTTTCCTAAAGGTTTTTTATGTCTTCATTTATTTGTTTTAGTATAATGGTTCTTATCTGATTAATTATATTGTTTCCTAGAATTAAAATAAGATTATATTTATCTCAGAAAGGCAAAGAATCAGTAAATATTTAACCTAGAACACATGATTTGTTTATTTTAAAAGTCTATTGATCTTTATCGTTATTCTTTTTAACAATGTATCAGAATTAGGCTATGTTGAGATGGGAAAATTCATTTATAATTTTAAAACGAATGCTTCTCTAAGTAAAAATGTTTCTCTTTTTTCTCTTTAAAATTAGTAGTTTGGGTTTAGCTGGCATTCTTATGACTTACATAATATTTTTATGTTTAAAATAAGGGTATGCTTGGAAGCATGAGATCTGATTCTTAGGTTGGGGACTGTAACAGTAACTCCTATTTATGTTTCTGTTTTAAAATCAGATCTACTGTATACAAAGAAGAATTTTATAGGTAATAGCAGAAATATAATAGATCTTTATGAATGACTCTTCATTCATCCAGTCAGCACATCTTCATTAAGTACTTGTTAGTTATGCAGCCAACAAATCCATCAAAAACTGTGACCAACTGAATGCTTGTCAGGTTCCTTGGGCTTAAACAATACTTTCACCACTTGTTTCACCACTTAACATTACATCCAGCAAAATGTAAATATGTTATTGTTAAAGATCTAAGTTTAAATTTTAAAAATTTATTAAAAAGATAAATGCCACGATATTTAAGGACCTCTATTTAATATGGTGCTTTTATCTTAAATTATTGATGTTCACACTGTCCTTGCAGAATTTTATTGCATTCAGGAACATTTGTGAATTTTCTTTTATCTAAGAAGAATGTGTTATATTTCAGTGAATTATAGGTGGCAGTATACACAGCTAAATTCCATGTGTTACTGCAGGTAGATAGAAGGTTTTTCAATTGTTTAACAATTTTATATTTAAGCTTATTGTCATTCTAGCCCCGTTTCTTAACCACCTCCTGTTTTTGGTCTTAATATAAGAACACCAAATAAACTTCCTTTGATATGAGAATGCTGGTGAGAAGTATTTTGAATCTCACGTTTATTCTGAATGTTAGTTAAGATGCATTTAAAAAATTTTGCTAAATAAAGATACATTAGAAAGAGTATAATATTCATTGACTGCTTGATTTAATATCAAAATGAGAATTTAAAACTAAATGAACTCTTAAAATTACATATCAAGCCAATGACAGAGAATTTTTTATTCTGTCTCTTTCATTTTCTGTTTTAAAAGTTACAAGCAAATATGCTTTGACTGCTAAGTTGTGAAAATGCAATACTTTTCTGATTTATTATCCTGAAGTATGATACCTATCTATGAGAAAGTTAAGTACAAAATTGCTGTTCTTTATGCCTGATATACACCCTGAAAGTATTATATTCATGAGAATGATGAGAAAATTATATATGGTATCAAGAAAGAGAATAAACCTTAAATTGATGATCGATAGCTATACTGTGGCATCTCATGGAGAATAAAAATGCTGAGCATTAGAGCAGTCTATTAACTTCATTCCTTCGAGAAACTTTTACAAAGTGTATCTAAAGGTTTTAATGACAGTTATTCAGAGACATATGGGGTGGTGTAAGTGAAAGTCAGTGAGGTAAACAGGTCAAACTCTGGTGCCCTGCATGCTTTTCCTATTGTTTTGTTTTACATACTGAACCTTGTAAAATGTGACACCCCTTTTCCTTTGAAACTGAAATTATTTTATCTAATCAAAATTTCTCATGTGTAGAGGAGGAAATTGAGAATGAGATATTCTTAGTGTAGGATTGACATTACAGAATAAACCTCTGATAAGTAAGCATTACTTCGTTTTTATTTATGTTTACTTTTTTTTTCTTCTTTTTTGAGACAGGGTCTTACTCACTGCAGGCTCAAACTCCCAAGGCTCAAGCAATCCTCCCCCCTCAGCCTCCCAAGTGGGTGGCACTACAGGCGCACACCACCATGCCCAGCTAATTTTAATATTATCATCATTTTGGCCAGGCGCAGTGGCTCACACCTGTAATCCCAGCACTTTGGGAGGCTAAGGTGGGTGGATCACGAGTTCAGGAGTTCAAGACCAGCTTGGCCAACATGGTGAAACCCCATCTCTACTAAAAACTACAAAAATTAGCTGGTCGTGTTGGCACGCGCCTGTGGTCTCAGCTATTTGGGAGGCTGAGGCAGAAGAATCACTTGAACCCGGAAGGTGGAGGTTGCAGCGAGCCGCGATCGCGTCACTGCACTCCAGTCCGGGCGACAGGGCGAGACTGCATCTTGAAGAAACAAACAAAAAACAAAACAAAACAGACAAACAAATATATATATATATATATATATAATCATTATTTTTAGTAGAGATGAGGTCTCACTATGTTGCCCAGGCTAGTCTTGAACTCCTGAGCTGAAGAGATCTTCCCACTTCAGCCTCCCAAAGTGCTGGGATTACAAGCATGAGCCACCACACCCGGCCTATTTGTGTTTTCTTGAGTGTGGGATTTTTTTTTTTTTTTTTTTTTTTTTTTTTTTGACACGGAGTCTCAGTCTGTCACCCAGGCTGGAGTGCAGTGGCGCAATCTCAGCTCACTGCAACCTCTGCTTCCCGGGTTCAAGCAATTCTCCTGCCTCAGCCTCCCGAGTAGCTGAGATTACAGGTGCCTGACACTGCACCTGGCTAATTTTTGTATTTTTAGTAGAGACGGGGTTTCACCATGTTGGCCAGGCTGGTCTTGAACTCCTGACCTCATTATCTACCTGCCTTGGCCTCCCAAAGTGCTGAGATTACAGGCATGAGCCACTGCGCCCGGCCCAAGTGTGGGATTTTTATTTGTTTTATTTGTTTGTTCTTTCCCTCACCATAATTAGTTTATTCATTTTAATATACTCAATTACTTTATAATTATTGACTCATAGTCAACTTATAATTTTCTAGTAGGTATTCTTGTTTGCATTTGCTCACATTCATGCTGGCCAATTGTTTTGCACCATTTAACACAAGCAGATATATCAATATTATTGATTCTTATCTGAAATAAGCAGATTTAAATAAATCCAGATTGAAAATGTTTCTTCATATTATTTCCGTGTTCTTTTTCAAGGTCCTTAAAGATAGAGTCTCAAAACTTGTATGTACTTTTCAATGAATTTTTATTGCTTTTTGATAAGATATAGTTCTTCAGCATTTGAAAGTCTGAACACTCCAGCATTTGGAGTTAAAAATAGGGATACATCTATAGAAACCCAAGGAGATTTTAGTTAAATGTATTAAACTAAGTTCATTTTAAAATGTGAAGCCATGAAAATCTGCTAAAATAGGACACTGATCAAAGAGTCTCTTTTGGGATGGAGACATGTAATGGGCCCCAGGTTTTATCTTCCCTTTTTGAATAATTTACTCACCTTGATAGCTCTTGAGTCAGATAGTGTGTCGAGCATGAGCAACTTTTCACCTGAAACTAATACTAGACCTAAAACTACCACATTCCCACAGGATATGTCTCCCTAAAAAGTATTTTAAATGTACTAGTTGAGATTTCAATACTTAAACTGTTGCCTAGGTTAAAGTAAAATAATAAAATAAACGTCTTTGAGATGTGGATGTTGCCATAGAAGTACAACTGACTTATTTTGCATATTTAGCTAGAGCCTAGGAAAAATCATTTATATAGGTTGTGCCTACATGGACCTATATGATAATCTAGATATTAGGTCCCTTACTTTTGTGGACTCACATTTATATAATATAGAGCCTTCCAGAAATTAGTAACTTGTAATGCCCCATGTAATTTCACTTTGAAATGAAAAATGGCAAGAAATTTTGATTACTCACTTAATTCATTTATTCAATAAATATATATAGCACACCTGTAATATGCCAAGATGCTTGAACACATTAGTGAACAATGTTCTTGCCTTCATTTGTGTGTGTGTGTGTATAGACAAAAAATATCAAATAAGTATAGTAAATAAATAAATCATCTTGAATACTAGGACATTAAAAGTGCCATAGAGAACAGAAAAAGCAGAGCAAGTTAAAGGAATCTCTTAATTTTAAATTAAGCACTTTTTCATATGAAATTTTTGGAGGTTATAAAATACAGATATGAGGTTGAATGGGATAAAAAGTGAATATGGTTGTTATGCCATGAGAAGAGAAAAAAAAACAAAATTTTGGTTGTTCTTTTTCAAGGTTTCCTTCAAGAGTTGCTTTAAAGCTGATTTCTCGTTAGCCACCAGATTGAATGTTTTCCCACTAGGCAATTTGCCCCAAAGACTAAATTGGTGACAGAAGCACTGAAATAACTTCATCATTCTAATGGCAAGAAGGCTTTTAAAGATATTTTGAATAAGTTTCCATTTTTTGATAGTTGTCTTTTTTGCAGAAATATGAGGTAGTATTTTAAGTGTCAGTGGAGTTTAAAACATTGGTTCCAGATGTTGCGTACCTAGCAGGAACCCTTGGAGGAATTTCTGTTTACCTTAATAAAACCGTCATCATTTATGGGGAGTAGCTAACAGGAAAATACACGCAAGGAAATAAAAAGCAAAGACAAATCTAGTTACTGTTATTTGAACAAGTAAATTTCATATAGAAACTGATGACAGCGAAATGTGTCAAACTTGACTACTCTGACTGTGTGCCTCCATTGATTGGCCTTTGCAAAAGTCTGATTTGTAGTCAAGCTGTAATGAAAATGCTTACAGATGCTGAAAGTCAATATAATGGGCACTTTTGGAATGTACCACATGTTCAGTGTGCTTCCAATATACATTTTATAAGATTTCTCTCAGTTCATTTGGTTATATTATTAGATAAGCACTAATCTTAGAAAATGTTATTTCCTCTGCATGCAAAATCTGTAGTGACAAAATGCTCATTTCGTGTAGTTCTCTGGAAGATTTTGTCCTGCTAAAGTTTCATAGTTTTGTTCTACCAGTGTGTCTATCACCCAAGGTTACTTATTTATTTGCTTACTGTCTTCACGTACTTACTTATTTTAGAAAAACATGAAATAATTAGGTTGGAACTTTGTGATAGGTGCTTACAAGTGCTTTTCTGGATAAAAATATTCTCATAGGAAAAGTGGTAAGATGATAGGGCCAGTGTGAGTACCCAAGTTTTGAACCACCAGTTAGTTATGTCTGGGTCATAGATGTATGTAGACTAGAAAAGGAGGGATGGATCCCAGGATAAAGGTGGGAATATCACTAGACGTAATAATATTAGAGAAACAGAAACCTGGATAAATTCAGTCAAGTTCTACATATATGATGTTCATAATGATGACAGTCAAGAAGAAAATGTTAAATATTGTCACCTGTATGCCTTTTAATGAGGCAGAGGTATTTTTTAATTCATTTCAGAAAGATTTCTGTGAAATGGTCCATATTTATATAAAGTAAATAACAAATTACGTTAATGAAAATAATAATTTCAGTAATGCATGAAGTCCTTGACTAGTTATTTTAAAAGTGCTTTGATAAAGAAAATTTTTTGTATGTATTATCTATTTTTAGATTCTGATGGATACATCATTACAGATTGTATTCAATCTATTTTTAAAAAACTGCTCCATATATATTTAACTTACTGATTTGCCATTCCTCATTAGCTGCAAACCTGTTTCTCAATGAATTTTCTATTATTTATAGGCTTACAGTGCAATGAATTAATATATTTACAATTATAATATATTAAAAACTTTCTCAATCACATTTAAATCATTCTTCCTTCTGTATACAATGAGCTATATTTTAGCAGAAGATATATGGAATTATACAAATTTACCTGTAGATGTGTTTCTAACTTAATTTCATCACATGAAGTTGAAATTGTATGTCTTAGTGTCTGTAGACAGATTGTTAAATTTATATAATGTCTTTCTGGGAGAAATGAGAGTAATTAAGAGGCACAAGGTTACCTATTTAATTAGCCTATTTGTATCCTCAAAAGAATCCTTAGTTGTGAAACGTATGAGAGAGCTTGCCCTTAGTTAATTGAATCAGAGGATTTTTAAAGTCATTTACATTTCTCCCTACTCATTTGGTTTAGTTTTGTTCACTCTAAAATGGCTCACCAAAAGATTCCAGACCATACACTTTTGTCTAAGTAATATTTTGTTGAAACCTGTGTAAATCTATGGTCAAATCTAGGGTCAGTATCAGCCCTATTTTGTTACCAGAAAGCACTGAGTATATTTTTACAATAAAGAGGTATTCAGATATAAAAATATATCACCTAGATCTTTAAGAGTAAGGGATTTAATGTGTTGACACCCATTGAACTATTCAAAATGCAATTTGAGAGCTACTTAATCTGTCTTTCCTGTGGATATTGCTAAACCACAGGCACAGACAGCTTAGTTTACATATGGATCCTCCCTTCCCCAGATAATTGTATTTACTAAGATAAACTTTACCTATTTTACTTTAATATTTCTCTGAAAGGTAAGTCCCAGTTTAGAAATTAGTGAATGAAAGGCATCATGCTTTTAATTACTCTTAAAAAGAACCTAATCTATCTCCTTTGAAAACTCTAAATTAGATTAAACTTTTGGGGGAGAAACAAAAGCAGAGGGGAGTTGCCAGTGAAGTGTTTTGAAGCCAAATGTAAGTTACCAATCCTTTTATGGAATAAAGGAAACTAAGAAAAACAGCAGCTGCCATTTCAGCTCAATAACTCCAGTACCTCCTAATGAAATCATTTTAAGACTGCTGAGTAGAAATAGTTTAAAGGTCTATTGTAAAAGAAACAAGAATTTTATTCATTAATTAGACTCGTCAGAGACTGCTTTGAATTTGCAAAACTGAATAACCTTTTTTTCCACGGCTATAGTTAAATCCTTAAGCTCATTTGATTTCCTATGTCCCATTTGATTTCACTTTAAGTTTTCACCTTTACAAATGCATTATAGGCCAATCCCATAATGTTTTCACTGCCCTCTCACTTTAGTAAAAAGGCAACAGAGTAACTCTTCATAAAATTAACACACGACTGTGGGAATATAAATTGCAGAAATGAAGTCTCCTGATAATGCACGAGTAATAGAATGGAGAACATTTTTGTTTATGTGTTTTCTCAACTTCAGGTAGCTAATGGAGACTTATCTTTTTTAAAAAAAAATTTTAATAGTGACATTTTTATGCTGTAGAATATTAGACTTGTGCAGAGATTACTTTTAGTTTTGTTACTTTTCAGTTGAGATTTATTCAAATGCAGAATTCATGGCAGTATTTGAGATTTTGCTTTCTAACAGGTATGAGACATTAATTTGTACTTCATTAATTTAGAATTTCTGAAAATTTGAGTCTGGTATGATTTTTTTGACAGTGAAAAAGAGGGTATGCTAAAAAATAGTATACATACTAAGTATGTAAAGTATACATATATACTTATGTATATACTAAGGAAAAGTATACATACTTAGAAATCAGCAGGTTTCTAAATTTTAAGAATAGTTGAATATGTTCAAAGCATTATTTTTCAATAACTTTATGTCATGGTTACAACTTACTAATTATATCATTTATCTTCGTAAGAAATATTTGGTTGTTCTAGAGCTTAACATCACATTATTACAGTTTCTTGAAAATACTTAAATTTTTTTTCAATGTAATACTTTAGAATTTTAATCAAACTGTACAGTGAACAAAACAGAGATCTATTGCTCCAGCCTCCCTATCAAGATAACCAATCCCCAGGGGCAATACTGTGAATCTTTCAGCTGTTTCTTCTGGTATTTGTGCATGGCCCAAGCAGTACTCTGATATTTCTGTTTCTTGATTTTCTACTTTAGAATGTATGTTTCTATTAATGTCTCAGAGTGAGATTTCTTTTAACTATCTGCCCATATGTACAAAAACATGCTTCCTCTCTCTCCATTATCCCAAAAGAGCTTTATTATATTTTTTTAGTTAAAATATTATTTAGTGTTTATATTATTATGAGCATATAAATTTGCTTTTATCTGAGCTTAGTATTATACTTTGAATACAGTTGGTTTCTTGAGCAACTGTTTTTATTGGAGTTTATGACTTGTTTTATCATATGTTTAATTTGCATGTACTTACCACTCCAACACTCCAGAAACACTATAAATCCTGTCAGTACAAACACATCAGGTAATCTCCTGGGTGTTTTTTTTTTTTTCCTTTTCTGAATGCCAACTTCTGGAACAGCTGATCTCTAGGTCAGCTACATAGCTGCTAACCCCAGACTTCCTATCACCATCATCCCAGACATTTCTTTTGCCTTTCTCATGTGTTCAGTCTTTTGCTTATCCTCTTTCTATTATTTCTTAATTTTAGGCAAACATTTCCTCCAGAAACTTATGAGAAAGGAATCATGGGCATTACATTTTTGAGATTCTACAATTATGAGAAACATTATTGAATATGATATTTGACTGAAGATGGAATTCTAGTTTAGAAATTAGTATTTTTCCAAATGATGAAGTTGTTTCTTCTAAATCTTAAGACGTTCTGATTCTAAATCCAGATCTGTCTGATGTGAATTGTTGTGCTTGTTAATCTCTCCAGAAGATTTTGTGATTATCTCTTTATCTTTGGTATTCCAAAATTTCAAAATGGTACATCCTGTGTGCCACTCCCCATAAAAACACAAACAAAAAAATACATTTCACTGGGTTGAGTACTCAGCAGGCCTTTGTACATTCTGAAAGATAAATATCTTTCAATCTTTGAAAATATTTTGATATCATTTATTTGATGATTTTATTCTTTTCTTTTGTTGAATTTTTTTTCCTTGAAATTTAAATCAGTGCTCAAATTGTCTTACCTTTTATTGTCTGTTTTCCATATCTGTGTGATTTTTCTGCATTCTAAAATGTATTCTTAACTGGACCATCCAACCCTTCTGTGGGTATTTTTATGTCTGTTACTATGTGCAGTAACTTCTAAGAGTTATTTCTTTTACTCTCAGTTTACTTTTTTAATAATCTCATTATGCTCTTATGGATACATTATCTTCTATTATGTCCCTGGAAAAATTAATATTTTCTTTTGAATTATTATCCTTCTATGTTTCTTCTTTTTCATCCAAGATTTATTTTCTATTTATTGATTTTGTTCACTGTTTTTCATTTAGAGAATTGGTTTACATGTGGTACTCATTGACCATCCATTCAGTTTTGAATGCTGAACAAAAATGTTGATTTACTGCTCAGAATAAAAGTTGATTGGATGCTTAGTGTGCATGAGTCAGCTTGCAAATGGCTGGTATACCTCACAGTAAGGAGAGTCACTTAATTGAGTATTTTTAAGTGTAAATGTTTAGGGTCCATTTATCCTGGTCTGATGTCCATAGAGAAGAATTTTCTAATCTTCTGCAGGTGAATGTATGAAATTGGCTGGGGAGTTCCATTTTTGATGATGCAGACGTTCATATTAAGCCTGTTGTTTTTATTTGGCTCCCGTATTTCCCTCCACTCCTGTCAGCTGTGTCTGGTGATCCAAAGATAAAACCCTCTTTTGCTTAACATCTCCATAAAGTTAATGTGTGTTGAGGAGAGAGGGCTACTTTAAGGACTGGTAGGAAAGTTAAAAGTATTTTTAGAGAAGTAATCTTTCCTGTCATTCAACAAACCTCATTATTTTCGGTCTCGTCCCACAAGCTTTAGTAGTTCTTTACAAGTCACTAGTATTTCCCATTTCTGAGTAATTCGGTGGTCTGCAAAGAGGGACTTCGCTTGCTTCTTTTGGTTTTTCCCTTGAGGGAGCTTTGGCATTGGCTTTCTTTACTATACTGTATCTCTTACTACGTATCTATCTACTTTTCTTTTACCAAAAATTTTTTGACATCTCTCATCTGCTGTAGTTTCTTCTCCCTTTCTTGTATTTGTGTGAATGTTTTGCATTCATTCACTTGTCACATGAATGCAATTGAGAAAAAACATGCTCAACCAGAACTCAGTGCAACTTCAATTTTGTAAAACTATTCTGTAATTCAACAATTTTCAAATTTCATTTTAGTGACTTCACATTAATGACACTTTGCATTAGCTGAGATAGCAAAGTGTTCTTGTGAGGAAATGGTTACTTGGCTAGCTATGGAATTCAAATCTTGTCTTCTCACCACTGGGATAAAGTTGATTTGAAAATGAATATATCTATATACTGACTGAATTCTTCAGTCAATAAAGAAATATTCCTACAATATACCAGTGTTTAATTGATTTTCTGTAGTACTCAATTCCAAATACGAAAAACAATGTTAATCAATGAGACAGCCTATCAGTAGTATTGCAATCTATGGTTAGCTTATTCCTAGAATAATTGCTACTGTTATTGTCCATGAATTTTAGACATCACTATTGATGATTGTTAATAAAATATTAATAAAATTGACCAATATCATAAAATGTCTTACTCAAATATATAAGATTCAGTGAGCATATTGATATATACTGTTAAATTGCTGTAACTGACAAAGAGATAAAAAGAATATACTATTGCAAAGGGGGTAAATTCAAGGAGGAAATGAATTCAAAAGTTATTTGGTGATAGTATTTTTGGCTATTTTCTATTACAAAGGGAAGATGAAATGTAGTTTAATGTTGTTTTTGAATTAGTGGCTAGATACTGGCATTGATAATTGAGATATGAAATATAGGAAAGAGAGAAGTTTGGGTGAGAAATGTTGGATTTAGTTTCAGGCAGGTTAAGCTTGAGGTTCTTTTAAAATATTAAACAGCAGCCTGTAATACAGTACTGTAGCTCATCAGAGATGTCTAGGTCAAATATGTAGAATTGATCAGATTAGCTTAGCTACACAGAACAGAAATATTCCCATATCACAAGTGTTTAAGCAAAATAAAAATTCATTTCACTGCAGTCGAAAAAGGCTATGGAAGGCAACTTAGGCTAATTTGAGCTCAACAAAGTTATCCAGGCTTTTTCCAGATGTCCACTCTGCCATCCCAAAGACTGGCCCTCCTCTTATGAGATCCAAAATTTTGCATGTAAATGCTTCATCACAATGGTGTCTCCAATAGCTAAATGGAATAAAGGAAGAAGACATCACCCTTCTGTTTTAAAGACACTTACTCAACCTCCATCACCATTCTGTTTACATCTCTTTGGCCAGAATTTATTTGTATCTCATGAAGCTACAAAGAAGTCTTGGGAATAGAGTCTTTTAATCTGTATGGTAACTCGACAGGCTAAAAACCAGCTTTCTGTATTTAAATAAAAATAAGAGAATAGAGGAATGAGTAGGTACCTGACAGTTGTGAATTAAGTTACTGACACATAGATTGCATTTTGAAATGTAGACGTATATGAACCAGAAAAAGTATGTTAAAAATCTTATTTTTAAATCAGATTTTTGCAGGTTGAGCAATGAATGCAGATGAGGAACTAAAGAGAACTAGAGACAAATCCTTCAAAGAACTTGAATGAAAAATGAGGGACAGGACAGTATCTCAGAAATACAGGGTTTGTGAGAGAGTAAAGTTAAATCAGAAGAAGGCCAGTCAAAAATGGGGGACGTGATGAGCCTGATGACCAAGTCGAATTTTTAAATGATGCGATATAGTGATTCTCTACTTAATGAATGTATGTGCACTAATCCTTTACTTGAGGTATTATCATCTTTTTTATATAAGTGCAAAAATGTAGGCCTAAAAGGTTAAATAACTTACATTGAGACACAGAGCTGTGAATTTAACCAATGCCCCAATCTCAACTCGTATTCTCAATCTATCCCGCTACCTCTTCTTCGTTAGGAGGGATCTTAACTCTTAGACATAATTAATTTACATTCTTTTTAAATTAGGAAGCTAAAGAGCTCAGTGAAGGTGAGATGGTGTTAGTCAGAATGAACAATATAAGTATGCTTTCAGTGGAAAAAACTTTTTAATGGTGACAAATTTCAAAACAATTTATCTAGGATCAGATACTGAAGGTGCACATTCTAATTACATTTCCAAAGTGGAAGCTGATCACTATATATTTTTTTCAGTGACAGAATTTCTTTATATTTAAATACATAACTAACTCCTCCAAATAACCCCCAAACAAACAAGAAACCAGATTAAATAAAATTCACATTGAATATGCCTAACCAACATCTGTATGTGCAACTAAACACTGTGTCTATTACTGCAGTGTGAACCTTAAACAATATAAAGTGTTCTGGGGAGTTGAAGAAGCCCAAGTTTTAACTCTGTGGTATTTGGGGAGAGAAGATGCAGGAAGTAAGAGAAAGGGGAAATAAATTTTATATTTCTTAATTTTGTCCTTCCAATATATTCATAAAGACCAAAAGAGAAAAGGAAGCTTGGGATTGTAAATAAATAGAGGAATAAGGAAGTGTGGGACCCTCTCAATGCTACCTGACCAAAACATATGAAAGAAATTAATTCCTTTCAGATTGAAAAGGTGGGAGAAGAGATGAAAAGTGACCAAAGAGGATGGGAAAGAGACAAAAGGAGAGGGGACCATCCAGGAGAAAAGAAGAGACCCATGGCAGGGGAGCAAGATGGAGTTCAGTGCCAGTAAGTGCCTGTTTCCATCTGTATCCCCATTATCTTAGGCTCCACTTAAGGGTCTGTCTCCTTTCTTCAAGCCTCTATGCTGTCAGGATCCTCCAGTCCTCTCCATCCTGCCCCCGCCCCTACTGTGCCTGTCCCTCCCTTCTTCTATTTACTAGGAGTTGGCTTGTTCCATAACCCTCAAGTCATAGTTCTTTTTAGCCAAAGAGGGAGACTCAGGCGTTTGGTACTGCTCAGAGCCAGGAGAAACCCTACATACAGAAGGGCTCCTACCATTTGCTGATTCAGTGAAATCCTGCTGTAGTACACTGGTATGCCACCTGCCAGGAGGCCTCCTTGCACAGACTGGCTCACAAGGACTAGCATGGGTTGCTGGAAGGAAGGCTGGACCACATTTTGGTAAGAAGGACCAAGCTTGCATCTGGCCCCCCATTCTGCTTCTCTGGCTGCTGAGCAGGCCCTGGTACTGGGATTGTGGATCCCATTCAAGCCTCTATAAGCTGCCTGCTCCTAGTTAGGCATTGTGGGATATAAACCATTATAGGATGGTTGAGGTAGCTGTTGACCACATTGGGAGCTGTAGACCACGGGGCGAGAGAGAGAGGTCAATATTTCTGATTGGAATTAGAATACTGTCCAAGAGGACAGTAAAAAATCTGGATCTGTTGAGGGGGCTGAATGTAGTTCTGGGCAGAATTGCTGAGTGGAATAGTCGGAGACGGGAAGGAGCTGTCTTGTGGGAAGGGCTGCACTGCAATGAAGCTTATCTGCTGAGGATGCTGAAAGATAAGTGGGGACCAGAAGAGAGGGGAGGATGGGTCAGCTGCTTCTTTAGAATCTTAGTGGTAAAGGCTCATTTCTCCGAAGGGGTTGCTGATGTTGTCTGCCTGTGAGATCTTGTGATTATTCATGGGAGGCTGTTGCTGAGGCATGGGTGGGAAGGCAGAAAGTTGCTGCTGCTACTGCTGGGCAGTATAGGGGAGAAGGCCCTGGACAGACAGGGACGAGGTTACCTGGTTGCACATTTCCAGGGCACCTAGTGCCATACCTGGCCTGGAGATCCTTCTTGCACTGCCACCTTTACTGCTTCCAATGCTGTAGTCAGGTGAAGATGGAGATTCTGCTGAAGTAGCTGGGCTTTGGTAGCAAAGGGTCACATGTTTCAAGGCCATGGCTCTAAAGATTTGAGTTCACTATTGGTGCTGCTCTGTTGGCTGCTTAGGGAAAGCTCAGCCCCTTGAGTGGCAGCTCAGCCCCTTAAGCCAATCCCCAGCTGTCATGTAGATATCTGTTCCAGACAGTCTCGTTCTGTACTGAATTGTTTCTCTTGAGAATCAATCTCTGTTAAAATTCTATATTCTTCTCATCCTTTATATGTCCTGAAAACTCTGTTCAGGCAGTCTTGTGTTACTGGTTTTGTTGATGATGACAGATTTTCAAGTTTGAGCAACATTGTGGTCCATCCCCAAATAGGCAGCTATCCAGTGTAACTGCCTCCAGTGATATAAAGTCATCTGAGGGAACCTCTTAACTGGTTAGTTTTTAAATAAATTCCTAAATCTCCTACTTTCATATTAGTAGCATCATTTTGTTCTTTGGGTTCTTTTTCAGTGTACTTACAAGAAATTCGTGGAAGTCTATTCCAGCGAAGTGTGTATAATTTTGACTTGGGTTTCTGGACAACATCTTCCTTAGGACCTTTTTTTTGTTTGTTTTTGTCCTTGTCTTCCTTTTCAGAGACTTCCTTTGAGGACTTTTATTCCTCCTTATCAGAGGGGCAACTGATGTGCAGTTGAATATTATCCTTGGCCCATCACCAAATAGGGTGGAGGGCTTCTCATATTCTGCTAGGCTATACACAACTTCAACTTGGAACTGGACTTGGCTGTTTTTTTCTGACGTGACGGCATTTGATGTCCATCTCTGTGTTTCCTGAGTCAAACTGATATCTTCCCCTCTTTCTCAATTGCTTTCTTGCCTGGAGTCTTAGATGTAATTTTGTCTTTGATTGTAGGTTCTTCCATCAGTTTTTTTTCCTGATTCTTTCATAATTCAGAGGATGTTTTGAAAAGTGTTACTGTTAGACGTTGACCAGCAGTGAAAGACTGATATACACTAGTAGTATGTATTTAAATAAATTATCAATAACTAACAGAGATGAGAATGATAAAGACCTGTGTGGTAGAGAAATATCCTTACTTTGTGTAGGTAAGCCCCAGCTGGGACTAGTTGCTTGGTGGTCTGAAATAAGACTACAGCATATTAATTTGATTTAGTATATTATTAATACAAGGTTAGCTAAAATATTCTAATGCATTCATCTCCTAATAGGATGTTCTTACTAGGAGGTGGCTCATTCCATAACCCTCAAGTCATAGTTCTTTTTAGCCAAAGAGGGAGAATAATCCATTCTTTATGGCTCATTGTGGGGAGAAGGTATAAATGTGTGTAACTATTTGGGCCCTTAATATGTGCCAGTGCATTGAAGTTTTTTAATGTTTTTATTTACCTTTTTTCCCAACATTTTGAGGTTGATAAGATTATTCTTCTTTTACAAATGAGAAAACTGAGATTGAGGTCGAGATTAAAAAGCTTGTAAGTGGTTGAATCAGAGTTGTACTCAAGGCCAGCTGCACAGTACAAAATCTAAATAATTCACTATATAATATTGTCTGCTTGGATCCATGTATTTGTTTCCTGGGGCTTCTTTTAAAAATTAGTCACAAACTTGGTGGCTTAAAAAAAAATGGAAATTTATTTTCTCACAATTGTAAAGACCAGAACTCCAAAATCAAGGTGTTAGTTTCCTCCAGAGCTTTCAGGGAAGAATTGTTACTTGCCTCTTCCAACTTCTGGTAACTTAAGGATTAAGTTACCTTTTGGCAGCATCACTCTAATCTCTACCTTCACCTTCACATAGCCTTCTTCCCTGTGTCTGGGTGTGTTACCTTTTCTATCTCTTATAAGAAAGCTTGTCATTGGATTTAGGACCCACTGGGACCCCTGGGTGATTTAGGATCACCCAGGATGATCTTGTCTAGAGATCCTTATCTTAATTACATCTTCAGAAACTCTTCTAAATAAAACTGCATTCTGAAGTTACAGGTGGACATATCTATTGAGGGCCACTATTCAGCTCACTAAAATGAGCATGACAAAATTTTTTAAAACATGTTTTTGAATTGTGAAATATAATAAATATACAGAAAAATATATAATACTAATGTATGATATAATTAAAAATTATGATCACCCATGTAGCTACTACCCATATCAAGACATAGAACATTCCCAGAACTCTAAAATACACTGTTTCCTTTAAGGATCACCTCATTCCTGTTCATTGGAATTATTATGACTTTATGGGAATTACTTTCTTGCTTTTATTTAAAATCTTACTACTCATTTTGTAAAATAAGACAGTTTACATATTTTTCAATTTTATACAGATGAAACATTATGTTTTACTTTGTGTTATGCTTCTTTTAATTAATATGATATTTATAAGAACTATATATATCGAGTGTGGCTGTAGTAAATTTATTTTCTTTACAAACTAGCTATATGTTTTACATTTGTTGCAAAAGTTTATCACATTCTATTTTTGGCTATCACAAACACATATTATAAATATTTTTTGTTTATTTATTCTGGTATAACTGTGCAGTTTTATATGAGATGTGTGCTCCCTACATGACAGGTTTACAAAGCAGTTATAGCAATATACCTTTCATTAGCAGCTTGTGTGAATTCCCAATGTTCTCACATATTTAATAGCACACAGTATTGGCTGAAATTTTAGTTTTCTTTTAATTTCATAGATGTGCAGTAATATTCCATGGTGGTTTTAATTTATTTCTCTTTTTTTGAGAAAGGATTTTGCGGTGTTGCTCAGGCTGGTCTTGAACTCCCAAGTAGCCAGGATTACAGATGCGTGCTACCTTGCCAGGCTTATGGTAGTTTTAATTTAAATCTCTCTAATTACCAATAAAATTGACAATACATCTTCATAGGTTATTGGATTTATACTTTCATAAACTTTTTGCTGGTTCAACAACAGTTGAACAGTTCCTTCCCATTTTTCAATTTGATTGTCTTCTCTTATTATTTGTCTTTCTTCTTATGGTATGATTCTGGATAGGAGTCCATTTGTTAATCACGCATTCTATAAATGCTTTCTTTCTTATAGTAGTTGTCTTTGCTCTCTTTTTATTGTGTGTTTTCATGAGCAGAAGTTCTTTTTATAATGTAGTCAATTTTATTCATTTTTTATTTATGGTTAGTGCTTTTGGTACTTAAAAAAATCTTTTTTTACCCTATCTTACCAATGCTTCTAATTTTAATTTTTCTTTTTCTGTGCTTCTATCACCAGCTAAACCCTTTGCTGATTGACATATTCTTTTTCCAGAGATGGTAATATATTTAGGTTGTAATCAAATCTTGCTTAGTGGGAGCAATTCTGTCACTTTAAGATGTGTTGTATAATTCTTGTACATGATTTTTCCAACTTAACTTGGAAGCCAGTCTTAATTTGCTCATTTTCATCTTCTTAGCAGATCTGTTATGGTGGGCCTTAGCTATCCAGTAAGTATGAATAAAAGAGGATTTCCTTTGAAATTGGTTTGCTCTAATAGTGCTTTGGTTAAAGAATCTCCCCAACTGATTTCAGAGTTGATGATACTTTATATTAGTTAGGTATTTGACTACATGAAAAAGTTTACTGTTTACCAAATATTTTATATATGATACTTCAATGAATTATCTAGTGAAAGCTATAAATACATATAACTATGATAATTTTATTGAAGACTCTCAGATTCATTAAATTACATAATCAAGGGCAAGCTAGGAAGTTAAGTGCTGAAATACGAAATCAAGTCTGCCTTTTTTTCAGTTCTTCCCTTAAATGAAGTTTTAAATTTTGGAGTGACAGATTCACTTATTTTAAATTATATCACCAATTTTAAGAAACAAAAGAGCCATGTCATTTAAACTATGTCCAGATTTCTCCCTACAAGCATTCTTTCTTTATCCATACTCATGTAGAGTTACTCACTTTTATGATCCTTTTGGTTTACATGTTAGTTAAATGTAATGTGTTTTCTTTCTCCTTGGGAATTTTGGGGTGAGGTGTAGGGAGCCTCTGTCAGATAAAACTTGCTTAAGCAAGTGGATTTTATTTTTTTCTTGTTTGCTTTTTTTTTTTTTTTGAGGCAGAGTCTTGCTCTGTCGCCTAGGCTGGAGTGCCATGGTACAATCTCGGCTCACTGCAACCTCTGCCTCTCGAGTTCAAGCAATTCTCATGCCTTAGCCTCCCAAGTAGCTGGGATTACAGGCACGTGCCACCACGCCCAGCTAATTTTTGTATTTTTAGTAGAAACGGGGTTTTGCCGTATTGGTCAGGCTGGTCTCTAGCTCCTGACCTCAGGTGATCTGCCCCCCTCAGCCTCCCAAAGTGCTGGGATTGCAGTCATGAGCCACCATGTCCAGCCTCTTGTTTGCTCTTTAGCAAATGTATTAGATGAGTGAAGGGCAGTATGGGCAAGAAAAAGAAAAATTATTCAATTCAAGAAGTTTATTTACTATTTGTCTACAATACCATTTGACTATGGTTGCTTTTTAAAAATATTCTAGTTTAGCTTATACAGTTTTAGAATATATAAATGCCAGCGCTTTAAAATCTTAAAATCAGATTTATAAATTTGTAATGGGCAATTTATAACCTTCTGTCTCAGAATTTACTTTTTAAGAGCAGATTCAGTGATTCCAAACTCTTCCACTAGCTCCAGACTAATGATGAAGATACATAGTTATCTCTGAGGTTATGGATGGGCTAGGGAAGAAGAAAAAGTGGGCATACGGATATTTTGTCCATATTTGCAAAAAGAGATGAAATATTATAATGAGCAGGTAAGATTTTTAAGAAAAACAATATTTAAAAATGCAGTGTCTAGACTAATACAGCACTTTTGGATAAAAATGCTCACAGTTGTGTAGTTGTGTGATTTTTCTAATCCCCTTTGCCTTCTAGCATAGGACCATGGACAATTTATCATGTAATTAATTCTTTAAAATTATAGTATATGTATAATAATAAATTGTAGTGAAAACTTTGGTATTCGAAATAACATCTAACATGTCAGACTAATATTAATCACCAAGTAGTAAGCCATCTTTTCCACGTGTTTCTACCTAAGGTTTCTTCTTAGTATTATTTCTCATTTTGAAACATTTTGGGAGTTCCTAGATTTGAAATCCTAGTATAAATACACTTCTTTAAAAAAAAATCTTTTGTTTTTAATTATAATCACATCTTTTTTAAGAGAGCAATAGAGAGGGTAGCTTTTATGTGTCAGTTTCTCCACTGAGTTATGCCCTATCATGCTTTCAGGACATAAATATACATGTCCTACTAGTTGGTATAGATTGAAGTCAGAGTAAATCTTTATCATTCTACTGGGTGTTGGGGGGTTCTCTTAAAATCATGCTTTTCAATTTACTTGGAGCCTCCTTGGCTTCATCTCCTGCTGTTGTAATCATTAGCAGAAGTTCATAGATAGTGGAATTTCTCAAAATATAGACAGTTTTTTTATTCAGAACATGAGCCCTGCAGGCATTTCTTTTCAATTTTACTTAGCTTGGGATATTTAGCTGCACCTTTGACTTTAATATGCTTATTACAGAGCCTGAACACAGAATATGTTTCCTCCTGCTTTAAGATACAGATGGCAAAAATCCTTAGTCTGCCAAGGAATTTTATTTGCTTTTAAATCCTAACGGTCCCACTATATGACTTTGTTATATTAAGATTTTAATAGTGCAAATAAGGGTCAAGGCTTCTTTGTTGATGAAATTTTAAATCACCCTTTGGCTTTCTTGTATTTGACACTTATTTTCTGTTTCATCTTTAAAAGCGGAAGTCCATGAGCTTTTCATCCAGTGATGTAGTTGGATTTTATTCATGTTCAGACTCATTGAAACCTGCCAACCACATAAAAACAGTTGCCAATATGGGAGAAGTCTTCCTTGTGTTGTGATAGAAAGGATTTCACTGTTTAAAAGTAAACTTAAAACAAAAATGTATTCCCCTCTTTAAAAGAGGAGTATGTGCCTGCTTGTCCCAGGTGGCTTTCTATAAGAATTAGAAACAGGGTAGACTTATTTGATAACATCTTCAATTGTTTTTCAAATTGTTTGTATTTATACACATGCATACATAATATTTATGTATACACACCCATACACAAACATCACCCTGTATATATATACATATATATACACACATACATATATGTATGTGTGTGTGTGTGTGTGTGTGTGTGTGTGTGTGTATATATATGATGTTTGGCCTTAGAAACAATCCCCATTTCAATGTCAATTTTGAATTGGTTACAAACATTACTTAGACTTGGTTTTCGACCAACTCGGAATGCAAAGAAAAATTTTTCTTTTTCTTAAATTAATGCTTCTATTTTTTTTGACTT
Source organism: Nomascus leucogenys (assembly GCF_006542625.1). Taxonomy (NCBI): domain Eukaryota; kingdom Metazoa; phylum Chordata; class Mammalia; order Primates; family Hylobatidae; genus Nomascus; species Nomascus leucogenys. The sequence goes on from NC_044387.1 coordinate 23,241,774, forward strand.
GTAATTGTGATTTATGTGTCTGGATTTTAAAATTATTTAAAATTAGCTGAATTTTGAGTCAGTGAATTTCTCTTGACTTTACACTTAGTATGATTTTGCTCTACTACATGAGTTCTTTTTGGTTTGTTATCTATCTAATCTTCTGTAGCAACAAATATGGGATCATAGTTTTACAAAAAAAAGTCCTATTGATTTTGCCACTTTGACGTTTCCCTATCATTTCCATCCCTTCCATTCATTCTGTCACTGCCCTAATTCAGGTCCTCAGTTCCTTACATCAAATTTTTGCAAGTTTCTATTTAGCCATTTTGCTTTCCAATTTATCTCCATTCCAATTCATTCTAAACATTATTTTCAAAAGTGTCATTTTTCAAAAATATAGTCTTATCACACTTTTTTCTACTGCAGAACCTCCTGTGTCTTCTCATTGCTTTTGGAGTAGTTTCAAATTCCTTAGGAACGGCACAGTTCAATACAACGGCCACTAACCATATGCAGCTATTTAAATTTAAATATAAACTTAATTAAAAGTAAATAAAAGAAATTGAGTTCCTCCATCACAGTAGCCCAGTTTCAAATACTCAAAAGTCACATGTGGCTAGAGATAACTGAATTGAACAGCATCATTCTAGAATATTTCTCTCATCATCAAAGGCTCTATTGGACAACCATGTGTGGAATGTTAAGACACCCCTTCCAACTTATTTTTAACCATGTTCTAGCTTATGTTTTCAGCCTCATTTTTTCTACACAGTGTTAACATGCCTCTGTGATCCAGTCATATGCATCTACTGATTGTTGAAAGCATCAGTCATTCAATCAACAAACTTCACTGAGCACCTTCTATATGCTAGGCACCAGTCTATTGGAAGCACCACTGTGAATTAAAAACAAAACAAAGCAAAACAAAGCAGCTGTCATGGAATTTATATCAGTGGGGCTTATAAACATCCAAAATGTTCAAAATGTAAAATATCTTTTGGCAAAGAGTGCTAGAAAGAAAAATAAAATCTGGTAATGTTTAAAGAATGATGGGTGGGTGGTTAGATGGGGTGTTCAGGAAAGGCCTTTTTGATAAAGACCTATTTCAGCAGAGGCCTGAATAAAATGAGGAAATGAACCATGCAGCTCTCTGGGGTAAGTGTAAGCTAGTCATTCTACTGCCTTCAAGCTTTTTGCTACTCTTAGCTTTGTGGAAATATTAATAAAGGTCATAGCATTATTAAGTGGTAACTTCTTATCTTGCTCTAAAGTTCTTTGGTCTCAAGCCAGAATGTAATCAGAATCATAGACTATTAAAGCTAGAGACATCTATAGAAATCACCTAATCCATTTTGTAATTTTAAAAAGGAGGTACCTAAGATTTAGATAGGGTAATTTATTTGTTTTAAGTGACAAAGTGAAATAATGGTAAGTGGCAATTAGAACCCTGGACTCTTAGTATTTTCTGAATAGAACTGAGTTTTCTGAGTAATGAGATCCAGATGGATATGACGTCTTGAACCTTTTAAAAATTTTTTAAAATGTAATATTTAATTAATACTTTATTTTGGTTTTCTTCAGAAATTTGTTGACGTTGATATTCAAATGAACCATTTGTTTTTCTCTTTACACTAAGATTCCATATGGCCATTTGGAAGATACATTTACAATGATATACACATGTGGCTATCTTTTAAATTTTACTTTCCCAATGCTATAAAACATTTATTAGCATTATAAACATGATACACACATATGTATATATGCATGTGCATGGTGGGTATATGTGTATCTCTGTCATAATTCAAATATCAATTTCATGTTCTGCCTTTGTATTCACAAAACTCAAATTTCTTTGTGTGTAGTCCTAAATGGCATAAAGTCATGAATTTTAATTGAATTATGGCTTTATTCCCCTGATGGAATCCTGATGTATTGCTCTAAGAACTCACAGAAGGTGGCTTAATAATGTTTTTTGTTGTTGTTGTTGTTGTCGTTATTGAGATGGAGTCTTGCTCTGTCGCCCAGACTGGAGTGCAGTGGTGCGATCTCGGCTCGCTGCAAGCGCCGCCTCCCAGGTTCACGCCATTCTCCTGCCTCAGCCTCCCAAGTAGCTGGGACTACAGGCGCCCGCCACCACGTCCGGCTAATTTTTTTGTATTTTTGGTAGAGACGGGGTTTCATCATGTTAGCCAGGATGGTCTTGATCTCCTGACCTCGTGATCCGCCCTCCTCGGCCTCCCAAAGTGCTGGGATTACAGGCATGAGCCACCGCGCCCGGCCCTTAAGGTGTCTTAAAGTCACCTACGATGGGTGAGTGCTCAGATTCCTCTCCTTTGTGAGGTGCAAGTTCATGACAGATTCCTCAAGGTTAATAGCTTAGTAGTATAATTTTATTGCAGTCGCTATATTGTCAACGCATAGTAATCTCGTAATGTACATCTTTATTTAATAATTCTGAAAACATTTTGAGCACCTAACTTCAGCTATTGAGAATAGATATAAAATTATACATTATGCTCTATAATTTTAGGAAAAGAAATTATTATCTTATTACATCAATAAATCTTGCTTTTACCTACATCCTTTCCATATAATAAATATCCATTTCTCTTTCATATGTCCATGATTAAATGCCTTAAATGAATAAAATATTTCTTTTGAAAATATACAAAATGATTTGTCCAAACATGTAAAATGCATTATATGGTTCCAAAATCTGTTTTTCATGTTTTTCTTTGGGGTGTGATCTGTTCCTGATTAGTTTAGTGTTTGTGCCTTAATTGTAGTATATCCTTAAGGAAATTGAGTATCAGTAGACTATTTATTGCAGTTGAAGATATAGCAAAAGAAATAATTAAGTTTCTAGGAGGGAAATACCTACAAGTGAATGATAATACAGTGTTAGTGTAAAACAGTCTTTCACTAAAGAATATATATACCATTATTTACTCAAAAAATATTCAGCAACAATTTTACCCACAGGTGAAATGCACTGGAGTGTCCTAATTTTGTTATCATGTGTCCTTTCTGCCATTCTCAAGCTAATGGCACTCTTCACGACAAGCCTAATTGCACTGTTAAGCTCCAGAGGAAAAAATGTGGCTATAGAGTATATTAAAGTACATACAATTGAAAAGGAAAATGTTCATTTTTGCAAGCAGAAGATTACCAACAGAATGCTAAAATTAAAGGTCAGTTTTACAATGAGCTCTCATATTATGGAGTGAGTTTACGAACAAACTATGTATTATATAAGAAAAGAAAAAACAATTTTATAACGAAGTAGTGCTTTCAAAAAAGTATATTATTTTCTTATAGAAAAGTAGAAAAATGAAAAATACACGAACTCTTTCTTAACCTTAATCTATGTTTTTTAAGAATTTTAAAAATGTTTCTTGTGTGAGGCAAGAAAGTGAAAAGTGTTTTTTAAAAATGGAGACACCATGGGAAAATATAGGCGAATGAAGGAGTACAAATAGAAAATGTAATTTTATTGAATAACAGAAAAGAAAATAGTGCAAAACAGCCTCTCTATTCTTTTGTTCTTGGTATCAAAGCTTTTATTCCTGGTGATTGGTGGAACCCTTTTGGTTACTAAGCTCCCTTGAACAAAATCTAAAATCATATTAACTCAAATTCTATGCTATTACAAACCATCTCATCTCATAACAGGACTTTAGTATATTTTTCTTAATGTCAAAGAAATTATATGGGCTAAGTAATTCTCAAAGCACCACATAAAGTTTAGATATTTCTTTAGAAGAAACAAAATACATGTTCTTTTTCACATTCGTGTTTGATTTTATTATAAAATTTGACAGAAGAAACCAAGGAAAGAGAAAAGAGAAACCTCTAGAGACTTTGTATTTTCTTAGCGGACAAAAAGGGCTTCAGTTTTAGCAATTTTTCTTTCTCTGTTTACTTTTTATAAGGTCTGACTGAAACCAGACAAGAAAAGAATATTACATTCTGTTTTTGGCTTTTTAGGGTTTTTTTTTTTTTTCAGCTAAAAGAAAGATTTGAAGTGCCTTTACAAGGTTATTTCCAAGGTAATTTTTCTTTTATTTTTAAATAGCAAATTTTTTTGAGATTTAAAATCAACATCCAGTCCATATGCCACTGAATATAAAGTTCCCAGTGGTGAAATAGGCACAAAGTTAGCCTTGCAGACTGTGACTGACAAATGTGGGGATAAGGAAAGGAAAGATTTGAAATATGAAAATTCCAAGCCTAAGCTGTAGGCCTTGGTTTTTGGTGATGAGAGTTAGAGACACAAGAGAAATCAGCTGTATTACGACTGTAAACAACACACACCTTGCTTTGCTTTTGTGTCTGCCTATATGGTTATAGTCCTAAAGATTTATGGAAAGGGCAGAAAGAAGAAAGCAAGGCTCTTTTAATGCAATCAATCCTATTGCGGTCACAGAAGAAAATATGTTACCTGTGATAGCAGCTTAACAGTCACAAAGTTTCCATCTTAACAGTACAATCCACAGATTGTATTACTCTAAGGAGCCATTTGGGTAGTTAATATGGAGGGTGCAGAAGTGAAGAATGTAATAATGCTGTAAGTGTTCTTTCTAGTGAATACTATGCTTAAGTGATGCTCAAATTAAGATGTTTGACCAACAGAGTTCTTTCTTGAATTCCAGGTAGCCATGATCTTTGCACATACTTTTAATTTTAAAAAAATGTTTTTTTAAATTTTAAATATTATGTTATCCAGGAACTCAGATCTCCTTGAGGTTACCAATAGACATGATTCATTTGTTGTTGCTGTTCTTTTCTATATCACACCATATGACATTTCTTTGAAAAGTCATAATCATTTCAGCATTAGCAAAACCATCAAATTTAAATCATTGATAGAAATCTTTAAAAGGTTTTGAGATGATAATGACTCCATCTGTGAAGTATCTAGTCATTTAGTTCATTTCAAATACCAATTATCATTTTGATTTACTTGAGAATAATGAATGTAAGAAGCTTTGTGGTAATTTTTACCTGGGTAGAAAAATACAGCATGCACTCATGAATGTCTTGGTATTCGTTTCAGATAGACTTTTTTATTACAGCACATGGTAAAAATTATGCCACAAACTATAAATAAATTAATTATCATAGATAATGCCCCCATAGATAACATTAGGTACATTAAGTAGCTAGGATCAAGGAGGCAGCAATGCCCTGACTTTTTTTTTGCTGAAAGCGAGACAGTTACCTGCATTTATCTGGTTTCTGATTTTTGAAATTCCCCCAGAAAGTGGGAAGAATGTCCTTCCTTTAGAATCTTGAAATCTGTGTATGTAACCCTAACTAATATAGTTTAGTTTTGCCCTGTTTTGAACTTTATATAACCAAATTTTGTGGTATGCAGTATCCTATGGTGTTATTTTCACTGAATAACATGTTTATATAAAATTCACCCCTGTTGTTGGCTGTAGCTTTTGATTTTCCCCTTTATGCTGCATAGTATTCCATTATATGCTTATACAACAATTTATTAATCCATTTGACTGAGTATTTGGTTGTTTGGTGGCGGGTATAATAGTGCTGCTATGATCAATCCTACATATTTTCTAGAATATATTCACAAACATCACTGTATATATGAAGCGGAAGCGATGAATCGAATGTATGCATTCAAAAGTTATTACAGCAATATATGCTTTTGTCTGTAGTTTTAATGATTCTGGGTGCTACATACAGTAAGAATCAACTGATGTTTTCAGGCTTTATGATTGTTGCAAACTGGTGGCTGTTTAGTGGTATTGTGATTTTAATTTGGAATTCCTTGCTTACTAATAACCTTGAACACCATTTGGGTTTATAGGGCATTTAAATTTTCTCTTTTTGTAGTTTCTCTTCAAGTCTTTTGACCATTTAAAAATATTGTTTGCTGTGGTTTTTTGATTGATTTTTTTTTAGTTCCTTTCATATTCCACTTTTAAATCCTTTGTCAGTGTTATGTGTTGCAATTATCTTTTTCTGTGCTGTGACATCCTTTTACTTTCTTCATCTTTTTTGATGAACACTTTAAAGAAAAAAACAAACTTACTCACTTTAAAGTACGTTTGGTGTTTTGTTTATTTTTTCCCCCAAGATTATAAAGATACTACCCTCTTTTACTATGTTATTCTCTCAAGCCTTTGCAGAGTTTTTTGTTTGTTTGCGTTTGCTTTTTTATTATTTTTTGACATATACGTCTATAACCTACCTGGTGTTATTTTTGCCTAGTGTGATTGGTTTGGTCCCGTTTAATTTTTTTCATGTAGATACCTAATTATCCTATTTCTTGAGAAGTCCGATATTTCCATACAATTCTTTTCTGACAAATCTACATTGTTTCTTTTTCATAAGTAAAATATCTATAATTCATGGGTCTGGGTTCAAGCTCTCCATTCTGTTTCCTTGTTCCATTGTCTGCCTTTGTGTCAGTACCAAACTGTCCTAATTGTAGTGGCTTTATAAAAAGCCTAAATATCTTATAAAGTATTTGCTTCAATCCTGTGATTATTTTAAAAGATCTTGACCTTTGATTTCCACATGAATATTTGAATTAACTGGTCAAATTCCACACATACACCCTACTAAAAGTTTGGTTTATGATTACATTAAATTAGTCTACAAATTAGGAGGACAGTCATCTCTCTGCAGTATTGATTTTTCCAATCCATGTAATACTATATATCTGGATTTATTTAATTCTTTAAAATTCATCAATAATTTTTTTTTAAATCTTGCACATCATTTGTGAATTCATTACTGAGAACTTGATATTTTATTAATAACATTCAAAATGATTTTCATTAGTTTATTATTGGTACATATGCTACAGCATTGCTAAATTCTTACTAATTCAAATAATTTAACTATTCCTTACTGGGTATTTTATTGAAATATAGTCTTATTATTTTTCTTAAAATTTGTATAAATTTTATTTTCTCCTCTTGCCTTGCTACACTGATGGCAGATTCCAGCACAGTGTTCATTGAAATCCGTATTTTCTGGTTACCAATCTTGTTACCAATCTCAAAAGGAAAACTTTCAAAATTAAATATATTTTTGTAAAGCTCTTTAGATCTTCTAAGTCTAAGGAATTTCCACGTTAGAGTCTGCTTACATTTTTATAATGAGTACTACAATGTTTTCTCTGTCTGTATTGAGAATTCCATATGATTTTTAAAATATCTTAAGATGGCAAAATACAAATATAGATTTACTAATGTTAAGACAATTTTGCTTTATTGGTATAAATCCAACTTAGACATGATATATTATCCTTTTTATGTAATTCAGCAAATTTATTAATGCTTATAAAATTATAAATATTAGTAAATTTAAAAAACTGCTAAGTATTTTCTTACATGTATTCATAGATGAGATAAAACTATAACTTTTCTTTTTGGTTTTGTCCTTGTCAGGTTGTGGTATAGAAGGTGCATATACTCTTTTTCAGTTCTCTTAAATGATTTATATATATTTAAATTGTTTTTGAGATTTTAATAAAAATCTCTAGCAAAGACATTCAAGCCTGCTGCTTTCTGTCCAAGAGGATTTTTAAATTTAATACAATTATTTAATTAATTGATTATTATTACTTAAATCAGATATAGATGAATGTTAATGGTATAGGAAATTCAGGTTTTGCATGTTTTGAAATAGTTTTGTTCACGTGTAATTGTTTAAAGATTTGTCCAGTTTTGGTAACATTTCGAATATCTTAGAATTTTTTGTTCATAGTAAACTATCATTTTGTGATATCTACAGGTCATCTGTCTCTTTTTAAGAGAAAAATAATATCCAAAGAAGTTCCACCGCTCAGAAGACTTTTACATTCCATGTCTCATTTGCCAGAATTTCTTCTTACAAGCTGTAAACCAATCATAGTTAGGGTAATGTAATTACCTTGATTTGTTTTTAGGTGATAGAGTTTTCCTTCCTTTTTGATGATTTTACTATGGAAGCGTTCACAAACACTTGAACAACTCAGTCAGCAATAATGAATGAGGTTAGGACTGGATTTAGCTGGACAATCAACATTGTCTAATACAGAAAGAAAAGAGAAAAAAAGTGAGTTCGTTTAATTTGTTGCTTAAACTGATTGGAGTTGGAATCCCGACCCCTTGTAGCTGGAAAAGTCCTGATTACTTTTCCTGATTGCTTGCAAAATAGTGGTTCTTTATTTCTTATTTTGGTTATAATTTATTTACATAATGTAACTTGATATCTGAGGGATAATTTTAGTTTTTAAGCCCAGTTGGGATGCTGTAGAATCAGTGGAGAATGAGCATGTGATATTTTAAGGAATGATGTCATATCTTTACCTGAGCCAGTTTGAAAGTGCACTGGGACTAGGATGAGACACTTTCTTTGCTATATTAGTATTCAGGAACGCTAGTGGCTATGACAAAGAGGCCAAAACAATAATGGTTAAGACAGAATAGTATTTTATTTTTCTATGTCTGAAGTATATATATTAATAGTTATACTAACTATATATAATATATTGCTATATATAATAATATAACAATACTTATATTAACAATATATTAAGTTGCTTAATTTCACAGGAAGGTAAAAGAGAAAGTGATCTTGAGAGCCCAGACTGGAAGTAGGTTACATCACTTTTGTATGCTTACCATTGAAACAATTTATTTAAATGGCCACATCTAACCTCAAGGGACACATGCAGTATAGTTGGACATGGATATACATAGTACTTCCATTATTGAAAGGAACAGAATTTATGTTTTGGTAAACAACCTGTAGTCTCTGCTCTACTGCCAGTCATTGTTTAAAGTTAGCGTATGTATCAGAAAAAGAAAAAAAAATTCTTAGTACTAAATTTTGCAATGTTTCTAATAGTTTTTCTATGACACAAAATATTTATAATATGATATGCTTATAAGTAGAACAATGTTTCACAGTTAAAAAAACTAGAATCCTACCACTTGTATGTCTTAGTAAAAATGTCATTTTGCATTGTATAAAACGTTGTGTATTTCGAATTTTCTTTCAAAACTAGTATGTACTCTTGGTTCTGATGTGAATACCAGCCATTTCATCACTGGGTTATCTCTATTTATGTGGTGATGGTAGCAAGCTTTTCAATACTCAGGAAACTTATTTATCAGTGAAATAGTCCTTCACAAATGTTAAGTCAATTGAGAGTTTTTAGGTTGTTTTTGTTCTTGTTTATTATTTCTGATCTCTACTTTCATGGATGTATTATTGTGTTCTAACGAGATGAGGCTAATCTGACAGAATATGAATACAATAGAAATTAGATAAAAGATATTATAAAAGTAAAAACACCTTGCAGAAAAGGAAACATCAATATTTAATATGTTCATTTGTATTCTGTGAACTACATCTAAAGAAAATACTCTTTAAGATTCTTTGTAGATTTTGTACTGGGTGAAACACTGTCAAAATGGAAGCACATTGTTGACACACAAAAATGTTAAATTAAAACAACGACAACCAACACTGAGTCATCATACGCTCCTCTAATTGTTATCAAAACACCATACTGACTTTAATGTTTTACTCTTTTAGATATATTTATCAAGAAATTAGGCTCAAATTTTGGCAACATTGCAACAGTGGAAATTCTATTGTTTTTTTCACTTAACCTAATCAAATATGGTTCTTAGAAGGTGTTTGTTTCAACAAAGTATTATATGATAATTTTCGCCTAATTTTGTCCCCCTTTCTTAAAACATTGATCATGAATTAAAAAAAAGTTTAGTATCCTGCCTCTTAGTCTTCTTGTAATTTTCTTTTTAGTAGGAAGATGACATTACTGAGGGTATTGAGTTTACTCCTATTGTTTTTAAATCTTACAAGAAATTACCACAATTTCTAACTTAGTAAATAAGAACCAAGATAAATTCTTTTTTTGTACTTATTTATTGATTGTAATAGACATTAATTTTTTGAGCAGTTTTAGGTTTACAGCAAAACTGAGTAGAAAGTACAGAGATTTTATTTACACTTATTTATTTTAGTAGACTAATTTTTTGAGCAGTTTTAGGTTTACAGCAAAACAGAGTGGAAAGTAAAGAGATTTCCTGTATACCTCCTGCTCCCACACATGTGTAGCCTCCCCATTATCAGTATTGTCCAACAAAGTTGTAATGATTGATGAACTTACAGTGACATCATAATCACCTGTAGCCTATAGTTAACATTAGGGTTTATACTTGGTGGTGTGCATTCTGTGGGTTTGGATAGATTTGTAATGGCATATATCCACCATTATAGTATTATACAGGGAAGTTTCACTGCCATAAACATCCTCTGCACTCTGCCTGTTCATATTCCGTCCCTAGTAACCTTTAGCGCTACTGATTTATTTTTATTTTTTTATTTTTTATTTTATTTGATTTATTTTTATTTTTTTGAGATGGAATCTCGCTCTGTCACCCAGGCTGGAGTGTAGTGGTGTGATCTCAGCTCACTGCAACTTCCGCCTCCCGGGTTCAAGCTATTCTCCTGCCTCAGCCTCCTGAGTAGCTGGGATTACAGGTGTGCACCACCACGCTCAGCGAATTTTTTTTATTTTTCGTAGAGACAGGGTTTCACCATGTTGGTCAGGCTGGTCTTAAACTGCTGACTTCGTGATCCGCCCGCCTCAGCCTCCCAAAGTGCTGGGATTACAGGCATTGTGAGCCACCGTGCCCAGCCGCTGCTGATCTTTTTACTGTCTCCATACTTTTTCTACTTTCCCGAAAGTCAAACAATTAGGATTAAATAGTAAATAGCCTTTTCAGACTGGCTTCTTTTACTTAGTAAATGCTTTTATGTTTCCTCTATTTTTTTTAATGGCTTAATAGCTCATTTCTTTTTAGCACAGAGTAGCATTACTTTGCCTGGATGTGCCACCATTTACTTACCTATTCACCTGCTGACTGACATCTTGGTTGCTTCTAAGTTTTGGTAATTATGAACAAAGCTAATATAAGCACCTTTGTGTATGTTTTTGTGTGGACATAAGTTTTAAACTTTTTTGGATTAATACCAAGGGAGCATGACTTCTGGATTGTGTGGTAAGACTGTATTTAGTTTTATAAGAACCCACCAAACTGTTTTTCAAAGTGTTGTATCATTTTGTATTCACATCAGCAATTAATGAGAGTTTCTGTTGTTCCACGTAGTAAACAGCATTTAGTGTTGTTGGTGTTCTGGATTGTGGCCATTCTAATAGGTGCGTGGCATCTCCTAGGTGGTGGTATTGCATTGTTGTCTTAGTATATTTATTTATAGATATATAATTTCTGGACTTATTTATGAGCATTTCTACAAAACAATGAAAACATTAATCAAGATTGTATATTCTCTATCCTAGTTTTTGTTTGAGCAATTTTTGTTGTCTATTATGTTGTAAAATTATTACAAATAACCATATTTGTTCCAAATCAAATTAACTGTTAGTTTGATTCTTTGATACCTGGGTTAGCAAAATAGTCCTTGAGTTATTAAGCCATACACCAATATGGCCACCCTTCAAAATAATAATGTTAGAAATATTTATAAAATTGCGAACCTAAGGGTGGTCATATTCAGTAATGACAAATTTTTTATAAAATTAAACATCTATATTAATTTTGTATTGGTTTTGTATTAGTCTGTTTTCACACTGCCAAGAAGATATTACCTAAGACTGGGTAATTTATAAACAAAAGAGGTTTAATTGACTCATAGTTCCACATGGCTGGAGAGGCCTCAGGAAGCTTACAGTCATGGTGAAAGGCAAAGGGGAAGCAAGGCACGCATTACATAGTGGCAGGAGAGAAAGAGTGAAGAAGTAAGTGCCACACTTTTAAACCATTGGATCTCCTGAGAACTTATATCAGCAGAGAACAGCACGGGGGCAGCCACCACCATGATCCAATCACTTACTACCAGGTCGCTCCCTCAACACGTGAGGATTACAACTGGAGATGAGATTTGAGTGCGGACATAGAGCCAAACCATATCAGGTATCAAATATTCAAACATTTATTGCCCTCATGTAGCATTTCCTAACATAAACTTTTGGAACAGGCTATTTTTGGCTCAATTAATTTATCCTAGAGAATATTCATTTTGGAAGCTAAAAACAAGTGTTTTCTTCTTAGTCTTTGTTCTTTATGATGATCAACCTAATATTTTCACTTAAAGTACTAATCAGCATGCAAAAGCTTAATTTTTTTCCTCCTATTCTACCTTCTCATCCTCCTCCTCTTGTCATTGTTTTCTCTTTCTTTAGAAATAATAATTGCAGTGAGGAAACAGCCATGACAGCCTATTTTAATAGAAATGACATATTTGATTAAAACTTGATTACTTTTAAAAGAATATTATTTATACTACTTTTCAGCTCCATTTTACATCTTTATCATCTACCTTCATAGCTGTCTTAACTATAAATGTATTGGCACCCTTTACCCATACCAACTCAATAGTCAAGTATAATAACCAGGATGACTATTTATGTTTTCCCTTTTATCATACTAGTTATTTTAGCATTAAGAAAGATGAAGCCTCTATACTTAGTTCTTAAGTTTCTGTATAGGTACTCACACTTTTTGGTCTGAAATTACACTATTAGAAGTTGTTGAGACCAACCCCAAACACTTTTTTAAAGTTTGTTTTTCTGGCTTTTATCTAACAGTGTTTACTGTATTAGAAATTGAAACAAACATTTCCAAAATATTTTTATTGCATATTAACATAAATATTATGGAAAATAATGTCAGTTTTGAAACAAAAATGAGAAAAGTGGTATTGTTTTACATCTTTGCACATCTCTTTAATGTCTGCCTCAAGAGGAGATTCATGGATTTTTATATCTCCTTCTGCATCGGTCTGTTGTCATGTCGTATGTCACGTAGCCTTTAGAAACTTCTCCTGCATTCTTGTGTGAGAAGAAGAGTGTTAAAAACAAATAATGCCTTATTATTATAAGAAAAATACTTCTGACCTTGTGGAACCCTCGAAAAAGGTTAGAATCTCTAGGAGTCCTTTGACCATACTTTGAGAACCACTGCTATTGAAAAATATTATCCTGCTGATTCAATACATCTTGCTTTTCTCTCAGTTTCACATCTGTTATGATCAGTTGCTTGTGAATTTTTACATTCCAGCACTACACTAATGGATTTCTGATGATATCTAGGTCAAAGTATGGTGTTAGAGTTATCTCTAACTTTGCATGTGTAATTCCTCTGCTAAGGAAGTTTTCACTCATCTTCCAAACATTACTCAGATGTCACTTTCCCTGTGATACATTAATCACTTGCTTATATTTTTCTTTTTATGTACTTCACAAATACTTTTGCTATTTCACAACCAGTCAGGTATTAATTACAGTTTGCAAGCTGAGATGTGTTTAAAGTATTACTTTATTTCCTTTAAATAAAATTGATTTTTACTCTTATACTCTGGCTTTCTAAATTTACAGGAAATTATATCTCCAGTGTGGTAGGTTCTCCTTCCCCAACCTAATGTCCATTCAGAATCTGAGATGCCTACTTTGTGCCCAAGGAATGGACAGGAGTTTCTGATGACTGGTGATGGTCCATACTGACATTCTCACTGCCTGTGCTTACAGTAGTTTATTCAACTAACACTTTTTAGCTGTTCCCATGCCATGCTTGTGGCATCAAATCTCTGCTGTGCCTGGTGACCAGCCAACGACCATTCTTCTTTGAGGCCTTGAAGCAATGTTCCATTACTGTTTGGATCTGTACCTCTGGGCCCCACCAAACAATAGTTTAAGGGGAACCTCAACTTCCTGCTTTTCCAAGACTCTTATTATCTTGCCACAAAAACTATTATGCTCAGTAGGTATAGGACTTACAAAACAAGTGTTCAGAATTCTGACAAGCTAATTTTAATTTATTTTTAGTTATATACCTATTCCAAGTACATGAGGCTTGAGGCATACTACTTTCTTAAAGAAGAGGCAGAAAAAAGGTAACAATCTGGGAGAGGGAAAAGAGCAATAATTAATATACTAAAGTTTACCCAACCATGCATATATTAGACATGTTATTTTATTTGGTGAGTATTAGCTTTGTAGAATATACACATGTGGATGGACACACATGCCAATACAAGATGTGAAGTCCTGATGTAGGTAGATTCTAGTGCCAAGCATAGTGACCAGCATTTATATAATACGACTATATAAATGTTTGTTAAAGTCATCTAGAAAAATATAACTAGGTATTTTTAACTACAAATACATTGTTTATATCTTAATTCTCTTTCCTTTCTCTTTTTTTAAGAGATGGGTTTTTAAAAGATGGGTTAAAGGCTGTAGTGCAATGGCTCTTAAGAGGTGCAATCGCAGTGCACTATAGCCTGGAACTCCTGGACTCAAGCATTCCTCCTTCTTCGGACTCCTGAGTATTGGGGATTACAGCCACGTGCTACTACATTGGCTTTCTCTCTTAATTCTCTTTGAAAAAGGATGTAAGCTATAACTTGTTCTTTATTATCTGAATTGAGAAACTGAAGGACTAAAAGACCACATATAAAATATCGATACCCTTCTTTACGGATTTTAATATACTAAACAAGTTTTTAATATACTAAGAACATTTACTGAATATCAATGCATTTTAGACTCTTTATTGAGGTACTGATAGGAAGTATGCAATAGGTAGGCAATATGTTTTCTGATCCAGAATTGTTTATAAAGTAAAATTTCCTTGCCAGTGCTGGAAAATTATAGCGAACTAGCATACTGAAGTATGCACACTGATGTATTTGTCTACTGGAGTTTCTTCTGAGCATTAAATGAAATGATATTTTAAAATAGCTAATACAGTATGTCATGGCTGTTAGATTCTGCTCAATAAATGACAGCTATTTACTTTACTTTTTTATTTCCTTCTAACTATAGACCTTGTGGGTGTATAGCACAGCTAGCTATTATATAGCTATGAGGAATACCAGTACCTGCTGCTGCCAGTAATTCCTTGATGGATTATCTCATAAAACTAGTCCCAGATTTCAAAAATTTGTTTGAATTTAGGAAATGAGTTAATATTCCTAATTGTAAGTATCATCTTTGATTTTTACCATACAGATTTTTTGTTGGCATCACTATTGAAAATACTTCCTTTTGTCTGACAATAAATCAAAACAAACCCTCATTGTGTTTATGTGCATGGTTACATTAAATATGTTATAAAGGCCTCTTTTCTCTGAACTTGGTCTAAATATGCTTTTCATTCTTAAATAGTTACAGGAATAGATGAGCTTTTCCTCTGTTTTCTTTACCAAATGGTAGTTTTTTCAATCCCAAGGTTTGTTCAGTGATCACTATCATTGAAATTCTGAGATGTATTTCATTTTTATACTCACTGTTAACTTGCCTAACTTAGTTCATCTAAGCTTGTGTGCAGGTCAACTTTGACAAGTAATTTAGAAGGTTGTCATATTTGACATGAAACTTCTGTGATCATGGATTTTCCACTCTATTAGTGTTGTCAACTGAGCTGTTTTCTGACATTCTAAAATAAATGTGAACTCTATTTACTATTATTCCAAAGACAGATCACTCAACTCCTCTGAATGAAAAATATTTTACTGGCTAGTAAGGAAAGTTATATTCAAAAAATTTAGTGGGATGATCATTAAAATCCCCACCAATGTAATTTAATTGGAATTTTCTTTGGATATACTTAAATTTAACTATTGTGTTGTTCTTTCTTAGGCTAAATGAATACAGCAATAATTTTTTAAAACTTCAAGTCAAGAGGTTTTAGGCTGCCTTTGTTTGTTTCCATTTTAAATCAGCAAATAATTTCTCTAAAGGTTGCAGTGTAAATGTACCATGGGAGGCAAGCCTCTCCCTCCCCCCTACCGCTTGATGGAGAGGGAAAACTCTTGAATGAGTCTTTAAATTAAGCAGAGGCTCTCTTCCAGAATGAAAGGTTTCTGTCGATGTAGTTCCAGGAAGTTTAACTGTTTGCAAGAAAGTGAGTGCAGCAATCTATTAATCAGCATAGAATAGTGGTTAAAAGCAGGTTCTTTATAGCCAGATGTCCTGGGTATACCGTCCTGTCTCTACCAGATTGGACCTTGATTAAGTTACTTTACCTCCCTTTGCTTCCATTTTCTCAATTGTGAAAGGGGGATAAAAATAAAGCAACCTCATCAAGTTGTTATGAGGCGCAAATGAATGAGTTTTCATCTGTTATTTTTAAAACATTAGGAATTATGGTGGGCACACACAGTAAACCGTATATGAGTTAATAATTATATAAATACATGAAGTTATTTATTACCAAGATGTGCCAAGTACTGGGTTTAGAGAAACAAGAGAGACAGACATGACTCTCATTCTTAGGAAGATTATAGTCTGGGCAGCAGGGAGTCAGTACACTTGAATAGACTGAGATGGAGAGGGAGGGTGCCACAAATTTCTGCAAGTCAGTATACTCTAATGACCTATTTTCCTTCGGCATTTGTGTTAATTCCATATGCTTTACTCACATGGCCTCTGCTGGGGCTTCATTTTTTCCACTATGAACAGCGAACTTAATCCATTGCATACCCTCACAAGACAACTGCCATCAATCTGTTCAGGAATGATGGTGTCCCCTGCTCATCAATACATTTATTAATGCCTTAGAAAAGGAAAACTCTTAGTCATTATTTCTTTTAATTTTTTATGATCCTATTAATTATTATGCTCTTTATTGATTTGTTATCATCCATATTCTTCTAGTATGTAAACTTTCCAGTGTGTTAGGGTAAGTCCTTCTCTGTCTTATTCTTTTTTAATTCTGCAGTACCTAGGATAGGTTCTAGTATATGGAGGCACTTAGTAAGGAATGCATGCATTCATGCATGAATGAATATGCCCGTGTGCTCCTGTGTAAATGTTAATGTTGGATAGGTTTCCAGAAATTTGAATTGCTTTATCTAAAGTTAGGGACATTCTAATTTTATGATGTACCATCTAATTATCCTTCAAATGGATTTTACTAATGGACATTTTCATCAAATATGTATGAGAATGCACATTTCTATAAATTCTTACCAATACATGACCTTAGTTATATTATCAGTCAATATTTGAAAAATATTTATATTGATTTAATTTGTACATCCTTGATGATTGGTAAATTTGAGCATTTAAAATATATATATATATTTTTATATGTATATATATGTATACACACACACACATATACTGGCCCTTTATATTTCTTTCTCTGTAAATAGTCTGTTTACATGATTTGCGCATTTTCTTATTTTTAAAAAATTATTGATTTTTAAGAAGTCATTTTGGTCTATGGATGCTATTCATTATATATTTTGGCTTGTACTCTACAACCTTTATAAAATCTTGTGTAGTTATAGTATTTTATCTGTGGTTTCAATTGTATTTATGATATAGTATATCTTCTTATTTTTGAATAACAGCCATTTTCCTTCTTCCCATTTTTAAGCATTCTGTATATTGTTCTTGCCTACCGCCGTAGCTCATACTCCTATACTCTTCAGAATAGGAAAGGCAATCACCGGCTAACTTGTCTTCTCCTTGATCTTAGAGAAAATGTCTTAATTATGTTTTTATCTGTCGATTGTTTGTTTTTGCATGCTTTTTATCAAGTTTAGGAAGTTAATTTATTTTGCTAATTTGCCAATAGAATTTTTTAAAGTTATGGATGGATGTTTAATTTTATCACCATTTCTATTGAGAGGACCATATGATTTCCTTTCATTAATATGCTGATGTGATGCATTATATTAATTGATTTGTAAACATAAATAAACATACTTGCACTCCTGGAATGAACCCAACTTTGGCATAGCTATTTTATTATTGTTTTTTAATTTTGATTGACCTCGGTTTGTCTATATTTTGTACCTAAATTTTGTACCTAAATTTAATCATGAGTTTTGATTTAGTCTTTCTTGTGATGTTTTCATTAGTTTTTAATTTCAAGTTTATGCTAATAAGTGACATTTACTTTCCTTTTATTTTTCTTTTAATTTCTTATTTTCTGTATATTACTATAATCATTGATTAATACATGATTATATGTATATATTTATATATGTATGTGATTTCAACAACTGTGAAAGCATCCCCAAAATCATAGGGAAAATTAATTCTTTTAGTACTATTTGTAAAATAGAACCTAAATTTTCCACTGATGTAAAATGCCATTTTCTTATCATATATTAAGGACATGTGCTTCTGTGTTCTTTTCTGTTTCATTGGTCATCTTTCATCAATAATATATTCCTTAATAACGACTTTTTAAAATAAAAACTCTTTATAGGTAAAAGACCATAATCCCATCTCTAACATTTTGTTTGTTCAATACTATCTTATGGATTAAATACTTAAATGTAAAACCCAAAACTGTGAAAACCCTGGAAGACAACCTAGGCAATACCATGTAGTACATAGACACAAGCAAAAATTTCATGACAAAGTTGCCAAAAGCAATTGCAACAAAAGCAAAAATTGACAAATGAGATCTAATTCAACTAAAGCGCTTCTGCACAGCAAAAGAAACTAGGGACAGAGTAAACAGCCTACAAAATGGGAGAAAAATTTTGCCAACTATGCATCTGACAAAAGTCTAATAACCAGAATCTATAAGGAACTTAAACAAATTTGCAAGGAAAAAAAAAGAACCCCATTAAAAAGTGGGCAAAGGACATAAACAGACACTTTTCAAAAGAAGACATACGTGCAACCAACAATCATGAGAGAAAGCTTAATATCACTGATCATTAGAGAAATGCAAATCAAAACCACAATGAGATACCATCTCACACCAGTTAGAAGGGCTATTATTAAGAAGTCAAAAAGTAACAGATACAGGCCAGGTTGTAGAGAAAAAGGAATGCTCATACACTGTTGGTGGGAGTGTAAATTCTTTCAACCATTGTGGAAGACAGTGCAGTGATTCCTCAAAGTCCTAAAGATAGAAATGCATTTGACCCAGCAAACCCAGAACCCAATACTGCATATATACGCAAAGGAATATGAATCATTCTATTACAAAGACGCATGCATCCAAGTGTGCATTGCAGTACTGTTCATAATACCAGAGACATGGAGTCAACCTAAATTCCCATCAATTATAGACTAGATAAAGAAAATGTGATACATATACACCATGGAATACTATGCAGCCATAAAAAAGAATGAGATCATGTCCTTTGCAGGGACATGGATGGAGCTGGAGATCATTATTCTTAGCAAACTAATGCAGGATCAGAAAACCAAATACTGCTTGCACTTATAAGTGAGAGGTAAATGATGAGATCACATGGGCATATAGAGGGGAACGACACATACTGGGGCCTTATAGAGGGTAGAGGTTGAAAGAAGGGAGAAGATCAGGAAAAATAACTAATGGGCACTAAGCTTAATACCGGGGTGATGAAATAATCTGTACAACAAAGCCACATGACAGAAATTTACCTGTGTAACAAATCTGCACATGTACTCCTGAACTAATAATTTAAAATAAAAAAGACTATCAGGACTGAACATGGTGGCTCAGACTATAGTCCCAGCACTTTGGGGAGCCAAGGCAAGAGGATCGCTTGAACCCAGGAGTTCAAAAAGAGTATCTTGGCTATGTTTTTGGCATTTTGCTCTTTCATATGAAGTTTATAATACATTTTCCAGTTACAGAGGGGAAAATACTATAATTTGAATTAGAATTTCATATATTCTATCTATTTCTTGGGAGAGAATTGACATCTTCATGATAGTGTGTTTCTCTTTGTTTTCCATGAATATAAATAAGACTTTATTTAGGGATTCTTAACTCTCTTTCAATATTATCTTAACATCTTCTGCATTATGGCTGTTTCTTCTTTTGTTAAGTTTATTTTTAGCTTTTCACACTGTGTGTTGCTATTTATAATGCTATTTAAAATAAATTACCTAGCTACTTCGTGCTTGAAATACATTTAATTTTTGATAAGCCCTGTTACTGAATGCTTACCACTTCTAGTAACTTATCTGATTATTTTTTAGTTTTCAATTCTGATAATTATATGAATTTTAAATAATTAGAATTTTGTTTCTTTTTTTTCCCAGTGATTTTCTTTCCCCCTTTTTTGTGGCAGACCTTTGTAAGATTTTGAATAAAAGTGATGATAACAAGCATACTTGTATTTTATGTTACTTAAAAGTTAATGATAGTAACTGCTTCTCATTAAAAATAAGGTTTGCTTTAGGTGATTATTTGAACATCTGTTTTGTCAGCCTGTGTAAGTGCGTTTCTATTCCTAGTGCACTAAGTTTTCACTTGTTAACAATATTATTATATATAAATTTCAGCAAATAACTTTTATACATTTATTGGGATGATTTTATATTTTTTCTTTTAATATATTACTGTACATTCATATTTGTAAAATAAACTCAACTTGGTCATGTTGCATTTCTTTATGCTACTGTTGGTTTGATTTTCTAATACTGTTTTTAGGATTATTATAGGTATGTTCGTAAATGAGAAACGTTTATTTTTTGTATCAATTTCAAAGTAAGGTATATGCACTCTATCTAGTCTCTAAATTGCTCTATGTATTGAAATATCTTATCCTTGAAAGTCTGTTTGAATTGGCCTATACAAAAATCTAGGCCTGGTGATTTTTGGATTTCTTTTTTTAATTACCATGCTAGTTTAGTTAATAGTTATTATAGTACAAGTGAGGCTTTATTTTTTTCTTAATCAGTTTGATATTTAAAAAATATATATTCGGTTTCACTTAACTTTTCAAAATTGTTGACATAAAATTTGTTTATTATACAATATGATTTTATTTAAATCTCTACTGTATCTTATTTATGTGTCTATCCTTCCACCTGACATAGGTTGCCATGCTTTTTTTATTAGCCCAGCCAAAATTTATCTCTTTTAGTCATTTTTTTGTGTATGTTTGTTATTGTTTAAAGAACCTATGTTATATTCTTTCTTTCTTTTAGCAGGGAGCTATAAGAAAAGCAAAATCTTAGGAAAACGTGACTAATGTACAGAAAAAAATAGCAGTGAATAGAGAAAAATTAGTAGGTACATATGATTGGAAACACCTATTTCTAGATTTTAAAAACTGTGAAATCAAATTGAAAAGAGATTTACATAAAAGATGGAGGTCTTCAAATTTCTCAGATAATGTGAATAAGCCTTAAAATAATCACCAGATTCAGTGTATGATATTCCTACTTAAGCCTGTTTTCTAATAACTATCCCTGGTAATTTGAAATAAGGATCTATTGAAAGGGGCAAAAGAGAAAAAAATAGTTAGACTCTAGAGTTTTGTCTACGAAGGATCTTTGTGAATGGCTTATTAGCACATGAAATTGACTTGAAAGAAATACATCCAAAGTCTATTAAGTTTTTGAGGAAATTGTTTTCTCAAAGAAATCCTGAGCTAGGAAGAAAATTACACTCAAAGCAATCCTCTGGCCCCTACATTTTCATAAGAAAGAAACAACCAGTATAAGATGGATAGTTCCCAAGAGTAAAGAACAAGCGTTTCCCAGGGAGCAGAACCTGAGGTCATGGAGAACAATAAACAAGGAAGTAACTTTTGGCCAGGAATGTGGGTCTCGTTAAGGAACTTTCCCCACAGCGGGGCAAATCATGTGTGTCTCAGTAGGGGTGCTTTGTAAGACCTACCCAGCAGGATTGTATGGTTATTATTATCAGGTGTGTGTTCTGTGTTCTTTTTTCTCTTTCTTAAATGTTACTTTTCTACTATAGTTATCTTATCCCTGCTGTACCACTGACAGCATCCTTAAGACTGATTGTTTTTATATCATGCTTTGCAGGACCACAACAACCACTCCCAGTCATGATGGAGAGAAGTGTTCAATACCCACAGATCCTGAATGTTGAGCTGATTATACTAACTAGATGGGACTTAGTTTTGTCTACCGTGGGGTGAGTGTATACTACCTGAGGGAACAGGTACACATGAATATTTATTATTACAATAACTGTTTTTGCAGAACTTGCTTACTGCTCACCAACATCCTTATTCTCCTCTTACTGATGTTAGAAATAGACTTTTCCTAGCTTCTCTTGCTTTTTTGTGTGGACATTTCCTGAAGTCTAACCAATGAAGTATGAACACAATTGATATATATCATTTCTGGACTTGACCCATTACAAACTCCCATGTATGGTCCTTTAAGCTTTATTTGCTTCCTAT
Organism: Nomascus leucogenys; assembly: GCF_006542625.1. Lineage (NCBI taxonomy): Eukaryota > Metazoa > Chordata > Mammalia > Primates > Hylobatidae > Nomascus > Nomascus leucogenys. The sequence goes on from NC_044387.1 coordinate 23,263,962, forward strand.
CTAGTGGAATGGAGAAGACTGACAGGGAAGTCTTGGATGGCATAGAGTGAAGATGGCAGAGTATCTGTTGGCCATTTAGAGGAGGATTGTTCTCTGATCTGTTTACTCTTGTAAACAAGAAATACGTTTCCATTATGTGCTATTTCATATTTTGAGTCCATTTGTTGCAGTAGCTAGTTGATCTTGCCTAATAAAAACAAGATTATTGAAGAAGTAACAGTAAACACATGTATTAATAAATCATCCTGAATGAAACATCATTTACTTCTAGCTTCACATTATTGTTTGTAATCAATTTTACAATAATACTTGTATAACTATGTGGTCCTAATTCAATGTTTAAATCACCAAATTATTTTTTATGGTGAAAACAGTAAGTTTTAAGTGAAATAATTAAATTCAGCATGAAAAGAGCTAAATTAAAGGAATATTTCTGGCTTATGTCATGATCTATTAAAGTGCATTTTATATAATCAGAAATCTGTCCTACTCATTTCCTTTGGCTTAGATTTTCTCTATGTTGATTTCTTTTCTGCACAGGTTCTCTATGGTGAAGATGGCAACTTGCTGACTCAGTCTCAGAATGCGTTAAATCCACATATTCTGGCAAGTGGAGTTCTGCTTCTCCAATATCTCTTCCAGATTAAGTCTGGAGAGGACTGTAATTGATCCACCCTGAGTCATCTGCCCATGTCCAAAGCAATGAGTTTGGAAAATTTCATGACACACTCCTAATTTTGTGGTAGGAGACACATCAGAACCACACAATGAGTCAGTCCTATTTATGAAATAGAGGTTCATCTATCAGATGAAAGGGAAAAAAGTTGTAAAAACAAAACAGATGTTCACTAATGGGAATCTATCTGAATTTCACCTGTAACTACAAATGCTTAAAAGTAGATTTACAGTTCTCCTAGAGTGTCATGAATTTAAAAACATATGCATGGAATCATAAAATAGTATCCTAATCACCTCTCTCAACTTTGTGTTGAATCTCTCCTTAACATAAAATGAGAATATTTTAGCAGCAGGAGAAGGATTATTTTTTCGTTTATAGACCTTTATCAGACACTAATGTAGGATTGAGTTTGACCTGATACAGTGTTCTATCTCTGAGTGTTGTCATTCAGTTTTATCATAAATAAAATTTATTTTATATGATACCATATAGAGAACAAATTTACTTATTTTTCTCATGTAATCATGTAATCAATTGTTCCAACAGAATCCATTGAATAGATACTGTGGCATTTCCCTAATTATTTATAAAGGCACTGTTACTAGATATGAATATTTATATGTGAGGATATGAATCATGGCTCTCTGATTTGTTCATTATTTTCTTGTCTATTCCTGTGCCAGTATCATACAATTGGTACTAATATAGTGTTCTGATATTGACAGGATGAAGTGCTCCTTCTAATGATGTAGCTTTAAATTTGTCTTGGTTGTGCATTTCTTTTTATTCTTCCATAGAGATTTGTGGTTCAGTTGTCAGCTTTGAAAATCACTTTTGGGATTTGAATTTGAATTGCATTAAATTTGTAGACTAACTTGTAGAAAATTGACATTTTTATGATATGAATTTACACATCCTTATAACCATGGGTGTGTTACTTATTTTCACTTTTGAATATTATTATGGGTTTTTAGTAATAAAAATAACAATCAACGAGTTACATGGTGGTTACTATGTGACAGATGTTGTCAAAGTTCCATCCATATATCAACTTATATATTCTTATGGGAAGAGACCATTATTATCTCCATTACAAAAATAAGAAAATCGAGGTACAAAGAGCTTAAGTAACACGCGCTAAGTCATATAAGAGTAAAGCTTTATTTGAATCCATGCAGTTTGTCTCCAAAGCTTGAAATCCATTTTATTTTCTTTTAGTTTTACTTTTTTTAAAAAAATTTTCGAGATGGAATCTCGCTTCGTTGCCCAGGCTGGAGTGCAGTGGCACAGTCCTGGCTCATTGCAACCTTCGCCTCCGGGGTTCAAGCAATTCTCCTGCCTCAGCCTCCCGAGTAGCTGGGAATACAGGTGTGCACCACCACGCCCGGCTAATTTTTTGTGTTTTTAATAGAGAATGGGGTTTCACCGTGTTAGCCAGGATGGTCTCGATCTCCTGACCACCTGCCTCGGCCTCCCGAAGTGCTGGGATTAAAGGCGTGAGCCACTGCATCCAGCCTGAAATCTTTACCAGTATCTGATGTTGCCTCCCTAAGAACTTTGCCCAACTCCTTAGTGATTCTACCTTTGGCTTAGTATTTTGGATTTTCTAGTAGACAATAATATTGTGTGCATAAAGCAAATACAATTATTATTACAATAAAATTTTTAAACTACTCATTTGTACTTGCTTTCATAAAGCTTTAGCTAATTCCAACAAAATATTGATTACTGTGGGAGATAGTGGTAAATCTTGTTTTGTACCTAATATTAAATAAAATGCTACTAAATATAAGTGAGGTGCTTGCTATAAATTTTAGTAGTTAAACACCACAAAGTTATTTCTTGTCTATTTTCAAGAATTTTTTATTATTTTAAATGCATGTGCAATTTTTTTAAAAAGTTTTTTTTGTTTTGCATCTAATGTTAAATAAAATGCTTCTAAGTATTAGTACTAAATATCAGCGAGATGCTTGTAAGTTTTAGTAGTTAGACACTATAAAGTTATTTATTTTCTATTTTCAAGAGTTTTTATTATTAGAAATGCATGTACAATTAAAAAATGTCTTATTTGCTCTTATTTTCTAATATTAAAACATTTGTGCTTTCCTGAGATGAATGCTGTGCTCTCATGAAAGATTGCGGAGTTAAAAAGTAGCCTCTGTAGTTGAGACTTTCTGGTTTTAGGGCCTCCTATGGCCACTTACTAATTATGGGTCTTAGGAGAGTTACTGAACCTTCATAATGGGTATCAATCCTAGATCCTGTCAAAAGGGATCCTTCTCTTGGCCATGACTTTGGAAGGTCCTTTGCATGACAATAAAAAAAGTATTATTAGATCTAATTTATTAGATAACACTTGAGTGTCTCTGTTATGGTGGTAAATATTCAATAGGCTCTCAAAAATGCATATATGTATATGTTTATATAAATACATATACACACAAATATGTATATATGTATATATATACACACACTAATATGTTTATCATAAATTTTATTGATATAAAGGTTGTGTAACACAAGTTACAAATAATAAAATATTCAATATTATTTATTCTAAATTCTGTATAGCCAATTGCTTTTCATAGAATGTTTTCATTGACTTTTGCTGAACTCCTGTATATGGAGCCAGCTTACAAGTGTATTCACTAACTAACAACTGTAGTCCTGGCATGAATGTTGGTTGATATTTTCATTTACATTAATAAGACAGTGAAATAGCACAGCCATGTATTTGAACTTCACTTGTTCATCAGTGATGTGAGCAACTTCTTTGCCGAATTAGATAATAGGTTTAGAATAATGGAATAATATTTTCTCATTTTTTTTTCTACTAGCAAGGTAATAGCTACAGACAAGACACATTTTTAGGCTTAATGCACATTATTAACATTTTCTCTATGACTTTTTAAAGTCTAGACAACAAAACAGTAAATGAAACCCTGATTTATAGTATTTGCCCTGTTTTTTTATGTAAATTCTCCCAAAATGGCTAATTTCAAGCTTCTAGTGTGGGAGGAGATGCACAGTGCACACCATTATATGGTAGCCCCATCTCACAGGTTAGATGAGATAAATAATCTCAAGAGCATATAAAACAGCAAACTTTATTAAAGTAATTAGGAATTGATGAATTTTGAATATTCCTTTACTTTTAATATAATTTATTAAAATATAAGTTTATAAAGTTCAATTTCTAGTAGTATCTATGTTAAAAATTGGCTTGCAAAATTTTTGAAAATTTAACAGTTCTTGGGAGCCTGTGTGAACACACTCCAACACATACATCCCTGGCACATCTGCTGGCAGAATACAGCTCTCACTGCTGCCATATGACAACCCATTGCACTAAACAGATACTTCGCTACACCTTTCAGGTTCCAGAAAAACACTCTCCACATCTCTTGGCCTATGTTTTAAACCAAAAAGGTGACCACATTCATTATGAAATGTATAGATTGGGCTGCTCCCTTTGTTGGAGATGGACTTTGCTCTTGAGCACAAGGAGGATTTGAGTAGCAGAAGTGCAAAGGAAAAATAGAAGACACATTAATTAACTTGACAAATCTTTCCTTCAGAAAGGACCAGAGCAATAGGTTTTGCACAATGGCATATCAAGTTAAATAGTGCAGAACTTCTTTCTTTTGGTATTGCAATTCATGGTTTGGAGTTACACATTCACTAATGTTACACAATGCAAAAAAAGAAACATTTTGCAACTCTCAACAGTTGAAATTATCTTGAAATTGTATATGTGTCCTCTACACAGAACATGAAAGACAGGTAAAATCACTGACAATGAAATGACCACTGAACATTTAAATTGCAAATAGCATTATTTTATAAAATACACAATAATATTTAATTAAAATTTAAAAACAAATGCATAAAATTACATTTATTGAAATAATATGATTTCAGATTTGGATATTTATTAATTGTAACTTGTATTTTATCTTTAAGTTATTTGGTATAAATGTTTACTGAACTATGATATACTTCGAGAAAAAGTACACCAAATTTAAATGTTAGTCTCGAATTTTCACACAAAAAAAGCACGTCTGTGGAACCACCACCTGATGCAGAAACAGAACTTCACCAGTATTCCAGAAGTGTTCCACATTACGCTAACCCTTTTGGAGTTACTGCCAATTCCAAAGAGTAATCTTTATCCTGACTTCTTACATCAGAGGTTACTATTGCTGCTGTTGCTTCTTTTATATGTATGAAACTCTACAGCCTTTTTGTGTGTCTTGATTCTTTCTCTCAGCATCGTTTGTGAGATATATTCATGTTGTAGCACAAAGATTTAATAGTTCATTTTCCTTGCCCTATAGCAATCCATTGCATGAATATGTCACTATTTCTTAATTGTTTTACTGATGGACATTAGAGTTATTTTCCAAATTTATATTAAATATTAATACTATGAATATATGTTGTATATCTTTTGACAAATATGTTTTGAAATTTCTGTAGATATATATGTAGAATGGTAATAATGGAATCGCAGTGCATTTGTGGGTTAACCTGTGGAACTACAGCCTATTTTATAAATAGTACCAGTTTGAACTTCCATCAGCAGCATATGAGAGGTCAAATTTCTCTATACACTATACACCTGCTAACACTTGAAATTTGTTTCGTTTTTCATTTTAATATTATGGTGGATATACAGTGGTATTGCAACCTGTTTTACTTTGCATCTCTTTAATAACTATGACTAATGAATTTCAGCATTTTTCATATATATAAATTTGTCACTTGGATTTTTTTTGAAGAGTCTGTGTTTTTCCCTTTTGTTTTCTACTTTTTCGTAATGATTTTTAAGAGTTTGTCTTTATTTCATTTATGTTTTTGTTGGATATAACAAATCTATATCCAACAAAAATAAATATTTGACATAAATATTGAAGATGTATTGATTTTAATATGCAAATATTAAATATTTTTGCCTTTTATTTATTTATTTATTTTTTGGAGACAGGGTCTTGCTCTCTTGCCTAGGCTGGATTGCAGTGATGCGATCATGGCTCACTGTAGCCTCAACCTCCTAGGCTCAAGTGATGGTCTCTCCTCAGGCTCTCAAGTGGCCAGGCCACAGGCGTGATCCACAACTCCTGGCTAATTTTTTAAGTTTTCGTAGAGATGGAGGTCTCATTATGTCGCCCAGGCTGTTCTTGAACTCCTGGCCTCAAGCGATCCTCCCAAAGTGCTAGGATTACAGTTGTGAGCCACCATGCCCAGACTTTTTTTCATTCTCAATAGTGTATTTTGACCAAATAAATTTTGATGTAACCCAAGGTACCATTTTTTTATATTATTATTATTATTCTTTCAAAAGAAATCCTTGATACCCAAGATCAGAAGTATAGTTGCCTATGTTTTCTAATAAAATCCTTGTTGCTTTACCTTCTATATTTAGATCTATAGACCATCTGCAGTTGAGTTTTGTTTATGATATAAGGTGTTAAGATTCATTTTTAATGTAACTCCCTAGTTGATTCAGCACCCTTTTTAGAATTATCTTCCTTACCTAATGTATTGCGCCGTTGCTTTATTATATGACTTTGCATGGTATCTGTTTCTAGACCCTATTTAAACACTTTTAAAATATATTTTAGGCTTGTCAATAAAACAGTTTGTAAATTGTGGTAGTTAATAATAAGTCTTGATACCTGGTAATGTAGGTTCTCCAGCTTTCTCCTCTGAGATTGTCTTTGTTACTCTTGGCTCTTTACATTCCTATGTATACTTTGGAGACAGTTTGCCAACTTCTATGTAGACACGTAAGTACCCACACAGGCACCAGCTTGGATCCTGATTAGGATGGCATAAAAGCTATACATGAATTTGGGGAAATTTGTATTATTAAAATACACTTCCAATTCATGAATGTGCTATATTCTTCTAGTTAACATTTTGACTGATACCTATCATTAATCTCATGAAGTTTTCAGTGTACTGGTTTGCACATTTACTTTTAGATATTTCATTTTTATGCTATTAATATTGTATTATATTTAACATTTTTATTTTTCTTACAATTACATGTGTTCTATAGAAAGGCACTATTGGTTGCCTTTGCATCCCGAATGTTATAATATGTTGCCTTTGCATCCCGAAACCTAGCTAAACTCACTTATTAATTTTTTTTTTTCTTTTGAGACTGGTTTTCACTATGTTGCCTGTGGTGGTCTCAAACTCATAGGCTCAAGTGATTCACCTGCCTCGGCCTACCACAATGTTGGGATTACAGGTGTGAGCCACAGCGCCTGGCCTCACTTATTAATTTTAATATTTTGAAAATATTTTTAGAGGTTCTGCAATCGTAGTCATGTCACCTGTAAATAATGAAAGTTTTCATACATATTTTAAAAATTTCCAACTTCCTTAACTGCCATTGTCTAAACCTTTTCTTGTCTGGTTGCAGTTGTCTACCACCTCTTGTGTAGTGCTGAACAAATTTGGGTTAGTGAGAATCCTTGTATTCCTCCTGATCTCAGGATTAAGTCTTTTAAAAATTCATTATTAAGAATAAGATTTACTTTCCAAAAGTTTTATTTTTAATAAATAATGATTTTTGAATAATATCAAATAATTTAAAAATCTATTCGGATAATATTTTCATTGTTAATGTACCATAATTTTCAAATGCTAAACACACTTAGCATGGATGGAATAGAACCCACTTGGTTGTGATGTTATTTTTCTCTTTCATTGTTTGATCCAATTTACAGATATTTTCTTTGGAGTATTACCATTTATGCTAATGAGAGAGGTGGTTCTGTAATTTTTCTTTCTTATAATGCCCTTTTCAGGTTTTTGTTTGCAATTTGGGACATGTTGGAAATACTTATTTCCTTCATTGTCTTCTAGAAGAGTTTATATAAAATTGATGCTATTTCCTTCTTCAATATTTGGATTTGACTAGTGGAGCATTTTGTGCATGAAGTTTTATTTGTAGAAAGTGTTAGAAATGGATTCAGTTTCTTTAAACATGCTAGATCTAGTATTCCAGTTTTTTTCTAAGTTGTGTTTTCCAAGGCGTACGACCATTTCATTTATATTTTCGAATTTATTAAAGTTTACAATATTCTTAGGTTATCTCTTAATGTTTACAGGATCTATAATGTTCTCTTCATTTAAATTGATACTGGTCTCTTTATTTCTATTTTCTGGACTAGTTCTGCAAATAACTCGTTAAAAATTGTTAAAAATTCATATTTTCAAATAAAAGATCTTTCATCTTAGATGACTTTCTCTATTGTACATTTATTTTATATTTCCCTGATTTTACTTTTATGTTTATTAATTCCTCCTTTCTATTTTCTTTGGTAAGATTTCGTGCTGTTTTTCTGCCATCTCGAGATGGAAGCATAGATAAATCATTTATTTTCAACTTTCATTCTTTTACATGTATTTAAAGGTCTGAATGTTCCTTTAAGTTCTGCTTTAACTGCCTCTTACAAAACTGAAAAGGTTCTATCTCAATTAGGTTTCAATTAAAATACTTTTTAATTTCTGTAGTGATTTCTTCTTCAATCTATGAATTCTTTAGGGCATTTGGGGATATTCTAGTTAGTATTTTCTGCTGATTTCTTGCTTAATTTCACTGTGGTCAGAGAATATTCTCTAAATAATTTAAATATTTTGAAACACATTAAGCCTTGCTAAAGAATCAAGAAAATTATCAATTTTGGTAATTATTTTATATGCACTTGAAAAGAATTAAAGTCTGTCATTGTAGGGTACAGCTTTCTATTTATGTCAATATGTTGATGTCATTTATCGTATGTCAATATATATGACAATCGTATATCACTCTGAATCCTTTGATTCTGAATTTACCCATTTCTTCATTAATTACTGCCAATTATTGGTTCAGCATTTTAAAGCTATATTACAAGGTGCTAATATAATTATAACTGTTATGTCTTTTTGTAGACTGACCATGTTATCATTATGATATGGCCCTCTTTGCATGTACTAATGATTTCAATCTTAGAATCTACATTTTCTGTTCTTTTTGTTTCACACCATCTTTTTGTGCTTGTTTATGGTTTTATTTTTAACATCATTTTATATTCAGTTTTCTTGTTTTCTTAGTTGTAAGTCATGTCTGTTAAAAGCAGCAGATATATGGGAATTTTTATCTTAGTTTGAAAATATTGTATTTAATTGGAGTACTTATTTTCTTTTTATTAAATATAAGAAGTGATATATTTAAATGTATATCTATTGGTTTATTGTATGTTTTGTACTTATTCCACTTTTGTCTGTCTTTATACTGTCTTTCTTTTGTATGGCTTACATTTTTTATTATTTTATTTTTCTTACCAGTGATACATTCTTTATTACATCCAATTTAGAAAAAAATTTGGTCATTATCTCTTCAAATATTGTTCCTGCTTCATTCACTTGACCTCTTCATTTTAGATTTCCATTCAACAGTTATGTTGAATGTCCCATGGAAAAAGCATATCCAGTCCAGCTTACAATTCAAAAACACACGACTGTTTTTTCTGAAGTTAATATCCTATTTTTTAGAAAAGGGCAGAATTGCTTTACTAATGATTACATTATCATCATAAAGAAATATATTTTTAATGGTCAAGATTTAATAAAATTAATACTTTTTACTTCTTTGTCATATGTGAAATTGGCATTTTAAAAAACTGTGTGGGGATTTTAATTGTGGGTCCAAGCTGTGAAGCAGAGTGCAATATGAGTGCTAGTGCAGCTTGGTGCCAGCGCTTTAATTAGTGTTATGGCACCAACTCTTTTAACCACCATTGTTTTTGGACCATCAGTGCAGATGTCAACAGAATGGAAAAGATAAATAGCATCTTAGTATTATGATGAAAAGATTTTTTCACATATGCAGATGACGTTTTAAAAAATGTTACCTTAAATTAATCAGGGTTGAACTGGATTGAGGTAAGGTTATGTTTTTTAAGGGTTCCCTTCTCTCCCTTTGGCCATTTTCCCTGGGGATAGTTAGTTAGGAATTGCAACAAATTGCAACAAAAGTCTGGAATATTCCCTGGGACCTTTTCTTAGCTGGACCCTAAAGATAAATCTTTGTTACTCTTCAGCGTTAACTGATGGTAGAAAGTATGCATTCAACTTTCAGTATGCATTCAACTTAGCTTTGTAACCTTCTACCTCTTGTCACATAAGATTTTGAGCAATAAAGGTAAATCTGACAGCTTGTTTTATGCTGCTCAAATCTCCAATTTTATCTCTAGCACTGGAGACTGCCTAAAGTTCTTCTGATGTCTTTTTGTTCCTCAGTAGTGGTTCTGTCTCAGCTAAGCCTGGATTTTCAATCTCTTGCTGTGACCATTTTTGGTAAATACCTCTTGGAAAAATGTATATGTAGAATGTCAGCTCAATTTTCTATGATATTCTTCTCTTCAGAATGTTGGCCCCACTGGTCCTTCAGGCTTCTGAAGCTTTCTGATTTTCTTTAAGAATTTTTTTTTTCCATTTTGCTTGGCTTTTTCTTTTGTTTTTGGTAATAGTAGTACTGAAAGCTATTACATTCTGTTTAGAAGAGGAATATATTGATTGTAGATTTATTTCTTTTTATTCTGCTAAAGTTGATGATATTTCAGTCTCAACAGTTTTCTATCTTTATATAACCTTCTGCAGTTTATTCTGGGTGATTATGTCTTTTGGAACATTCAGGTCACTAATTTTTTCTTTCAAAAAATAAATCTATTATTTTAATTATCTATTGAATTTCATTTTTAATGAAAATATATTTTTATTTTTGAAGTTATATATTTTAAAAATCACTTTCTTATAATGTCCTTTTTCTTTAAGGTATTTATTTCTTACTAATTATTTAAAACATATTTATTTCATAATCTCATGTTTTTTACAATTTAGAGTCATGGGATCTCTAAATAACCTGATGACAAACTCTCCTAGTGTTTCATTCCTTAAAGTAGATGTTGATTTTTTTTTTTTTTTTTTTTTGATATTTTACTCTAGGTAGCCTTTTGTTCTTTGGATTCTATGAACTTTGGTAAAAAGTTTTTATCTTTTTTCTTTTTGCTGAAGTCCTTAGTTGTCTCACCTTTCCCAGACTGATTTTATTTTAATTTCATTGATTAAGATTTCAGCATCAAAAATATATTTCAAATTCAGACTTCACACTGTGCATGGATCAAGATGTAAATTTTTTCAGGTATATTTTTAAACACCTACTCGCCTAAGTAAGAGGCAGGAGAAGGCATCGAAGTAGTTTTTACACCTTTTAAATTTTTTTTAAATCAGGAAAATACCACTTTGGAGCATGATATAAGTCTCTCAGTTTCAGCCTACCACCTCATGCTAGTTCAAGGTAGTGCTTCCCATCTTTATGAGCACATTTCAGGGATTTCTCAGGCTGATGCAGGAACTCAGATCTTAGACCATCAACTCCTTCTCACAAGCAGAGGCTTTCAATTTCCTCTGTACTTCTGGCCTGTGCTAATTTTGTTTTTCCTCTTACTTCTTTACTTCTTTTTTAAAAAATTTCTTTCCATTTTTCTTTTTCTCTTTTTGAATTCAGCTATGTTTTTAAAATAAATTTTATCCACAGTACCTATATGTTTGCATTCAGACTGTGGGAGTGCTTTTCTAATTAGCTTAGTGTACCATGCTGATGGACGTTTAGTTCACAGCTTCATTTCAATATTAGGTTGTCGTGTATCTCTTATGGTTTTGATGGTTTTGCTGGCCTGAGGCAGATTACTTATATTCCATGTATTACTTCTATAATACATTGTTAGAGTACCTGGAAAATATAGTCTGCAGATTTTACTCCTCCCAGCATTTCAGTTTGTGTCTATTATATAATTTCTTAATAGTTTCCAGCAAACAATATTATAGTGCTTAGTAGGCAGAATAATCCCACCCCTGCCCAACCCTTCCCTGCAAATATGTCTGTGTCTGAATGTCTAGAACCTGTGGATATGTTAGGTTACATGGCAAGGGAGAATTAACATTGTAGATGGAATTACAGTTGCTAGTCTTTCGACCTTAAAATAGGATTATCTTGATTATACTAATGGGTCCAATGAGATCAAAAAGATCATTTAAATGTGGAAGTAGTAGGCAAAAGTGTCAGAGCCTGAGTCAGAAAAGTAGATGCAATGATGGAAGTGAGGTTAGAGTGATGCAATGCAAATATTCAACCTGCCATTACTCACTTTGTAGATAGAAGCAGACCACAAACCAAGGAACCTAGGCAAACTCTAAGAGCTGGAACTGGCCATGACATAGATTTTCCCTAGAGTGTCCATAAAGGAATGCTGCCTTGCCAACTCCTTGATTTTGGTCCAATGAGACCTTTGTCAGACTTCTGAACTCCAGTACTGTAAGATATTAAATTCGTGTTTTAAGGCACTAAGTTGACGGTAATTTGTTATAGCAGCAATAGAAAACATACACTGCCAATCCCCAATTTCTGTTTTATTCTAAAATATTTTGAATGTCAAAGCAGTCATATATCTTCATGACATGGAAAACAGAAGATTAATGATAAAAGATAGGATTCCTTAGGAATTAACAATCTACAGTGATGGCACATTGTCAGCTTTTAAAGTATGGCTGTTACAGCTTAAGGGTTTCTGGTTTCTAAGCATGCAGTGAAGGAAGGGAAAACCATCTTTCTACTTTCTTTGCTGTTTGTGAAGCTGATCCCTCCTAGATGTAAAAGAACAGTGGATATTTTTTTCTTCATGAAATTATGAGACATTTTAATTAAGGTAAACTACTTATAAAGCAGCAATAGTTTTATTTTCAAAAAAGTAAGTTTTAATGATTTTAAAAATATTTTTTCATAGGTATTTTAGTGTGAACTGGGGAGAGCCTGGCAGAAGCCGTTGTCTTTTTATAATTTTAATTGTAAATTGAATATCTCACACAATACCAATACCAACTGGGGTAGCATGTTAGGTAGTATCAATATGTGCCTATGGATTTGTATAAGCATATATTTTATCATGATAACTCTGGCAAACTAATTTGCATCAGTATGTAATCAGAGTTGAGGCTTGTTTAAATTTAGATTCTGGATTAGAAAAAATTAGTACATAAATTCAGACCTAAGAGTGTTTGTAAGTTGCATTATTTCTTTTGAGATACTGGGACATTATTACATATTTATATATCAAACAGTTAAAAATAATTCAGACATTTTTATGTCTCTACTTTAAAAAAAGCTACAACTTACTCCATCTGAAATGCTTTCTTATTCTGCCTCTGTTTCTTTCTCTCTCTTGTCCTCATTTATTAAGTGCCTTGTGAGCAAGTTGGGCATGGTCCATCACCTCTAGATATTTTTGTGGAGGACATCCATCAGTTACATTATTCCGATTAAATATGTGTTTGGAGATTAGAAAAAGAGAATGTTCTTTATTATTTCTAATGCTTCCCTGCTCCCCCTCCCGTATTTAAGAACAGAGTAAAGTTCAAATGACTGCTTTAAATCACTTTTATTTTGTTAAAAAGGTAGAAAAATATAAACAATTTTGGTAATACAAATAATTTATCTCTACAGACATAGAATGTGGTCTTTTAAATTGAACATGTCAAAATGAATTAAAATGCTGGAATATCCTAGCTGTGGTGTTAATTGATTAGTATTATACTATTATGTTGATTATGTCAATGACTCATAAGCTGCGCCATTTCTGCATTCATTGGCAGCATAGCTGATTTTTAAAGGACTATTTCTGGCTTCATTGACATTTGTAGTGACCACAGTTCCTTTCAGTCACTTGCTCCATTTGATGATACTTTCTTTACTGTCTCAGTGGTAAAAAATATCTTCAGTAGTCATATTTGAGTACTCTGAACACAGAAAAACACAGACATTGAAGCAATGGACTATTTAACATGCTTAATTATAATAATTCAAATGGCAAATGATGCACTTAAGTTTTAAATTATGTTTTTCATTTGTGGGTTTAGTAGGGTCTTCGTCCAGCTTAAGAGTAAAGCAGAAATTCTGCCCCCTGCAAAAATTCAAAAACAAAAAATATAAAAAACTCCCCAAAAGATCAAAAGAAAAAGAAAGAAGCCTACTTGGCCTTAAGTTGATTTATGTTTTTGAGCCAGACATGAATAAACAGAAGCAGTAATTATAGTTCATAGATTATTCAAAACAAAGTAAACATTATTTATTATTGCTTTCCAATTATGCATTTTTAAAATTTATTTTATTGCTTACTGATTATTTCACAGTCCTGCCACATTAGTATACTTAGACTACTTCTTGTGTTAAAACCAATTAAAATGTATGGATTAAATTTTAATTTGCATTCTATTTCAAGTGCAATAATGTTCTGAAAAATCTTCATATTTCCTCTTAGGAAAAAAAATATCAATCTCAGCTACCAAGTACCAATTAGTATGTGATTCTTTCAACATTTTAGAAATTTTCTAATCAATTTCAATTTTTTTCACATTATAAGCAAAAACATGCAAATAATATTTTAGTGCATTTCAATATATATAAATTTGTTATTAACTGTTGTGGCTATCTTATGCATAAAATGCAATCATAGAATGTCAATTTAGCTCTGAAACACAAATCTCTGTACATAGATATTCATACATTAGAAGTAAAGATATTTTTCTTTTTTTAATAGACTCAGCATTAAACTCATAAAACATATTTCTAGTGTTAAAATTATTATGCTTTTTAAAGATGATAAGGCAGACATTATTCAAGGTGTGTCTGTGGGGAGGGAGGACTATTGCCATAGGTATAGGGACCATTGCAATGGGATTTATCAGGAGTAGAGGGAGGTTGGGCTCAATTCCAAATATAGCATGACCAAATGGAAATTTCAAGCCAAGTAGTTAGGTTGTTGTTGGTGGATGGAAAACTACCAAAAAGAAACATTTTGGGTTAGAGGAAAATCTAGCTAAACTTACCTAATATGATTCTTGTTGGACATAGGCCACAATGATCAGACATTACCTGGAGGATAGTGGAGGATAAGGACACGGATCAGATGTCTAGGGTGATAAGATACCAAGAGTTGGGGGTTCTTGCTAAAATAAGTTTTCAGGAATCATGCTAAAACTGGATTTTACAAAGAAGTGCACATATGGGCATAGGAAAAACTAATGTTCACTTAAAGAATCTGTGACTTGGTGAATTAAACAGTTTTTGTATTATTTATACACAGAGGCAAAAGACAATGCACCATACATCTTAATTTCAAAACATTAACTCTGATTGTTTTGAATAAAATAATAATTTTTAGAAAAGATTCTGCAAGATCATGAAATTTAAGAGTACTCTGTAAAACAAGACTTGGACAAGGACCAATGTGAGCAGAACAACCCAGAGAAATTGCCTAGTTGGAATGCTACCACTGGTTCTATCTTCAGCTGATTCTCATTGCTGCTGCTGCTGCTGTCCTCGTTATACTTGACTCTAGCACAGGTGGCACAAATAATTTCTGGCTGGACTTTGTATCTTTGCATAGCTTTCTCATATTTCACATTTCAAAGCCTCGGCGAGAAGAATCTTAGTGGTCATTTATAGGCCAATTTCCCAATCTCTACCTACCAAGGACAGGGAAAGAGGACCATCTTTCCTCCTTCGATCTATGTCTCATCTTTCCTCCTTCCATCTATGTCTCAGGTCATCTCTCCTTCAGGTAAAATGGACAACCAAATGTATTGTTTGAAATTCTGCCTACTGGAAAACATTTCCTTCTCCACTGTCCTTTAATGCCACCTAAATATGATGAGACTGCTGTTTGTATCTGAATGGTATCAACATGCGACACCATCCTTAAGCTGTGTTTGAATTTGGAGCCATAGTT
This sequence comes from Nomascus leucogenys, assembly GCF_006542625.1. Taxonomy (NCBI): domain Eukaryota; kingdom Metazoa; phylum Chordata; class Mammalia; order Primates; family Hylobatidae; genus Nomascus; species Nomascus leucogenys. The sequence goes on from NC_044387.1 coordinate 23,279,481, forward strand.
GTGATCTGAGAGGCTGCAATGCAGCCAGAATAGATAGAACTGAGAATGTGAGCCAGTTCCTCATGCAATTTAGCTGTGCCTGCAGGACATTCTAGGTTTCTATTGTTTATATACTACTTCCACTTGGTATTAATGTGTTGCTGGTGTGGGGGAGGGAATGTATCTTTTCCTTCTACCCATCTTAGGTTCATTGAATGAGGCCCCTTTAAGAAAATACAGATTAACAAAAGGAAAGCGTACAAATTTACTTAATATAAATTTTATGTGACACCGTGTCCTTCATAAAGAACTGAAGACTGAATAAACAGTTAAACCTAGGTGGCTTTTTTAGACTGTTTGATGAAAACTAGATTGTCATGGAGAAGTATCAGGGGACAAAGTGGGTATGAGCTAAAGGTAAGAAACTGGAGGAAATTTAGCAAGGCTTGTTCATTTAGGTTTCTGTGTCCCTCTTTCTCCAGAGATAATGATACTTGTTTCCTCTGGATATAAAGAGGGTATCTCTAACTTGAGAATCTTATGACCTGCCTCAGGGGAAAGTTAGAAAAGCCTTCCTAGGTTTTATGACCTTCAGGGAAGAAAGGTGGGAGCAAGTCACAGAGACCTTTTCACATTCGATTTCTCAAATTCCTTCCACTTAAAATACTGAATATACCAAAGTGTCATATTTTGGGGTAGCATGTCCTGAAGCTCATCACTGGTCATGCCTATCTTTATGGTAGGTAAATCTTATGACACCTAACTGTTGATGGACAACTTAGCTCATGTAGTCCTTGGTTGAGTCTCTACTGAACAAGGAAGCCTGGAAATGCAATCAGAATTATTTATTTTCCGTGAGGCTGTGGCTTTGGTCTGACATCTAAGTTACACTTCCTGTGATTGTGTCTTGCATGGAAAGAATTATATTATTGTAAAGATATTCACTGTGAAATTACCAGTAGGATTGATTTGTGAGTTCTCCTTCCATCACAGCCTGGACAAACTGAAGAAATTCTCTTCCAGTATCCTCATAATACTTTCCAAATGATATAACTCATATATGCCATTTAAGATTTAAAAAATAATGTTAAGATGCATAAACACAAGTCTAGTGATTGAGAATCTAAAAGCATACACTTTATTTTAGTCATTAATTATTAATCTGATAGCTGGCACTGGCCAATTATCTCTTTGTATCTTTATCATTAAAGTGAATTTTCTTATATTTCTGATGTTGTGAGGATTTCCTGTTTAATGTTTAAAAAATACTGCAGCAAATTCTGAGATGTTTACTGTCATTTTTTTTTCTGTTGATTCATGTAATTAGGAAAATAGGAATTTGAAGGCAGCTTTTAAATTGATCAAAAGGTTTCTGAGTAGGTCAATTCTAAGAGAAAGAACTGAACAAACTGGGCTCACTGAGCTTGAGTGTTTTAGCTACCTTTAATCTACACTAAATAGGATAGTGTCTTTAGGAACTGCTGGATAAATTTTAATATGTGTGTTCTCTTTAGTCATGTTTATAAATGAGATTTAAGTTTGCTTAATTTGTTTTCTTTTGCCTTTATTATGATATGTTGGAACTGTGCTAAGTTTATATTAATATCATGAACTCTATAGAAACTAGTCAAGCATAGAAGAGCTTTAAGGAAATAACATTGAGGGAGATGCCCATGTGGTTTTGTGGACAGATCAGTAGGAAGCAGTAGCATAATTTTTCATAATCATGTATCAGAATGACTGCCCTTCCTTACTGGATAAGTTAAATCTGTAATGGTCTTGAGAGAAGAGACGTGTCCTGCTGAGCTATAAAGGGTTGATGTGGAGGAAATTAGGAGTTTGACTCATTGCAAGTGAAATTAGTGGTTTACAATATGCGGTTGGTCAAACATATACTTGTTTGGATACACAGGTAGATACTAGCTATTAGTATCAATCCAATATCAATTTTCCCTTAAGGACAAAGAAAAGCCATTCTGAATGTGGTGTCAAAATTTAGAACTAATTAGAGAATACCACTGGGAAACTTTTAAAATATAAATAAGAAAGGAAAGAGTTTTATGACTATCCAGTTCAAATGGAAGTTCTTGTCAGAAAGTAAAATTTAATCAGAGAGATGAAGAATGCAATGGGGCATATCAGGAAATATTATTGCGACATGTGTATGACTTCTATGATTTACAACATATTTCTGGGATAACTTCAATTTTATGTTAAATAACCAAAACAACTCTTTTCATTAAGAAAGTAGTAATGCCAATTCTATTATTATTCCAAACTGTAGATAGTCAACTACCTATAGGTATTCAGACTTCATAACAACATCATAATAAATGCATGTATTTGCATATTTCTAGAAAAGGAGGCATGGTATAATATACTTTTTCTAAAAATTCGATTTATGAAAAATAAGTCATAGCTTTATAGACTCAATTTCTAAATTGCCTTTACATGCAAAAATATTGCTTTTATTTAAAAGATACCCTTTGAAATATGTTTCTGGACATAAGCCCTTCTTCTAATCCTATGCTTTTTTATTTCTCCATCCCCTGCTTAACACCAGAAGTCCTCAGCAGAGTGAAACTTCATATATAATATTTTCTACAGACAAAGTTACCATCAACATCAATAGCAACAACACGGCAACAGCCAACATTTACAGAACTTTTATTAAGTTCCAGTCACCGTGTAAGTACTTTTCAGGAACTCTTCTTTTCACTTCTCACAACAATCCTATGAAGTGATTTCTGTTGAAACTGAGACTCAGAGAAATGGAATGAATTGTGAATTGGCCAAGGTCATACAACACCTGCCAGTTCAAAGATCAAAAGCAGTCTGACTCCAAAGTCACTATTCATTTAAAATCAGAGTTGAACCTTTGTCTTCTGTTTCAGTTTCTGCTTTTGTATAGCAACCCATTTTACAATTTAGTGGTTCTAAAGAACAATCACATTTAGTATATCTTATTTTTAGGGGAGTTGACTGGACTGAATTGAGTGGGCCTTCTGCTTCACCTATTGCTTCCTGGGGCTATAGTCAGTAGGAGTTTCAAAGACAGGAACACATAAGATGGCTCACATAACATGGCTGGTAGTTGGCACCAGCTGTTGACTGAACGCTTAGCTGGGGCAGTCAATAGGAGCACTTTGGATGTCCTCCATATAACTTTCCTACATTCTCTTCGCATGATGAGTGAGTTCCAAGAAGGAACTTTCTAAACAAGTTAAAGCAAAAATGGCAAATCTCTAATGGCTCAACCTAGTAAGTTGTATAATGTCACTTCTGTTGTGTTCCAGTGGTCCAAGAAAGTTGTGGCTCCAGTCCAAAGTCAAAGGGAAAGGTATTAAACCACCTCTAATATGGATTGGCTCTGTGTTTGTCCAAAATTTCATGTCAAATTTTAATCCACAGTGTTGGAGGAGGGGCCTGGTGGGAGGTGATTGAATCATGGGGGCAGACTTCCCCCTTGCTGTTCTCCTGATACTGAGTGAGTTCTCAGGAGATCTGGTTGTTTAAAAGTGTATAGCACTTCCTTCTTATCTCTCTCTTTCTTCTTCTCTTGCCGTGTAAGATGTGCCTGCTTCCCCTTTGCCTTCCACCATCATTATAAGTTTCCTGAGGCCACCACAGCCATGCTTCCTGTACAGATTGTGGGACTGTGAGTCAATTAAACCTATTTTCTTTATAAATTATCCAGCCTCAGGTAGTTCTTTATAGCAATGTAATAACGGACTAATACAGAGAATTAGTGCTGAGAATTGGGGCATTGCTATAGAGATAGCTGCAAATGTGGAAGCAGCTTTGTAACTGGGTAATGGTCAGAGACTGGAAGAGTTTGGAGGACTCAGAAGAAGATAAGAAAGTGAGAGAAAGTTTGGAACTTCATAGAGTCTTGTTGAATGGTTGTGACCAAAATGCTGATAGTGATATGGACAATTAAGTCTAGGCTGAGGGGGTCTCAGATGGAGATGAGGGACTTATTGGGAACTAGAGCAAAGATAACTCTTGTTATGCTTTAGCAAAGAGACTGGAGGCATTGTGCCCCTGCTCTTGGTATCTGTGGAACTTTGGACTTGAGAGAGATGATTTAGAGTATCTGGTAGAAGAAATTTCTAAGCAGCAAAGCATTCAATATGTAGCCTGGCTGCTTTGAACCACATACACTCATATGAGTGAGCAAAGAGATGATCTGAAACTGGAACTTATATTTAAAAGGGAAGCAGAGCATAAAAGTTGAAACATTTGCAGCCTGGCCAGGTGGGAGAAAAGAAAAACCCATTTTCTAGGGAGAAATCTAAGCCAGTTGCAAACATTTGCATAAGTAGAGAGGAGCCAAATGTTAATAGCCAAGACAATGTGTAAAAGCCCTAGAAGGCATTTGAAAGACCTTCACAGCAGCCCCTCCTATCACAGGCCTGGAGGCCTAGGAGGGAAGAATGGTTTTGTGGGCCAGGCCCAGGACCTCACTGCCCTGCATAACTATGGAATGCTGCTCCCTGCATTACAGATTCTCCAGCTCTAGCCTTGGCTAAAATGGCCCAAGATATGCCTCAGGTTGAGCTCCAGAGGGTGCAAGCCATAGCCTTGGCAGGTTCCACATGTTGTTAAGCCTGCAAGTGTGCCAAGGGAGAGTTGAGAGAGTTTGGAAGCCTCTGCCTAGATTTCAGAGGATGTATGGAAATGCCTGGATGTCCAGGCAGAAGTCTGCTGTAGAGACAGAGCCTTCATGGAGAACCTGTACTAGGACAGTGTAGAGGGGAAATGTGGGGTTGGAGCCCCCACACAGAATCTCCACTGGGGTAATGCCTAGTAGAATTGCGAGAAGAGAGCCACCATCTTTCAGCCCCCTGGATGGTAGATCCACAGACAGCTTGCACCATGCACCTGGAAAACCTGCAAGCACTCAACATCAGTTTGTGAAAGCAGCTGAGGGGCTGTACCCTGCAGATCCTCAGGAGTGGAGCTGTCCAAGTCTTTGGGAGCCCACCACTTGCATTAGTGTGGCCTGGATATGAGACATGGAGTCAAAATAAATTATTTTGGAGCTTTGAGATTTAATGACTGCCCTGCTTGGTTTCAGACTTGCATGGGACCTGTAGCCCCTTTCTTTTGGCCAATTTCTCCCTTTTGTAATGGGAGCATTTACCCAATGCCTGTACTTCCATTGTATCTTGGAAGTAATTAACTTGTTGTTGTTGTTTTTTTTTTTTTTTTTTTCTTTTTAATTTTACAAGTTCATAGGTGGAAGGGACTTGCCTTGTCTCAGATAAGACTTTGGACCTGGTATTTTCAGTTAATGCTTGAATGAGTTAAGACTTTGGCGGACTGTTGTGTAGGCATGATTGTGTTTTGAAATATGAGAAGAACATGAGATTTGTGAGAGGCCAGGGACAGAATAATATGGTTTGGCTCTGTGTCCCCACCCAAATCTCATGTTGAATTCTAATCTTCAGTGTTGGAGGAGGGGCCTGATTGGAGGTGATTAAATCATGGGGACAGACTTCCCCCTTGCTGTTCTCCTAATACTGAGTGAGTTCACATGAGATCTGGTTGTTTTAAAGTATGTAGAACTTCCTCCTTATCTCTCTCTTTCTCCTTCTTCTTCTCCAGCCATGTAAGATGTTCCTGCTTCCCCTTTGCCTTCTACCATGATTATAACTTTCCTGAGGCCTTCCCAGCCATGCTTCCTGTACAGCCTGCAGAACTGTGAGTCAATTAAACCTCTTTTCCTTATAAATTACTCAGTCTCAAGTAGTTATTTATAGGAATGTGAGAACAGACTAATACAACCTCTTTTGTGGACGTGTGGACATTTTAATTTGCTATGCTTCTGATTTACTGCGTTGTAGGTCATGTTGATTTCAATAAAAAATTCATTTCGTATGTACATGTTCGCATAATGATGTTAAAATTTCCTTAGAGATATAATTATTAACTTGTTTTTTTATATATCCTTGAATCAGAAGCATGAAAGGTACCTAACACCATTGCATTAACTAACCTTTTTGTAACTATATGTTTATTGGCATACTTCGTTGGCCTACAAAATGAAACTTTTGTTGCTGGAAAACTAGAGCTATTTTAAAACATTATTTTCATCATTATGTTCTTAAAGTTTAGTATTGTCTATCTAATCTGGAAATGTTATTTATATTAAACCATTTATTTCTGGGTTTTGTGCTATTTTTATATTATATTTTTGGTCTTCTTTGGCAAAAAGTTTCACACAACTTTCACTCATGCCAATGTCAGGAAAATGATAGACATATTATTTTTCCATAAAGAAGAAAGAAATGACACATTTGGTTTCACACATTGTATCCATGAAAACACCATGAATAATGACTGAAAATATGTGTGCCTTTATGAATTATTTAGTAATTGCACAATTAACAAAAATAGGGCTAATTCACATATTTCTTTATGACTTTAATCATATTATTTCATGATATTGCTAATAAACCACCAAAAGTATGCCAATAATACTGGGAGGTAATGAAATTATTTAGATTGTAAATAATGTGATATAATAGATTTAAATAGCTATATAACTCTAACCAGTATGGGAAAAAAATACACTTTTGATCTGAGTATTATTGAAAATAAAAGCTTGGAGAATGAAAGTGGTAGTAAGTAGAGCTTAAAATAATAAAATAAATGTTAAGCACGTGTATTAGTCCGTTTTTGCATTGCTATAAATACCTGCAACTGGGTAATTTATATAGAAAAGAGGTATAGTTGGCTGATGGTTCTGCAGGCTGTACAGAAAGCATGATACTGGCGTCTGCATGGCTTTTGGGGAGGTCTCCAGAAACTTATAATCATGGCAGAAGGCAATGGGGAACTGAACACTTCATATGGCTGGAGCAGGAGGACAAGAGAGAGCAGGGAGGTGCCACACACTTCTAAACAACCAGATGTCATGAGATCTCACTATTTGTGAGGATAACACCAAGGGGAATGGTGTTAAACTATGAGAAACTGCTCCCATGATTCAATCAGTTCCCATCAGGCCCCACCTCCAACTTTGGGGTTTACAATTGGACATGAGATTTGAGTAAGGTCACAGATCCAAACCATATTATTCCACCCATGACCCCTCCCAAATCTCATTTTCTTCTCACAACAATCCCTCAAAGTCTTAATGTATTCCAGCGTTAAGTCAAAAGCCTAAAGTCTCAACTGAGACCAGGAAAGTCCATTTTGTCTATGAGCTAGTAAAGTTAAAAGTGAGTTAGTTACTTTCAAGACAAAATGAAGGTACAGGCATTGAATAAATACTTCTGCCTCAAAAGAAAGAAATTGGTCAAAATAAAGGGGCTGCAGGCCCCACACAAGCCTGAAACCCAGCAGGGCAGTCATTAAATCTTAAAGCTCCAAAATAATCTCTTTTGACTCCTTTTCTTACATCCAGGGCACACTGATGCAAGTGGTGGGCTCCTAAGGACTTCGGCAGCTCCACCTCTGAGGCTTTGCAGGGTTCAGCCATCATGGCTACCTTCACAGACTTGCGTTGAGTGCCTGCAGATTTTCCAGGTGCACCATGCAGGCTGTTAGGGGATCTAACTTTCTGGGGTCTGGAGGATGGTGGCCTTTTCTCACAGCTCCACTAGGCAGTGCCCCAGTGGAGACTCTGTGTGGGGGCTCCAACCCTACATTTCCCTTCTGCACTGCCCTAGTAAAGTTTCTCCATGATGATTCCTCCCCAGGCAGGCTTCTGCCTGAACATCCAAGCATTTCTATACATCCTCTGAAATTTAGGCGGAGGCTCTAAAACCTCAACTCTTGTAACCTGTGTGCCTTCAGGCTGACCACCACATGGAAACTGCCAAGGCTCATGGCTTGCAGTCTTTGAAGCAATGGTCTGAGTAGTATCTGGGGCCCTTTTAGCCATGCTGGAGCTGGAGTGGCTGGGATGCAGGGAACAGTGTCGTGAGGGTGAGCAGGGCAGTGGAGCACTGGGCCTGGACTATGAAACCATTCTTCTCTCCTAGGCCTCCAGGTCTGTGATGGGAGGAGCTGCCACAAAGTTCTCTGAAATGCCTTCAAGGCCATTTCTCCATTGTCTTCACTGTTAGAAATTGCCTTCCTTTTAGTTATGCAAATTCTGCAGCCTGCTTGAATTACTCCCCTGCAAATGGATTTTCCTTTTCTTCCACCTGGCCAGGCTACACATTTTTCAAACATTTATGTTCTGCTTTCCCTTTAAATATAAATTCCAGGTTCAGGTCAAGTCTTTGCTCATTTAAATGAGCATATCCTGTTAGAAGCAGCCAGGCTACATCTTGAACACTTTTGCTTCCTAGAAATTTCTTCTACCAGATACCGTAAATCATCTTTCTCATGTTCGAAGTTTCACATATCTTGAGGGCAAGGACATAATGCCTTCAATTTCTTTGCTGATACATAAAAAAGGTGACATTTTCTCCAGTTCTTAATAAGTTTCCCATCAGTATATGAGACCTCCTCACTCTGACCTTCACTGTCCATATTACTGTCAGCTTTTCAGTCACAGCAATTTAACATGTATCTAGGAAGTTCCAAGCCTTCTCTCATGTTCCTATCTTATTCTGAGCCCTCCAAGCTGTTCCAACCTCTGCCTGTTACCCAGTTCCAAAGTTGCTTCCACATTTTCGGGTATCTTTATAGCAATGCCTCACTTCTCAGTACCAATATTCTGTATTGGACACAGATCCAAACCATATCAATTTTTTTTATATTTGAACATAGATTCAAACCATATGAACAAACATGCTGGTGCAATATGAGCTGACCATTTTCTAAACTGGGCTTACTGAATTCAACTTGTTAAGCTAAATATTGTTTCTGAACGTATGTTATATCAAAGCACAACCAATTTTTTATTTTACTCTTTCCTAAAATTTATTAAATAACTAAATGATTGCTTGCAACTTCCTTTTAAAATATATTACTGAATGTTAAAACTGATCACAAGGTTCTGGAGGCTCTCTACTGGGAGTTATGTATTCATCATTGAACTTAATATACATAAACACTTCAAAGGAGAGCTAATATTACACCCATAATAAAGAGAGAAAAGTTACCATCAGAGAGTGGAATAAATTTTTTAAAATTGCACATCAAAGATGTGGTGGAGACTAAATTTGATCCTATGACTTTCTGGCTGCAAGCCTGTGCTATTTGGAATATACTATTAAGTGTCTTAAATCAGTTTTTAAAAGGGTTAACTTTGATATAGCTCACACAATACCCATTTTTTTAATTCATTTGCCTTCTGTCAGGCACCATTGAGAGCAATGAGGAAAAAGAAATGGACAACACAACCATCATTGTGGCCTTATTGGTTTTATAGGTTAGTGGCAAAATACAGCCACTAATCAAATTATGATAAAAAATTATAATCACATCAATTTATAATCAAAACATGTTAAAAATGCCAAGAGAAAAAGAAACAAGTTACTTCTAGGTCAGATAACAGGAAATCAGAAAAGCCTTCCATAACGAAAATTTTTATTTGAGCTGAGATCTGAGGAGGAGAGTTTAAAAACATAAAATGCAGGGAGTACTTGGGATGAGTTCCAGCTGGTAAGAAAAGCATATTAAAGGCCTTGTTTGAGAGAAAGCAATGTCTAGTAATTAAAATAAGGACAGTATTGTACAGCCAGAATCCAAAGAATAAAGGGCAGGGCATAGAAAATGAGTTACTGCAGGCAATGGCAAGATTATGTTTTAGATCATGCTAAATACTTACATTTTAATCTGAGCTAATCATTGGGAAACCATTGATGTATTTTCAAAAGTGGGTAGCAAATGAGATTTGCATTTTTAAAACTCCCTATTGGCTACATTGTAGAGAATGAAGGGGATAAATTAAATGATTAATAAGTTTAAGATATCTTTATGTATCTGAGTGGTGATACCATATGACATGTTGAATAAATGAGACTAGAATTCAGGGGACAGTGCTAGGCCATGAAAAAGTATTTTGGAATAATTTGGAATATAAGGAAGCTAACTAAAATAAATAAGGGTGTAGATTGTAGAGCAGAAAACAGTGGGCTACTTCTAATTCCTGGGAACACCAAAGTTTACTGAACAAGTTAAGAAGATTCAGCCAACATTGGAGAATGAGAGTAGCAAAAATATTGGAAGAAAATGGTTTTGTAGCAGCAAAACAGAAAGTGTTTGAAGCAGAAAGAAAATGGTTAACAATGTTATATGCTCTTGAGGAGTTAATTGAGACAGGAGAGGAAAAAGTGATTTGGATTAAGTAATGTAGAGAACCTTGGTTATTCTAGTGCAAACATTTTGACAGAAGTTAGGGGCCGAAGCCAGATTGGCATGAATTAAGGTTCAACACAAGGTGAGGAAAGAAATACAGAAAGAAAAGACCGGTTCTTCCAAGATATAAATCTTACGAAGAGGATAAGAAAATTAGATTTATAGGTAAAAGAAAATGCCATCAAGATATTTTGTAAAGCTCTGTGGTAGTATAATTGACTCACAATAAATTGTACGTATTTAAAGTGTAGAATTTGACAGGTTTTGAAATATCTATACACTTGTGAAATCCAAACCACTCTTAAGATTATAAGTGTATTCTCAGCCCCTAAATTCCTTTATGCCCCTTTGGGGTACTTTTCTTCTGTCCTTCCCTAACCCTTTGTCCCATCCAAAGGCACCTACTTATCTGCTTTCAGTCACAGTGATTAGTTTGTTCTTTTCTAAAATTTTATGTAAATGAAAACATACAGTATGCTTATATTGTTTATTTGACTTCTTCCATTTAGCATAATCTTGAGAGTGTGTTTTTGTGTGCATCCAGGGTTCAGTCCAGAAGGGATGGCTGACTAGAGGCATTTGGTATTTGTCTCTGCCAAAAAGCAGAATCAAAATAGTAATGAGATAATCACACTTTGGATAGGTCATCTGAGAGAGACAACTTGAATAAAAAATAGTCAAGTGATAGGAAGAACATAAAGCAAGGAAGGAGAGGTGAGTGAGGTAGCCTCCTCAGCTGGGATCAGCAGGGGGCCTCTGTATGGAAGGAGAAAGGATAAGTGAGTGAACTTCAGAGGTTCACATCCCCACTGCAGACTCCCGCATCCTAATGGTGAAAAAGACTCTAGATCCTCATGGACTCAAAGGCTAACACAGGGAGCTGCTTAGAGACTGTGCAAGGCATTGCTTCAGAGAGGGAGCTCATGCTGGGTCCCACATACCTCTTGAGCCCTAAGGAGCTAAAAGCAAGATGACATATTGAAAACCCAGCCACCACCAGACTGCATCCTACTCTGGGGAATAACAGAACCTGCATCTCCACATCTCTGGAGACTTATTGACGTGCCCTGCCTACAGCCACACACCATAGCTGGCTGCTGCCTTCAAGGTTAAAGGTGAGCCATTGGCAAAGACCCTGTTGCCCCAGCAGTAAAGCCACTATGCATTTCCATATGCACTGACATCAAATTTCCCCACCTGCAGCAGCTGCAGCTATGGATGCAAAAGTCAGGGCTGAAGTGCAACTAAATTGTACTCCCCAGCCACCTGCATATGGCTGCTACCACTGCAAGCAACCCTACCTTCCCTAGTAGCAAGGCTGTAGTGTGGCCACTGATGCCCCAATCCACTGCCTTGGGCCTGGGGATTACTCCACTCCTGCTTACCACAGCCAGTGCCTTAAAGCACCACAAGGGGTCCTGAGAGCAGGTTTTCCCAACCTAGCTCTGCCCCTCCAGTGCCTGAGCATGATGTTTTGGGGTCTGGGAACCATCCCACCCATCTACCACAGTAGGTACCCGAGCCGTCTGCCCAGAGGCCTGAGGTTGGGTCCACCCAATGTACTTCCACCACCACAGTGGGGAACCATCTGGATGTGCCACCTGTGGTCCTGGGGACTGGCCCATCAAGCCTGTCACAGCCACCAACAACATCAGAGTAAACTACTTTGGACTTAGAGATTAATCCCACCACTGTTACTGATATCACTCAAACCACTCATATAGTCCAGGGCCCCAAGGACTCCCTCACTGGCTCAACCCACAATTGCTACTACCAGTACACACACAAGTTGCATGGAGGCCCAAGAAGTGGCCCACCTGGATGCTAACATTGGTGCCAGCATATACCACCCTGGTGCCCAAAGTCAAGAACACTCAGCTTACCACTACCATCACTGGGGCCTAAGGACAGGCCCACCCAGTGTCCCCCTTCTCAATAAAACTTCACCACAGCCTCCACTACCAATTGCACCCTAAGCCACTGAAGTAACTTAGGCACCACTGACCTTGTTTACAACTACAATCATATGGAGACTATACTATTGCATGCACCCAGAATCAAAGCCAAAGTGCCCTACCTCATCAACACCATAGATACATCTTCTGGAAAAAGTTCTTTCATACAAAAGCAAATTCAAAAAATTAAAAGAAGTGACTGTTACATCACATGTGCAGAAATCAACATAAGGGCACAGGAAAAATGAAAAAGGAACACAACAATTTTCCAGCAACAAATTTAAATGAAGAAATTTATGAAATCCCACAAAAAATTCAAAATAATATTAAAGAAGCTCAGTGAGATACAAGAGAATACCAAAATAATGCAAGGAAATCAGAAAAACAATTTAGGATACAAACGAGAAATTTACCAAAAAGATATCACTAAAAAATAAAGAAATTCTGGAGCTGAAGAATTCACTGAATGAAATACAAAATACATTCAAAAGCTTCACAATAGATTAGAGCAACAGAAGCAAGAATTTCAAAACTTGAAGACAGGTCGTTTGAAATAACCCAGTCATAACCCAGTCAGACAATTAAAAGAAAAACAGAATTAAAAAGAATTAGCAAAGCCTTAGTGGCATATGAACACCATAATGCGACCAAATATTTGAATTGAAAACTTTCCAAGTCTAGAAAGAGATTTAGACATCCAGACACAGGAAACCCAGAGATCCTGAGAGCTACAATGCAAAAAGGTCTTTCCTATAGCACATTATAGTCAAATTGTCAAAATCAAAGACAAAGACATAATTCTAAATACAGCAAGAGAAAAGCATTTGGTTAGTTATAAGGGAAACCAATTAGACTAACAGTGGATTTCTCAGCAGAAACCTTACAAGCCAGAAAAGAATGAGATGGTATATTCAAAGTGCTGAAAGGAAAATTGCCAGCCAAGGATAATATATCCCCTAAAGGTATTCTTCATAAATGAAAGAAATATAAAGTCTTTCTCAGACAAGCAAAAGCTGAAGGAATTTCTCAACACTAGGCTGACCTTACAATAAATGCTTAAGGGAGTTCTACACTTGAAAGTTAAAGAGTGATATCTACCATCATGAAAATGCATAAAAGTGTAAAACCCACTGTTACACCAAACACACCAACAAGGAATAGACAGAACTAAAATAGGATCATTTCAGAAAACCACCAGACTACAATAACAAGCAATAACAGAGAAAGAACAAAGGATACAGAAAACAACCAGAAGCCAACTAATAAAATGGTAAGAACAAGCTCTTAAGTATCAATAATAACCTCAAAGGGAAAAGGATTAGTTTTTTCACTTAAGAAAAGGTATGCTGTATGAATGCATTAAAAAAAGACATAACCCAACTAAATTCAGACTGTAAGAAACTCATATCACCTGTAAAGACACAAAGAGACTGAAAGTAAAGAGAGGGAACAGAAAAAAGATATTCCATTCAAACGGAAAGCAAAGCAAACAGGGTTACTTATACTTATATGTGGTAAAATAGACTTTACATCAAAAACAATAAAAGGAGGCAAAGATCATGATATAATGATAAAAGGATAAATTCAGCAAGAGGGTATAACAATTTAAAATGTATGTGCACCCAACACCAGAGTACTGACATTTATAAAGCAAATATTATCAGATGTAAATGAAGAGACAGATTCAAATACAGTAACAGTTGGAGACTTCAACACAATGCTGTTAGTATTAGCCAGATCATCTAGAAAGAAAATTAACCAAGAGACATTGGATTTAAACTGCACATTAGGTAAAATAGACCTAACAGACATTTAGAGTTTTTATAAAGTGTAAATTATAACTTTTTTCTTGCGTGGATTATGCTTTTAATGTCGTATTAAAGAAATACCGGTTTAACCCAAATTCATAAATATTTTCTCCAGTGTTTTCTGATACAATTTTTGAGTTTTAGGTCTTACATTTAGATATAAAATCCATTTCAATTTAATTTTTATATGGCATTCCTCTAGATTAAAACTTTTCCAGTAAAATGTGTTGAAAATATTAACCTTTTCTCTTTGCATTTTCTTTGCACTTTTATCTAAAATAAATGGACCCTATATGTAGATCTACTTATAGACTCTATTCCATTCCACTGATCTCTTCTTTACTTGTATGAGAGCACTACATTAAATGGATATTATTCTTTCCTAAAATGTTTTGATAGAATTCAGTGGTGAAAACATTTGTCCTGACAATTTATAGTAATAATATTACTAGTAATATTATTAAATATTACAGAACCATATTTCTTATTAATATGGATGCAATAACCCTCCACAAAATAATAGAAAATAAAATACAACTGTGTTAGTGTTCTCTAGAGGGACAGAACTAATAGGATAGATGTATTTATGAAGGAAAGTTTATCAAGGAGTATTGACTCACATGATCAGAAGGTGAAGTCCCACAATAGGCCATCTGCAAGCAGAGGAGCATGGAAGCCAGGTTCAAGACCCAACACCTCAAAAGTAGGGAAGCTGACAGTGCAGACTTCAGTCTATGACTGAAGGCCCAAGAGCCCCTGGCAGATCACTAGTGTAAGTCCATGAGTCCCAAAACTGAAGACTTTGGAGTCTGATTTGGAGGAGAGGAAGCATCCAGAAGAGGAGAAAGATGAAGGCCGGGAGACGAAGACAGTCTAGTCCTTCCCTGTTCTTCTGCCTGCTTTATTCTAGCTGCAGTGGAAGCTGATTAGATGATGCCCACCCAGATTGAGGGTAGGCCTGCCTCTCCCAGTCCACTGACTCAAATGTTAATCTCCTTTAGCAACACCTTCTTATATAATTTTTGAGTTTTAGGTCTTACATTTAGACATAAAATCCACTTCAATTTAATTTTTATATGGTGCTTCTCTAGATTGAAACTTTTCCCAGTAAAATGTAATCAAGATGGCTCTGGTAGAGTCTTTTACTCTGTAGCACAGAGCTTTGTTATGGAACACACTTTTAAGTCATTTTGAAATAATTGTATTTCCTCTACCTTTGTCAGAGCCAGGAAGGCATCTTTCTTAACTTTTCCCTGTGAGAACTTAGGAGAGGTGATGTTCCTGGAGGTAAACCGCCCCAAAAATGTTTTGACTTCTGTATGAATTAATCTCCAAGGATTCCCTCTCTTTCATGCTAGTCCATACTCAGCCTCCAGTATTTAGTTACAATTACAATGAGGTATCCTATCAGTTTTTGGCTGTAGTGGTTTCTGTTCCAGGTAAGCAAATCTAGCCTGTGACTCTCTAGATCCATATCTCTCTCCAGATTTCCCAGTGCCTTTTTGCCTTGCAGTCTCAGTGATATGATTTGGATTTGTGTCCTTGACCAAATTTCATATCAAATTGTAATCTCCAGTGTTGGAGGAGGGGCCTGGTGGGAGGTGATTGGATCATGGTGGCAGATTTCCCTATTGCTTTTCTCATGATTGTGAGTGAGTTCTCATGAGATCTTGTTGTTTAAAAGTGTATGGCATCTTCCCCACTCCCTCTTTCTCCTGTTTCAGCCATGTAGGATATGCCTGCTTTCTCTTTTGCCATAACTGTAAGTTTCCTGAAGCCTCCCCAGGCATGCTTCCTTTACAGCCTTTGGAACCTGGAGTCAATTAAGCCTATTTTTTGTTTAATAAATTATCCAGTCTCAAGTAGTTCTTTATAGCAATGCAAGAACAGGATAATGCACTCAGTTCTCTAATGTTTCCAAGAAAAGTCACTGATTTTCAGGTTTTCCATATTTATGTTGTTGCAGTTATGGTGGCAGGAGTGATAATTTCCTAGCTGCTTTAACATGTTAGCACTGAAGCCAGAACTTCTATGATATGATTATTCCATTCTTTTAGCTTACTTTGGTATATTTCAGTTTAGAAATATGATTTCTCTACATTTTACAGAGCTTCATAGTTAAAGGAAAAAAATAAGCTAAGCTAAAAAGATAATTGAAAATTTAGATATTTTGAACCTACATAATATAGCCATGAAAGAGTTAATAGGTCACCGGATTAATATTGCATTTTATAATGAAGATATTTGAGTGAAGTTTATTTTGATCCTTTCAAGATATGTTGCTACTAACAGAAGTAATAAACATTCTTTGGTCGAATATTTTCATGCGTGTTAAATTCTCTATTATGATATTTGCCATTACAAAGTGATTGGCAAAGTACATATCAAATGAAGTCTCCCGCCTCAGTGAATGAACATTGTCTTAACAGTGCACTCCATTTAAGCATCTTGCTAAAGGACTTCAATTTTATTATAAATGCTTCTTGTATTAAATTTTCAAAAGAGGTTTATACACTAAGTAAAAATCTGAATTTGATTCTCTCAAATTACTATATCAAAACTAATGGAAGATATGTTGCTGTTGGTTAATTTCAGCTTGAAATTCTGTAATAAATATTTCTGGAATTGTGATGGGTTGAAACCTCCAAATTTTATGCTCCCCTTTCTGTCCCCAAAAGCTATCTGACCCATAATTATTATGTTTAAAATTTAAATTACTATTTTATAATTCTATGAAACTTTGTATGATAATTAGAGATATGTCTAGAGCAAAGTAATTTCAAATCTAACTATCAGCTTTGGGAACCTGAATGAGGCAAGCTCAAATGACAATGACTTATGTCTCTGCATCCCCAAATTTCCAGAATATATCCTCTGAGTATCCAGGAAGTGGGCTTAAGCAATGTCAAACTGAAGTTTGTCTTTTCTGGTTCTGTGCTGAATTGAAAGCTCTTATATTTCATGAAATGTTTGATATTACTATGCAGTAGTATGTACCTCCAACTGACTGTTAGGCACTTTTGATTAAGAATAAATCTAGTTGATCATTTATAATGAAGAGAATATTCATGATATTTTGCTGACCACACAGCCTCAATGATCTCTCTAAGATTGTTTTTTAAGAAAGAAGACGGCATTATAGATCATTGCTTATCAGTCTGGATGAACATAAATATGATCTCAGATATTTTTGAAGAGTGCTGAAACCAAGGTATCTATGAACAGAGATTCTTATTTGGTTAGATGTAAATATGACCTTGGTTTTAGGATTTTAAAAACTATTCTTATATACAGTCGGTATCAAAAACCAGTGATCCAATGACTATAAAGTAAATCTGTCTTTTAGATTGGTTCTCATGACCCTTAGTTCAAAACTGAAGAATTTTATTTCCTAATAGATTGCTTTAGTTTTGATAAATGTTATGATTTGAATGCTTGTCCCCTCCCAAACTCATGTTGGAATTTAATTGCCACTTAATAGAATTAAGAGATGGGACTTTCCGAGATGATTAAGCCATAAGGGCTCTGCCCTCATGAATGAATTAATGTCAATGTAATGAGAATGGGTTTGTTATTGTGGGAGTAGGCTCCTTGTAAAGAGACAATTTTGTCCTGGTTTTCTTGTTCTGTCTCACCCTCTCTTTGTCCTTTTACTAAATTGTGTCTTCTGCTATGTTATGTGACAGCAAAAAGACTCTTGCAAGATGCTGGCTTCTGATCTTGGACTTCAAAGCCTCCAAAATTGTGAGAAATAAATTTCTGTTCATTATAAATTACCCAGTCTGTGGTGTTCTGTTAGAGCAGCACAAAACAGACTAAGACAACAGACAACCATAACAATGAACAATGCTGAAATTCCTTTTTAATATATCACTGCTGAACTTTTTTTTTTCTCAATAAGCACAACTAAGTTTTTTAAGCAGAAAAATTTCTATACTTAACCCTGTTGTTAACAGCCACTATGAGTCACCAACAGAGTCCAACACTTGCTGGGGCAAATGGTGTTTGAAAAAGTCTTTATAATTTTTTTTGCTTGATCTCTTTATGCTAAAATTAATGTACCCAATGAAAATAAAATATCAAGTACCATGAATGATGAATCATTTTATTATGCATTCCCTATAGCTGATCCTCTTTTAAAAAGTTGTAAATTATTTTTCTTAATCTTAGAAGTTTTAGGAAATAAAAGTCAAATTATTTTCTCTGAACATTAATGTATAAAAACAGTTAACATATACTCATGAAATTATATATTTTTAAAAAATAAAATTATGCTTCAATTTATTTGTAAACCTTGGTTCCCAGAGCTGTATAAGTATTATACAAAAGATATATACCAGGGAGTCTTCAATTCCCTGATAAGAGTGATTACACAAACAATTGTGAGGTTGACTCTTTTTGTTAAGTTGAATTAATGCCAGCTATACTTATAAATGAACTTTGAAACATTTTGTGCCACAGATAAAAAACAGAAGTAAGGCTATTTATAATTATTTTATTTTTATTTCAAAACAACAAAAAATTATCAAACAGATTTACAAAAATAGTAACATATTTTAATACCTATTTTCAATTTATACTCTTAAAATACTATGCAATTATACTATCCATAAGGTAATTTTGAAATTTGTAAGAAAGCATACTGTGTAATATACAAAAGACCCCAATTTAAACTAATATTTAAACATCTTCTTTCAATATTCAATAGCATAAACTTCATGAAAATAACATTAAAACTAGCTTGGAGGCCTTAAAACAATATGAAGCATAACATATGTAACACTTTCACCCTACAACCTTAAACCCAGAATATGCCTTGCATATAAACATAAAAAGTTTTAATTTAGGTAAATCAGAAATAATCAGATGAATTGTCAATTCTAGTAAATGAAGTGGTTGTATGATGGTTTCTATGAGCTGTATGCTATCAATGGTAATATGTTTCACTTTTTCTGGAAGTGTCATATAATATAATTAAACTTCTGTCTTTTGCAATTGTAAAAGAAGTCTTAAAAAAAAAAGCCTAAATATGGGCTGGGAATGGTGGCTCATGCCTGTAATCCCAGCACTTTGGGAGGCTGAGGTGGGAGGATCACGAGGTCAGGATTTCGAGGCCAGCCTGACCAACATGGTGAAACCCTGTCTCTACTGAAAATACAAAAATTAGCTGGGTGTGGTGGTGCACACCTGTAATCCCAGCTACTCAGGAGGCTGAGGCAGGGGAATTGCCTGAACTCGGGAGGCGGAGATTGCAGTGAACTAAGATTGTGCCACTGCACTACAGCCTGGGCAACAGAGTGAGACTTCGTCTCAAAAGAAAAAAAAAAGCCTAAATGTATGGAACTTTATTAATACATAGAACTACTTAACATAAGAGGTAGGAATAAGAGTCATGTGTTTGGATTTAAGTTTATTGCTTTTTCATCTTGCCAACTATCCCTTTCTCAAATGTCTTACTACTAGAAATGTGTGCATTTAGCTCACTATTTTTTAATGTCTGGCCAATTTATTATTTAATATATTGTAATATATAAATGCATCATATTCTGATCTAGATTTTAAGTTACTTATACATCTGAGAGATCTTTTTACATTTGTTTTAAGTTCTATAGGGTCTAATATGAAAACAATAACATCTTTTAGAGATTTATCATATATGTTGACCTTTTCTTCTAACAATATTGATAATTACTCTAGTTAAGTCTTTTCCTACTCCATGGAAATATGGACTTTACTGTATTATTTCTTGCTACATCCTTTGAGGAGATGTTGTTGAAAAAATGTTGGGTGGGCAGACTCATATTTTTCTTTTTCAGCTTTTCCTATAAACCATAGCATGGGTCTATATAAATCACCAGATTTAACTGTAAGGGGTAAATCAATGGACGACTGGGCAATTACATTTAGTCTTCATGTAAGCACAATGAATTAAATAGTATTTACACTGCATTTTGCTTAAGGGAGAGTGGAATAAGTAGTATTGTTCCTGAATTTCTATACTGGATTTTCTTCCATAAAGCCACTGCTTTGGTTTGAATGTTTGTTCCCTCCAAAACCCATGTTGAAATTTAATTGACATTGTGACAGTATTATTAGATGAGACTTTTCAGAGGTGATTGAGTCATGAGGGCTCTGGCTTTATGGGTGGAATTAATGCTGTTATAAAAGAATGAGTTTGATCCCCTTTTCACTTTTGCTTTTCTGTTTTCCACTACGTGTAAAGATGCAGCAAGAAGGCTCTCACCAAATGCCACACTTTGATCTTGGTCTTCCTGGCCTCCAGAACCATGATAAGTAAGTTTCTGTTCATTATAAATTACCTAGACTCAGGTATTCTGTTGTAGCAGGACAAAACGGAATAAGATAACCACTAAAGCTTATTTTTCCTCAGATACACTGTCAAATGAAGTACTATTTTTAAGATTTCTACATGTATAATGCCATTTTCCAAAGACATATTTAGGAAATATGCTAGTAATTTCTAACTCTTGTATTAGGATTTAAGAAACATAAAATCATGTCAGTGTAGCTACAAAGCAGTAAGTACTTTGACTAAGTTAAAACAATTAATAAAAGAAAGAGAAGGTTGAACTCTCAGAATACCCTTCTTTTCCCATTATTTCTTCTTTAAAACCAAGGAGCTGGCTCTTTTACAGGAAAAAGTAATTTTAAAAAATCAAAACAAAACTGTTACTGTCTCATTCATATGGGGCTTGAACTTGTCTAGAAATGGCATATCAGGAACACATTTATTTATATATTTAGTTAGGTTAAATAGTCTTGGATAGTTAATGCCACTTTGTATTCTATGACTACTTTTTCTGAAAACCTAAATAGTTTACTGAATCTTTTGTGTATGATTATGGTAAACTGTCCAAAAGGTCAAGACGATGAAAGAATTACTTCTTATTTTAGACATTGTGGTAAAGCTGAGATTAACAGTTAGATATTAGATGCACACATAAACAATAAACATAATGTGTAAATGAAATATTGCATGATTTGTCTTTATGAGATCTTACACATTTGTTTTTAATGTTTAGCTCAGTAGTAGTTATATTCACTCCATAATTCATCTGACATTAGGTTTTAGGTGTAAGCAGTACCTCCTCCTTTACTTAATATGTGCACAAAGTTGTTTGGAAAGACTGTGAGGCTTAATTTTCTGCCAATGAAAAATGGTTAACAGGTTAGATATATTCAATAATAATATAAAATTATTAGTTTTAAAAATTCTACAGGATATACTTTATATATTTAAGGCCTCACTTTTTTTTTTTTTAAACTTTTAACTAAAAAGTAAACTTTAATGTCGAAAGTGCCAACTTGGGGAAGAGAGAAGATCACACACAAGGCTGTTACTTCACACTTGGAAGGTCGCACAGCGGCCAGGCAGAGGCGCTCCTCGCTTCCCAGTCAGTTGGGCGGCCGGGCAGAGGCGCTCCTCACTTCCCAGACAGGGCGGTGGCCGGGCAGAGGTAAGGCCTCACTTTTAAAAAACATTTTTAATGTTATTTCTATAAGAACCTTATAGTCTTTAGGGCTGTGTGTGTGTGTGTGTGCGCGCGCTTGGTTTTCTCTATGAATTCAACTAATGAGAGCAGCTCCGTTTATTGATCTTCTATTCTATTTCAAACATTATGTTCCAGACATTTCAGAAATGCTACTTCATTTAATCTTTAAAAAAATCCTATAATACAGATATAAACATACCCTGAAGTCTCCTCTGATATGTGGCTTTTTCGCTCCTGTAATTTGTCAAGCAGGAGGGTAGTTCCTGGAGCGGGAGAGAAGGTTACAGCTCTTTTACTCCCGCCTCCCACAGCTAGCTCGCTGGGTAAGCCAGTGACGTCACAACTTTTTCGCTCTCGCAGTTGGGCTAACCCGAGGGAATGGCGTCCAATGGTTTCTTCTCTCATTGTTCGGGGAGCAGGAGGGAAGGTTACAACTCTTCTACTCCTGCCATCCGCAACTCAGCAAGTTCCAAGTTCTTGTCCTGCAATAAAGGAATAAGATATGTCGACACCAGAAAGTAAATAAGGCTGAAAAGAATTTTGAGCGACAGAAGGAAAACTCTCAGCTGCCAGAGGGGACCTGAAAGCGGGTTAGCCATCTGTGAGGCTGAGTCCTTGGGTTTTTATGGACTTAGAATGGGGAAGTGCCTGCTGATTGGTCCATGGGTGGTGTTAGGAAAAGCACCATTGGATTGGTTAAAGAGCATCATTCAGAAGGAACCAATTGAGACAGAGTGTGTAGGACAGGGATAGTTCTCACTGCAGCTGTGGACCCTATCTGGAACTGGCAGCTTGGATTTCAGGCTTTAAGCTGCCCTTGATTTGAGGATCGGGTTTCCTGACTCTGCTTGCCTAGGGGCTTGTCTGTCTCCTGTCACTATCACAGGCATTCATGATCTCTTAGGTAATACTTCACTAGCTTTTAACATACCTTTTTCTTTCAATATCTTCTGAAACTACTATGGCTCTATGTTTACCAGTATTTTTTTAAATGAAACATAGATCAGATTATGAATAAGAAACAAATGTAACTTATGATAGTCTCCAAGTAAAGTACAAATTTCATCCTATTTTTATGTCATTCTTTATTTTACAAACTTCTCTGTTTACATATGCCATGAATGGATCCAACTAAATTTAACTATTTGGGAGGCAGGAAACATAGTGGCTAAAATATAGGCTTTTAAATTTGCTTTAATGTTGCTTAACTCTGTGACCAGGAAATTTACATCTGTAAAATTAAGATTATAGTATTTAACTACCACATAGCAATATAATACCCATACACTGGGGGTAAAATCCTTAATGTACACACGTTGTTTAGTTACTGCTCAATATGTGTTAGCCCTTATGTTATTTATTGAATGACGTCCCCACAAAAAAGATAGGTTAAAGTCCTAACTCTCATGACCTCAGAGTGCTGTCTGGTTTGAAAAGAGTTGTTACATATATAATTATTTAAGGTAAGTCTTTTATATTGGAGTAGAATGAGTCTCTAATCCAATGTGAATGGTGACATTATAAGAAGACATGGAGACATAAAGATAAGGCCACGTGAAAACGGTGGCAGAGATTAGAGTGTTGAATCTACAATCCAAGGAATGCCAAGGGTTACCTGGGCTGTCACTAGAATCCAAGAGCGAGATGTGGGACAGTTTCTCCCTCAGACCCCTAGGAAATAACCAACTATGTTGATACCTTGATTTAAGACTTCTAGACTCAAGAATTGAGAGAATAAATTCCTATTGTTTTAAACAGTCCAGTTTTTAGTACCTGGTTATCACAGCCCTAGGAAACTGATACATCTTTTTATATCAACTTTTCTTACTTATATTCTTTTATCTTTATTCCTCTGCTCCCACTTTGCTAGTTGTGCTTTTCAGTAACTAACTCCTACTTTTGCTTTAAGCTCAGTTCTCTAATGCATGTCTGTACCTCTATCACACAATCCACACTCTTAGTTATTCATTAATATATATCTATATCATATCCTTTACCATAATATGATTTTATGGTTTACTTATACATAGTCTGCTTTGCTGGAATATAAACTCCTAATATTCAAAAACTAAAATGTATATGCTTTTGATTCTTTGTTAGTCCAGTATCTTTCACAGTGTCTTGCACATGGAAGAATCTCAAAAGTTTTCTGAATTAGAATTGTTTTGTTTTTTGTTTGTTTTTAGTAACTGTGACCATAACAGAGTATTGTTCCTAGAATTTCTTTGTAATGCTAATTCTAAAATTTATAGAAATATTGAAGGCTTGTAAAAAGCATTTTGGACAAATATGCTAAGGAAATTCATTTCTTTATAATGATCTGCAATTTGTTAGACTACAAATATATCATTAACATTTCAGCATTAAATAATTTTTTGTCAGAATATTTGTTTGCAAATTAGAATAATTCCAAACTTCTGAAAATTCCATTTTTAAAGAAATGCGTATATTTAAAATTTAGGTTTTATCAAGTTCAACATTATATGCCAAATTTTAAAATTGTTAAATTATTAGTAGAAACTTGGAGAAGTATTTTATATGCAAATATCATCAGCGTAATTTACATTTATATTTTCTTGTATTAAATCACAAAATAAAAACTCAGAACTTTTTAAAATTTCTTCCTATTTAACTAAAATCAAGATGTATAGAATATTCCACATCTGCCATTGATTTTGTTAAAGCTCACTAGATAAATATATCCTCATTCTATAATAATAAATAATTGTTTATATTTTAAGCAATAAGATACACCCAGCAGGCTGAACCCTGGGTAACAAGGGGAAAAACATTATTTTTGATGCACTCGACCTTATAGTGCATACCCAGGAACATGCTGAGTGTAATACTTTTTACTTATACCCAAAGAGTAGAGATTACTGTTGGAACCCCTGACAGAATTTGTGAGGATTCAAAGGCCAGGGAAACATAGTTCTGATTAGGAGACGGCTCTATTTGTGGTTCACAGAGATAAGATGTACACTTTACCTGTGTTAGTTCATACTCTGTCAATTATATCACCATCAGACTTGGGTTGGTCACATGTTTTATACCTCATGGTACTTCGTTAACAAAAGACCAAGAACTCTATGGAGGAAAAATGAAGAGTTTATTTTCTATTAAAACAAAATCTGCAGATTGGGAAAGCACAGCCTTCAATACAATGAAAATGTGCTCTCTGAAGAACAAAGAAAGCGGCTATCTTAAATAGAGAAAATTCTCACCCAGGTTTTCACTGAGGACAATTTATGCAAATACAAGTTTCAAACTTGTTTACTTCTGATTGGTCAAAATAGTCAAGCTCTGATTGGGTGGTTTCCAAGCTCCAAAGCAGATGTCTCTGTCAGATGTTTCTTTCAAATGACCAGTTTCAGTGGTGCCCTGGGTAGAGGGAGTCCAGCCACAGTATATCTTGGCACCAACTACAGGGACTGGTTTGGTTTGATTATCGAAAGGGAATTTCTGTAGCACCTTTACAAAATCTTTCCAAGAACACAGAGTATGTGACCGTTCTCTCACCCAGCCATGGCTGCCTGATTCTGTTTTAACTTTGAACATCTCCATTAGCCATGGGAGTCTATTTTTTTTGTCATCTGGGGCTATAATTTAACATTACCATGCAAACCTGTTTTCTCAATGTATTTTCTCATATAGTAGTTGAAATGAGATTTGATTTTAATTTGAAAAACAAAGTGAATAAATTATAGGGTCTTTTTTTATTATAAAGTGTTAAAACTCTGGATAGGTTGTATTTCTCCTGTCAAAATTTAGTATACACCCATGATTGAAAAAATGTTAAGGAAAAATTTATGGTCTGGTTACAAGTAGAATAGCATTTTTATTTGTCTCTAAAAACCGCTTTTTAAGGATTAATGAAGTCTCTTCAATGAACATTTCTTATATTTCTTATATTAACAAAACCTGATCCTATCCTGAAGAGACTACTTCCTTGACTCCCTTCCGGGTGGAATTTGTTGTCTTACACTCTGACTACACATCACTGCTGAAAACTATGTTAAGTGTTCTCTTCACTTCCTCAGTGTTTCCGTGTTGTCATTCCTTGATCCTTTTTTTAAAATGAAAAAAAAAAAAAACAAAAGAAAACCCAATTTGCCCATTTAGAGCTTATGCCATTAGGATAAATGCCTTTACCTTTACACATCCATAGTACCTACCATTTTATTGAAAATGTTGTCCCATGGGATGCATTATTAATACTAATTGTAGAAACCCCATCCAACAATATGGATTTTCAGGTCCTTCACGTTCTCATCTCCAACAGCTTATCTTCATAACACCTTCTAGTTTCCTACTCTTTAGACTTTAGCACCCGCAACTGCAGGACTAAGGAATATTAAATTCAGACCCTTTAAATCTCACTTCCTAGCAACTTACTCTCTTATTTGCCTCCTAATTTTCTACCGTGTTGGCTCCTCAAGTCATTTATGCCTTTAATTTCATCTGGATCTCTCTACCCTGCTATGACGGGTTTTTCTAAGACTAAGGTCATTAACTATCACAGTTTGCTTGAGACTAGGGGTTTCTGGAAACTCAGGACTTTTGTGCTAAGACTGAGACATCAGACAGTCCTGCCAAAAACCATAGAGGTTAGTCATGTTACTTCAATTACTGTAGCCCCAAAATACTCTTGCTCTGGTTCCACCAGACTGGTAAAATTACAACCTAATTCCCTGGAGAAAATCACTCAGCTTGTTAAACTGGCACCACTGGGAAATATAGTTTTTTTTTTTCTTAGCATTGCCTGAGAATATAGTGTCATTTATGTCAACAGCACTTTCATTGGTTTGTGATTCTTCATGATTGTCCTTATACTTTCACCCTCTTAACTGCCACACTGTCCTCCCTGTGCTTCCCTAAAAAATTAGAAACAACGTAGTAGTAGTTACTGCCAACAGGCTTACATTTACACCTCGATTACCTCCATCAACATTTAAAATTAACACCCATTTAAATGGAAGAGGAATTACTTCTTATTCAGTTAATCTCTTCATTTATAGTCCGAGTTAGTTTTACCCTGCCTTTCTCAACCTTACTTCCATTTGGCAACCAAATCTAATTTATTCTTTCTGTATATAGCCCTGAAACCATTCCAATTTTATCTACCTCCAGTGCCAACACCCATCTCTTAACTTGAACATTAGCTTCATAACTTGACCTCAGCAACTTCATAACTAGTCATCTTTCTCATATATACATATATATATATACTTTCCAATTGATATATGGCATTAAACTCGAGTGATCTTTGAAAAATGCAAACTGATCATTTCTCCTCTTAAATCAAAATGATTTAAAAACATTTCATTGTGCTTAACATAAAACTCCAACCATTAACATGACATGCAAAGTCCTAAATCATTTGGCCTGAGATTTCCTGTTCAATTTATTTTCTCCTCTTTCAATTTGTGCTCCAGATAAACTAAACTTTTCTTGTATTTCCTGGAATAAGCATGCTGATATTTTGCTTACAGGTTTTCAGTATATGGTTACCATTTCACCAGTCCCTTTTCAGCACCTAACTGCTACTCACTCTTAAGATTACATTTTATATATTATCTTTTAAGAATCATTTCTCAGAGTCTTAGACTGGTTAGGAGCTTCTGTAATTGTTCTTATAGCATGCTATGCTTCCCCATCAAAACACTTGTCAAAGTCTATTGTTTGTCTTCCCTAATTGACTATGAATTATCCAAGGAGGCTTGTCTTTCCTTTTTAGAATCACATGCCTTAATGCTTGGGACTTACTGGATAAGCAGTATACATTTGTAAATAAGGTAAATAAATAATTCAACTTAATTTTAAAAATTCTTTTCTGGTATCTAGTTATATTTATTATCAGATATACATTAGCCTAGTTGTAACCATTTCACAATGTATACATATATCAGAATATTATGTGTACACTGCAGATATATACAATTTTTATTGTCAAAAATAAAAAAAATCATGAGATAAGGAATGTTATTTAACACACATTCGGAATTCCTAAAACTTTGTCTGGAGCAATACAAATATTTACTAAATATATGAAAATATTTTAGTAGTTTTTAACTGTATTATCTTAAAATGTAGACCCATTTATGATATTGGATCATTTAATGGATCAATTATTTCTCATTTCTAGAAAATAGTTTATTGAAAGATTCCTTTAACTTTATTTAAAATTTTTTTTAACTTTTATTTTAGGTTCAGGGGTCCATGTGCAGGTTCATTATACAGATAGACTCTGTGTCATGGGGGTTTTGTGTACAGATTATTTTGTCACACAGGTAATAAGCATATTACCCAATAGGTAGCTTTTCAATTCTCACCTTCCTCACAGCCTCCATCTTCAAGTAGGTCCTGGTGTCTGTTGTTCCATTCTTTGTGTCCATGTGTGCTCAGTGTTTAGCTTCCACTTCTAAGTAAGGACATGCAGCAATTGGTTTTCTGTTTCTGCATTAATTTGCTTGGGATAATGGCCTACAGCTACATCTAAGTTGCTGCAAAGACATGATCTTGTTCTTTTTCATGGCTTCATAGTATTCTGTGGTGTATATGTACCACATTTTCTTTATTCAGTCTACCATTGATTAGTATCTAAGTTGATTCCAGGTCTTTGCTATTGTGAATAGTGCTGTGATGAACATATGCATCGATGTATCTTTATGACAGAACAATTCATGTTCCTTTGGGTATATATCCAAAAATGAGATTTCTGGGTTGACTGGCAATTCTGTTTTAACTTCTTTGAGAAATTGCCACACTGCCTTCTACAATGGCTGACCTAATTTACGTTCCCAAGAACAGTGTATAAGCATTCCCTTGTCTCTACAAGCTCACCAGTATCTGTTTTTGGACTTTGTGATAATGGCTGTTCTAACTAGTATGAGACGGTATCTCATTGTGGTTTTGATTTGCATATCTCTGATGATTAGTGATGCTGAGAAATTTTTCCTATGCTTTTTGGCCACATGTATGTCTTCTGTTGAAAAGAGTCTGTTCATGTTCTTTGTCCACAGTTTAATAGGGTTGTTTGTTTTTTTGCTTGTTAATTTAAGTTACTTATAGATTTTGGATATTAGACCTTTGTCAGATGCATAGTCTGCAAATATTTTCTCTCATTCTATAGGTTGTCTGTTTACTTTGCTGATAGTTCCTTTTGCAGTGAAGAAGCTATTCAGCTTAATTAGGTCCCATTTGTCAATTTTTGTTTTTGTTGCAGTTGCTTTTGGCATCTTCATCATGAAATCTTTGCCAGGTCCTATGTCCAGAATGGTATTTCCTAGGTTATCTTTCAGGATTTTTATAGTTTAGGTTTTACAATTAAGTCTATAATCCACCATGAGTTGATATTTGTATATGGTGTAAAGAAGGGGTCCAGTTTTACTCTTCTGCATATAGGTAGTCAGTTATTCCAGAACCATTTATTGAATAGAGTTAGGGTTAGAAGTCCTATCTCCATTGCTAATTTTTGTCAACTTTGTTGAAGAACAAATGGCTGTAGGTGTGCTGGATTATTTCTGGACTCTCTATTCTCTTCCATTGGTCTATGTGTCTTCTTTTTGTGCCAGTACCATGCTGTTTTGGTTACTGCATCCTTGTAGTACAGTTTGAAGTCAACTAGTATGATGCCTCTAGCTTTGTTCTTTTCGCTTAGGATTGCCTTGGCAATTCAGGCTCTTTTTTTGGCTCTATATGAATTTTAAGATTTTTTTTTTCTAATTCTGTGAAGAAGGTCATTGGCAGTTTAATAGAAGTAGCATTGAATATGTAAATTGTTTTGGGCAGTATAGCCATTTTAACAACATCAATTCTTTCTATCCATGAGCATGTAATAATTTTCCGTTTGTTTCTGTCAATCTCTGATTTATTTGAGCAGTGTCTTGTAATTCTCATTGTAAAGCTTTTTTTTTTTACCTCCTTTGCTATACTTTTAAATATTTTATTCTTTATTTTCTAGCTATTGTGAATGGGATTGTGTACTTGATTTGGCTATCAGCATGGATATTGTTGATGTATAGAAATGCTGCTGACATATATACATTGTTTTTGTATCCTGAAACTTTGCTGAAGTTATTTATCAGATCTAGGAGCATTTGGGCAGAGACTATGGGGTTTCCTATGTATAGAATCATCACATCATCTGCAAACAGAGAGAGAGTTTGATTTTCCCTCTTCCCACTTTTATACCTTTTATTTCTTTCTCTTGCCTGATTGCTCTGTCTAGGACTTCTAACACTATGTTAAATAGGAGTGGCAAGAGTGGATATTCTTATCTTGCCCCCATTCTCGAGGGAATGCTTCCAGCTTTTGCTTATTTAGTATGATGTTGGCTGTGGGATTATCATAGATGGGTCTTAGTATTCTGAGGTATGTTTTTTTCCATGTTTTTGTCTAGTTAGTTGAGGATTTTTAACATGAAGGAATGTTGGATTTTATTGAAAGCCTTTCCTGCATCTATTTGGATGATTGTATGGTTTTGTCTTTAGTTCTGTTCATGTGATAAATCATGTTTATTGGTTTGTGTACATTGAACCAACCTTGCATTACCAAGGCTAAAGCCTACTTGATTGTGGTGGATTAGCTTTTCAATGTGCTGCTAGATTTGGTTTGATAATATTTTGTTGAGGATTTTTGCATCTATATTCATCAAAGATATTGGCCTGAAGTTTTGTTTGAGTGTGTCTCTGCCAGGTTTTTGTTCATGATGATGTTGACCTCATAGAATAAGTTAGAGAGGAGTCCCTCCTTCAACTTTTTGGAATATTTTCAGCAGTAATGGTATCAACTCTTCTTTATACATCTGGTAGGATTCAGCTGTGAATCCATGTGGTTCTGGACTTTGTCTACTTGGTAGGCTTTTCATTATTGATTCAATTTCTGAACTCATTATTGGTCTGTTCAGGGATTCTATTTATTCCTGGTTCAATCTTTGGAGGTGGTATGTTTCCAGGAATTTATCCATTTTTTCTAGTTTTTTTCAGTTTGTGTGCACAGAGTTGTTCATAGTAGTCTCTTCTTCATTTTCTCATTGTTAATTGTGTTTATTTGGATCTACTCTCTTTTTTTATTAGTCTAGCTAGTGATAGGTAATGTAATAGACAACTACCTAGACTAATAAAAAAGAGACTTATTTATTCTTTCAAAAAGCCTATTCCTGGATTTATTTATCTTTTGTCTATTTTGCATCTCAATTTCACTTAATTAAGCTCTGATTTTGGTTATTTCTTGTCTTCTGCTAGCTTTAGGGTTGGTTGGTGGTTGTTACTCTTGTTTCCCTAGATGTGATGGTAGGTTGTTAATTTGAGACTTCCTAACCTTTTGATATGGACATTAAACACTATTAACTTTCCTCCTAACATTGCCTTAGCTGAATCTCAGAGACTGTGGCGTGTTTGTCTTTGTTCTAGTTTCAAAGAATTTCTTGATTTCTGCCTTAATTTCATCACTTACTCCAAAATCATTCAGCAGTTGATTGTTTAATTTCCATTTAATTCTATGGTGCTGAGATATCTTCTTAGTACTGATGTCTATTTTTATTGAACTATGATCTAAGTATGTGGTTGGTATGATTTTGTTTTTTTTTTAAATTGTTTTATGGCCAATGTTGTTGATTTTAGATTGTGTGCCATGTGCAGATGAGAAGATTGTATATTCTGTTTTTGAGTGGAGTGTTCTGTAGATATCTGTTAGGGACATTTGGTCAGATGTCAATTTCAGATCATGAATATCTTTTTAAATTTTCTGCCTTAATTGTTTGTCTAGTACTATCAGTGGGGTGTCAAAGTCTTTTGCTATTATTATGTGCGAATTTTGCTTTATGAATCTCAGTGCTGCTATGTTAGGTTCATATATATTTGCTATAATTAGGTCTTCTTGTTGAATTGAACCCTTCACCATTAAGTAATGTCCTTCTTAGTCTTTTTATATTGTTGTTGGTTTAAAGTCTGTCTTGTCTGAAATTAGAATAGCAACCCTTGCTTTTGTCTATTATTCCTTTGCTTGGTAGATATTTCTCCATCCCTTTATTTCAAGCCTATGGATGTCATTGAATGTGAGATGTGTCTGTTGAAGACAGCATGCAGTTAGGTATTGCTTCATTATCCAACTTGCCACTCTGTGCCTTTTAATTGGCCATTTACATTCAATTTGCCACTCTGTGCCTTTCAATTGCCCATTTACATTCAAAGTTAATGTTTATATGTGCAGTTTTGATTCTGTCATCATGTTGTTAGCTGGTTATTACACAGACTTGATTGTGTGGTTGCTTTATATTGTAAATAGGCTATGTAATTAAGTGTGCTTTTGTGGTAGCAGTTAACTCTCTTTCATTTCCATGTTTAGCACTTCCTTAAGGACTTCTTGTTAAGCACGTCTGGTGGTAACAAATTCCCTTAGCATTTGCCTTTCTGAAAAGGATCTTATTTCTCCTTCACATATGAAGCCTAGTTTGGCTGGATATGAAATTCTGTGTTGGAATTTCCTTTTTTTGAGAAGGAGTTTCGCTCTTGTTGCCCAGGCTGGAGTGCAATGGCCTCTTTAACACTTTTTTTTCTTTCATTTCATCTTGAAGAATCTGATGACTATGTGTCTTGGAGAGTATCAACTTGTACATGATCTTGTTGGGGTTCTCTGCATTTCCTGAATCTGAATGTTGGCCTCTCTAGTGAAGTTTGGGAAATTTTCATGGATGATATCCTCAAATATGTATTCTGTGTTGCTTGCTGTCTTTACTTCTCATTCAGGGATGGTAGTGCATCAGTCAGAGATTTGGTTGATTTATGTAATCTCATTTTTCTCCAAGGCTTCGTTCATTCTTTATTATTTTTTTACAATTTTTTTTCTTACTGAGTTATTTTGGAGATCCAGTCTTCGAGCTCTGAGATCCTTTCCTTGGCTTGGTTGATTCTGCTGTTAATATTTGTTATTATATTATAAAATTCTGGTTTTTTTTTTTGAGATAAGGTCTCACTGTGTTGCCCAGGCTGGAGTGCAGTGATGTGATCATGGCTCACTGCAGCCTCAACCTCCTGGGCTCAGCTATCTACCTCCTAAGTAGCTGGGACTATAGATGCACAGCACCACGCCTGGCTAATTTTTATTTTTTTTTTGTAGAGACAAGGTTTCACCATGTTACCCAGGCTGTTACCAAACTCCTGAGCTAAGGTGATTCACCCACCTTGGCCTCCCAAAGCGCTGGAATTACAGGCATGAGGCACCATGCCCGGCTCTTATTATAAAATTTTTGAAGTAAGTTTTTCAGCTCTGTCAGAGCAGTTTACTTCTTTCTCAGAATGGCCTTTTTGTCTTTCATCTTCTGTATTGTTTTATTACATTCATTAGATTCCTAGCACTGGGCTTTGAAATTCTCCTGAATTTCAATGATCTTCATTTCTATCAGTATTCTGAATTCCGGCCGGGCGCAGTAGCTCACGCCTATAATCCCACTTCTTTGGGAGGCCAAGGCAGGTGGATCACTTGAGGTCAGGAGTTTGAGACCAGCCTGGCCAACTAAAAGTACAAAATTACTCTCTACTAAAATTCATCTTTACTAAAAGTAAAAAAATTACCCAGGCGTGGTGGCAATCACCTGCAATCCCAGCTGCTTGGGAGGCTGAGGCAAGAGAATTGCTTGAACCCGGGAGGTGGAGGTTGTAGTGAACTGAGATCACGCCATTGTATTGCACTCCAGCCTGGGCAACAGATGGAGACTCTGTCTCAAAAAAGAAAATAAAACAAAAATTCTGAATTCTATTTCTGTCATTTCAGACTGATTAAGAACCATTGCCAGGGACATAGTGTGGTCATTTGTAGGTGAGAAGACACTCTGGCTTTTTGATTTGCTAGAGTTCTTGCACAGGTTCTTTCTTATCTGTGTGTGCTGATGTTCTTTCAATCATTGACGTTTCTGTCTTTTGAATTTTTTTTTTTATGCCCTTGGGGATTTTATTGTGGTGTAATGTGGGTTCAGTTGACTCTTTTGTTTCTAGAAGATTTTAGGGAGCCAAGTTTCAGATTATCACTCCTGGACGGTGTGCTATAACTCAGGGGATGGGGACTAGGCCCCCGGCTTTGTTCTCTGACCCCTGGAGGTTAGGAGCCTGCTGCACTAGAGGGGCTGAGTTGTTCCCAGTTTGCTGGCCACAACACTCTAATGTGTGATGCCAGTCAAAGTGCTTCACTGGTGCAGCAACAGTGGTATTCATGCTCAGTCATGTGTGCTAGCAGCTTGTCAGTGTGGTGAGGTGCACACACATTGGCTGGGACAGGGTACTGGTGGGAATAGGGCTATGGCTTTCCTGTGCGTGCTTTCACTGGTAGCAGTGGCGGCATGACAGTAGTGGGGTGCTGGCAGGCTCAGGGCTGTCAGCCTCTGTGCATGCATTTGCACTGTTCAGCATTGGTGATGCACAGACGGAAGGGCTGCCAGCATCTATATGCAGTGGTGGCTGTGGGGGCAGGGCCACTTGCCTTTAACTTTGACTTTACTATTTTCTCTGCCATTTTCCATTGCTTCAGCTTTGTAAATTATGGTCTTCATTCCAAACAGAGTTCACACATGACCTGAGATAGGAAGTATTATTTGGCTTATAACTTTATCTGACTTAGATATCTTATACTTTAAAATAGGAAGCCATATATAACTCTCAAAACACATTTGTAATTTAGAACATAAAATAGAAGTTAAAACATATACAAAACCTCCAGTTTCCAGGAATATGGATGGGAGATTGCTTTGTTTACGGGCGATAAAATATTGTTGACTAGGTATGGACTGCTTGTTTCATTAAAAACCACTAAAAATACATGCGTAAAATAAATGAAATAAAGAGATGATAAAATATAATCTCCTGGCCCAAATGCAAATAAAAACAAATTCCAAAGAATTAAATTTCTCCAGAAGGTAACTTTACTATGAGTATATCAAGCTGGAGGAAGTTGAACTTTAGACTTTTCTGCTTTAGAAACAAAACACCGGAAATGAAACCCAGAATAAGTTTGGTATGGCCTATGGAGTGGGGATATATTTGGCATAAATGTGGAATCCCAAAGCTATTCTTTCACTATAACAGCAAACCAAAAGAAGCTCTCCTACCACTCATTAGCAGGTACCTGCAAGAAATTGCCTTATCTTCAGCAGATCAGTAGACAACAGGAGGAAGTTCCATGCAGGTATTAACCAACAAACTCATTCATTATTTTAGCAAATAACACTTCATACTGATTTGATCTTTGGTTTGTAACAAACTAGTAACTAAGGTTCATAGAGATATGGAAAATAAAGCAAGATAGGGCAAAGTACTTTGTTTAATTTCACAAAGTTGTCAAATGGCAGAGTTCTTGTTTAATTTCACAAAGTTGTCAAATGGCAGAGTTAAAACTATCTGTGGTAGCAATCTTCCTCAGCTATTAAACTGCCTCCCTATTTCATGATGCTCCCCCAAATATCACTTGAAATATTGATGTTCAAATTAATAAAAACTTACGTGTTTTTACCCTCCATTGAATTTTTGATTGCCAAATTCCTAACTCAAAAAGATATGTTCTTATACTCACTTTAGATTTTATAGAATTAAAATGTCATGGCAAGGGTGTATGTATGTGTGTGTGGTGCATAAGCTATGAGTATTGACTTCCAGATTTCTGTAGTGATTTTCTATTGCTGAATCCAAATATTTATACGTTTGATAGACAACATTCACAAAATAAAATATTTTAGATAAGATATTAGAATAAATTAAAAAGTTAAAGATATAAAGCCCATTATGTTTCTTAGTTTCCATTCTATAAATATAGATAGTATATAATAACATGTAAAATAAAACATACATATAAACACATATGATAGAATTTCCTGAGTTTATAATATTTTCTAGTATCCTGTACCTTCTATTTATTCCATGTTTATTTTAAGGAAAAAAAATTCTATATCTGTTTTTAAAGAATCTATAATATGAAAACATTCCAATATACGTATGTTCTTATAGCAGGAAAACAGAAAGATGTTCTTTCAGACATAAAGGCCCATACTAACATAAATATATTTCCACAGTGGACGTCAGGTAAAAACAGTTTGAAGTATAATAAAATTAACCATGAGAAAACCAGTCAAGAGAGTTTAATCAAAATGCTTGCCATTAATAAATTCAAGTAATAACAATCCCGGCTTAAAATTATGGACTAGTTTAGACCAAACAGAAAGTAAAACATCAGGGGAAAGGAATGAGGAAAATTCCCAACTTCTCTAAATTGGCATCCAACATTCTGAAATATCTTAATCTTTCTGCAGCAGACATTTAAGATCAAGGTAGTATAACCAACAGCATCCAAGAGATGTCAACAGGATTGTTAGATATCTCTTTCATTCAGTAACCTCTTTCTACATGGTGGTTATGTTACCTTTCCCCTAACGTTTCCTCAAACAACCATGTGGTAGCAAGCCAATGATTATAAGAATCTAAAAACATGTTCTTTTTAACTTATCGTAAGTATGTATATTTTCTGGTATCACCATGAGTACATCTTTGTCCATGAACATGGGGTATCTTCCAGTTTTTGTGTGTGTCTTTTAGAACTTATTTTATCAATGTTTTGTAGGTTTATGTGTAGAGATATTTCACCTCTTTTGATTAAATTTATTCCTAAGTATTTTTTATAGCTATTGTAAATAGGATCGTTTTCTTGATTTTTTTTTTTTTACAGATAGTTTGCTTTTAGTGTTTAGAAATGCTACTGATTTCTGTATGTTGATTTTGTATCATGCAACTTTAGTAAATTTGTTTAATTGCTCTAGCAGTTTTGGTGAAATCATGAAGGTTTTGTCTGTATAAGATCATGTCCTTGCAAACACGGACAATTTAACTTCCCCATTTCCAATCTGGATGTATTTGATTTCTTTCTCTTGCCTAATTAATGTAGCTAGCACTTCTACTTGAGTATAGGTGGCAAGAGTGGGCATCCTTGTCTTGTTCTTGAGTCTAGAGGAAAAGTTTTCAACTTTTCCATGTTAAGTATGATGTTAGCTGAGTATTTGTCATATATGACCCTCATCGTGTTGACATACATTTTTTCCTATATCTAATTTGTTGAGCTTTTTTTTTTTTTATCATGAAGAGATATTGAATTTTGCCAAATGCTTTTTCTGCATCTATTTAAATAATCATATGGTTTTTCCTCTTCATTCCATTAATGTGGTGTATCACATTTATAGATTTACATATGTTTATTCATCTTTGTATCCCTGGGATGAAGCCCATTTGATTGTGGTGAGTGACTTTTCTTGTTGTAATGAAGGATTTGATTTGCTAGTTGTTTTGTTGAAAATTTTTGTATCTATATCCTTTCGAAATATTGGCCTGTACTGGTGATTTTTCTTTTTCGTGTGTCCTTTTCTAGCTTTGATATCATGGTAATTCGAGCCTTGTAAAATAAGTTTGGAAGTATCCCCTCCTCTTCAATTGGTTGAAAGAGTTTGAGAAAGATTGTTATTAGTTCTTTAAATGCTTGGTAGAATTCAGCTGTGAAGTTTTCAGGTCTTGAGCTTTTCATAGATGGCGGATTTTTATTACCGATTCAGTCTCCTTACTCGTTATTTGTTTGTTCAGATTTTCTGTTTCTTGATAATTCAATCTTGGTAGATTGTATGTGTCTAGGAATTTATCCATGTGTTTTAAGTTATGCAATTTGTTGGCTCATAATTATTTACAATAATTTATTATTATCTTTTGGACTTCTGTTTGAGTCGTAATGTCTTCTTTTTTATTTCTGATTTTATTTATTTGCATTTTCTCTCTTTTTTTAAAGTCTAGCTAAAAGTTTGGCTATTTTGTTTATCTTTACAAAAAAACTTTTAGTTTTATTGATCTTTTCTGTTGTCTTCTTAGTCTCCATTTTATTTCTGCTCTGATCTTTTGTTCTTGTTTTCCTAGTTCTTTGAGGTACAATGCTGTTTTTTTTTATTTGAGATCTTTCTTATTTTTTTAACATAGGCATTTATTGCTATAAACATTCATCTTACAGCTGTTTTTGCCATATCTCACGAGTTTCAGTATGTTGTGTTTAAATTTTTATTTGTTTCAATATCTCTTTTTTTGAGACAGAATCTTGCTCTGTCACCCAGGCTGGAGTGCAGTAGCGTGATCTCGGCTCACCGCAGCCCCTGCCTCCTGGTTTCAAGTGATTCTCCTGCCTCAGCCCCCTGAGTAGCTGGGATTGCAGGTGCCTGCCACCACATCCAGCTAATGTCTGTATTTTTAATAGATACTGGGTTTCACCATGGTGTCCAGGCTGGTCTCAAACTCCTGAACTCAGGTTATCTGCCCGCCTCGGCCTCTCAAAGTGCTGGGATTACAGGCATGAGCCACCATGCCTGGCCTTCAAGCTCTCTTTTTATTTATATTTTTATTTCTTCTTTTACTTTTTGGTTTTACAGAATTGTATTTTTCAATTTTCACATATTCATAAATTTTCTAAAATTCCTCCTGTTACTGATTTCTAATTTCCTATCATTATGGTCAGAAAAGATATTTGATATGATTTTAATTTTCTTAAATTTGTTAAGCCTTTCTTTATGGCCTTACGTTGATCTGTGGAGAATGTTCCATTTATACTCAGAAAGAATGGATATTCTGGTGCTCTTAGAATGTTCTATACATGTCTGTCAGGTTCACTTGGTCCATAGTGTTGTATTAATACAAGTCTACTGTGTCCTTATTAAATTTCTGTCTGGAACATCTATCCATTGCTGAAAATCATATACTTAAATGTCCTAATATTATTGTATTAATGTGTATTTTTGTCCTTTAGTTTTGTTAGTATTTTCTTTATGTATTTAGATGCTCTCATGTTGGGTGCAACATATTTTCAATTGTTATTTCCTCTTGATTTTTTGACCGCTTTGTCACTACACAATGAAATTCTTTGTCTCTTGTGGCAATTTTGACTTAAAGTCTATTTTGTGTTATAGATGGATAGAACCTCTGCTCTCTTTTGTTTACCATTTGCATAGGATATCTTTTTCCATCCCTTCACTTTCAGCTTATGTGTATGCTTAAAGCTTAAGTGAGTTGTTTGTTGACTGGTAGCATATGGATGGAGCTTGTTCTTTTTGTTTTTTTTAATTGATTTAGCCACTCTGTCTTTTGACTGGAAAATTTCTTTCATTACATTTAAGGTAATTATTGATAGGTCAGGATTTATGCTGCCATTTTGCAATTGATTTTCTGACTGTTTTGTAGTTACTTGCTTTCTTAATGTCTAGCTTTGTGACATGATTTTTTTTAGTGGTATGCTTTAATTCTTTCTTTTTTTATTTGTGTATCTACTATAACTTTTTTCTCTGTGGTTACTGTGAGGCTTACATAAAACATCTTTTAGTTATAAAAGCTAATGACAAGTTAAACTAGTAATATTTTTACTTTGACTGCATATAAAAGCTCTACATTTTAACTTCTCTTTCTCCTTTATTTTATGTTATTGATGTCATATTTTACATGTTTTATATATTGTATATCCATTAACAAATTATTGTAGCTATGATTATTTTTAATACTTTGGTCTTTTTTATATTAGCATTAAATTGATTTACTCACCACCATTACAGTATGAGAGTATTTTAAATTGGATTACATTATTACTTTTAGAGCAAGTTTTATAGTTGCATATGGGAGGTAGTTCTCTGGATGGCTTTGGACTGACCCAGTTCTCCCTCCTTCCTTTGTTTGCCTATATATCTCAGAAAAACTGTAGAATGTACTGATAATGCAACACCTTTAGATACGGAACCACTGCTCGAGACAGCCTAAACCTTTTTTTTCTTTTTTCTGTCTCTCCCGCATGTATCATCTTAAGTTAGGGCAGAGCTCTCTGGGATAGCCGCGGTTTTGTATCTGTTCACTGGAGGCACGGTGCCCTTCAAAACTTTTTCCAGGGACTCACATGGCCCTTGAGGTATATAACCTAGGGTGGTTTGCCTTTTGGCTTCTTCCACTTGTGGTGCAAGTTGGACACATGCGGTGAATACCACATCACTCCAGGCAGCTTTCTTAAACATTATTTTTGTACTAGAGGATTAGGTAGAGTCATAAAGCTGGACTGTAAGGAGCTGGGGAAAAAGGTATTAGTTGACTATGAAAGGATCACTTTATCTAGTCTTTGGTGTAAGCAAAGATATTACAGCTAAGACCTCAAAAGCACAGACAACAAAAAACAAAAATAGACAAACCAGACTATATTAAGCTAAAAAACATCAGAACAAAAAGGGAAACCCATCAATATAGTGAAGACAGAATCAGTTGAATGGAAGAAAATATTTGCAAACTATTCATCTAATGAGGAACTAATATTGGGGATATACAAGAAACTGAGCTCAACAGCAAACTAAATAAAAAAAAAATAATCCCATTAAAAAATTGTCAAAGAATCTGAAAAGACATTTATCAAAGGAAAACCTACAAATGGCCAACAAGTATATGAATAAATACTCAACAACACCGATCATCAGGGAAATGCAAATCAAAACCAAAAAGAGATATCATTTTATCCCAGTTAGAATGGCTATTATAAAAATTAAAACCCAAATTAACAAATGCCAGCAGTGATATGGAGAAAAGGGAACTCTTCAAAATTACTATATATTTTTTAAAAAGTATTCATTTTTACAGCTGTTTACAAAACTTATTTCATCTCATATTCAGAGGATACATGTGCATATTTGTTACACGGGTATACTGTGTACTGGTAGGGATTGGGCTTATGGCGTATCCATTACCCAAATAGTGAACAGTGTACCCAATAGGTTATTGTTCAACCCTTGTCCCCCTCCATCTCCTTTGTTGGAGTCCCCATTGTCTATTATTTCCATTTTTATGTCCTTGTGTACTCATTGTGTAGCTCCCATTTTTAAGTTAGAAGATGTGGTATTTTGTTTTCTGTGTCTTACTTTACTTAGGTAATGGTCTCCAGCTCCATTCATCTTTTTGCAAAGGACATAATTTCATTATTTTTTTATGGCTGTGTAGTATTATCTGGTGTATCTATACCACATTTTCGACATCCAGTCAACCACTGATGGACACATGTTGGTTCCATGACTTTGCTATTGTGAATAGTGCTGCAATGAACATATGAGTGCAGGTGGAATTTTTTTGGTTTTTATCTTTTTAATATAATGATTTGTTTTCCTTTGGGTAGATAGTAGATAGTAGCTGGACTGCTGGATAAAATGTTAGTTCCATTTTTTTCTGAGGAATCTCCATATTGTTTTTCATAAGATTGAACTAGAGAAGATAACTCTTGTACACTGTTAGTGGAAATGTTAATTAGTACAGCCATTATGAAAACAATATGGAGGTTCTCAAAAAACTAAAAATAGAATTACCATATGATTTAACAATCTCACTATGTGGTATTTCTACAAAGAACAAAAAATCAATATATCAAAGGGATACTAGCACCCCCATTTTTAGTTAAGCACTGTTCACAATAGCCAAGATACAGAAGGAACCTGTGTCAATCAACTGATGAATGGATAAAGAAAATGTGATTATATATATATATATATGTATATACACACATATATATGTACACACACATATATATGTTATATATTTTGTCATATACGTGTCTTTAGAAAACAAAATCTGTTGAATGGGAGAAAATATTTGCAAACTATTCATCCAATGAGGGCCTAAAATTGGATATATACAAGAAACAAGAAATATGTATATGGGGATATATGTATATATACGTATATATATATATATTTCACGTTATCTATTCATCTGTTGATGGACACATATATATATACGTGTGTGTGTATACATACACACATATGAAATATATATGTGTATATATGAAATATATATGTATATATGTATATATACATATATAAATATACATGTATATATATGAAATATGTATGTATATATGAAATATATATGTATATATGAAATATATATGTATATATGAAATATATATGTATATATATGAAATATATATATTTCACATTTTCTTTATCCATTCATCAGTTGATGGACACATATATATACGTGTGTGTGTGTATACACACACACACACACACACACACAATGAAATACCATCCAGCCATACAGCATAATTAAATCCTATTATTTACAACAACATGGATGTAATTGAAGGTCATTATGTTAAGTAAAATATGCCAGGCACAGAAAGACAAATATCATTTGTTCTCACTCACATGGGGTAGCTACAAAAATTTATCTTATGGAGGCAGAAAGTAGAATGATAGTTACCAGATACTAGGAAGGATATGGAGGGTGTGGACCAAAAGAGGTTGGTTAATCAGCACAAATATTCATTCAGACAGAAGGAATAAATTATATTTTTCCATAGCACAGTGTGGTGACTATAATTAACAACAATATATTGTATATTTCAAAAGAGCTAGAAGAGAAAATATGAAATGTTTCTAGCACAAAGAAATAATACATGTTTAAGGTGATGGATATCCTAAATAGCTCAATTTGATCATTACATATTGTATGTATGTATCAAAATGTTACATGGACCCCATAAATATGTACAAATATTATACATTAGTAAAAAATGACTAAAAATGCTTAAAAAACAATAAAGACAAAAAAGAAAAAAATAATTTAGTTTTTATTTTAATTGTATTAGAATGTTTCCAGCAGGCAAGTATTGATGTCCGATTTATGATACATATATACTTTATATATACATATATATAAAAATTACTCTTGCTTTTGTGTGGAAAACAAATTGTGGAAAGTTTGAAAGCAGAAAGACTATTCTTCAAGCTATTTCCAGCCAGGAAGAAGGGATTAAAATGAAGCTGTGTCAATAGTTTTCTTTTTAATAGAAGACAGGGCAAATTTAAAAAAAAAAACATATTGAACAAATGGAATATATAAGAATTGTGTACAGCTTATGTATGAAGAAGGCTATATGTCTCACTGATTTTTGCCTTGAATGATGGGATGAAATTCAACATCATGTACTATGTTAGGGAAGGCATGAAGAGGAGAAGATTTGGGGTTAGTTATAGAGGGTACAGGCTAAGAGATGATGAAATTATTTTTGGAGTTGGTTTTGACTTGCCTGTTGGGCATCTAACTAAAATGTATATGATAGAGATATATATAAAGGAAAGATAGGTATCCAAGGGGGCAAGTGAGTAATGGTAGTGAAATTGTTACTGAATAGGAAAGAAATCTCATGAAGAAGTTGAGAAAGAAACCAGGAGGTAAGGATGCCCTGTAAAATAAGAGAGGGGACAGTTTAGGAAGGCAATTTCAGTTAACTGTTCCAGAGAAGAGCAGAAAGGAATAGAAACGTGTCAGTGGAATATAGTAATAATGGCAGTAATTATTGACCTTGTTATAAATAGTTTCACTGGGATCAGAAACTTTGGACGGTGAGGACACCTCTTTCAGAGAAGTATACAAACAGAATACTTAGTTTAGGTTATTATTTGGAGAGGCAACATTGCAATAAATATTGTATTAGGTAGAACACAAAGTCATGTACTTGGAGTGAGGGTAAATGGATTGGTTAAGCATTTGATGGGCGAGATGAAAATTTGAATAACTACTGAGGGTAGGAAACTCGGCTAAATCATATGCTAATAAGAACAGTAAATATTCTCAAGGACTATTGGAAAACATTTGCTTATGTTAAAAAATCCATCATTATATTCTTAAGTCGTTATCAGCATGAATATTACACTAAACACATTAAAATTACTAAATTAAATGTATTTCCACATCTTTTATATATACTAAATTGTGGTTCACACATTTTTAACAAAATTATCTCATAAAGAATGGCTATTTTTGTATATTTCTGATCCAGAAGACATGCTGTTTTATTAATTAGTGTACAAGGAATTGTTAGGTTAGATGATTATGTTCAATTAAGCATAATGAATATAATTAATGTAGTTGGTGTTTTAGGTTCTTGAGTTAATAGTGCCAATAAATGCTGCTGTTTTTATTGTGGTAGTGATTATTGGTATAATAGAATACAAAACTTTGAGATGATAGGAAAGTTGAACATTTTACTACTCTTTTATAGCAAGTTGTACATATACATTCAATATGTGTGTGTGTGTGTATATATGTATGTTTATACATATATTTGTTTGTCATTTAAATAGTAGATCATAACTTAAACACATTATACAATGATAGATTTCTAAGTCATTACGTTAACCACTTCAGAACATTTATTTCTTATCTAGAAAGAGTGGTTTGGAAATTGAAATATGGGTATCAAATTATACTTAGAAGATGAGTATATAGCCTTTTAATTATCTGAAATGAGAAAACATTCATTTGGTTACTATACAGATTTGTTAAGCATTGTAAACATGCCAAATATTTTAGATAAGGTAATTTTTCTTATTAAATGCTTTAATATTTTACTTTTATGTAAAAACAATTTCGATATTAGCCATCAATAACAACACACAATAAAATTTGAATAATGATTATAATTTGTTTCCCTACCTACTTCTACAGGCAATATTAATGAATATTTAAGTACTGATAAATGAAAATTCTTCTTATAGCTTTAAGCAGTGCTGTAAAAAGCATATGAGCTATGTTTCTTGAATTATTTATAATATAAAGAGCATAAAGAAAACATTTTAAAAATAATTTAGAAATATATTGATTCTAAGCTAAAATTGTATTATATTACATTGGTAAATGGGAAGAAATTCTTGTTTTATATGTATCTTCTCATTTTATATATGACCATGCATAATTCCATGTGTTTTATTTTCTCTTATCTTAGTCATGTAAGCCTGCAGCTCATTTGACTTCTATTGTGTGAGCTAACTAAAAGTTCCCACTTATAAACGTTTTGAAAGGATAAGA
Organism: Nomascus leucogenys; assembly: GCF_006542625.1. Classification (NCBI taxonomy): domain Eukaryota; kingdom Metazoa; phylum Chordata; class Mammalia; order Primates; family Hylobatidae; genus Nomascus; species Nomascus leucogenys. The sequence continues at coordinate 23,323,886 of NC_044387.1, forward strand.
TACCCCATAAATATTTATCTCCTTACTTTAGAAACTCACGTTATGCATTTTTTTTGTGGTAAAGATTTGTGTTTCCCTCCTCAAGGATGCATTTTCTTAATGTTTGAAGTTTCCAAGTGGTGTCTTAACATACAATTTCACGATTTATTTTCTGAAAATGGGAGATGATTTTTCTTTGTGTTGGGTGTTGAAAATGTGTCCAGAGTTCTGGTTTGTCAAACACATATACCTTTCAATATTGGGAAGAAGATGTTGTTTCTGATGGCTTTCTTTCAGTGAAAATAAACTCATCATAAAATAAGGGTGAGATATATTAATTCAAAAGATTTTTGGTGTAGTCAAAAGCACTGAAAACATTTAGAAACACTGAAACACTGAAAAACACAAATTCTTTTGTCTTTAATATTCTTTCATATAAGATAAAAAAGTTGGAACAAATTTGTGTTTTTCAAACTGTCCTCCTTTATTCCTTTCAGTTAGGACCACTGCATGTGGCTGTGTACAGTGCAAAAACAGAGGTTCCGACTGGCAACCTATAGGCTGACAGGACCATGGTTCTAAGAGTAACCCAGAAAGGAGTGGGCAATAGGTCTAAGTAGTAAGATTCTGAACCTCCAATTCATAGATTCAATCAGAGAGCAGCTACACTTTTAAATGTTATATTAGATTGAAATTACTGATTCCTTATTTTCTTATAAAATCCATCTAGGGGTGTGTGTGTGTGTGTGTGTGTGTGTGTGTGAAGAATTAAAATGATTGATTTAGTTTTTTATTGTTTAGTACTACTTAGTTTTTATTTTTTCTTGAATCAGTTGTGGAAAGTTATATTTTATCAGAAACATTTTCATTTTCTTTTGCTTAGAATCTCTTCAACAAAAAATTTTGTAGTTTTTTCCATCTTTTTATATCTGCAGCATTTGTAGCTACATTTGTATTTTAATGTGTAATATTGTGTATTTGTGTTCTCTGTTAGGTTTTTGACTGGTGTTAGAGATTTACCAAATTTATTAATTTGTTTAAAAGATTCAACATTATGTCTTGTTAAAAAGTTGTAAAAACCTTTTACAAGTTGAAATTTCAACTGTGTTTATTTGAGTGAAGAAAACCAAAGCAAAGCAAAACAAAACAAATAAAAATAAAACAGAAATGATTCACACATGGGCAGCTCTCCAAACCAGATCAGGTTCAGAGAATTCCAGCCAATAACATGATCTGACAGCATTTATAGAAAATAGATGTGTCACTTAGAGAAAACTTAATTGGTTACAGCTTAATTGGGTAATTGGTTACAAAGCCTCCTCCAATTAACGAAAGCTCAGCTACTATAGTTAGACTCCACATTGGTTTTGTCTTTTAGGCTTAGTGAAGGAGCTTAGTGCAAATCAATGGCCGCACATAAATTTTATTTAACAGTCTCCTTAAACCTCTTTATGGGGCATATGTGATGTTTGAATACAGGCATACAATGTGTAATAATCCAATCAGGGTAATTGGAGTATCTATCACCTCAAGCATTTATCATTTCTCTGTGTTAGGAACATTCCAATTCCACTCTTTTTAGTTATTTTAAAATATATGATAAATTATTGTTGACTATACTCACTCTGTTTTGCTAATAAATTCTAGATCATTCATTCTATCTAACTATGTTTTTGCACCCTTTGACTATCACGCTTTGTCCACTCCTCCGTGCTACCCTTTTCAGCCTCTGGTAACTACACTCTCTATCTCCATTATTTCAATTGCCTTAATTTTTAGCTCCTACATATGACTAAAAACATGTGAAATTTGTTTTTCTCTGCCTAGCTTGTTTCACTTAACGTAATGTCCTCCAGTTCCATCTATGTTGCTACAAATAACAGGATTTCATTATTTTTTATGGCTAATACTCCATCCTATATATGTGCCATGTTTTCTTTATCTATTCATTCGTTGATTCAAAATCTTGGCTCTTGTGAATACTGCCGCAGTAAACATGGGAGCGTGGATATCTCTTCCACATACTGATTTTCTTTCTTTTGGATATGTACCTAGCAGTGGAATTGCTGGATCATGTGGTAGTTCTATTTTTAGATTTTTGAGGAACCTCTATATTGTTCTCCATAATGGCTATGCTATTTACATTCCTGCCAACAGTGGGATTTGTGTTCTCCACAGTGTATGAGGATTCTCCTTTCACCACATCCTCACCAGCATTCATTATTGTGTTTTGTAATTTTTGATTGTGAGTTGTCAGTGTTATAAGTCTTATCTCAGGTGATCCTTGTGGCTGGATTACAAGGATATTCTTCCAGGAGGAGTTGTGCTTGATCTTGTCAGGTTCCTGAGAACACCACAAACTCATTTCCTCTTAATTAAATTAATAGTCTTGAGATAGCACTGTAAATTCAGACTTCAGTCTCTGACTAGATTTTTTTCTTTCAACTTCATCAAGTAATAAAGCAGGTTTAGAATTTTCCTTGTGGTGTGCTTTACTTTGGAGCAAGTTTATTTCCATTTTAAAACCTCTTCCCAGGTATTTATCTTATCCTAAAATTAGCTTTGTGTATAATATTTCCCAATCCGTCACTACCTTTCACAAACTCCTGATCTTTATATAAAAGTGATTTAATACCTGGGTTCCAACTATCTCCTGATGGCATCTGGCAACTTAATTGCTTAATAACATTTCTAAACCACATCCCATTATCTTCCTTGGGCTCCATTTTCTTCAGACATTATATATATATGAAAGGATATCAAGTTAATTTAACCCAGTATTTTATGTATTTTATAATCAGATTTTCAAATCAGATATTATCTGAAAAGTTTTGATGTTATAAAAATTTTAATATCACTGGAATATATAAAGTCCCCTCTAATTCACTATAATTTATGATCCTTTCATTATTTTATAACTAGCCATTAATATATAATTAATTGCTTATGGCATAAAATAAATACTTTAAGAATTTAAGTTTACATACATAGCAAAACAAAGACCAACTTCTTACAGTCAACCTAAATTATTAATATGTGGATTCATTCACTATGAATATGTGCTTCCCTCGTCTTTACCTACTCTAGTCATAAAAACAATTTTTTTTATTTTACTCTGGAAGAATGCTTTACAATTTTGGCTGTATGATAAAAATATATCTCAAGAAAAGCAGTAACTCCTTAATTTGATGTCTTAACTCTAAACATCACTCTGGTGCTCTTTAGTATATTGAGTCTTGGTATGAGCAGTCATTGTTTATTTTGGTAATGCACCAATTTAGATACATTTGGAAAAAAATCATCACATGATACATACCAAATTTTAAGACATTATGTGAACTGTAATGAAAAGGCCAGCAAAAAGCATATTCATTTAGGGGATCTTAATGATTGATCCTTATATTAAGTCCAATTAAATTGTGTACAATAATAATATCTTATAATGGCTTTGTAATATTTCACTTTATGTATTAGCCAAACAGTATCACTATTTTTTATAAAGAAATTGGCTTAACAGTAAATAAGAATAGTGTATATCATGCTAGAATTGCCACCAGTTGCTTTTTCTACATTTCATCTTCTCTTTTTGTTTTTCACTTTACGCCTACTTTTTTTTTCTTTTGGCTTTCATCTCTCTCTCTCTGTATTTATTTCTTTATGTTTGTTGCTTCAGTGCTAATATCCTCACTTGTTACCAATAATTTGCCTACTTTAAATTCTTTTTTTAAAAAAAGATTCCATTTCCGCCCCCCCAAACAACAACAACAACAACAATGTAACACATAGACCAGCAACACTTCAGGGTAACACCAAATTTTTTATTATTCAGTGTTTAAGTCTACCAAGACTTATATACATAGAAATTACATACTTTTGACTCTAGCTTAGAGCCCATTCATGTTTTGGATTCAAAACCCATATTCTAAACAATTTTATTCTTTGTTTCCTCTATCCCAGCCATATACCTGGGAAGATGTTTTATGAATTATTGTTGGATATGGCTTACAACCATTGAATGCTTACCCTAAGTTCTATGCTTATTCTCTCCATTGCAGGTACAAATATTTTTCTAACCACATACAAATACATAGTACCAATTATGTACTTTAAACTAATATTTGAATACTGCTTTATAATTTATAAAACAATTTCATGTATATTGTTTCAACTTTGTATGGAAGATAGTAGAATTATCTGCATTTTATGAATGGAGAAACTGACACTCAAAAAGATAAAATGATTTATCTAATATGATAACATGAAATTCCAAAGTTTATTGGAGAGGTATTTATCTAGAACATTTCCTGGCCTACTTTAGATGATGAATAAATGTTTACTGCATGAATAAAATAATGACAGAGTAGTTTTATATCAAAGCTCTTTTGCTTGCTACCTCTCTGATCTTGAACAATTTTCTTGAGCATTCTGAGACTCAATTATATTTTCTGAAAGTTGAAAATAACAGTGTTCTTTTAAAAGAACTGCTGTGTAAGATGTTAACTATGGGACTTTAAAAAGTGAAATAACTACTATGAATATTAAATGGAATAACATATTATGACATAATGCACAGTAAATACTAAATTAATTTAGCTTTCTTCTTTTATTTAAAGAGTCATGGTTAGTTTTTGGTGTTTCAGGATATACAGCAATATCCTTCATTTAAACCAGGCATTTTACTTCTCTGCTATATTATTATTTTTGCAAAAATATGTTGCACATCACCGTCAAAGTGAAGAAATACAAAGTTTGGAGCATTTATTGATAAAATAGGGCAACATTTAAATTTATGAAGGCTATACATATTTAGTTCTTGTAATTTACATTTCCATATAGTGGCTGTGACAAACTGAGCCTAAAACTCATTTATAAATTCAATTAAAGATTAAAATTTATTTTTAAAAATTGGCCTATTTTATAAACACATAAAACATCTGCCCTGTGTATTTATATTTTTAAACAGAATTAGAATTGTAAGAGAAAATATATTACAGAGGTAATTCCCCTGTAAGATGCAACTGAGATGTAAGATGTAGACTTGAGATTTCTCCAAAGGATTTATTCCTTTGACATTAACACTGGCATCTACTGAAACAGTCCTTGTACTGAGAGGATAAAATATTTGACATTTTATATACAAAGACCACTGCAGTACAAAAAAAATCGTATTCTCTTGTTTGATCCTGCCCCCCATTCTGAATTTTGAGAAATTCTTACATGATTATTTTTTGCCTCTCTACAAAAATACAGATTAAATGTCAAAATCAGAGCCATGTTGAATAGTTGAAATCTTGTCTCTATGATTTTCTTTTTAGTTTGGATTTCTGAAAGTTGACTCAAGCTCATGTTGCACAAAAAGTTTCTTTCCTCATTTCTCTAGGATAACCTGGTTTTCTGCACATAATGCTTAGGCTGTGCAGCTTAAATGCAGGCTTGCACATGTTGCTGGTGGGTGTCTAGTGGCACACCCAATAGTTGTCTACATGTTGCAATTGTGCACTAATTAACTTGTTCTTAACAATAAACTCCTTAATAGCACTGGCTAAATCTGATTTTGCCCATGTATTCTCAAGCATTTCTTATGTACTGTATATACATCTTTGTACATATTATTAAACTGCCTTGGTTAAGAAAGGCATTCTTTCATCTTTTATTTAGTGCTTATTATGTGCTATGTACTGTGTAGATGCTAGAGATACAGAAATCAAGACATTGTTCTTTCTTGTAAGTGCTAATGAATAACAAACCCTCGAGTTCTTTTTATATTTTGATTTTTTGGCTATAGATGCCACATGTTCAGACATACTTGTGACTTTATAACAAAGATGGGACATGTAAAATCTAGAAATTTCCTATTAATAAGAATATTTACAATAGGAAGAAATAATTTTTACAAATAACCTAGGAACACATATGAACTATAACTTGGCAAGATTATCATTTTATAAATGGTTCATTTTCTTATAGCTGCATTAATCCTAGAGGGTCAAAGAGTTGGGAAAATATAAAACTAATCCACATTACTGATAAAATAAGAACTTAACTTGCTTAATAATGAGACAGAACAGTTTGTGTGAACTAACACAAGAAAATATCCACCTAATGCTTAAAACTGCAATGAATTGAGATAAAAGCAAAGTCAAAATATCTTAGAAATTAAACATTATGCCCAGCCATGGTAGCTCACACCTGTAATCCCAACACTTTGGGAGGCCAAGGTGAAAGGATTGCATGAGGCCAAGAGTTTAGACCAGCTTGGGCAACATAGTGAGACTGTTTCTACAAAAAATTTAAAAATTGCTGGACATGGTGGTACATGTCCGTAGTTCTAGCTACTCAGGAGGCTAAGGCTGGAGGATTGCTTGAGCCCAAGAGGTTGAGGCTGCAGTGAGCCATGGTGATCACACCTCTGCATACCAGCCTGGATGACAGAGCAAGACCCGGTCTCAGAAAAAAAAAAAAAAAAAGAAAGAAAAAAAAGGAAATTGAACATCTTAATACTTTATGTCATTAACAAAACTGATTCAACTATTTTTCTGATGGCACTATTAGATAACTCTTCAAAGTTATAAAATAGTCTAAAGGTGCTAATAATTCTAGACACAGGTATGATAATATAAAACGGGATTTCCAAAAATCATCATTGTACAATGCTAATTCACTGAACCCAGGCTTACGTCCATCTTTGCTCTTGCTTTTTTTGAGCCATAAGGGTTTCTTGTTTTGGGAACCTAAACTATGAGCTGTGCTATGCAACTCTCATCTTTGGATATAAGGGCTAGAGATGATTTCTTAGTGCCAAGAAAAAGGAGGTAATTTAATAATTTTTACTAATGCCAAGAGAGTTTGGAAGGTATATTTTTCTCTTTTTATCTATCTTCATCTTCTCCTTCTTACTTTATTGTTTCTGTACCTCTGTACCTTCACAATTTACTATCAGATGTGTCTTCATAGATTTCACAGTAAATAACTCAAACTATGAAACTGAACCAAATATTATTTTACGTTAGGTTGTGTTGTGATAACAAATTATTTCATTTTAACATTTGATTGAAACTACCAACATTTCTTGCTTACATTGCATGAGGGCTGTACATCGATTGTATCTCTGCTAAGCTTGTCTGGTCAGCACATGTCTTATAATTCTGGGATACAGGCTGAAAAACAAATGGTGTCTTGGACATGGTATTCTCATGGAAAAATGTAGAAATGCAACAGCCCAAGCCATATTGTAGAGTCACATTTAAAACTTTCTCCTGGATGAAGTTATAATAAACATGATGTCTGCTCACATTTCCTAGGCCAAAACTTGTCATTTGGCTATGCCCAAAGTCAATAAAATTGGTCTTATATTGCTCCTCTAGGATAATGACATAACAATGCGTAAGACTGCAAATTCCATTACAGAGATAAAGAGTGAACAGCTGGGAGTATTAATTCAATCTATCACAATGTCTTCAAGCAGATCATTTTTTCTAAATTGCCCATCTTGTTGATAATACCTTTGATCACCATTACTGAAGATGGCAATCATTTGTAACTTCTGTTTATTCCTCACTAAGAACAATTAATTGACCACCAAAAATGTTATGATGCTACCTCTTCACTATCTTTTAAATTTGTTTCACTATATCTTCATGTACTGCTACAATCTAAGTTCTAGCCATCATATCATTTATCATATGAGTAATTACTTCTATTGCCTTCCTAAATTGACTGATTTAAGATGTCCCTTAAGTTCCTTTTCACACCAAATAAAAAAGGGTTATTTCAAAATAATGCATTTTGAGATGTTGCTCCTCTGCATATTTTGTGTGGTTTTTAAAAAATTCCAACATTTATTTTAGTTACACAGGGCACATGTGCAGGTTTATTACATGGGAATATTACGTGATGCTGAGGTTTGGGGTACAGATCCTGTAATCCAAGTAGTGAGTGTATTACCTGATAGGTAGTTTTCCACATATCTCCTCCTCCAACCCTCTCCTCTCCAATAGTCTGCAGTGTCTACTGTTCCCATATTTATGTCCATATGTGCTCAATATTTAGTTCCCACTTACAAGTAAGAATATGCAGTATTTGGTTTTCTGTTCCTGTGTTAATTCACTCAGGGTGATGGCCTCCAACTGCATTCATGTTGCTGCAAAATACATGATTTTGTTCTTTGTTGTGGCTGTGTAGTATTCCATGGTATACATGTATCACCATTTCTTTATCCAGTCTACTATCAGTGGGCACTTGGGTTGATTCCATGTCTTTGCTATTGTGAATAGCACAGTGATGCAGTGATAAACATAGAAGTACATGCATCTTTTTGGTAGAATGGTTTATTTTCGGTTGGGTATATATGCAAAAATGGGATTGCTGGATTGAATGGTAGTTCTGTTTTAAGTTCTTCGAGAAATCTCCAGACTGCTTTTCACAGTGGCAAGACTAATTTATATTCCAAGCAACAGTGTATAAGCATTCCCTTTTCTCTGAAGCCTCTCTAACATCTGTTTTTTTTTTCTTTTTAACTTTTTAATAATAGCCATTCTGACTAGTATGAGATACTATCTCATTGTGATTTTCATTTCTCTGATGATTAGGGATGATAAGCATTTTTAAATATGTTTGTTGCCCGTGTGTCTTCTGAGAAGTGCCTGTTAATGACTTTTGCATATTTTTTATTTTTTTTTATTATTTTGCTTTTTGATTTGTTTAAGTTCCCTATAGATTCTCGTTATTAAGCGTTTGTCAGATGCTTAGTTTGTGAATATCTTCTCCCATTCTGTAGGTTGGCTGTTTACTTTGTTGATAGTTTATTTTGTTGTATGTAAGTGCTTTAGTTTAATTAGGTCCCACTTATCTTTTTTGTTTATCTTTCAATTGCTTTTGGGGACTTAGCCAAAAATTCTTTGCCAAGGCTGATGCCAAAAAGAGTATTTCTTAGCTTATCTTCTAGGATTTTTATTGTCTAATTAGACTCAAAATGTCTAATCCATTTTGAGTTATTTTTTGTACATGGTGAAAGGTAGAGGTCCAGCTTCAATCTTCTACATATAGCTAGCCAGCTACTCTAGCACCATTTATTCAACAGAGCGTCTTTTCCTCTTCTCTTGGTTTTGTCAGCCTTGTCAGAGATCAGATAGTTGTAGGTGTATGACCCTATTTCTGAGGTTTATATTCTGTTCCATTGATCTATGTGTCTGTTTTGTAACATATCATGCTGTTTTGTTTGCTGTAGCTTTATAGTATAGTTTGAAGCTGGGTAATGTGATATCACTGGCTTTGTTCTTTTTGCTTAGGATTGCTTTGGCTAGTCAGGATTTTTTTTGGTTCCAAATAAATTTTAGAATAAGTATTTTTAATACTGTGAAGAATAAAGTTCATAGTTTGATAGGAATAGTATTGAATCTGTAAATTGCTTTGGGTGTCGTGGCCATTTTTACAATATTGATTCTTCCGGTCCATGAGCATGGAATATTTTTCTATTTATTTGCATTGTCTTTGATTTATTTCGGCAGTATTTGATAGTTTTCCTTTTAGAAATATTTTACCTCCTTGATTAGCTGTATTTCTAGGAATTGCATTTTCTTGTGGCTATTGCTAATGGGATCATGTTCTTGATTTTACTCTCAGCCTGGACCCATATTAGTGTATAGAAATGCTACTGCTTTTTGTACATTGATTTTGTGTCTTGAACCTTTAGTAAAGTTGTTCATCAGGTCTAAGAGCCTTTGGGCAGATTGTTTAGCATTTTCTAGGTATGGAATCATATCAGTGAAGAGAGATAGGTTGAGTTTTTCTTTTCTTAGATACTTTACATTTCTTTCTTTTGTCTGATTGTTTTGGCTGGGACTTCTAGTACTGTGCTGAATACCAGTGGTGAGAATGGGCATTCTTGTCTTGTTCCAGTTCTCAAGGGGAATGGTTCATGCTTTTACCCATTGAATATGATGTTGGCTATGGGTCTATTATAGATGGCTCTTATTATTTTGGGGTTATATTCCTTTCATGCCTAGTCCATTGAGGGTTTTTATCATGAAGGGATGTTGGATCTTATCAAAAGCTTTTTCCATGTCCATTGAGATGATTATATGGTTTTTGCTTTTAATTCTGTTTATGTGTTGAATCAAATTTATTGATTTGGGTGTGTTGAATCAAATTTATTGATTTGGGTATGTTGAACAAGCTCTGCATCCCAGGAATAAATCCTACGTGATTGTGGCATATTAACTTTTTGATATGCTGCTGGATTCAGTTTGCTAATATTTTGTTGAGAATATTTGTGTCTATGTTCATTAGGGAAATTGGCCTGATGTTTTCTTTTTTCATTGTATGTCTGCCAGATTTTGGTATCAGACTTATTTTGGCTTCATAGAATGAGCTAGGGAGGAGACTGTTTTCCTCAATTTTTTTTGGAATAGTTTCAGTAGGATTATCATCAGTTCTTCCTTTTATATCTGGTAGAATTAGGCTATGAATGCATTTGGTCCAGGGCTTTTTTGGTTGGTTGGTTCTTTATTACCGATACAATTTCAGAAGTTCATATTGGTCTATTCAGGGTTTCAATCTCTTCCTGAATCAATCCTGGGGGATTGTGTACTTCCAAGAATTTTTTCATTTTCCCTAGATTTTCTAATTTGTATGCATAGAGTTGTTCATAGTAGTCTCTAAGGATCGTTTGTATTTCTGTGGGATCAGTTGTAATATCACCTTTGTCATTTCTGACTGTGCTTACTTGGATCTTCTTTTTGTTTGTTAATCTAGCTAGTGGCTTATTAATCTTATTTTTCTGAAAAACAAACTCTTGATTTCATTGATATTTTATATGGATTTTAGCATCTCAATTACATTATTTAATTTTAGTCATTTATTTTATTAGTTTTAAGGTTGATTTGTTCTCTTTTTTTAATAGGTTCTTTAGGTGCTAAGTTAGATTGTTAGCTTGAGATCTTTCTAACTTCTTGATGAAGGCATTTAGGGCTATAAACATTTACTCTTAACACTACTGTGGATGCATCCCAGACATTTTGGTAAATTATATGCCCATTTACATTAATTACAAATAATTTTTAAATTTCTGCCTTAATGTAGATGTTCACTTAGGAGTTATTTAGGAGCAAGTTGTTAATTTCCATGAGTTTGTATAGTTTTGAGAGATCTTATTGATATTGATTACTGTTTTTATTGCACTGTTGTTCAAGTGTATGTTTGGTATGATTTCATTTGGTTGAACTTACTGAGATTTGCTTTATGACTGTGCAGCTGATTTTAGTGTATGTTTCGCATACAGATAAATATGTATCTGGTAGTTGTTGGGTGGAGTGTTCTGTAGATATCCATCAGGTCCAGTTGGTCAAGTGTTAAGTTTAAGTCCGTAATTTCTTTGTGAGTTTTCTGCCTTGATGACCTATCTGACTCTATCAATGGGGTGTTGAAGTATACCACCATTATTGTGTGGTTGTCTAAGTCTTTTTGTATGCCAAGAAGAATTTGTTTTATAGTTCTGAGTGCTCTAATGTTGGGTGCATATGTAATTAGTGTATTAAAAGCTTCTTGTTGGATTGCCCCTGTTATTTTGTAATATCCTTCATTTTTCCATCTTTATTTTTATTGGCTTTAAGTTTGTTTTATCTGATATAAGAATAGTGACTCCTGCCTTTTTTTGTTTTCCATTTGCATGGAAAATCTTTCTCCATCCTTTTACTTTGAGCCTGTGAGTGTCATTGTATTTGAGATGATTGTCTTGAAGACAATAGATGGTTGGGCCTGTCTTTTCTCCAGCCTGACATTCTCTGTCTTTTAATTGAGGTGTTTATCCCATGTCCATTCAAGATTAGTATTGAGCTGTGTGATTTTGATCCGGTCATTTGGTTGTTAGCTGGTTGTTATGTAAATTTGACTGTGCAGGTTGCATGGCCTGTGGGCTATGTGCTTAAGTGTGTTTTTGTGGTAGCAGGTATTGTTTTTTTTTTTTTTGTATCTGTGTTTGTTACTCCTTTAAGGACCTATTATAAAGCTCATATAATTGAAACATATTCCCTCAGCATTTGCTTGTCTGATAATGATTTTATTTCCTCTTCACTTATGAAGCTTAGTTTGGGAGGATATGAAATTCTTGGTTGGAATTTCTTTCCTTTAAGGACATTGAAAGTAGGTCCCCAATCTTTTCTGGCTGGTAAGGTTTCTGCCTCTAGTGAGACTAGGTAAATTTTCAAGGACTTTATCCTCAAGTATATTTTCCAAGTTGCTTATTCTCTCTGCTTCTCTCTTTGGGATACCAATGAGTTGTAGATTTTGGTCTCTTTACACAATTCCATATTTTTCAGAGGTTTTGTTCATTTTACTTAATTCTTTTATAATTATTATTAGTTTTGTCTGACTGAGTTGATTTGTAGTACTGGTCTTCAAGTTCTGAGATTCTTTCCTCAGCTTGGCCTATTCTGCCATAAATACTTGTGATTGTATTATGAAATTCTTGCAGTGAATTTTTAGCTCAGTAAGTTCAGTTTGGGTTTTTCTTAAAAGAACTATTTTATCTTTCAGCTCTTGAATTCTTTTATTGAATTGTTTGGCTTCCTTGGATGGAGTTTCAACTTCCTCCTCACTCTCAATGAGCTTCCTTGATATCCAGAATCTGAATTCCATGCCTGTCAAGTTGTACATTTCGGATTGATTAATAATTGCTGGGGAGCCGGGGAGCCCATACGGAGATAAGGAGACCCTCTGGCTTTTTAAATTTTCTGGATTCTTGTTTTGATTTTGTTTTACCTGGTAGAGTTGGTGTTCCTTTAAATGTGGTGTAAATTGAGTATACTCAGTTGGCTTCATTTCTGGAAGTTTTAGGAGGACAGACTCTGTACAGTGTCTTTGTTGTTGGATTCTTTCCCTGGGTTTCAAATGGGAGAGAATTAGCAAAGTGGTTTTTGATATTGTAGTTTGGGCTACAATTCAATTGATGGTGCTTGAAAGCAATGGGATGGTAGATAGTTGCTCCTTTGTGTAACTTTGGATTTGCAGCTGTGCTTTGTGGTGTGAAGGGTAGAGAGATGACACTCCCCTCTACCCCACCCTGACCAGGTCCACTCCTGAGCCTTGTGGGAGGCAACTCTAAACTCTGGCAACTCTGAACTCTGGTACTCTATTATTATTTTTTGTTAGGTGTTGCAGGCCATGAGCATCCCCTCAGGCAGAGGTCTGGTGGGGAAATAAGCCACACTCTTATTGGATCAGCCCTGTCGAGGGAGGTATGCCTAGGTCCCACACCAGCCTGAGAATCTGTGCAACTCATCACTCTCAGTATTCTGAGAGTATGGGTCCCTTCTATACCTGGATATTGGGCTCAGAGTCCAGCTCAGCTCTCCGGAGCTGTGGGCCACAGCCCTGAAACACCAGAACCTGCTCCTGGCTCCCTCTTCTGGACCCTTGAGTTTGTATTAATAGTAGAGCTAGGATCCCAAAGGTCCATGGCAAGAGTGGAAAGTTTCCCAGTCCCTTCACTCACTCCAACCCCAGGAGCTGTTCAGGAGCAGAAAACAGCCTTAGCGTTCAGGCACCCCACACAGGGTTCCCAGCTTCCTTCTTCTTCAGCTTTAGCATCTATGTCTTTTTTTTCCATCCACATTCCTTCTCCATAGATCTGTTTAAATTATGTTGGTTTAGTTGAAATTCTGGTCTATTTCCATGGGAGTGGCACTTCTTGGCTGCATTTAGTTGGCCATCTTCTTTTTGTGATTCTTCATGACTTTATGGATGAAATTTTTAAGCCAGATCCAGATGATCTTCTAGGCCTTTTATGATACGGACTTTGCTTGATGCTCCAACCAAAGTTTCCAACTTTACCACTATTCTATGCTACATTGCTGTTTTTCATTGTACCTTTATTTTGAACTTTCTTTCCCTTGTTTATTCAGTTAATGTTTCCTCTGATAAGGTGCTAATACAACACTATATCTGGGGATGATTTCATTGCTACCCCCATCACAATCACAGACTATATTTTAAGTCATCTTCTCTGTGGTCTTAACACTGTATACATATTAGTTTTGGCATTCTCACTTTAACATAAACGCGTGAAAATGTGTGTGTCTCTTTTACCAGACCATAAATACTAAAGGAACACTTCATAATATAGCTCTCAAGTTTTGTTTTTCTGTGTTTAAATTATTGCAAAGATCGTTTTATTTGATTTCTTTTTTTATATAACTACCAGTATTTTTATAATGTTTCATACGTTCCGTAATAGGAAATATATAGCACTTTGCCAAATAACAAAACTTCAACTTACCATAGCTTGATCTGCCATAATGTGTGGGAAATAATTGGACCACAACCAAACTTTCAGCTAAACTTACCTGAATTGAGGCCCAGATACAAATTCCTTTTACACTATTTTTATAGTGATGCATCAAGTTATAAAAATGTTAATTAAGGGATTTTAAAGAATGTTTATATTTTGTAATTTATTATGCAAATTAAGTTATGCTTAAACATGTGGATCATCTCCCTAAAATCCAAAGAGAGAAAAATTAAATTAGTAAGAGCATGCTACTTTGAAGGGTGTAAAAGAAGTTAAAATTGTTGGCTTTCAGTTAATCTTATATGAGTATCAACTATCATAAGGAGCATTTTAAAAAATGCTGTAGGTATGTTACAAAATCTAATTTCTTTATATTAATTTAATTCAGATATTGGTGATTTTTGTTGTTGTTTTGTTGTTTTGTTTTGTTTTTGGGGGGGAAAGTAGTCTCCTATGGTTCCCGAGTGTCCTTACAGATCCTTGCTGAATATTTCAAACAGCAAGGTCCAATATATCCTGGTAATAAGCAGTGCTAGTCACATCAACACTTAAGTAGGTCAAGAAAACCATGTGACTACTATGCAACTTCTTGCTCCCCAGGGGATGGGGATGGCTTATTCTTTGCTTGCTACAAGAAGTGTTGAGCCCTTCAACTGGACTTCTCTATAGTGGTACCATCCACCATACTACACCCTCCATCAGGGCCCATCTTGTCCCACCATGGGGCTCTACCTTAAAAAATCCTGCATTACCATGCCGAAACTCCTGCTGTTTGCTCTGTGGTGAGTAATAAACTATTTTGCTGGATTCCTTGAGTTTCAGCACTGCTGAGTTCTGGAAAACCTACCTGCTTTCTTTTCTTAGTCATCTTATCACTCTTTGCTGCAATCTCAAGTTGTGATTCTTTCCTGATAGATTTCTTCTCTTTCTAATTAAGTGTGTTTCATATTCAAATATAACCATGGTCTCAATATATGATATTTCTCTTATGTTACAAATGAAACTGTATACCATGTGAAAAACATAAGGACTGCTATATACAGTACTTTGGCGGCAGCTGCCAATTTATAAGGCCTTTTAAAATTGGATGTATGACACACAGGCTGATGTATTTGAAGACCATCCCCCCTTTTTTTTTCACTATCTTTCGTTCTTCATAATTTGAAGACATGATTCATTATGTTTTTTTTTTTTTTTAATTATACTTTATGTTCTGGGATACATGTGTGGAACGTGCAGGTTTGTTACGTAGGTATACATGTGCCATGGTGGTTTGCTGCACCCATCAACCTGTCGTCTACATTAAGTATTTCTCCTAATGCTATCCCTCCCCTTGCCTCCCAACCCTGACAGGCCCCAGTGCATGATGTTTCCCTCCCTGTGCCCATATGTTTTCATTGTAGAACTCTTATTTAGGAGTGAGAACATGCAGTGTTTGGTTTCTTGTTCCTGTGTTAGTTTGCTGAGAATGATGGTTTCCAGCTTCATCCATGTCTCTGCAAAGGACATGAACTAATTTTTTTATGGCTGCATAGTATTCCATGGTGTATATGTGCCATATTTTCTTTATCCACTCTAACATTCATGGACATTTAATTTGGTTCCAAGTCTTTGCTATTGTGAATAGTGCTGCAATAAACATACGTGTGCATGTATCTTTATAGTAGAATGATTTATAATCCTTTGGGTATATACCCAGTAATGGGATTGCTGGGTCAAATGGTATTTTGGGTTCTAGATCCTTGAGGAATTGCCACACTGTATTCCACAATGGTTGAACTAACTTACACTCCCACCAACAGTGTGAAAGCGTTCCTATTTCTCCACATCCTCTCCAGCATCTATTGTTTCCTGACTTTTTAATGATTGCCATTCTAACTGGTGTGAGATGGTATCTCATTGTGGTTTTGATTTGCATTTCTCTAATGACCAGTGATGATGAGCTTTTTTTCATGTTTGTTTGCCTCATAAATGTCTTCTTTTGAGAAGTGTCTGTTCATATCCCTTGCCCACTTTTTGATAGAGTTGTTTTTCTCTTGTAAATTTGTTTAAGTTCCTTTTAGATTCTAGATATTAGTCCTTTGTCAGATGGATAGATTGCAAAGATTTTCTCCCATTCTGTAGGTTGCCTGTTCACTCTGATGATAGTTTCTTTTGCTGTGCAGAAGCTCTTTGGTTTAATTAGATCCCATTTGTCAATTTTGGGTTTTGTTGCCATTGCTTTTGGTGTTTTATTCATGAAGTCTTTGTCAATGCCCGTGTCCTGAATGGTATTGCCTAGGTTTTCATCTAGGGTTTTTATGGTTTTAGGTCTTATGTTTAAATCTTTAAACCATCTTGAGTTAATTTTTTTATAAGTTGTAGGGAAGGGTTCCAGTTTCAGTTTTCTGCATATGGCTAGCCAGTTTTCCCAACACCATTTATTAAATATGGAATCCTTTCCCCATTTCTTGTTTTTGTCAGGTTTGTCAAAGATCAGATGGTTGTAGATGTGTGGTGTTATTTCTGAGGCCTCTGTTCTCTTCCACTGGTCTATATATCTGTGTTGGTACCAGTACCATGCTGTTTTGGTAACTGTAGCCTTGTAGTATAGTTTGAAGTCAGGTAGCATGACACCACCTTCAGTAGTTTTTTTTTCTAATTCTGTGAAGAAAGTCAATGGTAGCTTGATGAGACTACCATTCAATCTATAAATTACTTTGGGCAATATGGCCATTTTCGCGATATTGATTCTTTCTTCTATGAGCACAGAATGTTCTTCCATTTGTTTGTGTCCTCTCTTATTTCCTTGAGCAGTGGTTTGTAGTTCTCCTTGAAGAGGTCCTTCACATCCCTTGTAAGTTGTATTCCTAGGTATTTTATTCTCTTTGTAGCAATTGTGAATGGGAGTTGGCTCATGATTTGGCTCTCTGTTTGTCTATTATTTGTGTACAGGAATGCTTGTGATTTTTGCACATTGATTTTGTACCCTGGGACCTTGCTGAAGTTGCTTATCAGCTTAAGGAGCTTTTGGGCTGAGACGATGGGGTTTTCTAAATATACAATCATGCCATCTGCAAACAGAGATAATTTGACTTCCTCCCTTCCTATTTGAATATCCTTTATCATTATGTTCTTAAAATATTCATTCAGCTGGGCATGGTGGCTCAGGCCTGTAATCCTAGCACTTTGGGAGGCCGAGGTGGGCAGATCACCTGAGGTCAGGAGTTCGAGACCAGCCTGGCCAACATGGTGAAACCCCGTCTCTACTAAAAATACAAAAATTAGCTGGGCGTGATGGCATATGTCTGTAATCCTAGCTACCTGGGAGGCTGCAGCAGGAGAATTGCTGGAACCCAGGAGATGGAGGCTGCAGTGAACCGAGATCATGCCACTGCACTCCAGCCTGGCTGACAGAGTGAGACTCCATCTCAATAAAAAAAAAAAAAAAAAAAAAAAAAGAAATAATTATTCAATGTAATCATTGATGTGATTACTCTGATCATTATCCATGTGGGCCAATGTTCATTGTAATGTACACATGAAAATTGAAATTCCATCCAATAAGCTTATTTTTTTCTGAAATAAATTTAGCTTCATTACATGCAAGTTAATTCTAAGAAAGGCTTTGCTTCTACTGTTCTTAATCTTTTGTTTCTGCTTCTTTCATGTCTATAAAACAGATTTTCTGTAGATATACCACTTAAGGAACATGAGAAAACAATTTTTTCAATTGCAAGCCTTCCTCAACTCTGTCATTTAGTAATATGCATGGTGAAATTTTAAGTGAAAACATAGTGCTAATTTTGGCTTTCAAAAATCAATTTACCGTGAAATCCATCCTTCCCCACCTCCAGCAAAGAAACAAAAAAGTAAATAGTGACACTTGGTGAAAGACTGTTCCCATAGAATGGTGTGATATACCTCTTTAGTTGTATACTGACAAAATATAGCAAATGATTTGTGTTCTAAAGTTCTGTATGTTATTGTGGATTGGTGGAAAGATGAATGTTAGTTTACACAAATTTAACATCATGGTTTTTTTTGTAATATTGTCAACCATAGCTTCCTAAATGATTAATGCAGTACACCTTAACATTAGTAGTGATTTTCTTTTTCAAATCCAAATTACAGGTCTTTACACAAAATAATTATAATTTTACTATTATTATTGTTATTAATTTTAATGTTATTATTATCAATATAAAATATTATACAAATGTTCAGTAAAATGTCTTTTACTGAGCAATTGCTATTGAGCACTATTCCTGCTATCGATGAGTATTTCCTCTATTAAGCACTATTCCCTCTATTTATAGGTGAGTAATTGATGCAGAATATTTAGCAATTGAACAAAGTCAAATGATAGTGCCCTAGATTTAATCTGGATCTTTCTGATGAGAACATTCGAATTATAAACAAGCACATACTGTGCTTCCGTTAACGAAAACATATGCACATGTTTAGATGAACTATATATTGCTGATATTAAAAATGAAGATTAAATTGGTGGGGACTGTAGAGTTAATAAAATTCTCACTTGGCCTTTTAATTGTGATCTTTTGTTGTTAATTATAATGTTTACTCAAATAACAGGATAGATGAGATCTAAACTATAGCCTTGATTTTAATAAGCACATGACTTGTTCATACATATCATTCCACTGCATTTGATTCAGTTTTTATATCACTGCTATAGCAGAATGCCACAGACTGGGTAATTTATAAAGAAACGGAGTTTATTTGTCTCACAGTTCTTGAGACTGGGAAATCTAAGAGTATGGTGTTATCACCTAGTGAGGGCTTTCCTGCTGTGTTCTAACATGGCAGAAGGCCATGTGAACACACAAGACACAGAGAGGAAATGAAGGCCAAAGTTATCCTTTTATCAGGAGCCCACTCCCACAATAACTGGCCCACTCTTGTGGTAATGGCATTAATCCATTCAAAAGGGTGGAGCTCTCATGAACTAATCACCTCTTAAAAGCCCTGCCTCTTAATACTGTTACAGTAGCAATTGATTTCAACCTGAGTTTTGGAAAAGACATGCAAACCATAAATTTCCCTGAATGCTTTTCTGCATTTTAATTTCTCTTTTAAGGTCATTATAAGCTAATATAATAAGAAATAATTTTGGAGAGTGAAATTTGAGTAATTAAGCAATTCAGCAAATCTGAATCTCAAACCAAATAGTTTTAAAACATGTCTTGTTATAATCTATAGAAATTTCTTGTTTGTTTACTTTTCCATCACAAATATCTTAGAACATATAAATGGTATATTGGTTATGTGAAGGGATTGGCGCTTTCAGAGGTAACCCAAGTGGCTCTTTTTGCTTTCTAACCACTGTTTCTTATTAGTATCCTAATCATATCATTTGTGCATCTACAAGGGAAGGTGTTCCTGAGGGCACTTGAGCTTGGCAAATGATATTTAAAATAAGCAGTAATGAAAACCTTTGTGAAACTGGGTTTGGAAACACAGAACTAAAACCTAGCTTAAAGGCCAGCTTGCTTTCTTAGGGTGTTACTATATGTAATTGTATGCTTTAAGAGATTAGATTTATCCATTTATAAACCTGCATCAGTGTAGAAAGTGACTTGCTCTGCTTTTCCTATAGAGAGAAAATATCATGAGCATATTAATTTTAAATTAAGCCAGATAACAAGATCTATATATGAATAATAGGATCTATAGTTTTGGGGAAAAATTACAAAAAAGATTTTGATGAGAAAATATTACTTATCCTAAACAGAAGTATGTTAGTAAAATGCCTATGCAATGTAATTTATAACCCTTGGATAATATTAAAATGTGATGAATGAGGGAAACTTAATAAACTTTGGGATATTTAGAGGTTTTCTAATTAGATAAAACAAGCAATTAAATTCACTTATAAGGGCATCCTTGTAAGGACAGATAAACTATCACTGCACCATCCAAATTTGATTTTGCCAATTTTACTTCCCAATTAAGTTCAGAAATGGTAAGACTGTGTTGCTGCAATTAAGTGTCATTTATTCTTCATTTCTGTATTTAGCAATGAATTATTAACCATCTACATTTATGCTGTCCTATATTCAAGGAACTGGATACGTAAAAGTCAATAAAGCACAGCCCATTCTGTCAAGTATTTCAAGTAAGAAAAAATTCAATTCGCTCCTTTGTTAATTGCATGCTTTATTTGCTGGAAAACTTGAAGTTTTGTGCCTCTGGCAATTATTTGTATATGTTAAAAGCAAGACTTCAGAGTCTTCAGATGTCTTTGTTGATTTTTATGATTGTGTTTAAAAGAGTATTTTATGTATCATTAGATAAAGAAAATGTGTAAACATACTGTTATGTCCAGCCTAAAGCAGGACTAAATCATTACAATCTAGTGAAACGGTTTATTCTCAATGTTGAATTATGGTATATTAAAAATGATGAACTTCTATTATTTCCTTAAACCATCTAAAATAGAGGTTCATGAACTATTTCAGATAATTTGGGAAAACTCTGATGATGTATGTTACTTAAAAGCAGTAGCACTTTGTTGGGTTGTCTAACTGAATGTTTCCTTTGCTCCGAGTTTTCTGCAGTGGATATTTCTCTACTCCTCTGCAACAAACAATTTAAAGAAGTTTAACTCCTGACAGCCTTTTACTACATAAAAGACCAGCACACTGATGTGCTGTATTGTTCACCTGTGATCCTCTTTTATGGTATTTTATCTTGAGCTATTCTAAGATTGCCACTTACTGTGTATAGAAGGGCAAATAGGGTTAAGCAAAGGAAAAGTTAACAAAATGAGAGAAAAAAGTTTCCTGATGGTACTACAGCGCTAGAGGGTCAGTTCTATTTATAAAAGAAGATGTGGATTAGCTCACTGAACATTTACATTTCAGATGACAAGAAGATACTTTTAAGAGCTGATTTACTATTCTCAGGCCAGTGCTCATGCCAAGTGAGCTAAAGTAACTTCACCAGCTGAGCTAGTGGAAGTACTTAATATACTCATCTAAGATCTCCATGAGAGTAGCTTTTTGGCTCCAACAACAAGGCCTGAAGCTGTCAACCTTCTCCACTGTCACCAGTAGATATCACTGCAGTCAATTAGAATTACTATCGAGGATTTGAGACAGACACACATGCATCTTTTCGTTCTTGCATAGGCAGCTGCCCAAAGGTCACTAATCCATGACTGGAGGGAGGAAGTCTTGGCAGTGATGCAGCTTGTGCATTGACTGAACAGCTATAATCATCTGTCCAAATGTCTTAGTAGGGAACATCAGACTGATTTCTCAACACGGGGAAATGAGTTTCCTTTTAAAACCCATGCGATATATCTTGGTATATTTAAACAGATTAATCTTAGTCACAAAGGCAACTTTCCTGTGATTTGAAAATGAACAGACAAAAACTGGAAAAAGGAAATGAACATGTTAAGTGTTCACCCTCTAAGTATTTCCCATAATAGTAAAAATTGTAATAACAATAAGCTTGGTGGTAAGTTTTTTTTTTTTGCAAATGTTTCTTCAATAATGGAAAACATTTGGGTGGCTCACGCCTGTAATCCCAGCCACTTTGGGAGGCCGAGGAGGGATGATCGCCTGAGCTCAGGAGTTTGAGACCAGCCTGGCCAACATGGTGAAACCCCGTTTCTATCAAAAATACAAAAAATTAGCCGGGTGTGGTGGCATACACCTGTAGTCCCAGCCTATCTTGAGGCTGAGGCAGCAGGATTGTATGAGCCTGGGAGGTGGAGGTTGCAGTGAGCTGAGATCGTGTCACTGTACTTCAACCTGGGAGACAGAGTGAGACCTTGCCAGAAAAACAAACAAACAAAAAAAGAAAAACATCTGGCAACTGTTTATTACAAACATGAGTAATTATATTATTCACTATTTTAACTTAAAGATTTTGGCAGTTAAGCACTCTATTAACTCTATTGTCTAATTAAATTACAATTTAGAATATGTTTATATTCTTAAAGATTGTTTTACATTCTGGGTTTTCAAAAAGCATGAGTTGTGTGGCAAAGAATAAATAATTTTTCTATTCCTGAAAGTTAACTAATTATTTATTAGAAAGTCAGAAATATGTAGAAAGCAAGGGAATATTTGAGAAAGTGATATGAAATTAATAATAAGTGGTATAAAATTAATAAAATTAATATTAGAGTTTCCTTTGAGCTAATCCTTTATTTATTTATTTTTTTCCTTGAGACAGAGTCTTGCTCTGTTGCCCGGGCTGGAATGCAGTGGTGTGATCTTGGCTCACTGCAATCGCCGCCTCCCAGGTTCAAGTGATTCTCCTGCCTCAGTCTCCTCAGGCGTCTGCCATCATGCCTGGCTAATTTTTGTATTTTTTTTTTTAGTAGACATGGGGTTTCTCCATGTTGGCCAGGCTGGTCTTGAGCTCCTGACCTCAGGTGATTGACCTGCCTCAGCCTATCACTATATCATGAGATGCTATACTGTTATTGTCAGAAGTAATTAATTCCAACACATTCTTTTTGAGAAAAAGTTATGTCATGGCACAAAAAGAAAACCGCACCCATTATACTTATAAAGTAAGTAAATTATTATTATTATTTTTTTTTTGAGACGGAGCCTTTCTCTGTCTCCCAGGCTGGAGTGCAGTGGCGCAATCTTGGCTCACTGCAAGCTCCGCCTCCCGGGTTCATGCCATTCTCCTGCCTCAGCCGCCCGAGTAGCTGGGACTACAGGCGCCCGCCAACACGCCCGGCTAATTTTTTGTATTTTTAGTAGAGACGGGGTTTCACCGTGTTAGCCAGGATGGTCTCGATCTCCTGACCTCGTGATCCGCCCACCTCGGCCTCCCATAGTGCTGGGATTACAGGCCTGAGCCACCGCTCCCGGCCAGTAAATTATTATGTAGATTCTGAGAAGCATGACTTTAAGCAAATGCCTGTATAATACTAAGTGAAATGAATTCTTAGAATTAATATTATAATTTGTTTCAAACTATTCTCTCTTACCTCAGTTTGCAGAAATGATAATCTACGCAGAGTTGACACATAGCTAATTCTAGGGAGAAAAAAAAGACAAAATTTAGCATTCACCTTGATTATTTTGGTGTTTTATTTGAAAGTTCATGAGATTATTAGCCCGTATTTTTAGGTTGCATATTGTAAGAGCTTTTATGGTTCAGGAGGTAGAAGTCTCAAACAGTCACAAAGTGGTGCAGCAACTTCGATCATTATGTCTGTCTTAACTGAATGAACACTCAAAGCAAAAAGTGTGAAAGCTTCTCTCTTACCTCTCTCTGTATCAGAAAGAAAATTATCTCTCTTTTTTCTCTCTGGACAAAATTGCAGTGAAAAAAGATGCTGAGGAATGACTTTCTGGCAATGAAGAAAGAGGAGGAAATGTTTTGCTCATTAGGGCTGAATAGCCTCTGCCATATACACTCTAATTATGACAAAAAATGCCATTTGTTGTTGTTGTTGTTGTTTGTTTGTTTGTTTGAGACTGAGTTTCGCTCTTGTTGCCCAGGCTGGATTGCAATGGCACGATCTCGGCTTACTGCAACCTCTGCCTCCTGCCTCCCGGGTTCAAGCAATTCTCCTGCCTCAGCCTCCCGAGTAGCTGGGATTACAGGCATGTGCCACCACGCCTGGCTGATTTTGTATTTTTAGTAGAGATGGGGTTTCTCCATGTTGGTCAGGCTGGTCTCAGATGATCTGCCTGTCTTGGCCTCCCAAAGTGCTGGGATTACGGGCGTGAGCCTCCTCACCTGGCTAAGGCCATCTTTTAAATTCCCCATTTAAATAGGTGTGAAATGAGAGCCATTCCATTTGTATTATGTGTGTGTTGGTAATCTTGGAATCTGGTTGTATTAGCAATGTGAGCTTTGAAACTTTTGTGGCCTGTGAACACTTAAAAATCACAGAGTGAAGAGTCTCATTGATGGATAACATTATGGCATTTGATCACCTTGATAAAACTTATCAGTTTTATACCTTTCTCAAGTCATAATTCTGAATAATTGATATTTACAGAGTAAACATTTTGTCAACAATAAACATAATTGACATGACTTGTTTTTCAATTACATAACATTTTAGCTTATAATGAACCTATAAAATATAATGGAACTGAGTAAGAACATTAGGAGATGCGTCTTTAAAGTGTCCTATTAAGTTTGAGACTGATTTATGGTGAACTACACAAAAATACTGTATATTGAGAAGATAAAAATTATTGTCCACCCAGCCACATTTTGCCCCTTAAGACTGGGGGAAGCAAAATTGGGGCTGGTATTTAGTGCCATGACAGATTAATGCTATTTCCTTTCTATTTTTCATTTCGCTATTTGACATACTAAAATAGAAAATGGAGATAGTACAGAAGGGACTTGTTTATAGAAAAATTGGAAATAAATCTCAGAGCTTTTATAAAAGACATATTACTGGAAAGATTTACATTGAATTATTTTGCCAAATTCAAACCTCTGTATAAATGAGATTCAAATAAGTGTAATATTTGAAAAAAGTTATCTCCCTGCTCTAATTTGTTTCTAGTAAATGCAAAAGCACTTTAGAAGAGTAAAAGCTCTGTGCTAAGTATCACTCTCAAAATATAGTGCACAATTTTATGTTGAACTTAATTTTGAATATCTACATTGACTTCCCATAATATCCTGAACTTTTAAGGCAAACATTTTTCTTGCCTAACCATATATTTCAATATTGTTTTAAAGTTTGATTACTTTCCAGAAGACTGTTGTCATCTGGCTGCTGATTTATTCACTGAAGAAGGTGTTAGAAGTGCCCAGCAAAACATCATGTGCAAATAGACCAATATCACATGCATTTGTGACTGATAGTGATGGTGATGACATTATAACCAATCTACTCCATTGTCCTATTTGCTTGGAAAATACTGTCTTTATTAAATCAATGAAAATGTTTTATTCATTATTGCAAGTTACATAATATCACATATTATTCACAAATGTTAAGGCAGTCTGTTTAGATAGCATAAATTTTAATGTTTATAAGTAAAATTAGGATGAGTATTAATCTCAC
Source organism: Nomascus leucogenys (assembly GCF_006542625.1). Classification (NCBI taxonomy): domain Eukaryota; kingdom Metazoa; phylum Chordata; class Mammalia; order Primates; family Hylobatidae; genus Nomascus; species Nomascus leucogenys. Next base: position 23,349,163 of record NC_044387.1, read on the forward strand.
TGACTAATAAGGAATTTTATAAAGCACTTGATTATCTCATTGCTGTGAAGATATATATATTGCTTAATCTATGTGGATGGGAATAAGTAAATAGATAAAGTGTTCCAGGAATTGGTTCCTGTAAATTTACTGAGATGGATTTTATCTTTTTTTCCACTTTAATTCCTTATTTTTATTCCAACACAAAGGATCAAACAAAATAATTACTTGGCTTCTCTAAAAAGTTTTATCCTTTTCTATAAACTTTTATGATCCTTTAAAAGTATTTATTGAGTACTTAGTACTTACTGTATGGTGGAAACTTTGTTAAGTACTAAAGACATCCAGTTTGCATTTATTTATCCTCATGTCTTACTGAAAGAAATTGTATCCTTCTAGTAGGCTCACTTAGTTATGTACTATAATTCTCAACACACTATCTTGCCTCACTGTATGTTCCTTTTGTATTCCATGATGCAGAAACTGTACTGGAGTTCCAGAGGAAGTGTGTAGAGAGTTTAGAAAAGGCCTCTTCAAAAAAGCATGTCAACAACATTTTAATCAAAATATAGTATGTATGACTTGCAAATTATCTTCTCTTTTTGTATAAACTCCATCACATATCTGCTGTGCTAACACAGAATATTAGCATTTAACAGCACATGAAACACACACACACACACACACCACACACACAAATAGAATGAGACTATTGGAGAAGTACTCCCTCCCCTCAATTTTACCCTTTACCATTGCAATAGAATTAAACAGTTGTTGGGCTTTGTGGAAGGAAACCGGTGTAGAAGATGAAGCCCTAGGTGAACATTGGGAAGATCATTGGTTCTAATATAGGCACTGACTTTTATTGTGACCTTAAAACATTTTTTCATTTTTATGTCTCGGTTTTTCTTTTAAGGTGTTTTCATACTTACCTTGCTACCTCACTTATTAATGAAAATTATATATATGTATAGGTATAATCCATCTTATAATACTTTTTTTTACTTTAAATTTTTCTAATAAACATATAAAATGGCTGGGCGCGGTGGCTCATGCCTGTAATCCCAGCACTTCGGGAGGCTGAGGCAGGCGGATTGCCTGAGGTCAGGAGTTTGAGACCAATCTGGCCAACATGGTGAAACCTTGTCTGTATTAAAGATACAAAAAAATTAGCCGGACGTGGTGGTGTTTCCCTGTAATCCCAGCTACTCAGGAGGCTGAGGCAGGGGAATTGAACCAGGGAGGTGGAGGTTGCAGTGAGCCGAGATCATGCCACTGCACTCCAGCCTGGGTGACACAGTGAGACTCCATCTCAAAAAAAAAAAAAAAAAAAAGACACATACAAAATTTAGTTACCATCTTTTGTTCCTTAAGAAGGTGTTTTATTACTATGAGGTTGGTCACTACATTTAATATGCTCTACCATGAACATTTAAAAATTTAAACGAATATTTCGATTTAGTATTACAATGTCATTATATGTGGTATAAAAATAAGAGCCATTTCAAACCAATTTTTACCTATATATAAAGACTTAAATTTTTATTTAATAATTAAAATTAATCTGTTGAAAATGCATTATTTTTATTCTCAACCCTTCTTAATCTCAGTTATTATTTTCAAAAACTTATAATGAAGAATTGCTAAGAACAAGGAGTATTCTGTGTTGTAGTTTGACAGGAAGAAATATAATTCACTACATAAATCAAATTTATTATGATTATCATTAAGATCAAAGCAAATTTCTTTCCTTCAATTAAATATTCTTCTTTCATAGTTAAAACAATAAATTTATAAATATGGCCTTTTGTATGTCTTAGGCATTTGATAATATATATTTATGAGTCAATGTCATATGTCATTATAAAATATGTTTAACACGTGTATATTTGAATGCATTTACATTTCTAAAATAAAGTGTTCTCTGAGATCATTTGATAATATTTGTTAAAATACATACCTGTGAAATACTTTGCATTTGTTTCACTAAGTTTTTTTTTTTTTTTTTGAGACAGAGTCTCATTCTGTCCCCCAGGCTGGAGTATAGTGGTGTGATCTCAGCTCACTGCAACCTCCACCTCCTGGGCTCAAGTGATTCTCCTGCCTCAGCCTCCCGAGGAGCTGGGATTACAGGAGTACACTACTACACTCAGCTAATTTTTGCATTTTTAGTAGAGATGAGGTTTCACCATGTTGGCCGGGCTGATCTTGAACTCCTGACCTCAGGTTATTTGCCCACCTTAGCCTCTCAAAGTGCTGGGATTACAGGTGTGAGCCACTGCGTCTGGCCCAAAGTTTGTTTTCATTTTTTCATTTCATATTAGGATCTTGAGGAAGTGCAGAAACAGACTTTTTAACAGACTAGGTTCTTTGAATTCCATGTTCCTTGTTCTAGTTGAGGTTCTTTTGGTTACAAATAATGGAAATTCATTGAGCTACATAAGAAAAGAGGAGCAGAGTATTAACATTGTTAGTTCTTCAGTGTTCAGATATCCCCTGGAATAGGGGGACAGGAAACAGGAAATCAGATGAATCTGGAATGTGAATTATAATCAGTTAATTCTGTTTTTACTTTTCTCTCTCTCAATTCTTACCCGCCTCTTCCTGTGTATCTTCTCTTGTAAAAAAGGTCCACTCCCCTCTCTCATTGGCATTATATTTCTCAGGTCAGCACTTTCTATTGTTAAAAGAAAAACTGACACAACAATAAAATCATAGAGTTAATTTGAGCAAACACCAATTCATGAATTGGGAAGCATCAACCCAAAAGAGGTTTAGTACTCTGATGAAACATCAGATGCAAATATTTATAGAGTAAACAGGGAAGGAAAACAAATAAATTCTTTGGTTACAGTTACAAAATTACTTTCTTCGGTTTACCCTGCTAGGTCAGGTAACTGTAACTGGCTGTTTTGGTTTACCTAAGGTTAAGTTTTGTTTTTCTGGAACACAAGCATTTAGCAGAAATGACCCAAGTTTAGTTTCATTTATGTCTGTAGTCTTAAGCAACGTTAAGGCTATTTTTAAGGCCTAGCTGATTTTGTTTGTTCAGGAACTTTTCAGGCATGGTCTTCATTTTATTTTGTCTCAACACTTCACAGATGTTGTATCTAAGTAATCTTTCAACTTTGATGCCAATACCTAACGGTTAAGACTCAGTTCCTAGAAGAAGACTGTGATTGGTCTAGCTTAGAGTATCTCCTAAATGTGATTCATTTGTCTGGATTTTGATAGTAAGAGTTTGAGGAGTAAGGGTGGGATTCTGTAGAAACAGCCTGGTCTATGGGTGAGGATAGTTCTCAGGAAGTAAGCTAATGACTTAAAGACTGTCTAACATAGATTTTTTTTTTTTTGAAGTGGAGTCTTGCTCTGTCACCCAGGCTGGAGTGCAGTGGCTCTATCTTGGCTCACTGCAAGCTCTGCCTTCCGGGTTCACGCCATTCTCCTGCCTCAGCCTCCCGAGTACCTGGGACTACAGGTGCCCGCCACCATGCCTGGCTAATTTTTTGTATTTTTGGTAGAGACGGGGTTTCACCATTTTAGCCAGGATGATCTTGATCTCCTGACCTCGTGATCCACCTGCCTCGGGCTCCCAAAGTGCTGGGATTACTGGCGTGAGCCACTGCGCCCAGCCTAACATAGATTTTTAGTACAGATAATTAGAACTTTAAAAATTTTATACTCATATAATTATTTGTAGAAAATAAAAGATTTTTGAAAAATTGAAAGCTCTAGAGCCTGGAGCACATGGATTAAGGTCCCTGTTCTTCCTCTAATGAAAAGCATAAACTTTAGTAATATAATATATCCATTAGTGGTTCTTCATTTTCAAAATGGTTATACTAACAGTTTTATTGACTGTGTTGCTTAGAATCTCTTCCAGAAAGCCTTTCCTATAAGAAGGCATCAAAGTGGTTGCTCTGTATACATTATGTCTTAGCTCTTGTGACAGTGGTGATGGTTGATTGAACAGAATGGACACCTGAATAAAGCCCAGCCACTTGACTGGAGGGACAAAAACTTCTCAAATTCTCTTACTACTGCCAAGTCGAAGTGGCTCCTTGAGCTCCTAGGCCACGATTCTTGAAAATTTTTAGTTCCCAAGAAGCTACACTGTCTTAGCAGTCCTCACAGATGATGAGCTCTGCATTCTTATCACAGTAAAACCTCTGTCTCATGTGAGTTCTTTCTTCTAGCTAAAATAACTCTACTTAGAAAACAGAGAATGTTATCACAATATAGACTAAAGCATTTTGAACACAAATTATGTGCCATTGATCTAAATAAGTTCTATATAATTCAGTTAATTATGACAATACTTGTGCAACATAGGTGATACAATGATTTCTATATTAACAAGTAAACACCCTAAAGCACTGAGTTGAGCAGTATATAAAAACTGATGAGCTTGGATGGGCATGGTGGCTCAACCTGTATCCCCAGCACTTTGGAAAGCCAAGGTGACACATCTCTAGAGCCCAGGAGTTTGAGAACAGCTTGGGCAACAGGGAGAAATATTGTCTTTACAAAAACAAAGCAAAACAAAAATTAGCCAGGGATGATAGGATGCACTTCTAGTCCCAGTTACTCAGGAGGCTGAGAGGCAGGAGAATCTCTGGAGCCCGGGAGGTTGAGATGGCAACAAAAACTATGTAATAAAAAGTGGCTTAGCCTCAGAACAAGGAAAATGTTTTTGGTATTAGTGTTATTTTCATTTTTAGATGAGAAGTGACTGTTACTAGATGAAGGAACTGATGCTTTAAGTGTTTGAGGGGCTTGCCCAATTCCTCAAAACTAACTGATACTTAGTAGAGAATGTGAATTCAGACAGATCTGGCTCCTTATTAGGTGTTTTGAAAGTAATAACTTTAGTTATTATGCAAAATAAAATAAAACAACCAATTCTTAAAGTGTTCTGTTTCAGAGACTTAGTTACATGCATACTGCCTTTTGCAGCCCACATCTTCAACTGAAAAAATCGATACCTACATACATGTCTCAGAAATCATATCCCTTTACTGGTGCATGCTACTTAACAAATATCCAATATATATAATATACACATTAGGTATTCAGCAACAGAGCAAACTAGGTCAGATTTTTAGTTTTATTCACTGTGTGACTGTAGCCAAATCACTTAATCATTCTACTCCAACTATTGATACAGAGATTATCATTAACCCCCAAGAGCATCCAAGAGCAGTGCCAGGAATGCTGGATTTCAGTGGCCTTGTAGACTGTGTATTGTCTTTCTCTTATTGCACCCAAGGGTCAGTGTCTGCCACTATAAAAAGAGTTCCCATGGTTTTGAATTAGGATATAGAAATGAATTTGAGATTTTTAACATACTCTTACTTTTTTGTAATTTTGCTTAGGATCCATTAAGTAATGATTTTCAGGGGGTGATCTGATGACTCATGATTGGTATATTCATTAAAAGAAATCAAGTACAACAATAATAATACTACTCAACTATGCACTTAAAAATGGTCATGATGGTAAATTTTAGTATGCATATTTTACCACAATTAAAAACAGAAAACAGTACATTGAAATGCATTATGTTGAAATATTTGTAAAACTAAAATCCACATACATATAATCTTGATTATGCTATTCTCAATATTTAATTTAGTAAATAATAATGAATAAAATAAAGTTAGAAGGGGACAAATAACTTAATTTCTATAGTTACTAAACAAATGGACATGATTTTATATTAGTCAACATTTTCTGCAACAGAATAGTTTTCCCTAAACATAGGATGACCATAGATTTTGTTGTCATTACTGGAACAATTTTGAAAGTGAGAGGGGTGTAAGGAACAGCCAGACCGTGGCAGCAGTTATAAGCTAAACCTGAGCCCTTACTCATTCTCTATACGCAATGATGGAACTGAAGCCCAGATTGCTTGAGTGCTAGCTCAAAGAAAGTATAAAAAGTAACGACATTAGCATTTATTTTCTCAGAGTTACCAACTGACTTTATTTTATTACCTTTGTTCTCTTTGAAAGCAATCATTTCTTGATATAAAACTAGAAGTTTGTGAATTAGTTTCTATATTAAAACTTTCCCAGTTAGTAATACAAGGTAAATAAGTAAAAAATACAAAGTTATAAATAAAAATTTTAAAAAATATTTTGCATATTTATTATCAGAACTATTATAAGCTATACTTTCCCAAAGAAGAATAAAATTATAATGATTAAAGTAATACTTTATTTTTAATTAGAAATAATATAACATAGACTACTTTTGCTCTATTAGTTTTCCCTTTTGAAATTACAAAAGGACATAGAACTAAGAATTATTTAAAAGTGTGTCAAATGAAACTCTTAAATATGTTTTAGCTTAACTTAGTTTTCTTTTGCATTGTAAGATTTAATAGTGGCATTCATTTGTCACAGTGAATTTTTTTTTTTTTTTTTTTGAGACGGAGTCTCACTCTATCTCCCAGGCTGGAGTGCAGTGGCATTATCTTGGCTCACTGCAACCTCTGCCTCTTGGGCTCAAGCGATTCTCTTGCCTCAGCCTCCCAAGTAGCTGGGGTTACAGGCATGCGCCACCATACCCAGCTAATTTTTGTATTTTTAGTAGAGAGGGCATTTCACCATGTTGGCCAGGCTGGTCTCAAACTCCTGACCTCAACTGATCCACCCGCACTGGCCTCCAAAAGTGCTGGGACTACAGATGTGAACCACCGTGCCCAGCCTGTCGCAATGAATGGACATAGCAGAAGAATATAGTTTTTTTTTTTCAGTAAGGCTTATCATTTACTTATAGTCAAAATTCCAAAAGAACATCATAGTGAAGTTTTTAATCTTAAAATGTTACAGAGTAAAATATCTAAAAAATATTTCACCAAAATTGGTAAGTAATTATCAAGTCATAATTTTGGAGAGAAATATCTAACATTGACTATTGCTTTAGTCGCTATTATAAATGATGTATAGCTTAAATACAGTTCATCAACTAAATGATTTACAGGCAAAATTAAAATAATAGATTATGCTTATGTTGATATTAGTATATAATTATTTTTTAAATATTTACATATTGATATTTCAATGTATTTAAAAATCACATAATTAAGGGATTTTAGGAAATTCAGATTTTTATAGATGCTGTTAACAGACAAAAATAAACAAAACCATAAATTTTTTTAAGGTTTAAAAATAGTATTAGATATATCAACATTTCTTAATGACAGCAATTGCCAATATTTTACCATCATGCTGAAATTGTAAATCTGTGAATGTGTGAGTCACTAGTTTATTTCAGTATATGATCACAAAGTCTTGGCATGGATAATCACAATGTACCACAGTCATCTAAAATAAAAATGGATAAGGATATATTTCAGTTTTTTCCTTTAATTAAAAATAAACCTATATATAATGATGAATAAATCAGAAGAAAATCACTTAGTTACTATAATTACCAATTTTTATGAACACATATATTTTCCAAGGTTTTGTTCTAACTCTAGGGTTCAGTCATATTCTATTGTTATACAGACAATAAAGAAATAGAAGTCAGGTGAAAACATTTCTGAAGAAAAGGAAACTTCTATTAAGAAAGCTTCAAAAAGAGTAAGATTTTAGAGCATTATAAGAGACGAGTAGATGTGTTAGAAGAGGGTAGGAGGGATTCCTAAGGAGCTACCATGTGAGCAAAGACCTGTTTACAATGAGGAAAGGAAGTGTACCATGAAAATATATAGAATAAAAGGATTTCTGCCAGAGAAAGTAATGCGTATATATGCTATGAGGTCAGAACAAAGTTATTGTTTTCTAAAGAAGCAGAAAGACTAGGGAGAGAATACCCACTGTCTGCTAGTGAGAAAGAATGTTTTTTGTGACCTTGACTTCATCATTTCAAGTGACTGAGCTTCTGTTTCCTTAACTGCACAGTGGAGACATAAATCTGCCTTAACTACCTCAGTATTATGAAGTGAAAATGTTTGCAAAAGCATGTTGAAAGTTGTAAAGGGCTATGAAAATGTAAGTTGTTGTTTTAAAACTATTTTATTGTATAACATAACTCAGATAGTCTGAACCCCTGTACCTCGTAGATAATGCATAAAGTAGAGATGTTCACTTGGTAAAATGGACAAGAGTTAATATAACTTGATTTATTCCATAATTTCAAAGAAGTCTTAGCCATTTAACCATTTTATGCCTCTCAACTTTCTTTTCTAAGTCTTAATTTACCTCTTGATAAAAAGGAGAAATAAAACTCAATATATAGATTTGTGGTGAAAACTTGATAAGATACTATGTATAAAGTATAGTATTTAGCAGAGTTCTTAGAATATATTAATTACCAAATAATCAGTAGCTTTAATAGCGATAATTGTCCATTTATGGTGATTATGATCATGAGATGTTGTACTAAAATATATCTAATCCCATAAATTCCTATGTAAGGTTCTTCATCACTGATGGAGAACATATAATTATACTATAAAGCAATCACAGATAACAAATAAAATAAATTAAAAACACTATGTTTGGAAGTCAGTGATTTCATTAAATAGTGAAGGTTTCAGAATAGTAGAAGCACTGAACAGATAAACACATTCACATTTTTAAGAATGTTATGTTTTGATTAACCAAAATAATTAAATACACACATCACTGGCTTTTAATTTAAAAAGACAATTATATTATTTATAGGCCTCTTGAATCATAACAAATATGATAGTTTTATTTGCCACTAATATTATTTGAAATAAAATAGTTCAACAGAAAGAAGCACAGTATATATTTTTGTAAAGGATACAAAAACACAGAATTTTATGATTTGACAAATAACATATTTAGAAACTAATCTGTATTAAGGTTTATGGATGCAATAGTGAAACACAAATTTTTCCACAATTAATATCACCTAATTTGTACACATGATTGTAATGTAATGCAAGTTAAGTGAAAGAAGAGTATACAGAAATAAGACTGTGGTGTGACACCAATTAGAAGGACGTTTTGAAAGAGAAGGTTTCTAAGCTAGGACTTCAAGGTCTAGGATTCAGCCAGTCATAGACAGAAAACTTTGTGTCCGTGGCAGAGGGGAGAGCATGCGCACAGCCATAGTGGAGGTACTAAGAGGAATTTAGTACCTATTTCTGCATAAAAGAGACATAGCTATAAGACTGAAAATATAGGTTGGAATGATGCTATGGTGGGTCCTATATGCTATGATGGTTGATAAGAGACTGAAAACAAGCAGTGAGCCCTAGAGTTGCCCCAATTTACTGCCTTCAGGTAGATTTCGGTCTGTTGTGCAGAAAAGGAGAGGGTAGATGGAGCTTGGCAGACTTCTTATGTTGAGTCGCTGGAAGTCAGAGATGTCAGCTCTGCTACAGCACATTGGATGGCATGCAAAAAGGAAAATAGCTGCATGGAGAAGTTTGTTTGGAAATATACGGAGGGTTCTTCCATAGTGTTCAGAAGAATACTGGTCAGAGCATTCCTGTGTGGAAATGAACAGAGGCAAGGAATGAACTGAGAGTATTAAAGATAACAGTGCCAGATGCTTGCACAGGAGCAGGAATAACACCTGCTCCCACCAGCCAGAATGAAAGACCCTATAGTTCAAAGGACATCAGGTAGAATATTCAGAACACTTTAATTCTGGGGTGAGGAGTAACTATTCATAGACCAAACACATAACACACCTTAAAAGTAAAACTCAAAAGATCAAACTGCAACTGTGTTCTAAACAAAGCTCAGAAATATTTATAAGAGTAGGAGAATAGCTAGCATTGAACAAGGTAAAATTCAGAATTTATGGCATCTAGCCAAAAAATTCCAGGCATATGAAGAAGCAGAAAATATGACTGATAATTTTTAAAAAATCATTTTATAGGCCGGACGCAGTGGCTCACGTCTGTAATCCCAGCACTTTGGGAGGCTGAGGCAGGCGGATCATGAGGTCAGAAGATCGAGGCTATCCTGGCTAACAAGGTGAAACCCCGTCTCTGCTAAAAATACAAAAAAATTAGCCGGGCGTGGTGGCGGGCGCCTGTAGTCCCAGCTACTCGGGAGGCTGAGGCAGGAGAATGGCGTGAAGCTGGGAGGCGGAGCTTGCAGTGAGCCGAGATCAGGCCAATGCACTCTAGCCTGGGCGACAGTGAGAGACTCCGTCACAAAGAAAATAAAAGGTGCAAGGTGAAATAGCAAGTGCTGCTTGCTTAAAAAAAAAAAAAATCATTTTATTGAAACCAACTAAAACTGACACAGATGTTAAAATTAGCAGACATGAGTCATAAAACATTACTATCATTGTGTTCATTTTGTTAAAAATATTAAATAGAGTTATGGAAATATTTTGTAAAATGCAAAATTGAAATCAGGGATGGAAACTATAATGGTGTGAGATGACAACGGGCTAGCTGGGATTAATTACTATTATAAATGCCAAAAAAAGATGGTGACAATGAACACATAGGAATAGACAACAGACACAGAAAAATAATTTAAAATAAAAGAAAAGGACATAAGTAAGCTGCAGAACAATTTCAGGTATCTTAATATAATCATAATTAAAGGAGAAAAGAGAGGACAACAAAAATATTTGAATAAAATAATGGCTGTTTTTTTCCAAATGTGAGGAAAATTATAAAGTCATACATTGAATTTTCCCAGTAAACTCAAGCACCAGAAAATATGGAGAATAATACACCAAGGCATGTTATACTTAAAATTCTTTAAAACAATTATAAGAGAAAATCTTAAAAGTGGTCAGAGAAAAAATACATATGTAAGAGAAAAGATAAAGAAGATAGTAGACTGGACGCAATACAAGTGAGAAAACAAAAGAGAAAAATCTTTTATGTAATGCGAAAGAAAGAAAACTGTCAACATGGAATTTTATATTCAGTGAAAATGTCTTTCAAAAGAGAAAGTAAAATACAGACTTTTTAGATATGCAGAAGCAGAAATAAATTTTCACCTGAAGACTTGTGCCATAAGAAATTTTAAAGAAGTTAATTCTTTTAAGGCAAAAGAAAAATGACATTAGATGGAAATATGAATTTACACTATACAAATAAATGAAGAGCAATGGAAATGGTAATTCTAGGGGAAATATCAAAGATTTTTCTTTTTATTTAAATCAATTCAAAAGATAATTGTTTATGTGGGATACAAAACATATATTAACACACATATATAAATATATATGTAACACATCTATATTAACATATTTGTTAACACACATATATTAACATATATAAACACACAAACATTTGCATGTTAACACATATATTAACATATGTTAATACATGTATAAACATGTATGTTAACACATGTGTATATTGACACATGTCAATATATGCGTTAATATGTCACTATGTATGTGTGTATATATGTTCACATATGTATGTACATATATATGTAAGTTGTATGACAATAGTGTCATAAATGCCAAGAAGGAAGAAATGGAAAATGTCTTCTATGATAAGATTATTGTACTATAAATGAAATACTATAATATCAATTGGAGTTAGGCTGTATTAAATTAATGATAAATATGATAAACCCAAAAGAAACCAATAAAATAAAAAAGAACTATACATAATAAACCAAAAAAGGAGATAAAATGAGATCATAAAATTTATTAATCAAAAAATGTAGAAAAAAGTAAAAAGAGAACAAACAACATTTATGGCAAATAGAATCCAAAAGGAAGGTCATAGTCTTAGTACTAATATAAATAGACACATTATATGCAAATGTTCCACATAGTAGAAATAAATAAGAAAAATTGTCAGAAAAAAATAAAATTGATAAAAATGATTGAATAAAAATAAAAACAAGAGAGACCTAACTATACTTATTACAAAAAAGCTAACTTTAAATAACAAGACATTTATTATTAATAAATAATAATAAGACATTGAAAACAAAATAAGGAAAAAAATATACCATCCTAACTGTAGGTAGAATACTTGTTAGAGATTAAAAAAATCAAGCCACAGGATGGGATAAAAATATTCATAATGAAGATATCTGAACAGGACTTGTATCTGGAATATATTCAAGATTCTCAAAACTTAACAATAAAACAAAAAAATTAAACAAATAAAAATTTTCCACAGATACTTAATTAAAGAGAATACATAAAGAGATGAAAGCATATGTAAAGATTCTCAGTATTACTCAGGAAAAGCTAATTTAAATTAAAACCACAATATATACCACTATACTTCTATTAGAATGGCCATAGAGACTGTCTATACCAAATGATAGTATGAATGTGTTGGAATTGGAAATGTTATACACCACTGGTGGGAATGTAAAATGGTACAAGCAATTTAGAAAATGGTTTGACAGTTTCTTAAAGTGTTAAACACATGTCTACCATAAAATCCAGATGAATGAAAGCATACATTCATAACAAATACTTGTGCGCAAGTGCTCATAGTAATTTTACTTGTAATAACTTTAAACTGGAAATGTCTCATATGGCAATCAACAGATAAAAAGATAAATTATGTAATATCCACATAATGAAAGACTTCTCAGCAATTAAAAAAGATTTAACTATTGATACATAACAACATGGATGAATCTCAAAATGATTATGCTGAGTACGAGAAGTCAGAAAGAATAATGCATGATTTCATTTACATAAATCTTTAGAAACGGCAAACCAACATAGTACAGAAAGATGAACAGCGTTGTCTTGGGGAGGTGGAAGGATAAGGAAGCAGTGAGGGTGGGATTACAAGAAACATGAGGCAGCATGGAGATGATGCATGTTCACCTTCTTGATTATGGTGAGGTTATCTTTTGTGTAGACATGTATCAAAATTAGCCAGTGATGCTTGTTAATTGTGTTTATTAACATCAATTTTACCTGTATAAATCTGCAATATTTTTTAAAAGGTATAACAACAGATGGGAAGTGAGAATGTTGGTAGGTAGCAGGGAGTCTATATTTTTTAGACTATAGAAAATTGAATTCTTAATTAAAATTACAACTCTAAAATCTGCACCAGACGAAGTTCATATTACAAGATAGCTCACTGAAACTTTTAAAGTACAGATAATCCCCACAGTGTTTTCACATTTCTGGCACATATTCAAAGACCCACTAATTTTAAATATTTTTAATTTAATTTTTTAAATAATGTTAGATTTACAGAAGAGTTGCAAAGATATTACAGATATTTTCTGTGTAGTTTCCATCCCAGCTTTCCCTCATATTAACATTTTATGTAACGAGGGCACATTTGTCAAAACTAAGAGGTCAACAATGGCGCAATATTGTGAATGAAACTACTAACTTAATCTGGATTTCACCAGTTTTTCCAATAATATATTTTTTCTTGTTCCGAGTTTCAATCAAGGGGCCCACATTATATTCAGTTTTCATTGTTCCTTTGACACTTCTAATCTGTGATGGTTTCTCAGTCTTTCCTTATTTTTCATGACATAGAAACTGAAGATTTCTGTTCATGAATTTTGTAATGTATTCCACAATTTTGGTTATTTCAATGCTTTCTCATTATTCAACTGGAGTAATGAATTGTGGAACAATACTACAGAGGTAAATTTTTTTTTTCATCATATCCAGCCCAGACTGGAGTGTAGTGGCGCGATCTCCGCTCACTGCAAGCTCCGCCCCCCGGGTTCACGCCATTCTCCTGCCTCAGCCTCCTGAGGAGCTGGGATTACAGGCGCCCGCCATCACGCCCGGCTAATTTTTTGTATTTTTGGTAGAGACGGGGTTTCACCGTGTTAGCCAAGAAAGTCTCGATTTCCTGACCTCGTGATCCGCCCGCCTTGGCCTCCCAAAGTGCTGGGATTACAGGCGTGAGCCATCTACCGGTGATATTAACTTTCATCACTTGGATAAGGTAACATAACCCGGGTTTATATACTATAGAGCTCCTCCTTCCTTTGTAATTAATAAATCTTATGTGGCGTTACATGGAGACTACGCAAATATTCTGTTTGCCTGAAACTTTTACCTACTAATTTTAACATTCATGGTGGATTGTGCATTTATGCCTGTGGCATTCTAATGGTGATTTTCTGTTTTCCTCATTTATTTCACATTTTAAAAATGGATTTATTCTGTAAGAGTTGTCATCATCCATATATTATTTATTCAGTCATTTCTTTATATCAGTATGCACTCATGGATATTTATTTGTTCTTTAGTCTAAAGCCAATACTATTTTTATTTATACTTGTCTTCAAACTGTTTGAGCGTTGACCACTTGGGGCTCTTTCAAACTGTCTCTTGTGTATCATTCCCACCAGCATTCATCATTCCCGGCGCCAGTCCTGGCCACTTAATATCTTAGAGGGATAGTTTTATGCACGCTTGTTTTCACTAGGTGAGAACCAAACATCTCTGGAGTTCCTTCCTGGTCCTGCTCATTATTTCGGAGGGGTAGATTTTTAAAAAACAAAACAACAAAAACAAATTGTCTCCTGTGTACTTTTGATATGCTCTCATCTTTGTGTTTTAGTTGTTGTTAGCCTTCCTTACCTTCTGCCACCATGAGTTGTTTCAGGGTCCTCTCGTCTTTTACCTTTTCCAGACTTGGAATACGTTTCGAACTACTTTTCCAAGGAGCCCTTGTCCCTTTTAGTGAATAGTGGTAGTTAGGAACTATTTTCCTAGTGCTAGGTACACTCTTTATTACTGGAGTGTCATCAGTTGTAGGCCCACTCTACCGACAGAATGTGGAAATAAATGTTATCTGTACTAGCTCATGTTTATATATATTTGTGTATTTATTTCTTTATTAATCTGTGTTTATATATAATGTATATATATGCACATCACATATATGAATAATGTCAAACATACACACACCCAAAATAAAGCAAAATATGAGTTCATACTGATATAGCTGATCAGTCCACAGGGGTTAACACCACAGGGTTCATTCCATTATTACCCTTTTGCTCCTTTGAAACTTTTTTTTCCAACTAAATAAAAAATTGGTTTGTATTATCTACAATACATTTACATATTTGCTCAAACCTCATATATGTGTAGTTTCAGAATTGCTAATACATATCCCTGTGTGAAACAAACTTGTTTACTAGAGTACAGTGGTTTTTGTACTATTCTCTTTATCTTTGAAATATCCAGTCAAAACATCTTTCCAAAGTAACTAAAAAAGGTCAGCTCCTTTACTTACTTGCTTAAATATGGTTTTATCATTTATTTGTAATACAATAAAATTCATTTTTTATACAGTCTCTATTCCATTCTGGGCCCCCAGACATCATAGTTTTTTTGTTTGTTTGTTTTGTTTTGTCTTTAAATGTGCAATAAAATTCACTCTGTGGGTACACTTCTATGGGCTTAGAAATGTATAGTCATGTATCCATCACACAGAACATTTTCATTATCCTCAAATGTCTTCATCTGATGCCCTTTTGTAGTTAACCTACCCCTCCACTCCACCGCTTGACAACCACTGATCTAATACTATCCCTACTGTTATACTTCTTCCATAATGTCATGTAAATGAAATCATGCAGTATGTAGCCTTTCTGAACTGACTTCTTTACTTAACAAAACGCATTTGAGATTTATTCACATTGTTTCATGAATCAATAGTTTATTCTTTTTATTGCTGAGTAGCATTCAGTTATATAAATGTTATCCAGTTTGTTCATTCATTCATTGAAGGATATTTGGATTGTCTCCAAATTTTAGTGATTATAAATAAAACTGGTATAAACTGTTGTATACTGATTTGTGTCAACATAAGTTTCCAGTTAACTAGGGAAAATTCCTAGGAATTAGATTGCTGAGTCATCTGGTACGTGTTCTATTCATTTTTTTGCCAGTTTTTATTTTTGTCCAAACTTCTTTTAATTGAGATAAAATTTAATAAGTATTTTATGGAGTTCAATACATTTAGAAATTTCATTTGTTCTTATAACAAACACCCATATCATAATTTAGAACATTTCAGTCACCACAGAAAGCTTTTAAATTTTCATTTATATTCAAACCACTTCTGCCATGTATATATTTACATATATATGTAAATATACACAGAAACAAACACTATTGTTATATTTTTCTCTATACATTAGGTATACCTGATCTAGAATTTCATCAGACAAATGAAAATATATAGTACATATTTTGTATTTTATTCAACATCATGTGCTTAATATTAATTCATTTGTTAATTAATCATTCCTTTTTACTATTTTTCATAAAATGAATTCATCAAAATTTGCTTATTTGTTTAGTTATTTATAGACATTTGGGGATTATTTTTTCTAGGTTTTTTTTTTGTAAGGTGAATAAAAATAAAATTAGGAATAATTGTATATATAATTTTGTAGATAAACGGTTTCACTTATTTTAGATAAATTTGTAAAAGTGAAATATCTGGGTCATAGTGTATTTTAACTTCATATCTTACAAGCAGTATTTTTAAGGTGCTTCCAACATTTTACATAATTACTACTAGTGTATTAGAGTTCAAATTTCTGTATGTCTTAATAATGGTGTAATCTTTTTACTTTGGCTATCCTTGTGGTTATGACACAGTGACCATTGTAGTTTTAGTTTTCATTTTCCTGAGTAAATACTTTAGTTTTCATTTTCCTGATGAGTAAAGACTTTGAACACCTTCTCATTTCTTTATGAAATATTTTTTAAGTATCTGCTCAAGTGTCTGCTCAGTTTTAAATTGCTATATTTAGTTCTAAATATTTATAGCAAGAATTCTTTATATATTTTCTATACAAGTTCTTTGTTAGATAAATATATTGGGAATATGTTTTTCTTGATTATTAGCTTTCTCTTCCATTTTCTTAATAAGCTATCTTTATGGACAGGGTATTTTTAAAATGGAAGTTCAATTTTAAATTATTGTTTCCCTTTTACATATGTGAATTTTTGTCCTAAGAAAACTTTGCTGACCCCGCTTATGAATACATTCTGCTAGCTTTTCATCTAGAAGATTTTTAGTTTTAACTTTCACATATAAATTAAAATCTGGCTTACTGGGCTGGGCACGGTGGCTCACACCTGTAATCGTAGCACTTTGGGAAGCTGAGGCAGGCAGATCACGAGGTCAAGAGATCAAGACCATCCTGGCCAACATGGTGAAACTCTGTCTCTACTAAAAATACAAAAATTAGCTTGGTGTGATGCCACGCACCTGTAATCTTAGCTACTCAGGAGGCAGGAGAATCGCTTGAACCCGGGCGGCGGAGGTTGCAGTGAGCAGAGATCACGCCACTGCACTCCAGCCTGGCGACAGAGCAAGACGCTGCCTCAAACAAACAAACAAAAATCTAGGTTATTGATTTTGCATCCTGTTTTCTATTATATTAAGTTACAATTCTATTCGCTTTGTTGTTACAATAACCATTTTTTTCAAACAGTTGCATTTCAATTTTCATAAATATTCTTTTTTATCACATTTTTGAATAAAGTCCTCAAAGACCATGCTAAATTTACCATTTTGCCTTTTCATAGGGGAGGAACATTTAAAACTTCACCACTTCACCATTAGTGATGATAAATTAATTTTATACTTCCGATTTGCTGAGAAGTTTTATCCAGAATACATATATAATTTTTGGCAAGTTTTTTTTCTTCGTTTACATAGATGATGTATTTTTTTCTCTAGCTTTTTAATGTGCTGATTTACACTGGTTGATTTTCAAATGTTAAACCAACCTGTCATTCCTGGAGTTAGTTCTCCTGGTAGTGTTATATTTTATATATCACTGGCTTCAATTTGCTGGTATTTCTTGAGAATTTTTCAATTTAAATCCATGAATGATATTAATCTATAACTTTATTTATCAGTAATGTTTTTGGAAGTTTTTGAAAGCTGGATTAGATGCTTTAGGAAGCATTCACTTCTCTTCTAATTAATCAATGATTTTACTTAAATATTTGAAATAATTTACTAATTGAGCAATCTGGGCTTGGAATTTTTGTGGAAAGATTTTAAATTATAAATTAAAAAAACAATATAGGGGTATTCAAAGCTTATATTTTGTCTTTTGATAGTTTTGGTAACCTGTATTTTCCAAGAAAATGATCTTCTAAATCCCAAATATTATCAAAACTTATTGATACTATTTATAGTTATGAATTCATTATATATTTAATATGTATAGAATCTGTAGTAACGATCATGTTTTAGTTTCTGTTGCTGAAAATGTTAATGTCTTTTTCTTGATCAGTCTTGTTATTTGTCTATCAATTCCATTAATCTTTTTAAATAACCAACTCTGTCTTTTATTAATTTGAATTCTATTTCATTGATTTTTGCTATTCTTTTCTTTCTTCTAAAAACTAATTGGTTCTTAAATTTTTTTAATATAGTTTTCTGGCTTCTTTAATTTGCTCATCTGGCTTTTAAGTGGAAAATTTAGCTCACAGATTTTATACTTTCCCTTTTTTTTTTTTTTTAAATAATGTAAGCCTTTAAAGCTATACATTTTCCTCCACACAAATATTTAATTTTACCCCCTAACAATTTTGATGTATTGTACTTTAATTGTCATTCAACTGGAAATAATTTCTATTTTCCCTTGTAATTTATTTTTTTAACCAGTAGTTCTAGTTAGGAGAATATTGCTTTATTACTAAATATTTTGGGGAATAACTACGTATCTTTTTATGTATCTAATTTAATTTTGTTGGGCTAATAGTAGATACTATGTATGATTTCAAAACTTTGAAATGTATTCAGTTAGTAATTTGCATATATTATAGCTCTATGGTGATCTGTAAATATTAATTAGACTAATTTAGTTGATTGTGTTGTTCAAATCTTCTACAATAATATATTTTTGTCTACTTGCCTTATCAATTATTGAGAGAAGGATGTCAGATTCTTCACTATTATTACAAATGTATACTTTTCTTTCTTTAGTGCTGCCAATTTTGCTTTCAAGAATTTTGATGTTCTGTCATTTAGTATATATTTAGAAAAATTCAATTGACCATTTTATCTTTATGAAGTGCCCTTTTTTATCTCTGGCAATACTCCTTGTATTGCAGTTTGGTTTGTCTAATGCTAACATGGCCACATTAACTTTTCGAGTTTATATTTTGCATGCTGTATATTTTTCCATTATGTTATCTGAACTTTTCCATGACTTTATATTTTAAAATGCATCTATTGAAAGCATGTTGTATATTGCTTTTATTTTTAAGTCTTACAAGTTATGTCCTTTTTAAAAACATGCAGTCCATGTCATACAATTTAATTACTGTCTTTAAAATTCAGCTACTTTTGCTACATGTTTCATAATTATTTCCTCTGTTCTTTGTCTCCTTATCATCCTTTTCTGTCATTGGTTGGTTTAATTGAACACTTACAGTTTTTCATTTTATCTAACTTATTGTATTTTTTCTATACTCTTTTATGGTGTGCACTAGGAAAAATGAGCAGGAACAGTGGTACTAAGAATAGTAGTACTCTGAATTTTATAAGGTTTTAATTATGTTTATAAAAAGCATACAGTTTCTCAACTAACAAGATGTTGGTGTGACATTAACTGCTATTTTAAGTAAAATATATTTAATTAAGATTTTTAAAAAGCAAAGGAAAAGTAAAACAGAACTTAAGCTCATCCTATCAGAAGGAGCCAACAATCTTATACTTATGTAACTAGAGACTTGAGTTAAGGTGAAAAACAACAAAAAAAGCAACTTTATAACTGCAACCGATCAAATAGTTGTTAAATGTGGCTTCTTTTTCTCAATAAGCACTTGCTTCTGGAGTGGGGGAGGAATAGTAGTACTAAGCAATATGAGAACATGAGAACTGTGGTTAGATGTCTTTCATTAATTTTATAAAGTTCACAGCCATTACTACTTCAAATATTTCTTGCAGTTTATTTTTCTTTCTTTCTCTGTTTTTATATCAGTTATGTCTATATTGCAGTTTTAAAAACTGTTCTGTCATTCTTGGATGTTATGTTCTGTTTTTTCATTTTTTTTTCTTTTTACATTTTATTCTGGACCCTTTTTACTGACATATCATCAAGTTCACTGATTCTTTCCCTAGTCATTTCCAGTCTAATATGCATCCATCTAAGACATTCTAAATTTTCTTACAATGCTTTTCATTTGTAGAATTTTCTGTTGATTCTTTCTTAAAATTTCCATTTCTTGACTCACATTACCCATCTGTTCTTTCTTATAATAGTAAACTTTTTCTATGACAGCACTTAGCATATTAACTATAGTTATTTTTAGGTTGTCTGTCTGATATCTTCAACATCTGTGTCAAATCTGAGTCAGGTTCTCATCTTTGTCTTCTCTCTTCAGGCTTTTTCCTCAGAGCCTAGGGCATGACTCATGTTTTTTGCCAGAAACCATATATGTTCATCAGATAACAGAAACAAAGTATAATATTTCTCTAATGTGAGAATTTGTGTTAATTTAACTAGAAGTTGGGCTTTGTTTCTTGGTCTCTGCAATTTACATGGCAGAGGCTTTAAATTTTTCTGCTGTTCTTTTTGCCACTCCTCGTGACTTTGGGCTTCTTAAGTATTCCTTATTAGAAAGAGTCTGTATCTTGCAACTTTTTCGGCTGTTACCCACTATTATTAAATACATGAGCTCTGGTGGTGTAATGTTAACATGTGAGGAAGGAAGGCTTTTATAACCTTAAAATTTATCTCAGTCTTTTGTATGTTGTGTCTCTGGCCTGTGACCTGTGTAAGTTTTTTTTCTTGTGTATCTTTTTTCCCTTCTTATCTAATATAGGAATGCTGGTGGGGGCTAGGGTGAAAAGAATGACTTTCTATTAAGGCTCTAGAAAACTCTGGTACAGTCTTCTTCAGGATAGTAGGCCTTTGCTAATGTCATGGTGTTAATTCACAAGGATTACTCCTTTTGTCCCCCTTCTATAGTCACGGGGAGATCTTTCTCACATCTTCGCCATGGTGGGTTGAACATAAATCTTATGAAAGTGAGGGGTCCTCTGAAGGCTACAGCCCCTAGAATTTCTCATATTCAATGTAGCCCACTCTCACCCGCCAATTACTTATCAAAACTACTATTCATTTGGTTCCAGTGGCTTCTGCTGCATGTAAAGAGATCTTGACTATTACTTTAGGTTCACTTGTTTCTCCAGATTTCAGGATAGCAGTTCATCTTGCTACCTCAATTATCTGATGGATATTAGAAACATTATTGATTTTTAGTTTGTTCAGCTATGATTGTTCCATAAGGAATGGAGTGATGTCTTCAAAGTTCTTTATATATGGAAATAAAACTAAGAACTCCTGCTATTAGTTTTTTTGAGCCAAATTATTAATTATATCTCAAATATATATTAAAAGTAAGTTTCTTTTCTACTTGGCATCCTGTCAAGAGATTTCTGAAGAGCAAGTTACAAACAGGTGTTTTTGTTTGTTTGCTTGTTTTGGTTTGTTTGTTTTACAAGGTGGTTTAGAAAGTCTTAATCTTGGAAAGTAACTTTCAGTCTCACTTCCCAGTCATTCAGTGGCTTAGGTGTCTTCTTGGCCATCTTGGTCTTCATGGGTTTGGTTTTCTCTGGTGCTAATTTTGCAGGTGCACAGAATGCACGATTTGTGTAGGCATGACTTCCTCCACCTAGATTTTAAAGGATGTTGTGGATAGTCTTGGGCCAGGCAGAGACTTCTCACAGGAAAGGAGCCACTGTGGAAAGTCCCCACTAAGGCAATGTTTAGTAGATCCATGGAAGCAGGGCCACCCCAAGACACCGGAACTGTAGAGTTACCAGTGTGCAAAACCAATCTGAGAGAGCGGCAGGCAGAAGACACTAAACTGTGAGAGATACAGTGTGGCCTGTGTTCAGCAAACCCATAAAGGCAGGACTGTGAAACGTTTTGGGGCCCAATCCTCACCTCACTAGAATGTGGGATACAGAGTCAAAAAAGATTATTTTCCAGCCTTAAGACTTAACGTTGTTTTCCCCATTGGGCTTTGGACTTATTAGGGACCCCTTTCTTCTTGTCTATTTCTCCCTTTATGAATAGGAATGTCTATTTTATGCTTGTCCCACCATTGTATATTGGGAGCACATATCTTGTTAATTTCACAGGTTCATAGCTGAAGAGAAATTTATTTTAGGATGAATTATGACTTAAGTCCCACCCATATCTAGCTTAGACGTGACTCTGGCCTTTGGACTTGTGTATTGATGCTGGAATAAGTTAAGACTTGTGAGACTATTGGAATGGAATGAACATATTTTGCATTGTGGGAAGGATGTGAATTTTGGGAACCAAGGGCAGTATACTATGGTTTGAAGGTATCCCCAAAGGTTCATGTGTTGGAAACTTAATTTCCAATGCAACAGCATTTGAAAGTGGGACTTAATAAGACATGATAAGGTTCTGAGGTTTCTGCATTAATGAAAGAGTTTGTCTTTATTGAGGGAGTGAGTTAGTTATCACAGGAGTAGTTGTGTTGTAAAAGGGATTTCATTCCCCACTTGCTTTCCTGCTCACATGCTCTCTTGTCTTTGCAAGCCTTCTGCTATTGTCTGATGCAGCATGAAGGCCCTTGCCAGATTTTGGCACTTTGATATTGGGCTTCCCAGCCTCCAGAACTGTAAGAAATATCTTCCTTTATTATTTAAGAGATAGAGTCTCACTCTGTCACCCAGACTGGAGTACAGTGTCACAACATAGCTCACAACAATCTCAAACTCCTGGGCTCAAGCTATCTTCCTACCTCAGCCTTCCAAGTAGCTGGGACTATAGATCTGAGTCACCATGCCTGGATAATTAAAAAACATTTTTTGAGGAGGTAGAGATGGGGTCTTGCTATGCTGCTCAGGCTTGTCTCAAACTCCTATCCTGAAGTGATCATCCTGCCTTGACCCCCCCACCGCCCAACCAAAAGTGTTGGGATTACAGGTGCAAGCCACCACACCTGGCCATAAATTTCTTTTTTTAATAAATGACCCAGTCTGTGGTATTTTGATATAGCAACACAAAACAAAGATAATCATTGACTTGGTTAATTGAAGTCTGCTCAAAACTACTCTATACACGTCATTAATTTTAGAAGACACAATTTCTGACTCCTGCTTTGAAGGTTATCTTCAGACCCAAGACTTAATCCAAACAAGCTGAAGTGGTGTAGTGTGGATATAGTCAAGCCCTTCTACCTAGTATGGACCTAATTACTGGATTAAACATACTTTGTCTGATGGCAACTTCTCTTGCCCAATAAGTATAAGGAGCCATTTCTGACTTATGTCTAATTGTTCTGGGATCAAAGTTCTCCAACCAGAGTTCTTTTACCAGTATCTTAATCTACATTTCTAAGAAAAATGTTCTGAGATGAAAATGACCTTTATAATCTAAGAAACACATCTTACTTTAAGACTTCCCCCTATTAATAAAATGTCCTTTCTTATCAAAAAAGTAGAATTTCAAGTTGAATTTAAATTTAGGAATCATGCAGTGTAACCTACATTTCACATTCAAACTTTTGTTACAATATCCCTAAAATGTAAACTGCTGGCTTCTAGTAAAGGAAAATGTGTGACCTTCAGAAGCACATAAAGCAGGGTATTTCCAAGGTAGACGATGCAAAGAACTGTGAATCTGAGATGTCCAGTTAATTTTGTTGCAGCACAAAGTAAAATCCATTCAGAATATATCCACATTTCTTTATCCCCACTGCATAGCCCTACCCCAAGCCACTCTCTGCAAATTTCCTATAATGTTGGGATAACCTTTTGACAGAACCTTCTCTGCTCTGTCCCAGCTCTTATCCTTCTCCCTGCAATAGAGAGAGCAATCTCATTAAAAAAGCTAATTAGATATTTTTATCTTGTCTGCTTAAAATTCTTCAATGAGGTTCTATGGAACATGAATAAAATTCAAGCTGATCTTGAAACAAAATTTAAACTCTTAGCCATGTTCTACAAAGTCTCTGCATAGTCTTCAGTTTCAACATTCTCCCCAGATTCCTATATGCCACCTATGTGGGCCATAATTTCCTCAGACACACTAGCCCCTTCCTCAGCAGAATACCTTTGCATATGTCATTCCCTCATATTTAAGTATAATTTTCCTCCAGATTTCTGCTTATTTCTGCTCCAGAGAGTCTCTGACTAGCATCTGACTAGAAAACTATTTTAATAGTTTTCTTCCTCATCCTATATTGTTCCTAGCCCAGGACTCTATTCATTGTCTTCATAGCCCATGTCCTAATTTATTATAAAAGGATAAGTGGACACATTTTTGAAATGATATGTTTTGCCCTTTAGACTTTGAGCCCATGAAACCATGCTGGCAGATAAATATCTAATTTATTATTATTATTTAACTGCCATAGTATCAGAGCACAGGAAAGTGCCTGGCAAGTGATAGACATTTACTAAATATTTGTTGAACAAGCTTTGCAATTATTTTGATTAAACATTTGTAATGTGCAAGGAAGTATTAATAATTGTGTTCAATAATGTAAAATCGAGTTCATTTCTGTAATTAGCCCCTTGGTGAATAGTTGTAAATTCATAGCTTATAAAATTATTGCAATTATTAGGTATGTATATACAGAACAATGCTAAGGACAAAAATATTGCTTGACTTACATGTTAATATCTATCTTATCATTCAAAAGATTATAGTTTAGTTTCTTTTTTTGTTCTGGTCAATCAACAAACAAGGAGTAAGCTTCTAGATTCCCCATGGCATATAGAAGGAGTTTTAGTTCCTTTTTTTCTTCTTCTTAGTACTGAATTCTAGAAGATGGTCTCAATCTTTAATGAAAGTTTGACAACAACGTATTTCAAATCACTGTTCCTCAAAACTCTTTAGTCTTTAGGCATAATACATCTTCACCTTGTGATAGGAAGAAGAATTCAATATTTTTATTTTGGCCATATTAACTTTGAAATATTATTATATATTCAAATTAAGTTGTCAAGTCACATTGGATATGTAAATCTATTTCTCAGAAGAATTGTTAATGGCACAAATAGCTATTAGTGTTACCTATTATTACACTGAGAAAATCATTTTACTTGTCATTTCACAATCAGATCATATTATTATTATATATGTATGTTTTTATAAAACAAATTAAGATTTTGTTTTAATAATATAGTTACTGCTTTCTAAAAAATAGTCGATTGACATTCTTATTGTGTGTGTGCCTATTGTAAATAATGCGTTTAAAAAATAGTGTTTTAAAACTCATGTAAAAATTGTGGATGTTTATTTTGGTCTACTTTTTATACTCATATTTAAGTAGTATTTGTTTGGAGATTACCAGGTTTCTTACATACTCACACTATTTGCAAACAATGAGAATATTGTTCTTTCTTTTTAAATATTTTTATCTTACATTTTTTATTAAATTGCACCATCTATACCTCAGATCTATTCAAATATTTTAAATTCTACATCTAATAATCTCATTATATAGATCTCGAGGTCTGTTTTTATTATTTGTTTTTCCCTTAGTATTCTCATTATCTTATCACCATATATTTTGTTCTTTCTTGAATTATGAAAATTTTATATGAAAAATTATGAGATAAATTTGAAACTTGGAATGTTACTATCTTTTGTCAAAGATTATCTCCTTGACCAAACTCTAGTCAGGCTCCTCTGAGCCCTCTAAGGTCCCTTCTGAGGCCTCAGAATTGATCTATTAAGACTTGAAAAAAACACTAATGTAATTTCTGACAGCTGAAGGCTGAGTTCTTAGGATAATCATAGCTCCCCCTTAAAGTGCATGCCAGAGAAAATTCAATGCTGCAGAAAGAGTTTATTGTTTGTTCTAGCCAAGACCTGAAGATAGGGCCCCTGTCTTCCAGTCCCTGGAGGGGCAGGAGTCTAACTTCCATAAACTCCAATTAACAAATGCCAATGGATTTCACATGAACCTATACCCCTCCTTCCCAATTTTTAGAAGTTTTCATGCTGTTGCCTCTATTAATCCTTTGCTTTCCTCACTTCCTATTTTCTCACTGTTCCTATAAAATGCGAAGACACTTAAGCACAAATTGAACTTGAGTTCAGTTCACACTAGATTCTTTTCCTTATTGCATATTACTGATTAAAATAGTATAGTACTGAGTAAAATCTATTCTTAACTACTCTAACTAGTGTCCAGATTTATCTTTGACACTCTCCAGGAATGACTTACATTTGCTTCTATTAAGTAACCCGGCTTATGCAATTTTCTTACAGCAGTTTCAGGGATTGAGATAATATGAAACCGAGTTTTGACCCTATTAAGGCCAATCTCCTTTGCTTACCATCATTCTTGGATATAGCTTGTCAATTTTTGGTTCTCTGTCTGTTCCAGTTTTGTCTTTTGACCACTTCATTTGGAATTGGCAGATTCCTCTAGAGGAAATCTGAGGCACTGGGTTTGTCTCTTGTTTCCTTCTTCTGTCAGATATTGGCCCCATTTCTTCATGGTCACCTTAGCTCCCCAATCTTTTTAAAGTAGATTTTTAAAAAAAGTTGTAATCATTTTCTTCATCGGTGTTTATGAGGATTGAAAAAATTAATTTTCACAAGTTAGGTGATTTCCCAGAATATAACACTAAACTATTAATGCCATATTTTCTTGGCTTATAAAAATCATTATACATTTGTAATTATAATAATTGAATAAATATAATTATAATAGAATATGATATATAATTAGTCTACTAGTAATACTAGACAATTAGTGCTATACTTTCTAGTGCCTCGTGGCTTCTACAAATTGTTACGTATTTTTTCTTGTTCCTTTACTGTCTGTTCCCCTTAATTTGTCACACCTTCACCTTCCTTAGGAAAGTAGATCAGGGTGGTTAAGTGAATTTTTATCCAGATAAAATGGAATTAATTTATAGTACCTGCAAGATAATGGAAAGCCAGTCTGTAGATCTTTGAGCTACAATGTTCCAATAAGCTTGGCCTTGGTAATCAGTATTGCATGATATAAACAGAATGCCTTATGCTCAAAAACACCTCTGCATGGCTTGTTAAATGCGACATGGATTTAAATCTCCCCAGAAGAGACTTTAATTGGCAGAACTGCCTTCTCTTACATGTAGGTATATATTGTCGTGTAAAACAATGTATGCTTTTGTACAAGAGTGTCATTAAAAGACATGGGCATGAGAGACAAGGTCCCTCTAGGCTGACATAGTGCTGTCTGCCACCAATCAGGTACACAACTTTCCGTTAAATGTTCAGCAAGCCAAGCCACTACCTTGAAGCTTCCATTTATTATTACAGTTTCTCCCACTTAAATATAAATAGCCATCAAAAGATTACCATACATCTGAAGAAAATTTAACACAGAAAACAAAGCCAAAAAGAAAAAGAAAAACGATACATTTTGGATAAAACAAAAAACAATATAGAGAGCTAAGGAAAAAAATTAAAAAGGAATTAATATCCTCTGAAAAATCAGAGCAGATCTCTGATGCATGGAAAGAAAACCAGTCCAGACAAGTTGAAATGGAGAAGTTTGTTCCAAGGACCAGCAGCCCCAACTGAGGACAAAGAAGAATATTAGTAACAAAAAAGGGAAAATCTATAAATTTAATAGTATAAGTCCCCAAGAATCCTTCCCATAAATGTGTTTGTGAATTCCAGCTACCAGGGTTATCCCTTTAGGTAGAAGTATAAAAAACAAAGAAACAATGGGGTTTTGTTGTTGTTACTGCATCAGGAATTTGCAGGAAAAGGCCAAGGCTTCCTTTATTTTGAAAACTACAGCTGGACCGACTGGACAGGCTACTCAGGCTTTTTTTTTCTTTTCCGGGTACAAAGTAGGTATGTGTTTTTCTGTATCTGTGTGCATTTTCCCCCATCTGTGTGATAAAATGCAAATCTAATTGTCATGATGCCATGGCAAGGTATAAGCTGCTTTCACACTTCAAATATGGTTAAGATGTTGTTCCAAATATATATAAATCTGTTTTATTAAAATTAATCACTTCTTTGGAAAATTTGAGTCTGAAGTATTTTGAATGTCCAGTAAACTGAATAAAGTCACTGGAAACCTGTGTTGACAATTATTTTTTAACAAAAGAAAAGAGCATGCAGGAAAAAGATTTTCAGAAAATTCCTAAGCAAAGCTTACATTTCAATACTAAGCTCTAGTTTTTATTTACATTAGTAAAGAAATTAAATATAAAAATCATTTTGATTATTATCAAAATTATATAACTCCACAACCATAAAATAAAATTTTCTGAGGTTTCTGGGCTAAACATAAATTTAGAAGTCACTAAGTCCTACTCTCAAAAAGCTGGATTTCAGAGAAAGTAAATGACTTCCTAGAATCCCATAACTTCTTATGACAAAGCCCAAACAGAATCTAAATTCTTATGTAATCCTAATCATATGGATTTTTCAAATCATCAGGATATTTCAATAACACTTTCTCTTTGAAAAACTGAAATACAACTGTTTCTTTATTAGACTTGGCTTCAGATTTCCACTCCTTTACTCAAATGTCACCAGGAAAATAATATTTTAGAGTTTTTAGTATGTAAAGTTGAAATCTTGATTTTTTACATGTTGTGTTTTATGTATTTGTGAAATTTATGTCTTAAGATGCATCTTAGTCTGTTCGTGTTACTACAGTAGAATAACCTCAGGTGGGAAATTGTAAAGAATAGAAGTTTATTTTTTCGCAGTTCTAGTGGTTAGGAAGTGGATTCAGTTGTCTGGTGAGGGCTATATCCTCCAGAGGGAAGAAACACTGTATCCTCACATGGTGGAAGGTGGAAGGGGAAGCCAGTTGGACCTTGCATGAAGTCTCTTTAATGAGAGCCTTAAACCCATTCACAAGGGAGGAGCCTCATGGCCTAATCATCTTTTAAAGGCCTCCCCTCTTAATGCTATCACATTCACAACATCTGAATTTTGCAGGGGACACATCCAAACCACATCAGGATGCAATATGAAAGACCTTTGCTTATGGTCGAGGACTCTATAGATTTCATTTTTGTTATTGTTGTTTTGTAATTCATTTATTCATTCAGTGATGACTTTCTGAAGGCCTCGTGTTGGATAGTACGAATATTAAAATAAATTAGGCATGATACAGACCCCAGTGAGCTTTCAATCTATTAGAGGGAAACTGACACATAAACTGTAAATACAATACTAAGATTCTGGAGTCACTGTAGAAGTAAACAGAGGGTACAGTTGTATACAAAGGAAAGAGTGGTAAATTATATCTCTGGAATCCAGGAAAAACCTCACAGAGGTTATATGACTTTACTCTTGAACAATGAGTAGGCTTTACTCATAGAGATAAGGTGACATAGGGATTGTGGTGATGGTGGGGGTAAGGGGTGGTGGTGGGAGAAGTTCAAACAAAAGGACCATTCTTAGCAAAACAAACTTTCAGAACTGCAAGTATTTTGATATGGTTAGAGAGTGATATCTGATGAGAATTTCAGTAAGGGATGATGTTAGAGGCAGAACTTGATGCCTCCTTCGTCATTATTTAGGTGATTGAATATGTTGTTTTTCTGCTATAGGTAAAAGTGAGTAACTGAAGCAAGAAGTAGAATATTTATATTTTATAAATATATAAAATATATTAACAGTGAATTGAAGGGGATAAATATTTAATTCTAAAATATTGGGCAATTATTCTAGCCTTTAATCCTTAAAATTAATGCCATCATGTGTGGGAATGCAAAAGTCTGAGTATATGCACTTGCTTTAGTGGGTGTAGATCAGGAAGTGGTAGTCACACACAGGATTTGGGAAGAAAGAATTATGGTCAATTTTCTGTGTCACTGGTTTCCTGAGAAATAGAATACTGAAAAATTGGCTGTTTGGGAAAGGAGAAAGTTGTAGTTTCAGTTAAACAAATTTTAGGGAAAATTAAAAATGTTGATTAGAGAGTTGCATATATAGATGAAACCCAGGAAAAGAATTATCTGGAAAATAGAAGTCACCCTAGTTGTCATACATATGGGAAGAAAAGAGGAGCAATATACAATTCTAGGATATATTTCTACTTAAAAATATTATTTAAAATTTTGACAAAAATAGGACATTTAAATAGTACTAAAATATTCTTTAAAATATTGATAAAAATAGGACATTTTATTAGTACTAATAAAAATATTCTTTAAAATATTGATAAAAATAGGACATTTTATTAGTACTAATAAAAATATTCTTTAAAATAGTGATACAAAATAGGACATTTTATTAGTACTAATAAAAATATTCTTTAAAATATTGATAACAATAGGACTTTTTTTAGTACAAATAAAATCTAAATTTTTCCTGAGCTTCACAAATTACTACAAAAAGTGGTTCATTTCCAATTTAAGTTTGCTGTATCTTTAAATAACTCCAATATTATTCCTCACTTCACTTTTTATAAGAAAGGTCTATATTATAAAAACAAGCCTCCCCAAATCATTTTTAAAGCAGCAAGTGTTTGATTTTTACAAGCTATACACATTCAGAATTAATCTTTTTCTTTACATGAAAATGTTGCCTGGAGTCCCTAAAATATTCTCAATAAATCTTTAAATATTTACTTAAAATTAGAAAATTATCTTGTCAAAATTATCTTACCTAACTCTTCAAATAAACAAACACTTTGACATGTTGGTATTTTACTCCAATGGATTGCATTATTTATATGATTAAATAAATGAGTGGGTAATGGAACAGCATCACGCACAAGATTTTTCTAAGGGTTTGGTAACAGTGAAGCAGCTATCTTCAAACGTTACTTATTTTTGTTATTTTTTTCTTAGTGGAACAAGTCATATCCATGTATCTTAGATTTGTTGCCCTACATCATTTCTAATGTAATGGAACATCAGATATGGTAGAACCATAAAAACTATGTAATCTGATACGAATTTCAGTATACTCACGATAAAGATACACTCTTATTGTGAGGTACACTCGCAATAAGAATCCATGCCTTATAGCTGAACCTACATCCATGATCAAATTATGTGTTTCAATGTTTGTTTGGGTGATTTAAATCACAATAATCACGTTATATGTCATATGTCTCTTTCACAAAAGGTGTTTGGACAAGTTTTTTTTTTTTAAGTCTTTTACGTG
Organism: Nomascus leucogenys; assembly: GCF_006542625.1. Taxonomy (NCBI): domain Eukaryota; kingdom Metazoa; phylum Chordata; class Mammalia; order Primates; family Hylobatidae; genus Nomascus; species Nomascus leucogenys. The sequence continues at coordinate 23,380,194 of NC_044387.1, forward strand.
AAATATCTTTTGTGGACATATATGTCTCATAATGAAGAAAAATATATAGCATATCTAAAATGATGTTCAATTAAGCAATACTTACGAATAATATAAATCTTTTTAAAATAATATTTTAAAATGGCTGGATGCAATGGTTCACACCCATAATCCCAACACTTTGGGAGGCTGAGGCAGGGAGTCACTTGAGGCCAGGAGTTCAAGATAAGCCTGGGCAACATGGCAAAAGCCCGTCTCTAGTAAAAATACAAAAATTAGCCAGGCGTGGTGACATGATCCTGTAGTTTCAGCTATTCTGGAGGCTGAGGTGGGAGGATCCCTTGAGCCTGTGAGGTGGAGGTTGCAGTGAGCCAAGATGACGCCACTGCACTCCAGCATGAACAAGAGCGTGAAACTCTGTCTAAAATAATAATAATATAAAAAATGCAAAATATATGTATGTTGTATTTCCTAAATCTCATATAGAATGAATAATGATATTGAAATTTTTTTACATTCACATATTTTAAATTACTATATTATCATTATATATAGAAATTTCCTGTGTCATATTTCTGAGCATTTAAATGTCATCTAAAAGCTCAATTGTCATTATGTTTATTCAATTAAATACTACCATTTTATACATCAGTTTTTCATATTAAAAGTAATAATTTTCAATTAAAATAGAGACTAGTACAAGCCAGACATAGTTATAATGGGCAAGAGTCAGGGTCAAGATGTGGGGGTGAAGGGCAGTGAGGCCAGGGCCAGGGGGAGTTGTAATAGTTCTAACGTAATAAACAATTCCATTCAGATTCCATTTTATCTTTCTAGTCTACCTTCCAACACCTCCACTGTGAATGTCTGAGCACATTAGCTCAGAGTGAGCATATTTGTGTCATGGAGAAGGATATCTGTCCTTTCAAGGACAGTTACTGAAAATATTTCCTGCTAAAATATTGACCAATACTACTCAACTTTAATTTAGTACAGTAGCAATCTCTATTTGTATCGAAGCTGGGCACAAGGATTTGATGACTTTTCAGCCCAGTTTGGCTGTGAGTAACAGATAACTCAAAATAATAGTGCATGAACCAAAATAGAAGTTTATTGCTTTCTCACATAAACAATATAAGGAAGGAAATTGAGGCTGTCATGGAGGCTTGGGTGTTTGAAGTCCTCAGGCACCTGGGCTACTTCCATGATGTTACTTAGCCTTGTGCAAATCCCATTCTCAGAGCAACACCATAGTCAAAGATGGCTGATTCAGCTCCAGCTGTCTCTTTACATTCTAGGCAGTGGGAAGGAAGAAGAAACAATAAAAATAGATATGATATTTTCACCTTTAAAGAAGGTTTATGGAAGAAAATACAGGACATTTGCTGATTAAGCATCATCTCATTGGCCATGCCCAGATATGAAATAGAATGAGAAATGTAAACTCTTTTCCAAGTAGCCATGTATTTACTCATTCATTCAAAGAATGAGAGGACAAATATTGGGAATAAAGCAGCAGTATGTACATAATGTTCCAAAATATTGAAAACGCACAACCCAAACTATACATATTAAAATTATAAGAGTATTTAGTGAAAAGAAAGTGTTGTGCTGCTAAATCACCAATTAAGAAAGTGAATTTTGAGACAATAAACTATTACTTTATCATATATACACATAACAAAGACTACAATAACTTAATAATGTACACAATATTATTAAAACTCATTACTTCAAAGTAATCAAGCTGGAAATAGAAGTTCTTTATAATATAGCCATTAAGAACTCTGGCTTCTGAAGCAGGTTTATTATCTTTGGAATCAGTTTCTAACATTCACAGCTATATATCTTGGGACATTTTATTTAACTTTTCTGTGTCCTTGTCTTCTTATATATAAAAATAAGATTATAATATTTTATATCTTATAGGGTTGTTATGAGGAATAAATGAATTAATGTATGTACTGTTCTTAAACTCACGCATAGCATTTAATAGGAATTCAACAAATATTTGTTATATGCATATGAAAATAGTTTCATTGTATTTTATTTTTACTTACCAACATTTTAAATATATTAAAATTAATATCATATATATATATGAAGCTTATTATAAAGTATAGCAGACATTATGGTAAATAAAGCAAGAGGTCATAATCTCCAAGATTGCTTAGATGGAAGTTGCTAATAATTTTCCATGGTTAATATTAAAAGCAAAAATTTATACCCATTTCTTGAACTTGCCTGAGTAATAGAGGACAGCAATATCTTTGCTTGCTTGAATATTATTCACTTATGTTTTACTGTGTAGAATCAATGCATTAGCCAAAGATTTGTGAAATGGTATTACAAATGTTGTAAGTGGTTGTAGCAAAATCACACACAGGAATTCACATCAGTCGCTGCATGATAAAAATACTAATTTTATGTATGGTATGTTTAATATTTAACTGAGTTTTTAAGCGAAAGTAAGATTAAGAAGTAATGCCATAAATTCTGAAAAGTAAAAGTATTAAGAATTCCAGAAGAAACATGGCTATACACAGTTAATGATCATTACAATAATTCCACATCACTTATCCAGTTAATAATTCTCTTCATTAACAGGAAAAATAAATACAACAATAACCCATGAGTCATCTGCATTTTGTCACAATCATTTAATATTGTTAATTGAAATAATGATCTCAATGTTGTCTCTGTTCAAAATTATAATTTCATGTTAAGGGTTTCTTTTCCCTTCCTGTTTGGATCAGTAAGAGTAAAACATGCTTTCATAATCAGGACCTCACATAAGCCATTTCAAAACGGTGAAACAGAAGATATAAAATTAACTGTATAGCACAGTAAATAGACATAAGGGTTTGCAATTAACTATATGGATATAAATGAAAAATAAGTCAGACCAAGGAAATATCAGTTCCCCTCAATGATCAGAGAAATTCAACCTAAGCATTTTTTTCCTGAACTATTCAGAAAATTACAGTTCTCTAAGACTATTCCTGATGTGCTTGCAAAATAATTCTTTAAGAGCACAATCCTTTGAGAGCTACCCAATGCAAACTGAACTCTGCAAATATCCCCTGAATTCAGACTGTGAAGTCAACCAATTTAAATCATATCACCTCATTTTTTTTTTTTTTTGCTGAGTAGATATTTTCTTTTCATCTTCTAATTGAGGAAAACTCTATAATTCATAGGTTTTAAATTGTTTAATAAAAGCTTTTAACAAGTAAGTTGCCTCACATCGGTAGGCTGTGGATTTTGAAGAGTTGACAGTGAGGTTGATACTGCCTTCTCAGTTACTTGCCAGTGCTATATTTTAAGCAAATAATTGGATAACACTTTCTTTCCTCCAGAAGTCTCAGGATTTTACAGTGACATTCCCAGTGTCAGCAGTGGCTTCATCAACAGTTACGTAAAATGTGAAGATGCCACCAGGAAGTCCTGTTTCACACTTTAGAAAACTAATGTTAGTGGATGTGTGGGTATGTGGGTGTGAAAAAAATAGGCTGTGTATTGTAGCAAAATTTGTAATGGAATTTTTTTTTAAACCCAGAATATCACACTGTAAGCAATGGACAACCTAGAGATTTTGTGAAAAATGAACACTCTTAAAGAAGAAGGACTTTTTGCATCTGTTTCAGGTAAGGATGTCTTCTACTTCTAATGTGAAGTATATGCAATGGAGGATAAAAATTATTTTGCAGTCAGTAGATGATCTAGTGTCAAATCCAATCTTCTTATTCCTTGCAGGTAAACATTTTAGATAGACCATATAAAGCTACAAGTACCATGAATAAATATAATGCTATACCAGGATTCTTAAATAAACATTCTATGGGAGAGAAAAAACAAGTGGCTTAAACTACACTAGGAATTAAATGTAACATTTAAAATTTTCTGTGCATACTGGACGAATGAATAAAGGAAACATGAATATACCTTAAAACATATTTTTTTAAAAACAATAAGTCTGACAATATAAGCTTTGAATCTTATACTTACTACAGGCAATCACAACAATATTTAATGTAAGACTATAAAATAATTCACAGTATTATAAATTCATATTTTTGGCATATGATTTTGTCAGCAGAAAATCTCTTCCTAAACTGTAGGATAAGAGATGACTTAATGTACTTCCATTCATACTACGAAAAATAATATTCTCCATAAAATGTTTCTGTTGTAGTTTATCAGGATGACTCCTAGCTCTGAAAATATCATCTTGCTCAATACTGGCTTCCATTTTCAGAGTAATTTCAAGTGTTAATCATAAGTAAAAATTATTACTTAGAACTATTATCTTTTTGAGAGCAGTGTAAAATAGGAGAAGCAGAGAAGCTTAATTAAAAAAATTAACAAAAAGAAAATTATTTTTCACAGTTCGGGAGACAGGGAGGGGAATATCAAGGTACTAGCATCTGGTAAGGGCCTTTGTGCTACATCGTTCCATGGCTGAGGGCAGAAGAGCAAGAAAGTGTGAGAACAAGGGAGCAAAAAGGGCCAAATTCATTTTTTTTTTTTGAAATGGAGTCTCGCTCTGTTGCCCAGGCTGGAGTGCAGTGGCGTAGTCTCAGCTCACTGCAACCTCTGCCTCCTGGGTTCAAGCAATTCTCCTGCCTCAGCCTCCCGAGTAGCTAGGATTACAAGCACCTGCCACCACACTGGCTAATGTTTTGTATTTTTAGTAGAGACAGGGTTTCACATTGGCCAGGCTGGTCTTGAACTCCTGACCTTGTGTTCTGCCCGCCTCAGCCTCCCAAAATGCTGGGATTACAGGTGTGAGCCACCACACCTGGCCATTATAGCAAGCTGACTCTTGCGGTAACTAGCCGGATCCCATGATAACAACATTAACCCACTCATGTGGGCAGAGCCCACATGATCTAATCACCTCTTATTAGGCCCCAGCAATCAAAAGTGTTGCACTGGGGATTAAATTTTCAACACACAAACTGTGGGGAACACGTTCAAACCATTGCAATAATTGAATTGTTTTCTTATAACTTTACTACTTCAGTATTTTAGTTATCCTGAAAATAACATTTGTTTACTGACTTTCATGCTTCCATGCTTGTAAATATTTTATATTTTTTATAGAAAATATGTTATCTACCACGTGTCTACATATAAATGGAGAGGGAAGTGTGACATGATAGACAATTCCAGGAATTTTTCATAATATTGAATTTACCTGTGTAAATATGGTGTGCATTGATAAGCTTTTGCAGATAAAACATTTGTAAATAAGTACCTTTTAATACCTGTAGAAGAGAAACACACAGCAATTATATAGTACTGACCTCAGATGAGTCAAATTAGCCTTCAGACCTAGGGTTGCTGACACCTCCCACCATTCCTACACTCTACCCGTTTAAAAAAATGTCTTTTTATTAAATCTTTCCTTAATTATACTAACTTATGCATGCCATCTCTTTTCTTCTGGGGACCTGCCTGACATCCCTGAAAACAAACAAACAAACATGAAAACAAAATATGAATATAGAAAAAATAATATTTACTATTAAAAAGACAAATAATAGCTTATATTTATTAAACACTTACTAGATGCCAGAAAATAATCTAACCGTTTAAATTAATTAAATCATTAATTTATCACAACAAACCTCTACAGTATTATTATCATCTCTATTTTATGGTTGAAAAATCAGTGAAACTTGCTCAAAGTCACACAGCTGTATTAAATGGTAAAGCAAGGATTGAACCCCAAACAATCAGCTCCAGCCAATACTCTTGAGGGCTACTCAAATGTCATTTGTTGATAGGAAGTGGCTAACTGGAGAGAGAGTGCCTCAACTAGACGTGGCTTTCTACCTGTCATATTTTGTATCATCTATAACTTCATTTAGTGTTGCTAGGATTGATTTTTGAAAAGAAACCTGAATATATAGGTTTTTTTTGTGTAACTCCTTCTCATGTTTAAGTTTAGATTTGTTTTTACCAAAATAAACAAACAAAAACCGAGAAAACAACAAAACAAACAAACAAACAAAAATACTAAAAACAAACCAAAAACTATTTTATGGACCAAACAAAACTTTCTACTTCACCAAAATTTGGTCCACTGGCCAGTGCTTATAACCTATCATACAGGCTAAACTGAAAATTCAATTAGTGTATGAGTAACTTATTAAATAATTATGTTTTTCATAATTTATATTGAAACAATTTTCAACAAAACTGTTTTTACAATAGACTCTTTAGAAGTACTCCACAGGTTGGCTGGGCGCGGTGGCTCACGCTTGTAATCCCAGCACTTTGGGAGGCCGAGGCAGGTGGATCACGAGGTCAGGAGATCGAGACCAGGTGAAACCCCGTCTCTACTAAAAATACAAAAAATTAGCCAGGCGTGGTGGCGGGCGCCTGTAGTCCCAGCTACTCGGGAGGCTGAGGGAGGAGAATGGCGTGAACCCGGGAGGCGGAGCTTGCAGTGAGCTGAGATCCTGCCACTGCACTCCAGCCTGGGTGACAGAGCGAGACTCCATCTCAAAAAAAAAAAAAAAAAAAAAAGAAGTACTCCACAGGTTGAATGTGTTGCTAGTCTTTACTTTTTAGTATAAGACACAGTCCACTGACAACACAGTAAGTCTTACATTTTCTATGCAGTTGTCTTGGAGTAATCTTAAAGGATTATATTCTACATATGGAAAAACTTTACTTGATACTCTATGTGTTTGGACTTTCTTGTGAATCAGTTTTTGAATAGTAGTAAAATACTGCTTTTGAAGTTGAATAGATCAAGTTATGGATACCAGCTCACGACTTATTAACTATTTATTAACTAAGGAAACCCTGGAGCTCAGTTTCCTCATTAATAAAAACTGGAATGAAAATTTTTTTGTAGGTTTGTTGAGTACTAAATGAAATTATGTGTACAGCACCTACCACATAATGTAAGCTCTGGTGGAAGAATGCTTGGTTAAAATTCTAAAACAAACATTTATTAGCTATTTTATTTGTCTAAGTTACGTAACCTCTGTGTCCTCTGCACTCCTTCCTCCAGGTCCAGTAGTTCTCATATTTGTTAAAATATGCAGGCTCCTGGAACTTTCTCCCAAAGTTTATGATTCAGTAGGTTGGAATGCAGCCCATTAATCTGCATTTCTAACAATCTCCCTCGTGATGCTGATACTGTTTCTCTGGAGATCATTGCTTTGAGGAACACCACTCTATGCAATGTTATTAACCTCACCTTTTTCATAGGGTTTTCAACCAGACTTAAAAAATATACCATCTGTAATACATTTATCACCAACTGCCTAAGAATATAATGTTAACTAGTTGATATTATTATTATTATTACTTTAAAATATTTGTGTCCCTACTTTCTTTCAAAATTGTGGTTGAGAATTTAACCACAGAATTCCTCTTGGTACCTTAATCACTTCTTCTCTGAAATGAGGATGATATTTTTTTCATTCATAAAGATGACATTTCTTTATAAAGAAGGGGTATACTTATTCATAAAGCAAAGATTATCTGAATATTAACATTCACAAATTTACATATGTAAGTATAGTAGTTAGCTATTGCTGCAAAAATGCTGAATAACTCAGCTTAAAACAATGCACATGTATTTTCTTCCTCTCTATTCTGTGAGTCACCAGGAGCATTCCTGTTTTAGGGTATGGGTGGGTCAACTGGGTTGGCTTCAGGCTTCTGGCCAGGGTCTGGCTCACTCCACTGGTCCATTCTGAGCCCAGGCTGAAGAGACATCAGCGATAGAGGGCATGTCTGTCTCATAATGGTTAAAGAAGCAAAAGAGAGAAGCCAAAGCACCTAGGCACATTAAGGTACCTTGTTTATGTCATACTTACTAATATTTCCTTGGCCAAAGTAAGTCATTTGGCCACATCCAATATCAATGGTTTCAAGAATACTTTTTATCATGCTAATGGTAGATATAACAAAGTCAGGGGCAAAAAAAGATTTAGTCAGGGGCAAAAAAAGGTAGAAAGTGAGGACAATGATCCAGTCTACCAAAGTAAGGACATTAGAATATTCCAGATGTTATGGTTACTGTGGAGAGATGCATGATTTCACATATTGTCATCTCTCTTCAGAAATATAATGCTGAGACTTTTTTACCTAGAAAATGACTGTGAGGAAAGTGTGGAAAGTAGAGTGCACATTTGTAACACAAAGGGAGACCATCTTCAGTTGAAAGTAACAACATTTTAGCCCTTTCTAATGACTCTTTTGTGCAAATGAAGGCCTCCTAAAATTGATGAAGATGATGATTATAATATTGTTTATAATGATCTAGAATAAGAATTCACATAAGTAAAAGAAGAAAATTACATTACATTTTTATGTGCTACCATAATTATATGTGTGGAATTTTTTTTTTTTGGAAGCCTCTTGGATAAGAAACATTAGAATACTAGGGGAAATAATTACGTTAATTATTTCGTATATGGTTCAAATTTATATAGTTGAATTAGTTAATCCTGTATCATATATTATACATGGGGAAGAATTGGGGAAGTTTTCTTTCATGATCTCACTTGTTCTATCAGCATAGTGTCTTGGCTCTGCCTTTAAAATATGTTTAAACTCTACTTACTGCCACCTTATTGCCATAACTTGGTTCAAGTTGTCATTGTCTTTCATCCTGGTGATTTAAATAGTCTCCTAACTGCCATCCCTATTTCCACCCTTGACCCCTTCAGTCTGTTCTTAGCACAGTAACCTGAGGAAACTTGGTTAGATATAAATTAAACCACAGAACTCTCTGAAGACTGCACATCACACCCAAATAAAAGCCAATTATTTTATCATTGGTTTCCAGACACTCCCTTGTAGCCCCATTGTTACCTCCCTCACACCATCTTCTCTCAGTCAACCTGCTTTTCTCCCTCTGCAGCAGCCCTGTGACCCCTGTGCTCATCTCTTGTGATGCTGGGTGTGTTCCCTCCTTGGGGTCCTGTGGTTTGCTGGACATGCTATTCCCACGATTAATTCCTTTACTACCTACACTTTCTGCTAGGATATTACTACAACTCAGTCAGGCCTTTTTCTACTACATTACTTAAAATAGCAACACATTCTTCCCACCAATATGCCCAAACCATCCTCTCTGATTTTTTAATTCTCCCAGAACATTTATCACCTTCCAACATACTATATAATTTACTTATTTCTTTTTCTGTCTATTTCTTCAAAATATAATGCAGACTTGAAAAGGGTATTTTTGTTTTTTTTAATGATACTGTCCAATGCTTAGAACTATAGTTGAAATAAGGTAGGTGCTTCATTAATAACTGTTGAATAAATAAACAATATAGTTTATAGGAATATAGTGATAATATCAGGAGAGAAAAAACTGACAACTAAGACTATCTTATTTGTATTAAAATGTTAATATAAAACATTGTCTCAGCAATTGTTACATATAGCACTCTTCACTTTGAAATTGTGTGTATGCAGGAACAGAAAACCAAACACCGCGTGTTCTCACTCATAAGCAGCAGTTGAACAATGAGAACACATGGACACAGGGAGGGGGACAACACACACTGGGGCCAGTCGAGGGATGGGGTAAGAGGGGAGGGAAAGCATTAGGACAAATGCCTAATGCATGCAGGGCTTAAAACCTCAATAATGGGTTGATAGGTGCAGCAAACCACCATGGCACATGTATACCTATGTAGCAAACCTACATGTTCTGCCCTTGTATCCCGGAACTTAAGTGAAAAAAAAAAGAAAGAGAGAAAAGATCATGGGCAGATGTGCTCTGCTACAAGGGTTTGTGATAATGAAAAAAAAATAAATGAATAAACAAAGATTTCATGCCCTGGAAAAAAAAAGAAATAGTACATATGTTTTATTACTTTATTTCAACAATTAAAGACTATCTTGCATATAAATATACACATATATGTGAGTGTTTATGTATAGTTATACATACAGAGTCATGCACCAGTTAACAATGTTTTGGTCAGTGATAGGCCACATATATGACAGTGGTCCTGGAAGATTATAACACTGTATTATTACTGTACCTTTTCTGTATTTCAATATGTTTAGATTCATAAATTTTTATGATTGTGTTACAATTGCCTACATTATTCAATACAGGAGCATGCTGTGCAGATTTGTAGCCTAGGAGACATAGACTATACCATACAGCCTAAGTGTGTAATAGGCTATAACATCTAGGTTTGTGTTAGTACATTCTGTGATGTTCCCATAATTACAAAATTGCCTATGGATGTATTTATGCATTTCCCAGAATGTATTCCCATTGTTAAGCAACGTATTACTGCATAATGTTAAAATTTTCTTATTGGAATGTTGAATGTTGAAACATAAAATATTTCTTAAGGAAAAATAAAACCAATTAACATAATAGATGGCCATTTTAATCTTCATGATTTAATCATTCATTCAGTGGTGATTATAGCACATATACAATAACCAATAATAAATACAAGATACATAAATCAATGGATCAGAACAGATAGTCCAGAAATTGACTGGAACCTATACAGCCAATTGATTTTAGACAAAGATGCAAGCACATTTCAATTCAGTGAAGAAACAATAATTTTTAAAATAAATAGTGTTGAAATAATTTGATATTCATGTTCCAGAAAAGAAACCTTAAGATAGATACCTCACATCTACAAAAAATAACTAAAAAGATTCATATAATTTAATATAACATATAAAAATATAAATTTCTAAAGGAAATCATAAGAGAAAAATATTTGTGACTTTAAGTTAGGCAAAGAACTCTTAGGTAACAAATTATCATGAGAATTGGTAAAATAAATGCTAAATTGGTCTTTACCAAAGTTAAAAACTTCTAATTTTTAAAAGACACTAACAGTAAGAGAATTAAAGACTAGCCACAAACCAGGAAAAAAAAATTGCAAATCAGACATCTAAAAGAGGACTGAATTTAGCACATATAAAGAACCCTTAACTCTCAACAATTAGAAAACAAAGCTTACAGTTCAAAAAACAGACAAAAATGTAAGCAACACTTTAGCAAAAAAATACAAATGACAAACACGTGAAAAGATGTTTGACATTTTTAGTGACTGGAGTAATAAAATTACATCCATAATAAAATATTATGGCATACTTATAACAATGTCCAAAATAAAACATCTGATCATAACAAGTGGTGAAGATTTAGATAATTGGAACTCAGATACTGCTACTGGAAATGAAAGTATAACAATAACTTTAGAAACAATTTGGACATTCTTAAAATGTTAAAAATACACCTGTAATATCACCCGACCATTCCTCTTGCAGTATTTTTGAAAGTAAACTTCTGTACAAAAGCTTGCACATGAATGTTCATAGCAGTTTTATGTGTAATAGCCAAAAAGTGGAAACAAACAAAATGTTCATAAGCAAGTAAATAGATAAACAAATGACAATATGTTCATGCAATGAAATACTACTTAGCAATAAAAATTATTTAACTTTTGATACCTGTAATAATGTGGATGAATCTCAAAATAATTGTTGTGAGTGAACGAAGCTAGACCCCTCTTCCCAGAAGTACATACCAGATGATTACATTTTTATGAAATTCTGGAAAATACAAAGTAATATATAGTAAAAAAGCAGATTAGAGGTTGTCAGGGGATATAAGATAGCAGGAAAATATGGAAGGAAGGAATTACACAGAATTGTAAGGAAATTTTTGGCTGTGTTTTATGTGTTCACCATTCCAATTGTGTTGGCAGTTTGACAGGTATGTTAAAACTGATCTAATTATAAATTGAAATATATGCTATTACTATATACTAATCACATCTCAATAAGGCTGTTAATTTTAAAAAATTTAGGCGACATGATAATTGTACACGTTTATGGGATATAGAGTGATATTTTAATACATGCATACAATGTGTAATGATCAAATCGGAGTAATTAACGCATGCATCACCTCAAACATTTATCTTTTCTTTATGTTGAGAACATTCAAAATTCTCTCTTCTAGCTTTCTAAAAATATACAACAAATTGTTGTTAACTATATTCACCCAACGATGCTATAGAGAGCCCTAGAATTTATTCCTTCTATCTAGCTCTAATTTTGTATACATTAACCAACCTGTCCCTGTCCTTTCCTCTCCTCTTCACTTCCCAGCCCCTAATAACCACAATCATACTCTCTACTATGAGCTCAGCATTTTTTAGCTCCCAAATTTGAGTGAGAACATGGGATATTTATCTTTCTGTGTCTGACTCATTTCATTTAACAAACGTCTTTCGGGCCCATCCATGATGCCAGGAATGACAAAACGTCATTGTCTTTTATGGCTGAATAGTGTTCCATTGTGCATATATACCACATTTTTTAATGCATTTTATTTATTTATTTATTTATTATTTTTTGAGACGGAGTCTTGCTCTGCCACCTAAGCTAGAGTGCAGTGGCACGATGTCGACTCACTGCAACCTCCGCCTACCAGGTTCAATTGATTCTCCTGCCTCAGCCTCCCGAGTAGCTGGGATTACAGGTGCCTGCCACTGTGCCCGGCTAATTTTTGTATTTTTAGTAGAGATGGGGTTTCACCATCTTGGCCAGTATCCATTTATTTTTTAAGGACACTTAGGATGATTCCATATCTTGGCTTTTGTGACTGGTGCTGCCGTAAGCATGGGGTTGCATACATCTCTTCACTATACTGAATTCCTTTCCTTTGGATAAATACCCACTAGTGGGGTTGCTAATTTTTTAAATAAAATTAAAGGAAAATAAAATCAATGGCCATGATCAATGCTAATCTGAACCTTCTTTATTTCACAACTTAATTTAACCAATTATAAGTTCTATTATTTGTAGTCTATACCTGGTATTGACAATATATTGTGGGAATTTTTTTCTTCCAACATAGTAATAGTTTTCAGAACACCTTATTAATAAACAAAAGACAGTAACATGACAAATGATTTTTTAAGTTATTAAACTATAATCTCCTTCTTTCTACTTGTACCACTTGAACCAGTTAATTTAATAGTTTTTGACAGTTCCAGTATGAAAAAGGCTATTTTCTTTTCAGGGAACAAACAAATTTGCAATACATTTTTAAAACTGTTGTTGTATTTTAAGGATTATTAAAACTCTTTGAACTAGTTGGTAGTGATGATCAATAGAAGACAAAAAAAAATTACATGCTCTCCAATCAGTTTGCTGTAAAAATAGTTTTCATAGCACAAATATGAAACTTCTGATTTTTTTATTATCATGTAAAAGATTACTAGCAGATAAATAAATTCAAAGGAGAAATGAAATATAATGCTAATATATTGCTGATTACTTGTTGCTAGTATAATTTATTGCTAATACCATGCAAGTGTAGAGAAAAGTCATAATAATATTAGAAAATGTATCTTATTAAGGTAGACACCAATCATTTTATTAAAGCTTAATAGAGTATGTACCCATTAACCAAGAAAACCAACAACTAGAAAGACAGAATTTTTTTATCCAATAACATTTTCTAGTTTATTTTAATTTTACTCCACAAATGTATTTCATATAATCAAATTTCAAGCTGTGTCCAAGAGTCAATAACAATTCAGTTTTATTAGCTTAACCTTTTACTCCTAAATGTTATACAAGTATAATTATTTGTTGATTAATTTAAATCAATGACACACTTTAAGTAATGTCTGAGCACTTGTATATTCTGAAGAGGTTCAGAATTATGCAGCTAGGAAGAGCCTTAAAGTTATAATTCTGATGTCAAGTGCATGTAATTTTATTCTAGTTTTTTGAACACTGTTAATCCATGTATGATATATTTGACAAATGTCAATTACAAGAATGTTCAATTAACCAAAAGACCCAATTTTCTGATTATTTTTGGGTAAATGGGTGCTTGCTAAAATTTCTGTTAAGAAATAATTGACATAAATGTAACTTTTCTTATTTACATACCCCTGCCTAATGAAAATTGAAGATCTCTGACCTGAGTTCTATCTTTTGATAGAATGAATTGATAAGTAAGGTAGTTTCCCCTGAAATGTGTATCTTGAGAGTCGAAATATAGAGTTCTAGCAAACGCAGGATTTACAATATGGATTTTTATATTACATTTATTCATTAGTTGGTAATGCTCTAGTGATTTTCAATGCATATTGTGTTAAGCTTTATATTTGCATATTGTACAGATTAAGCTATTGTCTTTCAGAAGGGTAGGAGAAGGGTTTCTTTCATCCTATTTTACTTATGGTTTCTGTCAGCTTAGTTGGCAACTGCCTTTTATTTGCACAGCAGCCATTAGTTTCAGCCTGTAACTTTTTCAAAATTCTTTTTTTTTGAGACAGAGTCTTGCTGTGTCACCCAAGTTGGAGTGCATTGGCGCGATCTTGGCACACTGCAACCTCCGCCTCCTGGATTTAAGTGATTCTCTTGCCTCAGCCTCCTGAGTAGCTGGGATTTCAGGCACGCACCACCACGCCCGGCTAATTTTTGTATTTTTAGTAGAGATGGGTGTTTCACCATGTTGGTCAGGCTGGTCTCGAACTCCTTACCTCTTGATCTGCCTGCCTCAGCCTTTCAAAGTGCTGGGATTACAGGCGTGAGCCACTGCGCCCGGCCCTTTTTCATAATTCTTAAAACCAGCCTAATCATGTGAGTGTTATAGCACCAGCTTGCCAAAGCCCCACTCAGAGTCCGAGCACCAACAATGTAGGGTCTTTTCTAGGGTCTGATAATCTCAATATATTCTCTGTGTTCTTAGCTGCTATTTCCTTCAGTTGTTATCTCTGTGATAATTCAGTTCATATGCATGTGCTTTAAGCTTTTCAATAAACACATTATTAATTTTTTCTATTGAATTTTCTCTCTTGATATATATTGTATGATTGTCTTTACTAGACACACTATGTCCAATTGATGGGTACACTTATATACAACTAAAAAAACAAAATTGTCTCCAAAATTCCATCTGTCATATATTTGATATTGGAATGAGCATTATACACCATTATATCGTGCTTGAATCTGTAGAAAAACATCTGTTTTAGGGATTAAAATGAGTTTAATTATGAATGCTATTGCTAAATGTATCTTAATCTCAATTCAATTATTTTTCCTTCTAACGAAGTCTCACCATTACTGTCATGCTCCCTTATACCTCTTCAATCATTTTAAGGATTTCAGGATTTCCACAATATCTATTTTCCCTTTTCTGACCTCATCTCCTACTCTTTCATTTTTGACTTAGCTATATTTGCTCTATTTGATAGCACCTTTCTCCTTGTTATCCTTTCTTCAATTGGATCCCATTGTTGCACACTTGTAGCCTTATTCTCACCTTCCTGGCTTCCTCTTTCTATCTCTTGTTTTCTGATTTCTTTCCATCTACCTAATGTCCAGGTTTTTGTCTCTCTCTTGTGAAATCTATATTTCTATTGTTATAATTTACCTTCATTCTTTTGGAAAACTCATCCAGTCTCAAATGTCATATTACACAAATAATTTGTTGTTGATTTTTGTTTGTTTAGTGACATTCCTGGACTAGTTTATTTAAGGCTTATTCTCCTTGATGTATGGCCACTCAAATCATTGTTCAATGATCTTCTAACTTGGTTAAGTCTTCCACCTTTCGTCTTTTGCTGACAGCTCCTGTGTGTGTGTCTACTCTTGCTTTCTATTCTCTAGTACTTTAAAACTCTTTCTTACCTTTAGTTCTTGCTGACCTCAACATCAGCCAGAATTGAGAGATAAAGCGACTTCACAGACTTTTCCTGGACCCGCTCACAATCCACACAACCTCCTAGATCTCTCTATGTAGGAGCTTTTTAGTGCCCCTCAGGGACACCTGATTCCCCAGACCTTCATTTATAGTTCTTGCTTTTTATTGATCACTAGTTTCACAGCATCAGACGATATGATTTGAATTGTTGCTGTTCATGGTTTTTGACAATGCCTTTAGGTTAAAGCTCTTCTGAGTGAAGAAGACTTAAGGTAGGAAATTATGACAAGTTCTGCAAATTCAATGTTTCCATGGAGCTAAAAGATAGTGAAGTTCGTTGAAGATGAGGTTTTTTGTAGACAGGTTCATTCTGCCTACTCCAGTGGGTCCTCCACTGTTGTTTTTTGCGGCTACAATGGTTGCAAAGTAGCTATTATTTTTGAGGACAGTGCAGAGTTAGGAAGATGGGAATGGAAATGGAGTAAATTAAAATACCACAAAGGTTACTACTCTTACAAAGATTCAACTATTTTTATGGAATAAATGCTTCTTATAGTGTAAAAACAAACAAAAAAAACCTGTAGTTGTGGAAAACAGTAATTTTGAAAGATCTTTTATTTTGGCATAAAACAGTGTAAATTCATTATCTCACAGTCCTGGAGACTAGAAGTCCAATGTCAAGGTGTTGGGCGGGCCATACTCTCTTGAAAAGTTCTAGGCGATAATTTCTTCTTTGTGTCCTCCTAGCTACCAGTGTTTGCTGGAAATCCCCAAAGTTCCTTAGCCTGTAGGTGCATTACTACGACCTCTGTCTTCATGATCCCATGGCCTTCTGTGTCTGTCCTTTGTGTCTCCAAATGTCTCTATTTTATAAGGTCACCAGTCGTGTTGGATTAGGGTTTACCCTAATCTAATGTGACCTTATCTTGAATTGATTATACTTGCAGAGACCGTATTTCCAAATAAGGTCACATTTACAGGTACTAGAAGTTAAGATGATAAAAAATGTTTTTACAGAGGACCCAATCCAGCCCACTACCCTCTTTAATTTTTGCAGGATCTGATCTGCAGTTGTGATGAATTTTTTTTTGAAGCACACCTTTAGTTGCATCCTGCAGGTTTGGGGAGGTTGTATTTCCATTATCATTTAGTTCAAAATCTGATTTCAGTTGTGGTTTCTTATTTAGCTTATTAATTTCTTAGAATGTGTTGCTGTTTTAAAACATTTTGGGATTTTTTGGTTATCTTTTTGTGAGTGGTTTTTGGCTGTTGGTGATCAGAGATTATACTCTATTCTTTCATCATTTGAAATTGGTTGGGATTTGCTTTATGCTCCATCCTATAGTCCATCATATGGTCAGTTGCTAAACGTTTTATGTGTGCTTGGAAAGAATATGAGTTCTGCAGTTGTTGTGTACATATGTGTTGATTAGGTAAATCTTTTTTATATAAGCTTATGTACTAGATTTTCAGTGACCCTTACACCATCATTCCAAAATCCTGCTTTCCAGACCTTATTATGGTTTCCTTAAATAATGATGTATTGAAGGTTTGGGTTATCAAGAGACAGATACCAAAGATATGCACTATCTCCTCATTCCTCATTTTGTTCAATACTAAGCAGTATATATAAATCTTCCATGCTACTTCATGGTTTCTGGTAAAAGTAGTACTTTTCAATGGCTCAAAATGGACATGGCTTATTTAATGGTGGGTGTTTTGCACATATAAACTGATAAGTTTGTATTTAGTTTGTAATAAAGCTTAATTGGGATGATTGGTTCTCTGTTTCACTAGCAGAAATTCCATTAGTATGTTTCTATGGAAGAAACTGTGGGCTCTCGATTATGTCACAGGAAAATAGCAGAATTACATCCTATTTCCTGATGTTGCATCTAGATTTCTGGAAAACCTACAAAGGTATTCGTATGATTTTCTAAGAAAGATATACATTAGTCACAATCTGTTAATTGCAATAGCTTCAAATTAAAAGTGAGCAGATTTTCAATATATGCTGTACTTGATTGTGAAGGCACATTCTGGTCTCGTATAGGGATTTTCCTGATGGTTTTTCATTGATCTAAAAAGATAAAAATTCCCACAGAACTCTAAAGTAGAACCAGATATAGGCCCAGCAGAAAACATGCAACTTACTACTCTGTTTAGGTTTGGTTTACTCTAAACTTATACAGCTCTCAAGATTCACCCAATCTATAGCACCAAGTTAAAAAAATATTTTAAAAAACTAACTAAATAGGGATATAAGAATACAGATACAACTGGTAATGCAATATATTTATTTTCCTGGAAAAGCTGTTCTTCATACCTCCTAAGGGTGCTAAAGGTTTCTTCACTTTACCTGAACTGATAAAACCAAGGATTCATTCTCTCTTGCCTAGAGTACTGGGCTATCCAACTCAGTGGTCTTTCCGCTTCATGCTGCATTCAGGACATCCATCTATTAGATGGGTCAACACGAATGGCTGAAACATTTTTAAGAATAATTTGCCAGTGGTCTCCCTACTTAGGAGAAATCATGCAATTCTGGAGGCATATTTTTTCCAAGAGTTTGTGATTATATAATAGGTACAATTCTTTTTTTTTAATATATCGAGCTGAAACTACATTGCCTATCTTATAGTCATTTTCCCAAAAATCACATTTTTAAAAAATGTGCGTTAATGATATGTTCCCCATCTTATTAAAAATTTCTTCTATGGCTTTTTATCATATTACAATTATAATTCCAACTACTCTCAATGATTTATAAAACCTCTCATTATCCAACCTCTGACCACGTACGTCCTACCACTTTCTACCATACTAACTCTACTACATGTGCCAAGTTGTCTGTCTTGGTGCTCACAAACATACCAAGCTAATGCATGCTTTTGCTTTCACTGCTCCCCGATTGGCACATTCCTCTGCAATAGCTTTATGTGGTTTATCACTTCACCTCATTTAGGTTTCTGCTCAAATTTCACTTTCTCTTAGTGATTCCCCAGCCATCCTATCTATAAATAGTAATTTATGTAAAAAGAAAATGGATAAAACTGGGTGCTCAGATAAAGATTTACTTGGTTTGTGAGGGAATATTCCTTGAATGTAGAGTGAGGTAATATTAAACCTGAGAAATAAATGACAAGAAGGAGTCAGCTTTGTGAAAATAGATTATAAATACTGTTTCAGAAGAAGATAGGCTGAAAAATAGGTGATTGCCATAGACCTTGACAGCACGGATCTTTTCTCATACTATTAATTCTATCTAAAATGTCCCTCTTTTAGGCTTGTCTATTTCTTATCCATATTTTAAAATCCAACTTAAATGTCATCTCTCATCTGGAGCCTTCCATAGCATTTTTCCCAAAAGGTCTATGCTTCCCTATGCCTCTGTATCCTATATTTTATTGTGTATAAAATGCTTAAGTGGTGCAGTCATGTGGAGTGGTATATGTCTAATGAAGTCATATGGAAAGTTGAATGACTCTTATGTTTACTGATCAAAAATGGATTTATTTTTATGCTCAAAGTGACAGAACAACTTTCTTGCACTAAAAAATTATGAAACATCCTCTTCATATATTGTTAAAAATGAAATAAATCATTCAGTAAGTTAGGAGAGTTCAACAGTGCTCTGATCTATCCCAAGACAATAACTTATATGCTTGTGTGTGTGTGTATGTGTGTGTGAAAGTCTGCATGTGTGTGTGTAAACAGAGAGCCCATAAAGTCTGAAAATATTATATGAACTAGACTATATTATTATATATCATTTCATCAGATTTTATAATCAAATTGTACAAAAAAAATTCTAAATTCTAAAGTTCTATTGGCACCATAAATATAATTTATTTCAAAGAAGTGTGTGTGTGCCAGGGGTTTAGGGCATGTGTGGCAGACATGTTGTGTGGCTTTGCTAGTATCTTGAACTTAGTCAGCCTATTGGGTAACCTAACACAGTGCTAGTGCTAATCATGGCAGACGTTAACAGATACACAAAGAAAATGAAGACGCAGGGCAAAGCAATTGGGGGTAAATTTCTGTGGGATAATAAGTAAAACAGTCAAACAGTATTTTTAGTTTTTCATTATAGCAACCTTCTAGAGGAACAAGTTAAAACTAAAATTTCAGCATTTTATCATACATGCAAAGCCTAAAAAAAAGCTTTTTGAAGAAAAATTAAAAGGACACGAGATGAAGATGTAGTCAAATCTAGTTCGTATGTTGTAAATAAAGAACACCATGGAAAACAAAAGTATAGCAATTGAAATGTAGGATGATGGGGAAGTTCAGAGCAGAGCAGGATAGAGATATTTTTTTCTTAGAATACTAATTTCAAAGGCTTACCAGTTTCTTAAAGAGGAAGAACTTGAACTTTATGTAAAAAGAATTCTTGCAAATACTATTTTATATTTTATATATATTTGTTCTTAAATTTACATGCAGTAGTATGTGAAGTCTTATCTAGTGTTTTAAGTTCACAAAATAAAAAAAAAATCCAAAAACAAAAATAAATGCTAGTGGAGAGAAAAAGGAAGATAAGGTTCTTACTATTGAAGTAAACTATCCTTTTTACCATTTACTAATTTTCTAATATTCCCAACTGCAGTTCAGGACTAATATGGAAATGTTATTTATACATATGGGCTTTCTATATAAAGATTTTAAGACACTTGCTTTGGCTTTTAATTTGGGCTGCCTGGATTCCAATTCACGTCTTAGCTATGTGACACAGTACAAATAATTTATGTTCTACAATTGTCACTTTCCTGATATTTAAAGGGTGAGTATCTGAAGTACCTGAAATCTCATGGTGTGATCGTGAGGACCAAATGATATACTTGATATATAGTATTCCACAGTGCATGGCACTTGGCAAATTTTCAAAGTTGTATTTATCTTTATTATTATCACATGTTTTCATGCTACTTATTGATATATAAAATAAGTTCCTATTTTCAATCCAACTAAGAGAATAAACAAGAATGTTAACTAACATATGAAATATCAATCTAAGATATTGAAGGAAAATTTTCTGATCTTTATTTACATTTATAACCACAGTGCTTTAAAAAAAATACCTTGCACTCAGTAAACGTTTGCTCAACTGGAAACAATTTAACAAAGCTCTATTTCCATTGCTTATTAATATAATTGTATGTCTAAATATGTGGGGTTTTTCTTGGAAAGCCAAATTTTTCTTTCCAAAAAACAATCTTCCTATACTGTTCAGATTTTTGTTTGGTCTAAATCTAAATTTAATTGGTCCTAATAGAATCTTATACATTCTTTAGAGTAGCTTTGGATTTAACGCATATGCCATGCAATTTTTATGCAAAGAAGAATTTTCTTTAATATTTTGAACGTTATACACCTGTTTTTCATGTTTATGTGAAGAATGTAAGAGGAAAAACTTTATGCCAATGGCTAATCATCAAAATTTTAGAGGTTGTGTTTCAGTGTTCATCAATACTATAATTACTTTAGAAACAATTTCCTATTTCTTTTGCTTTTATAAATCGGCATTAAAAATTAAAACTAAGCATTGAATTGTTAATTTTAAAAGGAAAGCAAAATTTTATTTGTAAACAAATTTTGAATTTATTTAAAATTACTAAAAATATTTCATATGAAACCATAGATTACATGTTAAATTGTGAATTCCCCTGAAATATCTTGGATTTCTTATCCCAAGTACCTTATATTGTGAACCTATTTGGTGATAGTATCTTTACAGAAATAGTCAGTTAAAATGAGGTCATTAGGGTGGTCCCTAGGTCCCCAATGCAATATGACTCTTGTCTTTTTTAAAAGGGAAACATTTGGACACAGGGATAGACAGGGAGAACCCCACATGGACATGAAAGCAGAGATCAGGGTGATGCACCTATAAGCCAAGGAACACCAAAGATTCCCACGAAATCATCAGAATGAGGCATAAAACAAATCCTAACACCTTCGGAGGAAGCAAGGCCCTGCTGACACTTTGATCTCAGACTTGTAGCCTCTAGAACTGTAAACAGAGCAATACATTTATATTTCTTAAGCCATCCAGGTTGTGGTATTTTGTTATGGCAGCCCTAGGAAATTAATATCCTATCCACTTGGTGCTGCATCCAGACCACTAGATGATTTAATGAACAGGAATGACTGTAACTATTTTAGGAATAAATTTACTAATTGTCTCCTTAATCAGGAGAAATCAAATGACTATTGTAAGAACATACTTTTTTAAGAGTTGGTAAGTACATAATTTTATGTCTTTTATGTGAGCTCACAATCTTGAATTAACTAGTCTAAATTCTGTATTCATACATTATATGATGTAACATCATATAATCCCTATTTTTTAATAATTTCTCATCTGTAATCCCTAGGAACAGGTAAAGTGAGACAGCTTTGGTTATCATGACGCCTGTTGCAGGAAATATCAATCTCCCTGTCCAAATTAATGCCATGCTGATTAGTGATAGCCTTAACTGTAAAATGGTGGCTCATTTCTGCAAAATGCTAGTAAGTAAAGATCAAATTATCTGACATTTTAATGAAACTGAGGCTGGATAATCATCGACATTATTTCAAATTCAGAACTTCCTTTATATAAATATATATAAATAAATTATATATGTATATATAATGATATTCCAGTGTTTTAATATAAGTATTTGTGGGCAAGGGTTTGTTGTTTTCTACAGGACTATGATCAAGAATCATTCATTTTCATCAGTAATCATTTGGTTTTTTATTGGTAAACATCTGATCCCACAAAAGAATGTTCAAATGCATCGCTACATTCTAAAAATTAAAAAAGGTATACATGTATAGGTCAGTCAGGTGAAAAAAGTAAAGTATTACTCATACTGTAAGCGCTAACTCTCTTTCTGCTCTTTCTGATTGTCCTCTGCAAAGCCCCAGAGGTAAATATTACATTAAATTTCATAGTGATAGTTTCATTACCTTCCATTAGAGTTTTGCCACTTTTATATATAAGTAATCATTTATCCTGTTTTGAATATTCCATAGCAGCGTATGCATTCTTTATGGACTTGCTCATTCAGTGTTAAGTTTTTGTGATTTATCTATGTTAATGCAGGTAGTGGTTACTTAATTTCCATTGCTGTCCAATACATTAAAGCATATATATACTGCCATTTCCTTTTAATGAACATGTGAATTAGTTCCTTTTGTTTTTTGTTATTATGAACAATGCTACTATGAACACTTTAGGATGTGTATTTTGGCACATATATGTAAAACTTTGGATATATGCCTTGGAGTAGATTCAAGTCATTTTGTATGCATATGTTTTAATTTGACTAGGGGAAGTCTATTTTCCAAAATAGTTGCATCAATTTACACTTCAAGTATAAATGGATGAGTGTTCCCATTGCTCCCTATTTTTGTCTATATTAGAACGGATTCACTTTTTTATATTTATCCCTAATGATTACATTTCCAAGAAGATAAAAGCTTCTCCTAAAAGGGAAGTTTTGCAGAGGTGACATTTATGTTTGGCCTCTATAATATGATAGCATTAGATTACCAGAGCTAGCACAAAAGAGGATTAGAGTTAAAAGAACATCACCACTTAATTAAAGAAGTCACAAACAGGGTTGGGAGCAAAACTGTTTGGAAAATTGGATAGCTAAAAATAGCAATCTCGGTGTGGCAACATTAGAAGGACAGGTCATTTCCTCCTTCTTAAACAATTTGAAAGCCTTAAAAAATTTTATTATTCATTTGTATTTTTTTGTGAAATGCAAGTAATGAGCTGCAAATATATTTTTTTCATTTTGTAGCTTATCTTTATAGACTTCATATAATGTTTTTGATAAACAGATAATTTTAATATACAAATTATAAATATTTCTCTTTTTGCTTAAACATGTTGTTTTCTAAAAGAAATTCATACTTTCATCTCAAAAAGCCCACTTTTTTTAAGTTCTTCCTTTGACATTTATATCCACAATTCACTTTGAACTATTTTTTTCAAATATTTAAAGTTTAAGGAGGAAAAATTACATTTTTTCCAAATGTATAATTGTATTGGTCTTGGATTGCTATAACAGAATAACATAAACTGCATGGTTTAAACAACAGAAATTATTTTCACAGCTCTGAAGCATGAAAATCTAAGATCAGGTTTCTGGTTGATTCAGTTCTGTGGTCACCTTCATCTAAATCTAATTACCTCCCAAAAGCCTCATCTCCACACATCATCACATTGGGGATTAGGACTTCAACATATAAATTTTGGGGAGGAGGACACAACATTCAATCCATAATAATAAACAATTATTCATACATAAATTATTGAATAGGCCATTCTTTGTTTTCTTCAACTGCAATACTCATGCTTGTCATTAATAATGATTACACATATGCATTGATTGAATTTGTCATTTTCTATTACTCTATATCTACAATAAATCATATTGCCATAGTTATGCTAGGCTTTAATAAGCTCTGATACCTAATGGGGTAGGTTCCCTCAACAACTTGTACACTAGTATGTAGGTCTTATTGCCCTACAATTTTTACTACTAATGTTACATCGGTTTTAAGTTATATTTTAAAACATTGGGATTCTAATTGGGATTGTACTGAATTCATAGATCAAATTAAATATTTTTAAAAACCTTTAAAATACGGACATTTTTAATCTAAGAACAACAAAATTTGTCAATTTTTTAGCATGTTTTAATAAAATGTAATAATTCTCCTACGAAAACTTTGAATATAGTTTATTTCTGGCTACTTAATATTGTGATTGTCAATGCTATCTTTTTTTGGCATTTAAATAGTTTTAAAATCTTTTTAGGTCAAAAATTACCATAATTTTATGCTTATGGCAGATTTCAAAGACAGACTTGAAGCAGAAAATCTTTAAGGGACCCTTGCATAGCCAGAAGTCCTTTTCAGGCTGATGTACATAAAATATTTAATAGCCAGGGCAGTGGAAGATCTGATGAGTTGAGAGGAGCTCCCAAGGCCTGGAAAGGTAACTTTGTAAGCTCATTCCTGGGGTCTCGTGGCTGTGTACCTGCAGCTAGCTGTAATCAGTAGTGGCTATGGAGGATCTGGGGTATCAGGTAGGTGTCCAGCTCCTGGCACTGGTAGAGTGCTATGCTGCTATCTTTTTTAAAATGCAGGAATTTATTGTCGGTAGATAGAAATGCATTGTATATAAACCTCCTATACAACAAACTGTGCTTCTAAAGTCCTAATACCGGTGTTTATTCCTTTGTGTTTTTAGTATAAATTTGATATATGTGAATAAATAGGATTTTATCTTCCCTTCCAATTTTTATGCTTTTTATTTCATATTCTTTTACCTCAGAATTTAGAACCTCTGGTGAGTATTAAATAGTATTGGTGAAAACTGATCCTTATGTAAAGATAATATTTCATCATTTCATCAAGAGTAATATTTGTCTTAAAACTTTGGTAGATAATATCTGTTCATATAATGAAACTATCAATCATTCATAATTTGCCATGAGATTTTTTTTTTAATCTTCGAGAAGATTTTGAATTTTGCCAGTCATTGTTTAGCAACTATTGAAAGTTTTGTTTATGGTGAATAATAATGCTAAATTTTAAAATAATTTGAGATATTCTTCTTACATAAGAACAATTTGGTCAATATATATTATTTTAATATGCATTATTGAGATTTATTTTTTTAATGTACACATGAATTTAAGTGAATACTTTGCATAATTTTGGCAAATGTAAGCACTTGTTGAATATAACAGCAACCAAGACATAGAAAATTTTCAACACCTAAGAAACATCTCCTGTGCTCTTTTCCAATAAATCATTCCCACACTTCTCACCTCAAGCAACTATTCATATGATTTCTATTAATATGAATTATTGTTGTCTGTTATAGAACTTGCCTATTGTAGAATAGGGTCATAAAATTGTCTTCTTTATTGCACAGATTCTTATGCTCAGCATAAAGATTTTCAAGTCAATTCATGCAGCTGGGGACACCTGGAATTCCTTCATTGTATTACTGCCTAGTATATCGTTATATTAATACCTCATCTATCTTTATCCATTCTCTTGTTGATGAATAATTGGTTTGTTTCCAGCTTTGTTTATTATGAACATTGAGCATTGTGCTATGAGCATTGCATACATGTATTTTGTGATGTATATTTTTATTTCTCATGAATGAATATTTAGGAGTGGAATTTCTTATGGTTAATTATATACTTTACTCCATAAAACTCTTTGCCAAAGTGTTTATATAACTTCACATATCCATGAAGAGTGTATTTGATGTCCAATTGTTCCATATATTAATTAGCAATTGGCATGTTAAGTCTTTAATGTTAAACCTTCTAGTTGGGGTGAGGTGAAATCTCATTATGTTTTAAATTTAAACTTACCTCACAAATAAGGTGTTGAACATTTTTTTATGGTCACTTTGTATAAGAAAGTTTCTATTCAAGTCTTTTATCCATTTTTATTGGGCGTTCCATTTTTACCAAATTTGAGGAGTTCTTTATGTATTCTGTAAATAATTTATTTTTCAGTTTAATATTTTGGATATATTGTCTTTTTAATCTTTTTTATTACTTAGTGTCTTTTTATTTTCAAAAAGTTTAATTTTAATAAAGTCTAACTTATTTTCTTTTATTTTGGCATTACTAATTTTATATTCTAAGAAATCTTTCCCTAAACCAAGGATGCAGATATTATATTCTCCACTTTCTAGATTTTAGAAGTTGTGTAGTTTCATATAGGCAGCTTTACTTTCAAGACATTTTTTCCCTATGAATATAACGTTTACATTTTTTCCCTATGAATATAACCATGTGAATAATTTTATATGGTTAATATTCCTAAGTTTTATTCACATATTTATCACTTTCCTAAAATATCTTCTCTTCAGATATTTTCAGCTGCTTATTGTTTTTGCTGATTTTAATTTACTGTGTTTTGTGTACTTTTTGTGTCCTTTTGTATTTTATGGCATTTGATTTTGCACTAATCATGTTCCTTGGAACTTTTTCTGAGAAAATTTTTTAAAGGTAGGGCTTACTTTGTTTCTGCAGGTCAATTCATCAGACCTTTCATCAATGAGCTTTTTCCTTCTGACTAGAGGGCATTCCTTGGATTTTCTTTTATTGATAAATGGGATTTTTATTGTCTGAAAATGTCTTTATTTTACTTTTGCCCTTGAAAAACAGTTTTTATGGAATACAATTCTGGGTTAATCGTGTTTTAGCTTATCAACTTAAAAAAATCACTTTTTCTAAATTATTGCTATTGAGAAGTTTGTTGTTTAATTATTATTTCTGTTTGGTTTCTAGTTTTTTTGTTGTCTTTTTATACTGTAGATACAGGAGTAATTACTTTTTCTATTCTCTAGTTAGTATTGTAGGGCTTTATGAATCTGTGAATGTCTTTAATTAATTCATTAAGAATCTCATTTCTACTTTTTTTTAAACACTGAGTAGAATTTTACATTCTCATTACCTATTTCTTGATCTTTGTTTTTTCATACCTACCGTCTTTTATAACTTTTATTTTTTTATGGAAAATTTCTTCAGAAATCTATTTTAGTTAACTGATTTTCTCTTCAACTAAGTCTATTAAGCTATAAATTTTGTCATTGATTTTAAATATTTCAACAATTATATTTTTCATTTCTAGATATCCTTTTGGTTTATTATAAAATTTTATTTGCTTTTCCTTATTTTTAGTTCTGTTCATACTTTCATATTTTTAATTTTTTAAAACGTATTAGCCAACATTTAAAATTTTTTTTTCTGCAAATTTTGTTACCTGAAATCTTCTCTTCAGGTATTTTCAGCTGCTTGATTTTAATTCACTGTGTGTGTTGTTTTGGGTCTTTTTTGTGTTTTGTAGCATTTGATTTTGCACTGATTGTATTCCTTGACACTTTTTCTGAACAAATTTTTAGAAGCTAGGGCTTGATTGTTTCTACAGGTTAATTTATTTTTCAAGAGTGATTAATGGTACTACCAATCTGAAATTATTTTATATTAATCTACTTGAAGTATTTCAACTGCTCTGTGGCAAGTCAGTGATTCCATCCATGTCAGCATTTGAGGTAGTATGAATTCTCAGGGGGAATTCACCCCCTCTATTCTTTAGTGCCACAGTTGAAATAAGTGAGTTTCTGTCCTATTCCTTTTGTTTACAGATTTTTTTTAAACTATTTTACCTCTATAATGAGATACTTTTGTCTTCCAACTTAACTAAGATGTCTTATTATACTTTCCACATTGGGTAGAGTCTAGGTTTTATATTTTGTCCTTCTTTTAGTATGTACAAAGTAGTTCAGTATTCCAGGAGTTTGAGAGAAACTCATGCTGAAAAGCAACTTTGGTGCTCTTTTAATACCTTTTAAGATCTCTGCCTATTCTTTGATTTGGAATCATAGGTTACTCTCTACTGTTGACTCAGAAAGTTTTGAAAAAGAGTACTAAAATGTTTCATTCCTTACAGTAATTTCATTTTAAACAATGAGAATCCTGTAAATCTGCTCTATATGATAAATGGCTATGGGCTCATTTTAAATCATCTGAAGTAAAATAATTTAAACTTGTTCATATAAATTTTGGTTATCAGGATTATCAGAAAAATAATGTGTACTTTTCTACAAAAAAAAATACAATCTGAAATCATATATTTTATTTTAAAAATAAAATCTTGGAAAATATTTAATAGTTAAAGATATATAGCAGTAACTTTATTAGAAGATTGAGTTGGAGCATATTTAAATAGTTTATTTCTCAAATTAGTAACTTTAATTGATATTTATGAATCAAAGACTATGTAAATAAATGCTAGCTAACAATTACTCTGTACCTTGTATTATGTTGTTGCAGGATCACTGGGATGTCACCTTGCCAGCCACAAACATCTGTGGCCAGTGGCATCTTTGCCTGATTTTTGCTCTGGCCCACTGGGCTCATTTTGCCCACTCAGCCTGGCAGGCTGCATTCAGCTCCTGCTACCATCCTGGATCCCACACTTGCTAAGGCTGAGCCAGGTGCACAGCAGCAAGAGATGTGTGAGCGAGTGTAGGGTCCAGCCACTGTGCACAGTCAAGCACACTGGCTGTGAGAGGGTGGGCAGCTCCAGGCGTGAGCATGGGTGCCAGCTCCCTGTGAGGCTGCGACTGGACCAGGCATTCCATAAGCAGCTTCTACGGCTGACACTGGGGAATGCTGTATGGCACCTGGAAGCTTGGAGATGCCAGGAACCACAGAGCCCTAAAGAGGAAGTCACAGCCGTGGCTCTGGGAGCTACTAGCTCTGGGCTACCCGAAGAGCTGCAGCTCTTCTGTCCTTCTCTCATCTCTCCTTGTTGCCCATAATGTGGTGGGCAAGAGGATAGAACAGCTCAGAGGAGACCTACAGTGGGCAGCTCTTCTCCATAGGTAGGGTGTCTCAATAAGTGTTCAGCTCTCAGCAGAGAGGGTAGTTCTTCTCTTCAGCTGGTCATCTCATCAGTTCTTCAGCTCTCAGAAGAGAGGGCAGCTCTTCTCTGTCAGGAAGGTCATCCCAATGAGTATCCAGCTCTCAGCAGAGAGGGTAGTTCCTCCCTGCAGCTGGCCATCTCATTATCTTCTGGAGCCTGGCTGAGTCTGGGGCTTTTATAGGCCTCAAAGGGGAGGAAATGCGTGCCGGCCTATTGATAGGCTATGGGCTGCCGAGACCAGCTTGGTCAGGGAGACCCTAATCCAGTGGCACTAGAGGAATTAAAGACACACACACAGAAATATAGAGGTGTGGAGTGGGAAATCAGGGGTCTCACAACCTTCAGAGCTGAGAGCCTCGAGATTTACCCATGTATTTATTGACAGCAAACCAGTGATAAGCATTGTTTCTATAGATTATAGATTAACTAAAAGTATTCCTTATGGGAAACAAAGGGATGGGCCAAAATAAAGGGATGGGTTTGGCTAGTTATCTGCAGCAGGAGCATGTCCTTCAGGCACAGATTGCTCATGCTATTGTTTATGGTTTAAGAATGCCTTTAAGTGGTTTTCCATCCTGGGCGGGTCAGGTGTTCCTTGCCCTCATTCTGGTAAATCCACAACCTTCCAGCGTCGGCATCATGGCCATCACAAACATGTCACAGTGCTGCATAGACTGCGTTTATGTCCAGTTTTGGGGCCAGTTTACAGCCAGATTTTGGGGGACCTGTTCTCAAAAATGGGCCTGCCCGGAAAAGGCACCACAAGTTCCCACTGTGTTCTGCAGGACAGGCAGCTGGGCCCCTAGGCTTCAGGCCCTTCTCAGCTTGAAGGAAGGGCTTCACCTGGGACCTGCCACCTTCCACCCAGAAGCCTGTCTGCCTCCTGCCTGCGTTCATAGTGCCTAGGCTGTTTGTACCAAGGGGTGTTTGTAGGCCAGTGCTGAGCTGCCCTCAGCAACCCCTGGCCACCCTCCATGATTGTTGGTGCCCAAAATCCAGAGGGGGCCAAGGTGGGAGGGGGCTGGTGTGTCAGCCCTGCTTTGAGCATGTGCACACTCAGTTGGGTTGCGACAGGACCTGTGGGCTTGGCCTCAACTTTACTCCACGATCAGAGCAGGTGGCTACAGCAGCCAGAGGCCAGGCAGTGGGAGCAGATACCTCCAAGCCTGTGAGGGCAAGACCGGGAGTTCCTGGGCCCCTGAGAGTGCAGAGATGCCTAGGTCCACAGCTGCAACTTGGACAGCTGCAGCCCCACCAAGGAGGGCAGGGGTCCTGCCTGCTCCCAGCTCCTGCCGGCTTTGTAGAGTGCAACACTGCCCTGGGCCCAGCTCTGCCCCAGGGCCCCTCTCTGCCCACCTCTTCATGTCTGACTGCACTGCTCCCCTGCCTGTGGGCGACTAGGCCTGGCCCCATTGCCGTGGCTCTCTGTGTGGTGGGACAGGTGCAGGTTGCACGGTGGCCCTGTCCAACCCCTCACAAACAAACCTGACACTCCTGGGACCAGCCCTGCGAGTCCTGCCTGCATCTTCGGCCAAGTGCTCACAGGCCCCCAGGATGCAGCAGGAAGCAAGTCTGAGGCCATGGCAGAGGCTCTGGGCCTGGGAGCAGTTCCTTCCCAATCATGCAAGGGTGGGGGAGGTGCAGTAGGCTTCCTCAGAAACATGGGGCACAGGAGACCCACTGCCACCACTGCTGCTTCTGCAGGCACTCCTGCTGCCTCCACTTATGCCTCCCTGCTGCAGCTAGTACGATGGCAGCAGCGGCTTCATGTGGCCTGCAGCTGCCATCAATGTTAAGTATTCCACATTAATATCCTCATTTAATTATTATAATATACTTAAGAGGAACAAACCTTCCTTATCCTCATGACACGGATGAAGAAACTAAGGCTAACAAGAGTTAACTGTGGTATGAAAGTTTATAGAGGAGTTATGTAAAAAGCTTGTAATACTCATATCTGTTTTGCTCCATAGAGTGAATGTTTAAATACTACAATATGCCAACTTTGCATATAAGACACTGTGTGAAACATTAAAGGTGATATATGTTTATATTAAGGAAACTATCACCTATTTGTTGATGATATATGCAAAATAAATATATTCACTTGTATATATAGGTATATATTTTACATATACTGTATGGTATATTATATAATATTTATGTATAATATATATGAGTATATGTCCATGTATATTGATATTTGTATATATGTTATATATATGTATCTTTATATATTTATATATTTTTTCTAGGGCTATCATAGCAAATACCACAGACTGGGTGGCTTAAGCTATAACAATGTATTGTCTCACATTTCTGGAAGCTAGATGTCTGAGATCAATGTGTTAGTAGTGTTGGTTTCCTCTGAGGCCTCTCCTCTTGGCTTGTAAATGGCCACCTTCCCCCTGTGTCTTGACATGATCATCCTTCTGTATGTGTATTTGTCTCTAGTCTCCTCTTCTTATAAAGACACCAGTCATACTGGTTTAAGCCTATCCATATGATCTCAAATTTAATTTAATTTCCTCTTTATAGTCTCCATCTTCACCACAGTCACACTGTGAGGTACTGGCAATTAAGACTTCAATATATGAATGTGGGAGACACAATTCAGTCCATAACTATTTATGTGGATATATGCATACTCATAAAGTGCAATAAATAGTATCAAAATGTATAATTATAAATGATTAACACTCTATACATGCAATTCCTTCTAAGAAGGAATGATTGATAATTTTAAACTGTGGCTTTGAAGAAGGCTTTACAGAGGAGGTAGATTGAGACTGGACATAAGAGATGTTAGTGGCTGTGATGGAAGGGAGAGACATCTGTGCTGGGAGAACTATTTAAATAAGACATTGACATGCAAAAACAGGAGCTGTATTCAGATGACAATGACAATGAATTTAGTGATTTAGCCTGAATAAAAGGTTGGTTTGTGACATGACAAGAGGGAAGGGTGATTTGATACGAATTAATGGACAGCTTGAATTCCAGAATGAGAAATGTTTGTTGTTCTGCAGGAAAAGAACAACTTCACAGTTAAACACCAAAAACGTTTGTTTGTTTTCAGCTGGTTTTACTGTATTCTACTCTGCATCAAAGAAAGGGCTACCCTTACTCCTTTCCTAGGCAAATCACTCCATCTGCACACTCTGAGTTACACCCCTGCTTGCCACCTCTGAAAAGTTCTGACATTAGTTACATTTTCAATCTCTGAATTCTTCAATTTCTACCTTGTCATTTTTTTTTTTTTTTTGTCTTTTAAAAGTCAGTACATCTTCTGGGGAAAAATAAAACAATCTCCTTTGTCTTGGCCTCAGTCTTATAATTTTCCTTGCTTATGAATACACCAAGCTCTTACTTCCCATTTTTTTAACTTCTTTTTTTCACTTCTCTTTCCTCTGCAACCGACTTTATCTCTCATCACTCTATGAATATTAACCTTACCAGGGTCCCCAATTTTCAAATTCTGTGACATCTTTTCAGACCTCATGTGGCTCAGTCTACCATCATCATTCAACACAGTTGACAGATATAAGGAAATGCATGGATTTTATAATTAAATACAGAGTACTTAATGAGCTTGATCAATTTTTATAACCTCTAAGAGCCTAAATATAGTAGTGATATCTAAATAGGGCTATTGAGAAAATAAAATGAAGAAATTTATGAAAGGTTTATCACAGTGTGTGATTCAGAATACACATTAAATAAGCAGTAGCTAATATTATCTTAACAGAATTATCACTTCCTGCTGTCTCTAATTTGGGTCTTTTAATGCTTCATTTTAGCTTCAAATTCCTGATATAAGAGCCTCTTCCTACCTTATGCTAATAATTATTAGGAACTTGAGTGTAGAGGAGAAAGATTCCTCATAAGGTTATAAAGCGATGTGGAATGCTAAGACATGAAGAGCAAAGCGGTATTATCATATATATATTTTTTAACCCCACCGAGAAACTGCCATTGTAAGTTGTGTAGGGACTGCTGTGCTGGGTCTGTTCATGAGTTACAAGTCAGTCATTTAAAATCTTGTACCACAAGGACTATTTCTTCCAAGCTACTGTCTCTAGCACTCTGTAGGCAAGAACTCCTAAATATGGGACCCAGTATTTATATGTTAGTCATAGGATCTTTTCCATATGTCCCATCTCTTTTTTCTTCCCTGGTAAAAATCCCTTCCTCTTTATGTCCTCACTCAAGAGCTCTTATTTAATTGTTTTAATCTATAAATTGGAGTCTGGTTAACCATTCAAAAGAGATGGTAAGATAGATGGTAATCTACCATAAAGTTTAAATGAAATTTCTTCTTCCTCCCTAACATACTCTTAGCCTAATCACATTTAACACACACATTGTTTTAGGGCTCAGGCCTTCTCTTGCTCTATGTGCTTACCATCCTCCTGTCCAAGGACATTTGTTATATTGAATGATCTGACTTCTCTCATCTTTCATATCTCAGCTTCCTTGTCAACACTTTCTATAGCTTCTTTATCAAAGAAAATTTCTTATATTATTTGTTATGTAAATAACCTTTTGTGGAACTTACCACAATTGTAATTTTGTTCCTATTTCTGTGGTTAGTATTCCCTGAGTTTTATAAAAACAGGGCCTTTGTTCAGTTTAGCCAATCTCATATCCAAAACCTAAGATGTAGCCTTCCACAATAAAGTGATTCTAAATGAAAAAATGAGCTCTAGTTCTTGACAACAAAAGAACTCTTTATCCTACTCAGAAGAGAGTTTTGTCTTTTGAAACACAATGAATGCTCCACCCTCCTAGAGAGCAGTTGAAATGATTTCATTCTCTCCTTGAGTTATCTGAAGGATCCAAATCTCCACTCTTATGAACAGATCTAATGGCTACTTTCTAAAACAGAAACGTTAAATAACATGCCCTCTGTATGCTTCTCTTTCTCTGTCGCTTTCTCTCTCTTTTTCTTATTTTTATGATTTGGTATACAATTAAATAAATAATATATTGGCATGAAAGTTTCTTTCTGTATGTTCTTTAACACTTGCTCCTAGTATTCTTCCCACTTCATTAATTGCTCTATGCCAAACTATTTAACTGGATTTTAAACAAAATTATTAGTATTGCTCTTTTAAATGCTAATATAATCACATTTTTCTGCTGAGTCTATGGTTTCAGTTATGTTTATATGTATTCATGTTTACATGAGTGAATATTAATTTTCTAACAAAATAAAAATATAGTAAGAGAAAACACATGTACACGCACACACACACAATTCAGTTATCAAATAGAATGTGTGGACAGAATTTCCTTTTTTTAGAGGAAAATAAAAAGCATTTGCTGTGATTATATTTAGAAACCGCAATTAAGCAGTGCTTTGCCAGCACAGTACCTTCTTAGTAGTTTTGGTGTCAGTATCACTGGAGGAATGTAAAATGCGTGAAGACTGAAAATTTCAGTACCAGGGGAAGGAAACAGGTAATGCAGTCGACACAAGCCCAGTTCAATAAATATGTTTTGACCAGCGTTGAAAAAGATTTAGTGTTTGCAATTTCTCAACATAATAATCCATCTCTCATAATAAGCCATATTGTAATAGACGAATACATTGGATTGTAAACCCTACAAATATGGTCCTAACTCTCAACTCTGATTTAATTTTAGATGTAGGCATCTGGCAACCTTATACACTTTCTATAGGCTTGGGATCTGTAAGCAACTTGAGATTAATAACATGAACCCATAAACTCCAGAAAATATACCAAGATATATCTTTCCATTCTTACATCTGGCAGTGAGATAAATGATTCCCATGTGTTCTCCTTATGTCTACCATGGCAAAACAAAACATACAAAGATAAATATTTTATCAATGCTACATTTCAAGTGGTGGAAGCCGGATGGAAAATGTTCTAGGAGAACAGGAATGCTGATGATACCTAGAAAAACCCATAAAAGATAGAAAAATTATGGGTCCCCTCTTAACCAGCTTTGTATATTTCTCTATAACTAAAACAGCATTTTCAAAATGTATATTTTCCATGTCAAACATCCACTATTAATAAAAACAAAAACCAACTTCTAGTAGTTTCCCATTGTTCTTTGCATAACATATGCTGTCTTTAACTTGGTCAATACACTGTTGCGTGATTTCATCTCCTTGCCTTTCTCTCCAGTTCTATCTCCCAGCTCCTGCCGGCTTTGTAGAGTGCAACACTGCCCTGGGCCCAGCTCTGCCCCAGGGCCCCTCTCTGCCCACCTCTTCATGTCTGACTGCACTGCTCCCCTGCCTGTGGGCGACTAGGCCTGGCCCCATTGCCGTGGCTCTCTGTGTGGTGGGACAGGTGTAGGTTGCATGGCGGCCCTGTCCAACCCCTCACAAACAAACCTGACACTCCTGGGACCAGCCCTGGTTTGTGATTGATATTTCATTTGATATTCCATTCCAACTGGCCTCTTCAAAGGATTTTTGAATGTGCTATTCTTGCTCTTTGTTTTGCCCCTCACTGTATCCACTTAGGTAATACTTATATATTATTTATATTACAGAAAATTGGTACCAGAGTAGAGTGGCATTTCTATGAAGATACCTGAAAATGTGAAAGTGATTTTGGAACTGAATAATGGGCAGAAGTTGGAACAGTTTGGAGGAATGAGAGGCAGACAGGAAGATGAGGGAAAGTTTGAAACTTCCTAGAGGCTGAGTGTGGTGTCTCATGCCTGTAATCCCAGTACTTTGGGAGGCTAAGGGGGACGGATCACTTGAGGTCAGTAGCTCAAGACCAGCCTGGCCAACATGGCAAAATCCCATCTCTACTAAAAATATGGAAATTAGCCAGGCCTGGTGATGCATGCCTTAATCCTCGCTACTTGGGAGGCTGAGGTATGAGAATCGCTGTGAGCCAAGATTGTGCCACTGCACTCCAGCCTGGGTGACAGAGTGAGACTCTGTCTTAAAAAATAAATAAATAAATAAATAAATAAGAAAGAAAAGGAAAAAAAATAACCTTCCTAGATACTTATTGAATGGTTGTGAGTGAAATGCTGATAGTGACATACACAGTGAAGTCCAAGCTGAGGTGGTAAGGTGGAGATGAGGAACTTATTGGGAACTGCAGTAAAGGGAGTAAAGGTCACTCTTGCTAGGCTTTAGCAAAGAGACTGGTGGCATTGTGCCACTGCTCTAGAGATGTGTAGAACTTCGAACTTGGGAGAGATGATTTAGGGTATCTGGTAGAAGAGATTTCTAAGCAGCAAAAGAGTTCAAGAGGTAGCCCAGCTGCTTTTAAAAGCCTACAGTTATTTGCATAACCAAATAATTGAGCTGAAACTAGAACTTGTATTTAAAAGAGAGTAGAGCATAAACGTTTGGAAAATTTGCAACCCAACTACACAGTAAAGAAAAACCCATTTTCTGGAGAGGAATTCAAGGCTGCAGAAATTTGCATAAGTAAAGAAGAGTTGAATGTTAATAGCCTACACAATGATAAAAATGTCTCCAGGGTATGTCAGAGGTCTTCACATCTGCCCCTCCCATCATGAGCCTGGAGGTCTAGGAGGGAAAAATGGTGTCCTGGGCTAGGTACAGGGCCTAACTGCTCTGAGCAGCCTTGAGACATAGTGCTCTGTGTCCCAGCTGTTCCAGCTCCAGCTGTGGCTAAAAGGGGTCAAGGTACAGCTTGGGCCATTGTTTCAGAGGGCACAAGCCCCAAGCCTTGCTGGCTTCCATGTGGTGTTGGGCCTGTGGGTGCACAGAAGGCAAGAGTTGAGATTTGAGAGCCTCCTCCTAGATTTCAGATAAGGTATAGAAATGGCTGGGTGTCTAGGCATAAGTCTGCTGCAGGGGTGGAGCCCTCATGGAGAGCAGAGCAAAGGGGAAATGTGGAGTTGGAGCCCCCATGCAGAATCCCCACTGGGGCACTAACCTAATGGAGCAGTAGGGAGAAAGCCACCGTCTTCTAGACCCCAGAATTGTAGATCCACTGACAGCTTGCACCATGGGCCTGGAAAATTCACAGCACTCAATGCCAGCCCTTAAAAGCAGTCACAGAGGCTGTACCCTGAAAAGCCACAGGGCTACCCTGCCCAAGGATATGGAGGCTCATCCCTTGCCTCAGTGTGGCCTAGATGCAAGACATGGAGTCAAAAGAGGTTATTTTGGAGCTTTGAGATTTAATAACTGCCCTGCTGGGTTTTGAACTTGCATGAGGCCTGTAGCTCCTTTCTTTTGGCCAATTTCTCCCTTTTGGAATGGGAACATTTACCTAATGCCTGTATCCCCATTGTGTCTTGGTAGTATTTAACTTGTTTTTGATTTTACACACTCATAGGCAGAAGGGACTTGCTTTGTCTCAGATGAGACTTTAAACTTAGACTTTTGAGTTAATACTGGAATGAGTTAAGACTTTCAGGGACTGTTGGGAAGGCATGATTGTGTTTTGAAATGTGAGAACAGGAGGGGCTGGGGGTGGAATAATATGGTTTGACTCTGTGTTTCCACCCAAATCTCATGTTGAATTGTGATTCTGAGTGTTGGAGTTGGAGCATGGTGGGATGTGATTGAATCATGGGGGGTGGTTTCTAATGGTTTTGCACCATCCCCCTAGTGCCATCTCATGATAGAGTTACATTGGGTCATTTGAAAGTTTGTAGAACCTCCCCCTTTCTCTCTCTCTCTTCTGCTCTGCCATGTGAATAAGGTGATTGCTTCCTCTTTGCCCTTCTGCTTTGATTGTAAGTTTCCTGAGGCCTCCCCAATCATGCTTCCTGTACAGCCTGAAGAAATGTGGGTCAATTAAACCTCTTTTCTCCATAAGTTACCCAGTTGCAGTTCTTTACAGAAATGTGAGAATGGGCTAATACGTTTAGCGTAAGAAATAATTCTTAATTCTTTGTCATTTATTATTCAGGGACACATTTAATTTTCATATACTTGCATATTTTTGAATGTTCCTTTTTATTATTAATTTCTAGTTTTATTTCACTGTGGTGAGAAAAAGATACTTGATAATATTTTGATTTCTAAAAATTTCTTGAAGCTTTTTTTTGTGGCCTA
Organism: Nomascus leucogenys; assembly: GCF_006542625.1. NCBI lineage: Eukaryota > Metazoa > Chordata > Mammalia > Primates > Hylobatidae > Nomascus > Nomascus leucogenys. The sequence goes on from NC_044387.1 coordinate 23,418,380, forward strand.
GCATATGGTATGTCCTGAAGAAGTTTCCATGCCTCAGTATGAAGAACGTGTTGTGTTCTGTTGCTGGATAAAATGTTCTGTAAATGTCTGTTAGATCTATTAGGTTGAAAGTACAGTTTAAATCCAGTGATTTTTTTTTTTTGTTTTTGAGATGGAGTCTTGCTCTGTAGCCTAGGCTGGAGTGCCATGGTGTGATCTTTGCTTGCCGCAATCTCTGCCTCCCAGGGTCAAGCAAATCTCCTGCCTCAGCCTCCATAGTAGCTGGGATTATAGGCACGTGCCACCACACCTGGTTAATTTTTGTATTTTTAGTAGAGATGTAGAGATGGGGTTTCACCACGTTGGCCAAGCTAGACTTGAACTCCTGACCTCAAGTGATCCACTTGGCCTCCCAAAGTGCTAGAATTACAGGCATGAGCCACTGCGCCTGGCCCTGATTTATTTTTATTTTTATTTTCTTTCTAGATAATCTAGCTATTGCTGAGAGTGGGGTGTTAAAATCACTATTATCGTATTGGAGTTTATCTCTCCAATTATATGAAATAATATTTGCTTTATATATGTGGGTGTTCTGGTGTTGGGTGTATTTGTATTTATAATTGTTATATCTTCCTGATGAATTAATTCTTTTGTCAGTATATAGTGAGTGATCTTTTTGTCTCTTCTTCAGTTTTGATCTGAAGTCTGGTTTAATTTATGTTAGTATAGTTACTCCTGCTTGCTTTTGATTTCTGTTTGTGTGGAATACCTTTTTATATTCTATCACATTCAGTCTGTTTGTGTATTTACAGACAATGTTTATTTCTTGTAGGTAGCATATAGTTAGGTCCTGTTTGCTTATCCATTCAGCCAGTCTATGGTTTTTAGTTGGATAATTTAATCCATTATTATTCAAGGTTATAGCTAATAATACGTGAGGACTTACTCCTGTCATTTCATTAATTGTTTTCTGGTTGTTGTGTGTATGTATCCTTTGATACTTTCTTTCTCTCTTATTATTTATCAATATGGATTGGTTTTCTGTGGTGATAAGTTTTTATTCCTCTCTCTTTGTCCTCTGTGTATCTACTCCACCAGTGAGTTTTATATTTTTGCATGTTTTCATGATGATCATTATAGTCCTTTTGCTTCTGTATTTAGGACTGTCTAGCAACTTTCTCTTAAGACTTGTCTAATGGTTATAAATTCCATCAATTTTTGTTTGTGTTGGGAAAACTGTATTTTTCATTTCAGAAGGATAGTTTTGCTAGATATAGTATTCTTGGTTGATAGTATTTTTTCTTTTGGCACTTTGAATGTATGATCCCATTATCTCCTGCCTGTAAGAGTTTCTGCTGAGAAATCTGCTATTAGTCCAGTGGGGCTTCCTTCATATGTAACTTGATGCTTTTCTCTTGGTGTTTTTAGAATTTCTTCTTTGTGTTTGATTTTTGAAATTTTCACTGTCTCGTGCCCAAGAGAAAATCTTTTTGGATTGAATATATTTGAAGCTTTTGAGATTTCTGAATCTGGTGTCCACAATTTTCCCAAGATGGGAAATTTTTAGCCATCATTTCATTAAATAGATTTCTGATGCCTTTTTCCATCTCTTCTTCTCCTATTCATGCCATAATGCAAATATATGCATTTTTAAAAAGATGTCCCATAAGTCCTGTATGCTTCCTTCACTTTTTATATTTATATTTTTATTTTTTTCTATGACTGGGTAATTTCAAATGACCTGTCTTCACGTTCAGAGATTATTACCTCTGCTTGATCTAGTCTGGTATTAAGGTGCCTGATTTATGTTTTATTTCATTCATTGATTTCTTCAGCTGTAGAATTTCTAGTTTGGTTCTGTTTTATGATATCTATCGCTATAAAATTTCTTTTTTATATTTCAAACTGCTTTCCTGATTCCTTTGAATTGTCTATCTGTAGTCTGCTGTATCTCACTGAGCTTCCTTAAGGTCATTATTTTGAATGTCTTTTCTGAGAATTCTTAGACTTCTTTTTCTTTGGAGGATAGCCCAGCTGCTTCTAAAAGCCTAGAGTTATTGAAGAGTTATTGTGTTCCTTTGGCAATCTCACATATCCTTACTTTATCATGTTTCTTTGGTCCCTGCATTTTGTCTGTATATCTTGTTCAGCAATTGATTATTCTAAACCTTACAAGTGGCTTTCATAGAGAAAGACTTTCACCTGAAGTTGGGTTGTTCTGGTTGAGATGAGTATGGTGACTCTGATAATGAGTAGATACAGTGATATAGTCTCCATGCAGCTTCTTCAGCTGTGATCAAGTCAGCAATAACTGTGGCTATCTCAGTGACTTAGGCTATAGAAATATGTGGCAGTGGCAGTGAGAGTATAGGTAGTTAAAGTTTTTGGAAGCAAGTGATTTTGGGGTACTCTTATTTTTGTTTTCTCCAAACTGAGGAGACTCAGCAAAGAGGATCCCTCCTGTGTTAGGTCCAACGTGGCCTATAAGTATCTGTAGTGGAAATGGGTTCCAGGTGCATGTGCTCATAGTGAATGTAGAGCTAGAGTCTTAGGCTTAGGATCTTACAAACCCATTTTGGTACCTGAGTCTTGGGTGAAGTTTCACTCTCTGTGCAGAGTTTACTGTAGATTGCCCAAACAGCCAGGATCTGTGACTCAGAAACATCCCCTAGCAGCTCAGGCACAGAGGGCCCGGTTGTGGTTGTAATTCTGACTGTAGAGGACAGGGCAGAGTCTTGGCTTGACTCCAGGGAAGATGTCCTCTGAAGGTCTGGACCTGGTGAGCAGAATATTGCTGCAAATTATGAACGAAAGTCAATAGGACTCAGTGACAGTTTGGGTCCCAGGAAATGAGGCACTGTATAATGGTGACTCTAGACCCTTACCTGGTAGAAATTGGCAGTATTCTAGACACTCGTTAGGCCAGGTGCAGTGGCAGCAAAACCCTAAAATGATGGTACACAGCTTGCATATGTGGGCCCCGAGTGTAGGCAGCAACACAACTTGACTCCACTCCCTAGAGAGAGACATGTCTCAGCAGCTCAGACTCTAGGAGGCTAAACCAGCTTCAATGAAGTGGAATACTAGCATAGTTTGGCCTAGAGCACAGTATTTCTCAGCTTAGCCACATCTCTGTTTCTCTGGGATGTGTGATACTACATCAGCTTAGCCATTGAATGTGCAGCTTCTCAGCTCAGCCAAGGCACTGGGGCCAGTGTGCCTCTTCAGCTGAGGCCCAGGCAGTGTGATTATTCTTGGAAGCCCAAACACCATTTCCCTGGGATGCATGGTGCCACATAGCTAAGGCAATGGGGTGTGTGACTGCTCTGGGCGTCCAAAGCACTGCTTCCGTGGATGTCTGGCACTGCTTCAGCTCCAACACAGGGGACAGGGGACAGCAGCAAATGGAAATGTTTTTTTTGCAGTCACTCTGCTAAATAGCCATTTCTTTTGAGAGGCAGCTCACAGATCCAGCTCAAGGCCTTAAAAGCAGGGTGCAGCAGTGACTGGGAAGGGTAGATGGAGCAGTTCCACTGAGGCACTGTTTTCGCTGAAGGAAGTGTGCAGCTTCAGCTTGGGTGCTAAGAGGCAGACCACAGTCACAACTGTTAGGGGTAAGTGGAGAGGTTCCACTGCCACTTAGCCCCACACAGAAAAGTGCCATAGCTTCTTGCAACTTGGATTGGTGACGTTGAACTGCTGGGCAGGCATGGTTCACTGACAGCTTAGCCTCGAAAATGAAAAGGCACAGTAGCCACTCACCCTTGAAGCAAAGCACACATCAACAGTAGTGCCAGTTCCAAGATAGTGTAGTGCAGTAGCCATGAGGGCCACTGGTGGCAGGATACAGGTTTACTCTTTCTCTCCGGCTCACACAACTGTGTGCCAGGCAGTTCCCTTAGTTGGGCTTAGTGCCTATGAGGACTGCAGGGGACCCCAGAGGTGAAGTCTATAGGTGTCCAAGATATTGAGGGGGAGCTGCTGGAATCTTCTTGCTTACATTTTCCCCAACAGGGAAAAGTTCTTCCTAGTTCCCAGCTGAGCCTGGCTGAGAGATGTGGTGGTGGAGGCCAGGTGTTTCCTTTCATCTTTCTGTGGCCATCCTGAGTTTCTGTGTTCATAAATTTTTGTTACTCCTTTGATATACTCTGGTGCTCTCCTTTATTTTTGTCAAAAAGTAGTTGGATGTTTGTTGTTTTGGCTGACTTTAGTGATGGAGAGCAAGCTCTATGGCTTTCTAATCACCTGTCTTGCTGACATCAGAACCGCATAACAGGTATTCTTACCTCCATTATAGAATAAAAGGAATTCAGCCTCAGATATGTTATGTAACTTCACTGAAGTTACACAGCTCCTCAGTGGCAAAACAAGTATTCTAATGTAGGTTCAATGTCAAAGTTGCAAGTTTTTTTCCTACAACAAAATACCTTAGAGCTGGACAATTATCAGTAACAAGTTTAAAACAAATACTTACATTTTTATTAAATTCCATTATACTGATGATGTGCCTATTTCCATTTATTCAATAAATATTTATTGTCTGTTCTACAGAAATTTTAGAGTATACAGGAGAGAAACATAAAATGAATGAAGGATTATAATACATTATAGTAAATTCTGAAATGCTGAGATATAGGTATTGTGGAAAGATTTTAAAGGAATGTCTAACTCAGCAGTAAGTGTGTGAAGAACGTGTCTTATACTATCATGTCAAAAGGGTCCTATGGCTGACATTTTTAAAATGAGGGTCACCTGGAAATGATTCTGGATATAAATGCAGTAGTTCCAATTTCGAAAAGCAATCTAAAGATCTTGTAAATTATCCTAAAATTTGTGGGAGTTGCAGGGGGAAAATTGGCTTTAAATAGTTTTGAACAAGTTATATCCAGAAATAGCTTTCTATTTGCAAGATCATTACCAACACTATATAAATAATGTCTTTGAAAAGGGAGATTCATTGTATCTTTTTGCCATTATGCACATGAAAAATTAAGTCAAAGTAATATAAAAGAAATAAGAGACTGGAAAGAGCAATACTTATGTGGTAATATCAAAAGAATTTTGCTTGGGAGAGAAAAGAAGATTGAGAAGTACTAAGGTTAAAAATAGAGGCTTAACATTCCATTACAGCTCAATTCATATATTAAACTTACAGCAGTATATCCAGTTAATTAGGCTGTTAATTTGATAAGCATGGCTGACTGCAATTTATTTAGAACAAACTAATAATGATTTTGCTTATTGAGGATGATTTAAATATATGCAGAGGAAAAGGAGCCGGTGAAAGAGATATGAATTTATATCAGTCAGGGTTCTTGGTTGCAAAGCACCTGTAAATAAAACTAAAAAAAAAAACTAAAGAAAAAATAATTTATTAAATGGGCTGCAGATAGTTTATAGAATTTATAGGTATGCGGAACAACTATACTCAGAAAATGGGCAGGGCCAAGGGTGCCTGCTCATCAGACATCCTCAGGCGAAGTCAGTCTTGCCAACTCTCCCTTTCCCACATATATGCCCTAGCAATAATTAAAGTGTAAAATACACATTACATTTTGAAGACTCAGTATGGAAAAATAATGTAAAAGTATCACTTTAATATTTCCGTATTAGTTACATTTTGAAATAATAATGTTTTGAATCTATTGGTTTCAGTAATATAATCTTAAAATTAATTTTACTTATGTCTTTTTGTTTTTTTCTAATTTGGCTAGTAAACATTTTAAAATTAAATATGTAGCTCTCATTTGTGTCTTATATTAACATAGGGTAGCATTGTCCTAGAGTACTAGCTGGGGTCTTGTGTGAATGTATGTCTGTGTGCAGGAAAAAAAAAAAAGGAATTGATTCAGAACTGATAATAGCATTGAGCTTTATAGCATTGGGTTATTGTCTTTTATTTTTTTTTTCACTCAAATCAAGGTCAGTTTTATCAACACAAACCCTGATTCACCTGTTGGAAGACAAGAATAGTGATACAATAGTATAGATTTGAAGATATCTCACGCAATAGATCATCAATAGGCAATAGGTATAGAAAAGAAGAGACGAAGGGGACAAATTTCCATTTGGAGTAATAAGAAATTCTAAGCAATGTGTGGCTTGGTAAAATTTTGGAGTTTGTGATTTGTGTAATTCTTATATTTTCTTGACATAGTTTTTCATCAAATTAGGCCAAAAACTAAATGAAATGCCTACCAAAAAATACAAATGATGTAAAAAAGAGATAAAGCCAGGAGTCATTTAGGTTCATGCAGCATAGTTATAAAAACATTGATTTATTTATACTGTCGCATTACACTCACATGAATGTGTGAAAGGGAATTGAAGACAGTATGTGCTAAAAAGAAAAAATTCTAATCCTGTTACTTGTTATAAGCCTTGTAAAACACCAAAAAACATACTTGGTAAAAGAAAATATTTTAACTGTTGTGTGCAAGAAAATTTGATTTTTGTCAACAGCAGTCAAAGCAGGAGCAAATGCTGACCTGCTGTTTCATGCAATAGAATCCTGTTCTTCTTGTTATGCCCATTAAACTAAGAATTGCTGAAGAAAACAAACATCTTGCAAAGGACAAAGCTCATTTGAGCTTATAGTTTTGCCTTAGTCCAAAAAGGAAAGGAAAACCCTTTCTACACTTTCTAACCCTATGCGGTAGTCATCTTGCTAAAAGGGAAATCTTCTTCAAGCAATTCCCAATAAAGAATGTCATTATCTCCAGTGGCTCTTTTGATTGTTCTGCATACCAATCCATCAGCCAGTTTTCTAGTAGTTTCAGAGATGACTGTTAATGCCAGTAGCAATTATAAAGAATACTGATCCTGTAAAAGCAACAGTTTGATATTTATTCCTCCAAACTGCCTTTCCACAAATAATACCAGAACCTTTCCACTCTTAAAAGCTACAGCAGACATAAAATAAAATGATTGTGTTGACCAGGTAATTGAATCAACTGTCATAGGCATAAAATGATGGACTAATATTTTAAGAGAGATATAATAAAAATCATTTAATAGATTTGGATACTGCTCAGTTTTGAAAGATTAATAAGGAGAGAAAGCTCTCTGTTCTCCAAAATATTTTCATTGTACATTTCAAAGTAGATGAAGGTTAGCTTTAATTTCTTCCTTTTAGCATCATGGCTTTCTGGTTTATGTATGTAATCACCATAAATGAAGTAAAACATAATTTCAGTCCTCTAAATATTAAAGTTTAAATAAATTAGCTTTAGATAATACACAAAGTATATTCTCTAATGATGTAAATATTTGCTAAATTGATGCATCATTAGAGACCATGAACTTTCATAAATGAATGAAAAGATTCATTAGTCCTTATCCAGTTTAGAGTTACAGGAATCTTACTCCTCACAGTGGTATGAATTTCTACAGTCTCCAAACATGAAACTTGTAAATCCCAACACTTACCTGACTAGTCTGAAGCAAGTTACCGTAGAATATCTAAGCATATTAACAGCTTCAATGGCAAATGCTACTTTTTCTGAATTGAATAGTAGCTCCTTTAACGTAGTTCATATAACTAATGAAACCAAGTTCAGTGCCTGTAACTTTAATTATATTACCACAGAAATCTAGGTATCAACATTAAGACATTTTCTGTATATAGCATACATGTAAAAGCAAGCACACTAGACAAGAGACAATAATGGAACTTTGCACACACAAATAATAATGAATAAAGACTAAATTCCCACAGATGCCTTCCATATGCCTTGCACTCTGCTAAATCCTTTTATATAACTCATTTCATCTCTAAAGCTAAGTGTGAGCTGTCGTATTTTTCATGTATACAGATAATCACACTGAAGTTCAAATTGAAAACATATGCCTGACTTTGTATAAATGTTCTTTTCATTACACAACTGTGCATCTCATTATTGACACTCACTAAGAAATTGATGAAAGAGGAATGAATAAATGAATGAAGGAATAGGTATAGAAATTCCCTACTGTGCATATTGTTAAATTTTTACATATTTCTGGCAGTTTAGAAAAATGCATGTCTAAGACTGCTGTTTACATAATTAGTATCTAATAATATATAACTATCAACTATTTATTTTATGACATTCATTAGTTTTTAACTAACTATGATAATATATTTATTAGTTTATGTTTTTAACTTTTATTTAGGTTCAGGAGTACATGTGCAGTTTTGTTATATAGGTAAACTGAATGTCTTGAGGGTTTAGTATACCAATTATTGTGTCACCCAGGTAATAAGCATAGTACCTGAGAGTTTTTTTAATCCTCACCCTCCTCCACCATCCACCCTCAAGTAGGCCCTGGTGTCTATTGTTCCCTTCTTTATGCCCATGAATACTCAGTGAGTGACAACATAATTTAGGAAATAATCTTATTCTTTTGTTTAAGAATATAGAATATTAGCCTTCTTAAATAAATTACTTATAGTAGTTAAAACATTTCCTGTTAATGCTGAGAAAAAACAGTAATGTAAATAAGAAAATAAGCTCTTTTTGTTTTTGTTTTTGTTTCTGGATTCATGCCTTAACATGTCATAAATCATGGTCAATAACATTTTTTATTTTTATTTTTCCCATCACAAGATTATCTTTTCTTTTAAAAAAATTTTGTATTTGTAAACATTTTTGTGGGTACATAGTAGGTGTATATATTTATGGGGTACAAAAGATGTTTTGATATAGGCATGCGGTGTGAAATAAGTACATCATGGAGAAAGGGGTATCCATCCCCTCAAGCATTTATCCTTTGAGTTACAAATAATCCAATTACATTATTTAAGTTATTTAAAAATGTATAATTATTATTGACTATAGTCACCCTATTGTGCTATTAAATAGTAGGTCTATTCATTCTTTCTAATTTTTTTTGGACCCATTAAACATCCCACCTCCCCCACAACCCCCAACTACCCTTCCTGGACTCTGGTAACCAGCCTACTGTCTATGTCCATGAGCTCAATTGATATGATTTTCAGATCCTATGAAAAAGTGAGAAAATGCAATGCATAAACACATAAAATATTATAAAAATAACCACAAATATCCTAGCTTCCATTAAAATTTTACTATATATATGACAGGTCTGAATTTTAAAGTATATTTTATTGAAAAGATTTGTACTGAAGTCATAAAGCATGAAGTTTAAAGTATATTATTAGTACTTATTGACACATGTCTGAATAACCTGTCATAGGCATGAAAATAAATTGTAAAGAATAATACTTTTACTTAATATACTCTAAAAAGTTTTAATAATACTTAAGGACAAATCTAATGTATTAGAATCTGGTGAACATATTTGATTTCTAATCCTTGTGATATATTTCTTCAATTTAAGTTATGAACTAACTTTCTCATATGGGCTTTCATATTGACTTTCAATCATTTAGTAAGAAAAATTATAAAAATGGAAATATTTACTGTAAACATAGCTGTAATTTTGTATAATGGGCATCATAAATTGATATCCTAATATATCATCTTAAGTGTTACTTCATGCACTTAAGTTTGGAGAATATAATTTCACTTACTCTATGCCCAAACATATCAAATGAGCCACAAATTTTATTAGCAAAATGCCTAGGGCTCTTTAGGACAATTAGTACAAAAATGACCGACCACATTAATAAGTGTTTTAATCTAATATGATAAACAATGAATTCACTTACTTGAAGAGTTTTAACTAGTATTGTTGATATTTATTGTGTGTTTAGGTCTTACAAGAGCTTCTTGGCTGGGCGTGGTGGCTCACGCTTATAATCCCAGCACTTTGGGAGGCCAAGGCGAGTGGATGACAAGGTCAGGAGATCGAGACCATCCTGGCTAACATGGTGAAACCCCATCTCTACTAAAAATACAAAAAAAATTAGCCAGAATTGGTGGCGGGTGCCTGTAGTCCCAGCTACTTGGGAGGCTGAAGCAGGAGAATAGCATGAACCTGGGAGGTGGAGCTTGCAGTTAGCCGAGATTGCACCACTGCACTCCAGCCTGGGCAACAGAGTGAGACTCTGTCTCAAACAAACAAACAAAAAAAAAAAAAAAAAGGGAAAAAGAAAAAAGAAAAGAATGTGTTGGAATTAATTACTTCTGACAATAGCAGTATAGCATCTCATGATATACTGATAGGCTGAGGGAGGTGGATCACCTGAGGTCAGGAGCTCAAGACCAGCCTGACCAACATGGCAAAACCCCATCTCTACAAAAAAAAAATACAAAAATTAGCCGGGCATGATGGCAGACACCTGTAGTCCCAGCTACTCAGGAGGCTGAGGCAGGAGAATCACTTGAATCTGGGAGGCAGTGGTTGCAGTGAGCCAAGATGCCAAGATTGCACCATTGCACTCCAGCCTGGGCAGCAGAGTGAGACTCTGTCTCAAGGAAACAAACAAATAAATACAGGATTAGCTCAAAGGAAACTCTAATATAAACTTCATTAATTTTATGCCACTTATTATTACTTTCATATCACTTCCTCAAATATTCCCTTTCCTACATATTTCTGACTTTCTAATAAATAATTAGTTAACCTTCAGGAATAGAAAAAATATTTATTCTTTGCCACACAACTCATGCTTTTTGAAAGCCCAGAATGTAAAACAATCTTTAAGAATATGAAATTGGTACATCCAACTATAAAAGCAAAAAAGACACTCTTCTAATTCCCTGCATTTCATCTATTTTAGAAAAAAGTATTTGCTTTATTTACTAAGTAAAATCACCGATCCTTACAATCCCCAGCACGAAGTTATTGACTGTTCCAATGCAGATAAAGAAAGGAAAAGAAAAATAGAAAAGGAGAAAAGCAAAACAAAAGGTGATTTCAAAGGAGTTGAACACATTTTACTACAAATAATAAAAACATGTAAAATATCCAGCTCCTAAGTATAGACTGGTTCTACTATTTTTCTTGTCTTCACACTTGTATGGTAGTTGGCTTTTCCTGTTGCCATTAAGGCATTTTCTTTTCATTTTTCTTTTTTCCTTTTCTTTTTTTTTTTTTTTTTTTGAGACGGAGTTTCCCCATTGTCACCCAGGCTGGAGTGCAATGGCGTGATCTGGGCTCACTGCAACCTCTGCCTCCTGGGTTCAAGCGATTCTCCTGCCTCAGCCTCCCGAGTAGCTGGGATTACAGGTATGCGACACCACAACCAGCTAATTTTGTATTTTTAGTAGAGACAGGGTTTCTCCTTGTTGGTCAGACTGGTCTTGAACTCCCGACCTCAGGTAGTCTGCCCACCTCGGATTCCCAAAGTGTTGGGATTATATGCGTGAGTCACCGTGCCTGGGCCATCAAGGCATTTTCTAGGAGCTTCAGTCACTGACTGTATGCAGAAAGACAGAGAAAGGCAGAGGAAGATGGAGTGGGGAAGAGAAACAGATGAGAGATAGAGAGAAAAAAAAAAGATTTCTGCATCTAGGAGCAGAGGTAAGAAACTTTTCCACCTACTGTAAAGTTATACTGACTTGTCATTTCTTGGTTCCCATTAACTTCATATTCAATCAATTTATATGGATTGAAATTAGTCAAAATTTCTTCTGAATTCTAGAAGTACATTTACTGTTCAGACACAGTTTTTGAAAGAAATTTTATCTTTTTCTTATACATTGAAGAGACATTAGTAGAAATTATTTTAGAGAATCTTAGAAATATGTCATTCTAAGGTGGATGACACTATGACATACCAGTTTTAAAAATATATTTAAATAGAATTCAACATGTTTTAAAAGCAGATATAGATGTTATAATAATTATCTTATTGTTTTTCTGCCTTTGTTAATTACTGAAAAGGATGAAAAAGGATTAATTATAAATTATAATTATATAGTTAAACATTTGATTTTTAAATTCAAGAAAATGTTCAATTTGTAAATAATCACTAGTGATTGCATATGCTATTAATCGTATATATATACATATGTATGTATATACAATCATGCATTGCTTAAGGATTGGATATGTTCTCAGAAATGCATTCTTATGCAATTTCATGTTGTGCAAACATCGTAGAATGTACTGACACAAACCTACATGGTATAGCCTACTACACACCGAAACTATATGGTATAGCCTATGGCTCCTAGGCTACAAACCTGTTGCTGAATACTGAATACCGTAAGCAATTGTAATACAATGAAACGGTAAGTGTAGTACAATGTTTGTGTATCTAAACATATCCAAATATAGAAAAGGTACAGTTTAAACCACTGTTGTACATGCAGTCCATAATTGCTCTGTAGTACATGAGTTTATATATGTGGGTGTATGTATACATATATATATATATATATATATAGGAGTATAGGAAATTTTAGAATAAGCTTAAAAACATATTTACATTTAGCATACTGAAATAAAATCTAGTTTAAAGGCAACTGTGTCTATTTTACTCAAATGTTTATATTTATATGTTTATGTACAACGTCTTTACCCCAAAATTCATATGGTGAAGCCCTACCCTCAGTTCCTCAGAATGTATGTGACTGTATTTGGAGATAGACCCTTTAAAGAGGAGATAAAGTAAAAATTAAGCCGTTAGTGTGGGTCCTCATCCAGTCTAAGTGGTGTCTTATAAGAAAAGGAAATTAGGACAGAGAGGAACCACAGAGAAACGCACAAGAGAAAAAGCCATGGGAGAACACAGCAAGAAGGTAGCCATGTGCAAGCTAAAGAGAGAGGCTTCAGGAGAAGTCACACCTGCTGACACCCTGATCTCAGACTTCTAGCCCCCAGAACTGTGAGAAAATAAACTAATGTTTTTTAAACCACCCAGACTGTGGTATTTTGCTGTGGCAGCCCCTGCAAACTAATAGAAGTATTATTCAGCATGGAAAATTTCAGAAATCTACATAAAATGTAATTTCCCATTGGCTGCTCAAATTGCTGACTTCAGAGCACAGAGAAATGCAAGCTGTTTGCAATATTTTTATGCATTGATATCACGTGAAATAAAAATAAAAGAACAAAGAGTTTTATCTAAAAATGAGTATGCTGTAAAACAATTATCCAAAAATATGCCTTTTTCACTAAAAGAAAATAGATGATTCAATAAAGGTTATGTTACATTTAATAACTTATATGATTATTCAGATAATCTATTAGATTTTCTCTAAATAAAATTAAACCATAACCTTTTTTGCAGTGACATTTGCCACCTTTCTCATTGTTGTGGTCATTGTACAACATGAGATAAAAGTGAACATACTATTAATAAAGTAAGTTGACATGGTCCTAAAATAAATTACTGCAAGTTTTCAATCCTCAAGTCTCATTGATATTTCTGGTTATATTCATCTTATTCCATCATACTATTAATTCATATATTCATTTAATTTTTATTGAACATTTTTCACAGGCAGGAGGATAAACGTTGAGGAAATAATCAGGAATAAAATAGTGACTTATTTCAAGAGAGCTCATAGTCAATTGGCATGTGAAAGATATGTGAAGGAACAACAGCAAATAAGTTTTATAGTTGCTAAGTCATGTTCAGTACAAAGGAGCTAAGTGGTCAGAGGTGAATTCCAGAACTGGGCAGTAGACTATGATAAGTTTGCCTTGAAAGTTAGCCAGGACATCTAAAAATTAACTTCTGTGTTTGGAACAAGACAACTTGATTCAAGAATGAATGCTTAAATACAGCCCCCAAAATGGAAGTAGCTATTAGTTGAATACTGACAATGGTTTGAACAGTGCAATTCAGATCTGGAAACCCTCTCTACAGACAAATCTGTTTCAGCAGATGTTGTTTTGGGGAGGATGGGATTTGTTTCATAATCAATGGTGAAAAACATGTACAGTTACCACAGAAAGAATCTAGGAAACGTAAGGTGAAATGTTTTACAACTTGATACTAAGTTTTGCTTAGCATTCCAAAATTGTATGTTTTTAAACTCATAGCAGTGATTTTTATTTATTTATTTATTTAGTGACAGGGTTTCATTCTGAAATTCAGGCTGGAGTACAGTGGCGCCGTCATGGCTCACCGCAGGCTTGGCCTCCTGGGCTCAAGCCATTCTCCCACGTCAGCCTCCCTAGTAGCAGAGACTACAGGCACATGGTACCATACCTGGCTAATTTTTGTATTTTTTGTAGAGACGAGGTTTTGCCATATTGTCCAGGTTGGTGTCGAACTCCTGAGCTCAAGCGATCCACCTGCTTAGGCCTCCCAAAATGTTATTAATAAGACTACAGACATGAGCCACCACCCACAGCCCATAGCAATGTTAATTTTGTATATGGAAAAATAACAGAAGTAAACTAGAGTGAGACCAATTTTTTTGAAAGGCATTCAGCTTTTCGCCTTAGAAATAAGTGCAGAATATTTCAACAAAATTTTTCTAAAAGGTAAAGATTTAATGTGTTACATCTGTGCAGATATTATGTAAAACGATATGTTTGTTTAGCAGAAATTTTGTCTTTAATGTGATAACTTCCTCTACTAGTATAAATACATTAATTAATACAAGGTATCACATCAATTTCACTTTTTTGATATTTTAACTTTTATTTTTCACATAATCATAGACTGGTAAAATTTTCATAGAATTTGCCACAAGTTTTTAGGTCCATAAACATAATAAGAAATACAATGTTATTACAGTTCTCATTTTCCTTTTAATTTCCCTTCTCAAGGGTGGATAAAATAAAATATAATGCCCAGTTTCAGGCCTATGTATAATAGAGCATTTACAGTGGTTACAATGAGCAGCGAAGCCAACAAATTGGTGCAAAACTGATAATTCTCCAGTTCAGCAGGCTAGATCTACTAAAGTTCTACCTTGAGCATACTGAATTTTATCTGCACAATTTTCTTTACCTACCCACATTCAAAAGAACATAAACAGCAATGCACCTACACATCATACACATTTATTGCATTTAAACCCCTACATTACACACAAAGACACATGAACACATGCTGATATCGACATACGATAGAACACACAACTCAGGCTGGGCGCGGGGTCTCATGCCTGTAATCCCAGCACTTTGGGAGGCTGAGGCAGGTGGATCACGAGGTCAGGAGATCGAGACCATCCTGGCCAACATGATGAAACCCTGTCTCTACTAAAAATACAAAAAATTAGCTGGGCGTGGTGGCGCATGCCTGTAGTCCTAGCTACTTGGGAGCCTGAGGCAGGAGAATCACTTGAAACCAGGAGGCAGAGGTCGGAGTGAGCCAAGATTGGGCCACTGCACTGCAGCCTGGTGACAGGGCAAGACTGGGTCTCAATTAAAAAAAAAAGAAAAGAATACACAACTCAGAAAATTTCAAATCAGCCATCAATGAGGTTTAAAATTTATATAGGGACTCACGTTTCAACAGAAAGATAATTCCAAAGCTGATCGATCTAAGAAGTAACACACGATTTTATATGATTCAGGAAGACAAAGGATACTGTAACATGAATACAAGGTCAGTAGTATGTCTTGCTCTTAAAGACAGACATGTAAGGAGATAAATAAATATAATGCAATAAATGTTATCATAGAATAATATAAAAACTACCATGAAAACAGGCAAAGTTAATTTTGATTTAAAGTTTCAGAGAAAACAAGAATAAGAGTGTATATTCGATTTTTACCATGAAGGTTTTGTTCACTTAATAAAAAACTAAAGAGGGAAATGGTAGTCAGAATAAGGGGCAAGATCAAAGTTAGAAAAGTAAGAAAGTTATTGGATTATCTTATACATTAGAAACAGAAATCTTTTAACAGAAAGTTGAGAGATGAGATTTAAAAGGTAGCATAAGATCAGATTTTGAAGGGCCTCATTTGACAAGTTCAGGAGTGTGTACTTTATCCTATAGAGTAGGAAATTTTAAAAATAGAAGGATTTATTTTTGTGTACATGCAATAGAGTACATAAAGCCTATATGTTCATAAAGCAAAAACCAGGACATGAAAAGCACATTTGTAACTCCCTGTGTTCTCTGCCTAATCACATCCTTTTGCTTCCTCTGCCAATGAATCTACTGCGTTGGTATTGTTGATTATTTTTTTAATAGTTCTACTACCGATGTATGAACTTCTAAATGATGTATTTTAGTTCAGGCTGTTTTTGATCTTTTGTGACATTTTTTTCTTTCTTAAAATTATGTTTGTTGTAAGATGTGTGTGTGTGTAGCTTTGATTTATTTATATGAATTGTTATATGACATACGATTATATTATGCTACAGTTATGACTAAATATATCTTCTGGAAATATAAGTGCAAAATTTTCTCTAGGGTATGTACCTAGGTGTAAAATTGCTATGTTAAAATATTTGTGTATTTTTATATTCTCTAGATGATGTCAAAATCTTTCCCAATGTGATTCTAACAATGTATATACCTTCTATCACTATATGAAAGTTATCATTTGGAAAGTTTTTTTTTAAAGTATTTGACTTTCTGTTTTGTTGTGTGGTAGTTTTATTAATAATTGTGCCTTAAATTACTTTTCACCTATTACTATTGGAGTCAACTATAATTTTAATTGTTTATTTGCCATTTTGATTACAAATTTAATTTTTTGCTTAGAGACATTTTGTGCTTTACCAATACATAGGCAATTCATATTCTCTGACTTTATACTTTGCTTTTTGCGCGGTTTGTGGAATTTTCTGAAAACAATGGTTTTAATTTTCTAGTAGTCAAAATTATCAGTCTCCTCCATTATGAAAAGTGGTTTATGCCTAATTTTAGAAATTCTTTTTGATCCCAATTTAAATTTTTTTCAAAAACACACATTTTTGTCACATTTGAGTCTGATTGACCTTGAATTATTTTGAGATTTAATATATAGGCCAATTTCATTTTTTGCTTTTAATGAGTATGAAAAATTCATGAGCATAGCAACACTATCCATCATAAATTATTCTGTTTTTCATTTTTGCCTACATTTGACAGGACTAATTATATCATATATCCAGGGTCCATTCATAGGTGATATATTGATTTCATTATAATATATCAATGTATTACTATATATATAATGTATTATAATTATAATATATTAAAATACATTGATTTTATCATTTACTGGTTTTATTGTTCCAGTGACTATTATTCCACCAATGATACACTGTCTTCATCATAGCTACAAAACAAATTATTGATATCATTTTTGCTTTCTATTTTTTCTATTATGTGCCTACTTGCTCATTTCCTTGCCATTTTTTTTCTATTTACTATTGTGGAAATTAAGTATACTATTTATCTTTTTTAGTATTATAGGCATTTCAACATATATACTTAATGATCCAAATTCTAAAATTAATTAATACCTTAATCATCCTCCTAGACAATCCATGAAATTCAGAAAGTTTTAATTCCTTCTTTTATTCAAAAACATGTTGTTAGAGTTGTATATTTTAATTACATATGGTCTCTTTTTTAAACAGATGTTCAGTTGCTTTTTCTTTTTTTCTCAAATATGTGAGGTCATTTTAAAACTATATTCTTTCCCTGTCAATATTTTTAAGCTCAATTCTTATCTTTTAGATATAGTAAACATACATTTTTAATATATTTTAACACATTTTAAGCATACATTACTTAATAATGTACTCATAATTAAAATATCTGAAGACTTTACTTGTCTGTTTCTATTTTCTGTTGATTTGTATTTTTTTCTTATTTTCTTCTTTTGCCTTCTTTACTTGGTTCTAATTTATATTTTTTAATTGCCTGGATGCACTACTAGTTTAGTATTACTTTTAACTAAATTATTAACTTGCATATTTTTTTCTGATCACCCATGGCATTTGAGCTTGGGCTGCAAATACGTACTTCTTATCCTGTGGTTCAATATTCTGTAGGACTTTCTCCCTTGTTATGCTTAGCCACAATAAAAATTTATGGATAGTTTTCAGGATGTGAAGGTGGTGTTGGTGGGCTTATTTCTGGTTCACACCTAAAATGAAGAGATAGAACTTTGTGCAACAGTTATTGAGAGAAAGTTTCTACCTGTAGACTCTCTCTCAGATGAATAGTGGCTTTTGTTTCTGCCCTCATGCCCTACAAGGCCATGTAAACAAAGCTTGGGTTCTAGATATTAACAAATGCTCTCAGGGTAGAAGAGCTCTTAGGATTACCTTTACCTCTCTGGATCCCTACTGCCACTTAGCCTTTGATCTTTTAATTTCTTAGTATCTGCTCATTACATTGCTGTTTTTAAAGAGAATTTGGGGACCCCTACATCTGTGCTGATCTACCTGACCTTGAACCAGTACATTGTTTCATGGGGGAAAATAAAACAGGGGAAGTTAGCACTTTCTCTGGCTTAGCCTCTTGCTTATATTATTGACGTAATTGATTAAAACTTTGACTGTTAACTTTCATTTTTGCTTGTTGCTTTAATTGACTACTTTGACACTTGGTAGCCTCTGCATATTCTCTCCAACTTAGCTGGTACTGGTACCAAAACAGAGACATAGATCAATGGAACAGAACAAAGCCCTCAGAAATAATGCCGCATATCTACAACTATCTGATCTTTGTCAAACCTGACAAAAACAAGAAATGGGATAATGATTCCCTATTTAATAAATGGTGCTGGGAAAACTGGCTAGCCATATGTATACTAGCCAATTCTTAACCATAATGTATCTGTGATTAATTTGTAGAAATTTTTTTTTCATACAAATGCTTTTGTCCTTCTCACATATCTCTCAGATGAAAGGTCTAAATAAGAATAGATGGTGACTTTTGGCTGGGCACAGTAGCTCACGCTTGTAATTCTAGCACTTTAGGAGGCCAAGGAGGGCAGATCACTTGAGGTCAAGAGTTTGAGACCAGCCTGGCCACCATGGTGAAACCCTGTCTATACTAAAAATAGAAAAATTAGCCGGGCATGGTGGTGTGTGCCTGTAATCCCAGCTACTTGGGAGGATAAAGCATGAGAATTGCTTGAACTCAAGAGGCAGAGGTTGCAGTGGGCTGAGATCTCGCCTTTATACTCCAGCCTAGGGGACAGAGCAAGACTCCATCCAGACACAACCCACACCCTGCCACTGAAAAAAATAGTTGGTAACTTTTTTAAATAATAAAGTTTTTATTACTAAATGGAAAACACTGATGATAGCAGTAAATGAAACAAAAGTAAAACCTTGACACCTGGGGAGGCACCAGGGAGGATGTTAATGATCTCTATCTTACTGCTCCTAAAAGCTTTTTCGTCCTCCAAAGAAATGAACAAACCAAAAAGCTCATTCTCCATGCTGCCTTTCTAAGCTGCTGTGGGCACTTCAGATTCAAACTGATGGTGATCTTATGACCATGCCTATGACAGCAAGAGCATCAGAGAATGACCTCATCTTGTGAATGCCTGTGAGACAGTAGAGGGTAATGGCTTCAGCTGCTGCACATCCCATGCATACCCCTCACCTCCAGATGTTGTTCATACTTGTGAGGCTGAAAAACAGATATTATGAATAAGCAAAACTGTTTGAAACCAACTGCGACTGTTGGCTCTTCTAAAACTAAGGATTCAACTGAGTTTTTTGGACTGACCTGGGAATCCTAGGGTTGGAGGCCTGATGACCATAGGCTACTCTGGATGTCCTGCTAACCTGATGTTAACAGGTGTATATATGCCCTGCTTGGGTGCCCCAACATTGTAAATGGTTTGCTTGCAGAAGGACCAGCTATGCCCTTGGGGTGTGTACTCTATCAGGGCACTACCTCTGCTTGGAAGGATTCAGGTCAGCCTTAACTTACTGGCCAGAGCTATGCTGTGTCTGAATTGATACCCCTGGCCAGGGATAGGGCTATGACACATATTTTCCTGACTCAATAACTGTATTAGTCAGGATTCTCTAGAGAGACAGAAATAGATGAGTTTATTAAGTATGAACTTACATTGAATATAGGCTGTCTGCAAGCTTAAGGAGCAAGGAGATCCAGTCTGAGTCTCAAAACTGAAGAACTTGGAGTCCAATGACTAACATGCCATTATAAATATCAGTACCCCTCTTTCAATAACTTATAGTTCAAGTATACAACAGAAAAAAGTAATATGATAGATTTGAATATTATTCTGAACTGGATCTAATAAACATATAAAAAACATTAGGTCCAATAAATGGAGAATACCTATATGCTATAGTTTGGATATTTGTCCCCACAAACCCCATGTTGAAATTTGTTTCCCAATGTTGGAGGTGAGGGTCTAATGGAAGATGTTTGGGTCATGGTGGTGGATCCCTCATGAGATGCTTGATGCCATCCTCACAGTAATGGGTGAGTTCTTGCTCTATTGGTTCTCACAAGAGCTGGTTGTTAAAAACAGTCTGGCATATCCTCCTCTCTCTTATTTCCTCCCATATGATGTGATTTCTACACACGCCGGCTCCCCTTGCATTCTGCCATGAGGAAGTACCCTGAGGATCTCATGAGAAGCTGAGCAGATGCCAGCACCATGCTTTTTGTACAGCTTGCAGAACCATAAGCCAAGTAAATCTCTTTCCTTTATTAGTTGCTCAGCCTCAAGTATTCCTTGGTAACAATGCAAATGGACTAAGACAACCTATTTGTCCCAAACTGACACCAAACAAAAATTGATTGTCAATATGCTAATCCAAATGGTACATTAAATAATTTATTGTTTGAATTTATTCAGAACACAAACATACCAGTGCAACTAAGTTAAAAATATGATAGCTACTTAGAAAAATACTTTCATATTCAGAAATTTAAAATTATAATTCTACAAACATAAATAAAAGAAGAAATCCTGATGAAAGTTAGAAAATTCTAAGAACTGATTGGCAATTAAAAATATTACTTGTTGAAATTTGTGGGATATGATTAAAGCATTATTTAGAGGGAAATACATAGTCTTAAAACTACATATGAAAATAAAAGAAGATAAGTTGTAAACACACAAGCTAAATGAAAAAGTAACAAGGAAGGAACTAAGGAAAGTAAAAAGAAAAAGTTAAATACAAACATTCAATATAGCAACACAGAGCTCCATTTGTCTTTAAGAAATGTAATGAATCAGACAATTCTTGATCACATAAATTTTAAAATGAAGAAACAAATAATTTTATAAAGAAAATGAGGTATGTAAATAAATAAGCTGAAATATGTGTTTTTATATAACATGTGTTTATAAAATAAAATATATCACTGTGGTAGGCAGCTCCAAGATAGCTTCTAGTTATCCCGTAGTATTTATACCCTTGTGTAATTATCCCTCCTTGAATGTGGGCCAGACATAGCAATTTGCATCTAACAAAGAATATAGCAAAAGCAATAAGATGTCATTTGTGAGATTAGGTTAACCAAGGTTTCTGTTTCACTCACCCTCTCTCACTCTCTTGCTCATGGATCTGTTGGAAAGTCAGTTGCCATGTTGTGACATGTGCCATGTTTGGCAAAGAACTGAGAGGATTCATCAATTACCTGACACTGAAAAACTGAGGGCCTCAGTCCAACAGACCCTGAGAATCTGAATCTTGCCAACAATCACAGGAGTGAACTTGTTAGAAGATCATCTCCAAGTCAAGCTACAAATGGACCCTTGCATGAGAGGCACCCAACTAAACTGCACCAGGTTTCCTGACTCTCAGAAACTCTAAGGTAGTAAATACTTCCTGTTGCAAATCACTTATTATGGGATAATTTATTTCACAGTAACAGCTAACATATAAAACATAAAAGAAGAATACAAACAAATAATGCAGGAAATTTCACAAATGTAGACAGATGCAATCCTGCTAAATATAACAGTGAAGAAGAATAATTGTATACAAAGAATACTGCATCATAATTACAGGAATGGGTGTTCCACATTACATAACTAACTCATGTTATTTACCATACAAAACAATCTATAAAGGAAAAAAATGATAATCTCAATTTATTCAGAAGTATCTAATAAAATTCAACTTCTAGATGAAAACTCCAAACTGCTACTACAATTATTAAATTAACAGATGCACTTACAAAAATTTTGCAGCAAGCATTTTATTAAATGGTAAAATATTAATGTATTTACTATATTTTAACATCAGAACCAAGAGAAGTATATCTATTTTCTAGTCAGCATTTTACTTGAGGTGTTAGCCAGAGAAGTAAAAGAAAGTAAAGGTAAAAAAAAATTAATAATGATTTTGAAAGAGAGAAAAAAATTATTTTCTAATAGCAAAAGATTGTTTTATTCTATTACATTAAAATTTTGAACAATATATTTGTCCATTAAAAAACACCATAAGGTGAGTAAAAATGCTGAGCAAGGAATAAATACAACACACAATTAGCAAAAAGTTATTATAGATAATAAACAGATTAAAATATAGTTTAATCATAAAACAGAAAAGGTGAAAAGCTGGCAAAAATAAACATAAATAGACATTTTGCAAAGGAGGACATACAAATGGCACATAAACATGTACATTACCACTTACCTCACTGACAACCAGGAAATACACATTAAACCCACAATAATATGTAATTTTATACCACTCAGATTTACAAAAATGTAAAGCCACACAAGGTCTCGTCGAGTTGTATAAAGAGATGATATAATAAGAATTCCAGAATGTGATAGTATGAACTAGCACAATTTTAGAAAATAAATTAATATTACTACTGAAGTTAATAAAACGTTACATAGCAATTCTATGCCACAGCATCAAGAGACATGTACAAGAATATTCCTCAGAACATTCTTCTGGATTTCAAAAGACAACAATCAACCTGTAGGATTTCTAACAATAGTATGGGTTAAATCTTGTTTGCACATCATGGAATATTTCACTCTAATCAAAAGGAATACTGCTATATTTATTCACTTGATTTAATATCCTAATCATGATATTGATTTAAAAAACTAAAATCACAGATAGATTATTTAGTATAGTTCATTTATGTAAATTTCAAAACAAGCAAAACTAGGTTATGCATCCTTATGAACACAGATAGGTAAATATCACTAGTTAAAGCAGGAGTACAGCACAAAAGGCAGGAGAGTGGTAACCTCAGGGGTAAAGAGAAAGCTCTGTAGCTATTGCACAGCACACTTGGGGTTCCTATAGGACTGGAAATATTTTATCAGAATCTAATAATATGTGGAAGGGTGTACATCTTATTATTATTCTTTAAACTCTGTGCATGCATTTTAGTATGTACATTTCACAATAAAAACTTTTGAAAACTTTAAAATGAGTTTTTAAATCTATGCAGTCTTGCAAAATATTTACCTCATTTTTATTCAAAAAGTATTCATTGTCAGACATCAACTAGGTATTTTCTAGCAAAATCATAAACCTCCTAATCATTGTTTTGAAAGGAGTAACCTCTCTACCATTGCTTTAAAAAAGAATTCCAAATCTGTGATTTTATTGGAAGCATTCTTCACCCTATGAGATATGTCATATAGTATCTTTGAAATTATTTTTGAATTTTTTGTGAACTCATTACTTCAAAGCTGATGATTCTCTATTCTTTATAGAGTCAGGAGGTATCTAGATTTATGCTTTGCTGAAAAAAGAAAGCACTGGTGTTCACATAATGTTAAGATCATAAATGCAAGAAATACAAAATCAGAGAAAAGAAAGGTGCAATTTCTCTGGTTTTTCATCTTATCCCTCTGAAAGCCTGCCAAAGTACCCTCCTACCAACTAAACTGTGTGTATATGTGTGTGTGTGTGTGTGTGTGTGCATAAATAATAAACTGACCCTTTTTTGAGCTGAGGTCTAGTTACTGCTATAATGAAAGCAATAATTTTAATTATTTACAAAAATGTTAAAACCAATTTATTTGACTAAAATACTTTTACCCAAATAATTCGTGAAAGGATCTATCTAAAATAAACACACAATAAATTTTTAATGAATCAATTTGTCATTTTATTCCAAAATGTTAACGGTATAGCAATGTCTAAAATTATTTCTCTCATTTTTCAGCTGAAAAACAATATTTTGAGCTAGACTTTCAAATATCTCATTTAACTGTTTTCTTTAAAATTCTTCATATGAATGGCATGTATTCAAATGTTTGTTAAAATCCCATGCAAAGTCATAAGTACATTATGAAAGAAGTGGCATATACCAATATGATCCTGAGTGATGCATGACAGATTAATAAGCACTGGTTTAGTCAAATATACTTGAGATTTATCTCAATTCCATTATAATGCTTTGTAAGTGTTTAAATAAACAGTCTCAAAAAAAAAGCAAAAGTATATCTACATCTAGGTTTGGACAAGAGGCATTGGCATCTCTTCTGAGGATATAACAAAATGCATATTATTTGTAAGTATCTTACTCAGATCTTTACATGTCTTGGCCAATTTTGAATGTTTTGATTTGATTGTATTCAATTGATGGATTTATGATATCAAAAGAGATGTGATGTATTATTTTAACTTCAGAAGTGACATTTTGTTTTTCACCATTTTGTATACATATGGTAAAAACAACATAATAGCTAATTGGCATTTATATAATCAAGAGTACAAATAACCTCCTTTTAATATTTCAATCATCCTGATAACCATTACAAAAAGTTATAAATTATAAATAGTAAATTATAATGAAAATGCATAAATTAAATGCAATATAAATTATAATGAAAATGCATAATACCATTGTGAGGATGGGGTTGGGAGGCATGCTAAAAGCTTCTAGAGCAAATTAAATTTTAATCAGATATTTAAGTATATAAGATAAATTATTTTACTGGCAAACTGTAACAAAGTTTTGAATGTTTTCCTAAAGTATGTGTAAAAAATGTAAAGTTTGACATTTGGGACTTAATATTGAGTCTATTCTAGATTCCCAGTTATTTACCTAAAACTATGGGGGAAATGATGCTCAGATTTATCTCCATGAAACTTCATTACAGGCAGATCTCATACTATAGCTTGAGAGAATATGTCAGTGACAATGAGGCAGATAGAGAAGAATCAAGAACAATTTTAAATGTTCTATCATGTAAAATAGTCAGTTCTCACATTATGAAATAAAAACTAATCTCTGGATTGAGCATCTGCTTAAATATTTCACAATGATTAATTGTGAGGCAATCAGTATAGTTTTGCTCCTTTCACCAATTTAACAATTTTAATATATACTTAGAGAAGAGGCATCTCAAAATGAATGGCATAAAATAAAAAAGAAATAGAATTGCCGTAGTATATCCTTACATTTTTTTACAACACTATGCAGAAAGTACTAATTAATAGATGAGAAAGTTAAAGTCCAGAGAAGTTATGTAAATTGCTAAAGTTCACACAGGTATAAAGTAATTAAGGCAGGATTCTAAGCCATGCAGTCTGTCTCCAGAGCCCACACTCTTTCTTAGGTACTATTCTACAGGCCCAGAATAAGTTTTTTGGAATAATTTAAAGTTTCAGAAGAAAAGGAAGAGCATAACTCTGAAACTTGTCTATTACATAAGCCATGTAATCTTCAGAAAGGGGGAAGTTTAAAAATGCAAGAAAATACAGCAGCAGTTATCAAACAAAAAAGATTTAAAAGATAGGATGAAAAAATTTGAAAGAATGAGATGATTGTAGACAGATCATATGGAAAAAGATTATGATGATTAAAGATACAATAGAGGATGAATTAATGTATGTAAAATATTTAGTAAACCACCTAGCACATAGTATGTCACTAATAATTAGCTATTATAATTATTGTCAATCACTTACCTCTAAAGAAAGCAAGTCTTCGTTGGTAATTCGTTAATATATTTATTTGTTTCCTGCCGGGAGCCCTGGCTCACGCCTGTAATCTCAGCACTTTGGGAGGCTGAGGCAGGAGGATCACCTGAGGTCAGGAGTTCGAGACCAGCCTGGCCAACATGGTGAAACCTCGTCTCTACTAAAAATACAAAAATTAGCTGGGTGTGGTGGCGGGCACCCGCAGTGCCAGCTACTTAGGAGGATGACACAGGAGAATCACTTGAACCAGGGAGGCGGAGGTTGCGGTGAGCAGAGATGGCACCACCGCACTCCAGCCTGGCAACAAAGCAGACTCCGGCTAAAAAAAAAAAATGTGTGTGTGTGTGTAGATATATATATATGTGTGTGTGTGTATATATATATGTGTGTGTGTATATATATATGTGTGTGTATATATATGTGTGTGTGTGTATATATATATGTGTGTGTATATATATATATATATATGTTTCCAATTTGCAGCGGGTAGATCAACAATCCTTGTCCTCACTGACTGCCAACACTATACGCATATCTGAATCTTGAGAGCAGGTTTATGTTCATGACTTCATTGTCATGACTAGTCACTGATAGTCATTTCATTATTAATATTTGGTGAACTATTTCTAGGCTTTTACAGTGATTGTCAAATTTATAAAAATAGGACCACTTGGATTTAAAGAAGTACACAAATATGTGCTCAACTTGTTCTGTTCCCTCACTTCTGGTTCTTTTAAATATCTTTCTCATTCATTTATTCATTTGGTTACATGTATATTGAGCAACTACTAAAGGCAAGGCATGTTATAAGTGCTGTTTTGCTTACTATGTATTAGACCAAATTCTGGTATTGAATATAATAGAAGAGAATAGACCTAAGCTGAAAAGGAGATTATGTATGAAAATAAATTTTTTACAAAAGTGTAAGAGAAAAGATGTGAAAGATAATGAGCTCAGAGACATTATGTCGGAGATGTTCAATTATAAGAAATATAAATAAGGAAAAAATTCAATTTCAGTAAGAACTGAATAAATGTCTATAGGGCCCCACAAGTATCTTCACAAATAAATTTGAAATTTATGAGGCAATGTCTACAAAGTATGTGATGTGAATTTTTTTTGTTTGAAAATATGACCTGTCAAGTTGTCATTCATTAGTAATGTTAGAAAAGTTTTCTTAGCTACTCAAAGTTTCTGGAAAAACACAGCTCAAGGGATTCTTCTTAAAAAAGTATATAATGTGAATATTTTTCAATCCACTTGACAGGAAAATCAAAATCAGGAACTAAAGAACGTGAAAGAAATTATTATATGAAAGTAATTAAAACTAAAAGTAATTCTATAAAAATTTTATTCATCTTGTTATAAATCAGAATGTAAATGCCAGTAATTTTTATTTATTGAATTAATATAAATGAAAAATCCAAATTATATTAACAAAGATAGCGAGTCAATACTTATATTGTCTTTGTCAAGAAACTTGAACTACACCTTACCTCCCTCAGATCGATAGAGAAAACTGTTAGACACTTTTTGTTCTAATTGTTCTTCTCTTTCTCTAAGTGTGGCAACATGTCCGAAATGAACTTTGAAATCTTGCCGAAATTCACTACTTTATGGGCCGGGTGTGGTGGCTTACACCTATAATCCCAGCACTTTGAGAGGCTGAGGCAGGCGGATCATGAGGTCAGGAGATCAAGATCATCCTGGCTAATATGGTGAAACCCTGTCTCTACTAAAAATACGAAAAATTACCCGGGCATGGTTGCACGTGCCTGTAGCACCAGCTACTCAGGAGGCTGAGGCAGGAGAATCGCTTGAACCCAGGAGGCGGAGGTTGCAGTGAGCCAAGATCGTGCCACTGCACTCCAGCCTGGTGACAGAGCAAGACTCCATCCTCAAAAAAAAAAAAAAAATTCACTACTTTATGATTATCCAAGATATTCCAAACATTTTCTATTTCATTCACTAATGCACATATTTCTCCTTTCTTCTTCTCTCCTAAGGACATAGGTTATTGAAGACAGGGACAAATTATTTCTTCTATAATATGTTTCAGTTTGCTGAGAGAAGATTGTATTATTAAAGTATCATCAGTAGGCTTTGTCTATCATGGAGCATGAGAGTCCCATGGGTGACACCCATTTATGAAGTTTCAAGGGAGTACCTAACCACCAAGAGACACAAAGGTATAACTAGGCGAGTACTTCAGGAGAGTGTATTACAACTTTTGTCACAGATTTTTTTACCTCATTGAATGCAAAGTGGAAACTTTCCTATTTTTCTACTAGTTTAGTGGTTTCTTTTCTTTAGTGTCTAAAAATCTCAAGAGATTAAGACTATCCACATCGCTATGCTTCTTGATAATGGTTTACCTCAAAATCATTTTGTTTCTCATATCCATAGAGTCCTAAATGGTTAAAAATAGTAACTTAATTGTTCGTTTCTACCACTCATACAAATATAATAGTATAGAGCAGTCTTGTAAGTAACAGATTCACTGAAGACATTCTTTCTTTCTCTTATAGACAGCCTGATTCACTGAAGACATTCTTTCTTTCTCTTATAGACAGCCTGACACAGCCCCACTCCAGGGCTCCAACTTTTACCACCAACCACAAGCCTCAAGGCCTTAGAAACCTATCCATTGACATAAAAGTTCCCTTCATAATTCCCTCAGAATTGAGGAAGTCCAATTAGAGGACTTACGAAAATAGAATCCCTAATGTTCTTCTGTGACTCCTAGAACATTTATTTCTACTCTATTTCATCAGTCAGATAGATCACTGGACAATTATGATTTGATAGCAGTCATGAAAAAAGCTGTGCAGGAAAACACATCATCAAGATTTCTAGGCCTGAAATAAATAAACGTTTATGCAAGAAAATTGAAGAAAGCCAACCTAATCATGAGCATTGTTTTTTCATTTTTACCTGGACGGTAGATATATTTAAAACACATGCAGAAGTCTTCCTAACTATATAACAGTAAGACAAAAAGCATTTTCTGATAAAGTGATTAGATGAAGTCTATTGCCCTAAGATGGAACTCTAACATACTCTGTGTATATCAATGCTGTTGCTTTACACACCATACTAATTGTTTCCATTAAGCTATTGGCATTTTAGAGTCATTGCTTTAACACCCATGGTACATTAAACAATTCTGAGATATACAACTCCGGTATGGATATATTTAATTGCTTTTGGCAAGCCTTAGTTAAAAATAAATATACATTTTAAATATAACATCAATAAAATTAATGAACACATTCTAGAACCGGAATAAATAGGAAACAGTAGATAACTGAAAATTCAACAGAAACAAAACAGGGAAAGTAAAAGTCTCTCATCCTGCTGGAATCTTTGTCATTGACTGTCAAAAACAAAAGTGTGAAAGCTTTGATGAGTCCAGTTAGTGCAATGCAGGGATCAAAGTGTCAGGCTGATAGAATCAAAGGGAACAAAATGAAGTAGTAATGTTGTGCACCAGATTTGAAACTCTGGCAATGATGAGAGGTTCTCTCAGAATGGAACAGGGAAGCTTTGATTAGTGCACCTTGTTTGTACTCTGAAGGCATCAAAGTGGCAAATGCGCCTGGATCAAATGGGGCAGAATGCAATGGGTAATGGAGCACTCAGAGCTCACCAGAATTTAAGCAGAGATGCTGATGATGTGGTGGAGGCCAATGCACACATTCCCATCTGGCAGCTGGGAAAAAAAAAAGAAAAGAAAGGGGAAAAAAAGAAATAATTTTAATCACTTGAAAGCTAGCTGATTAGGACACAAGCAAAGGATAAAATAGCATTTGCAATTATTGCATGAATTTAGTTTTAGTGAAAACTTTTTAAAACTGGGGGAATATTACCAGTTGTTTGCTATTTATTGTGCTTGATGTATTCCATATTCGTTCTAAATAGAACAAATCAGATTTGTATCAGGTTTGTTAATTCAAAAAGTAAATTACCTTTCAACTTGAATATGTGTAAGTCTATTTATGTTAGGATGATTTTTGTGTGTGTGTTGTACCTCTGGGGTCCATTACATAAGTAGGATTCATTTTACAGTTAATTCTGCGTTTGCAGGGATTTTGCATTCCCTTGGAATCAATTCCATTTGAAGGTTAAGTCTTAAGACATCTGTCTAATGCATTTGATTCAATTCTGTTTTCTTCATTCAGGAGTTAATGTGCTTGTGATTAACATATGAGTATATTATTGGAATATTAAAACATCTAACTCAAATATTCCCTAACATACCATAGTGATAATAGTTTACCTAAAAATATAAAATGGTGTTTAACTGTATTAACATTACAATAAAATTAAATGTCATTGGTATCATTGTTAGGATTAATATTAATAGCTACAGAATGCAACTCCTATATCCAAAGATGTATACTAGTTACTTTATAGTATTTATTATCTGTCATTCTTACAACACCTCTCTAAATGGGTATTGCCATGATGGGATAAGATTTTCTGGTGACTTGGAGAAGTAAATGCATTTTGCAAATGGAAGGGAAATTAATAATTATGACCAAGAGATCAGGCAAAGTTATATTGTTTGCTTACATGTTTTCCTCTTTTCATAAACCTTGCTATGACTGCCCCTGTCTGAAGAGTAAATTCTGCTACTCATTGAGTTTGGATTTTGCCTTGAGATTTGCTTTAGCCAATACAATATTAGCAGAAATTACCAGAGTAGAGACATTGAATGTACTCATATTTTTGGCTTTCACTCTTGCCATTTTGCCATCTACTTTGAGAAGAATATGCTCCAGGTAGCCATGGCTGTAAGAGAATCAGCAGATCAGTGGAGTGAATGGAAATCCAATGCAGAATCTTTAGCTTAGTCTAGCTCATCTTTGTGCCCAATGGAGCCTTGATGTACCAAAAGAATAAAAGACAATACAAAGTTGGCATTAATCGTCATGCACCATTCTTTCGGAAATAGCTCTCCAAAACAGCATTATGCCTACCTGCATGTACAGGTAGAGAGGTCTTGATAAAATATGCACAGTTCTCTTATTGAAGGCATTTATCCTTTGAAGCAGAGATTGTAGTTATTACCCAGGTACTATTACTTCCTCTATTATTATTCTGCTTTCCTAGTTTCCCCAAAAGGGCTTTGCATGGATTACTAAGTTGCCAAATCTCTGTAGAGTGTATTCAGTAATGTGTTCTCACAAGAGCAATAGGGGATGGAGAAACCTACTTCCTGTACCTCTTGAGCATTGCCACTCACAGGGTGATGCTGATTGTACATCTGTTCTTCCAGGTATTTGAAAAATCTTTTTCTTATCTTACATTTGTTTTATTTCACATTACTTCTTATAAGGCTGTTTTTTTATTTTGTAACAAAACCATCAAACAGTTGAGTCTCAAAAAATTGTTTTTTCACTCCAGTTTTAATTATTCAATGTGTAGGGTCACATGTAGGCAATTAAACAAAGTGGCAGGTATATTTTTTAAATGTGCTAATGATATGCTTCTGAAAGTGAGAGAAATTTCTACTTACGAAGAAGTTGTAAGGTCACACAACCTTGCTTAAAGAATAGCTGAACCCATTGCAATACATTTCTTTATTCAGCAATTAAAGTTGATGTTTGTGGAATATGGAGGAGATTGTTTTAAAAACTAAAATAAGATAAAAATGTTTCCCTCAACAGTTAGCTTATTTGGAGATTGAATAAAAGTAGAAATCTTATGTATAGCTACATTGAACAAAATAGTGATAAATATCTGACCCAGAAATGAGCAAATTCTGCTCATTCCTTAGGATACTGCTTTAACTTTAAAAAGATCATATATTATAAGGTAACTGAATATTTTTAACATTATAAAATTCAAATATCTCTGCTAAAATTTAAACTGTATTGCAATTTACTTATGGGAACAGATAATTTTTTAAAATATGAGGAAATGTCCTTTAACAAAAAGTGATAGTGTAAGCATAAATAATATTTTGATTGATTTTTTTTTTGAGACAGGTCTTACTCCAGTTGTCCAGGCTGAAGTGCAGTGGCATGATCACAGCTCACTGCAGCCTTCATTTCCCAGGCTCAGGTGATTCTCCCTCCTCAGCCTCCTGAGTAGCTGAGACTATAGGTGCACACCAACAAGCCTGGCTAATTTTTGTATTTTTTGTAAAGATGGTGTTTCACCATGTTGGCCAGACTGTTCTCAAACTCCTGGGCTCAAGTGATCCACCCACCTTGGCCTCCCAAAGTGCTGAGATTACAGGAGTGAGGCACCATCCTGGCTTGATTGTTGAATTTATTAATATCATCCTCCTATAAATATCTGGACTGATACCCTGATTTACACACAAAATAGAGCCAAGAAGCTTTTTTTTGTTTTTCACATTTTTACAGTGTTTTTAGAGACAGGGTCTTATTATGTCCCCCAGGCTAGAGTGCAATGGTGCAATTATAGCTCACTGCAGCCTTGAACTCCTGGGTTCCAGTGATTCTCCTGCTATAGCCTTTCGAGTAGCTAGCAGTGTAGGTGTATGCCATCATGTCAGGCTAATTTTTTATTTTTTATTTTGTAGAGATGGGGTCCTGTTATGTTGCCCAGTGTGGTCTTGAACTCCTGTGTTCAAGTGAACCTCCTGCCGTGGCCTCCCAAAGTGCTGTGACTAAAAGCATGAGCCACTATGCTCTGTTAAATATTTCAATTACTAACATTTTCAAATTATTTTTAATTGATGATTAAGGCTCTTGTTGAGTCTTCATTAACAGATATTATAGGGATTAAATGAAAAAGTTTTCTGTGTAAAGGTGAGACAATAGACTAGATGATGGCATAGAAATTATATATACATGCTATTAATTTAGGGGTAACTAAAGGATATAAAATAACTTTTAAAAACTTGAAAGAAAGTATAGAAAAAAATAAATTTCAATCAAAGTAAAATAAAACAGAAAGCCAAACAGGAGCTTTTATAAAATGAGGAGACAAGGGTGGAATAAAACAAAATAAAATGTTAAACTCATGGCTGGGTACAGTGGCTCAGGCCCAGCATTTTGGGAGGCCATGGCAGGCGGATCACGAGGTCAGGAGTTCGAGACCATCCTGGCCAACATGGTGAAATCCCGTTTCTACTAAAAAATACAAAAATTAGCTGGGTGTGGTGGTGGGCACCTGTAATCCCAGCTACTCAGGAGGCTGAGGCAGGAGAATTACTTGAACCTAGGAGGTGGAGGTTGCAGTGAGCCGAGATTGCACCACTGCACTCCAGTTCGGTGACAGAGCAAGACTCCGTCTCAAAAAAAAAAAAAAAAAAGTTAAACTTATGTATCAGTGTTTTAGTCAGTTTAGGTGGCTTTGACAAAATAACACAAACTTGATGGCTTGAATAGCGAAATTTATTTTCTTCCAGTTCTGAAGGCTGGGCAGTCCAAGATCAGAGTGCCAGCATGGCCCAGTTCTGGGGAAAGATCTCTTCTAGTCTTACAACTGGCCAATCTCTTGCTGTGTGTTCATGTGATCTTTCCAAAGTACCTAGGCGTGGAGAGAAAGAGAACAAGCTCTCTGGTGTCCTTTTTTATGAAGGCACTAATCCCATCATGAGGTTTCCCCACCCTTATGGCCTCATTTAATTCACATTGCCTCTCCAAGGCTCAGTCTCCAAATAAGGCCACACTGGGGATTAGAGATTCAACATATGAATTTAGAGGGGACAGGAACATTTAGTCTATAAAAGTCAGTAATCACAGTTGATGTGTAAATTTCACCTTTTAAATAGTCTTTAAATTACAACACAAAATAACAGAAAATCAAAGAGAATAATTAAGCCATCATTACATGGAAAGATTTTTAACACATTTATCAAAATTCAATTAACTAGGGAATATTTAAGTATTACACCAATTGTAATAAACGAAAAAGCAACCATAAATACAGACACATATACAAACTCCCATGTATATTTATATATACACACATACACATAAACATATATTTGTAAAGATATGAGAAATAGATATTTTAAATAACGAAAAAATGTTAAAAATTAATATGGATCTGAGGCAAAAGTCAAATTTGAGGTTGAAAACGAGTATCACCATCATAAAATGAAAACAGTATTTAGAGTACATCTGAAATATCTTAAAACAATAATTTTACCTCTATTATTAAATATAAAATTTCAATTCAAAAATAAAATTTACAATTCAGTTGCAAAAATTTTTTAGTATGTTGCTCAATTGCTCCTGCCAACACTATGCTGCAGATTTTCAACATAAATAAATTTTGGATTTCAACTAAGGTCACTGAAAGTGTAAGGAAAAGACAGTGATAACTCTCTATTGCATTTTTCTCTCAGGTACACCAAAAAATTGTATTTCCCACAGTCTCTTGCAGTTAGTGGTTCATGAAACTTAATTCTGGCCAATAAAAACACATATAAATTAATGGTATCCAAAATTTCATTTAATACTTCTGCCCTATTAAATATCTTACTCATCTTTAATGAGTCATAATCAAAGATGTACTTTGTGCAATTTTTGTTGTAGTGAAAAACAGAAGGAAAAACATTCATATCTATTAAATGTTAATAGTTAAATATATGTAGTATAGACAGATATGAACATACTATGTAACTTTGAACAGAATGAACTATATGTATCTACATGAATCTACCACAAATACACATTATTTAGTTTCTTTAAAAGGTTCAGAAAAATTAGTATAGTCTAGAATTATTTTAACCTTCAACCAAAAACAAACATGCCAAAAGTAAAATATTAAACTGTGTTTGCCTGTGTAGATAAAAAATGTAAAAACTATCTGGAAGTATGGCACCCAAAATCATAAATGTGGTCTTCAGTTGAAGAGAAGGAAAGAAGATAAGAATTGGTTGAACTTGATGGATGGAGATTTTAGGTTTATTTTTACTTATTTATTTATTTATTTTTTTGAGACAAAGTCTCACTCTTATCCCCCAGGCTGGAGTACAATGGCAAAATCTCGGCTCACTGCAACCTCTGCCTCCCGGGTTCGAGCGATTCTCCTGCCTGAGCCTCCAAGTAGCTGGGATTACAGGCATGTGCCACCACACCAAGCTAATTTTTGTATTTTTAGTAGAGACAGGGTTTCACCATGTTGACCAGGCTGGTCTCGAACTCCTGACTTCAGGTGATACCCCCACCTTGGCCTCCCAAAGTGCTGGGATTACAGGTGTGAGCCACTGCGCCTGGTCAGATTTTAGGTTTATTTTAAACATCTTTTTTTTTTTTAAACTAAAGGAGATCCATGTGTTAATTGCATATTTAAATTAATTATAAAATTAATTAAATTTTAACTATAAATCTATCATTTCTACAAATATTGTCTTTTATTCAGTCTAAAGTCTTACTTGCATCCATTTTTCCTTATATACTATAGTTTATATTTACCTATTATCTTTATATCACTTAGTATGTTCTCCCATTTGTTTCCACTTTTCTTACATTCTGTTGTTACTTACACATGAAGCAATGTGTGCCTGGCTGATCATCATCAAACTTCTGTTATCAGCAATTCTCACTCTGGGGTGGGAGAGTGAGGGATACTGAAATAACAGAATCTCTAAAGAGGATAGGGAATCTATAGTGTCAAAATATATTGATTATAATAGAATTCTAAATAATACAAATTTCAGGAATGTCAATGGCAAAATCTTCCTTATTGATGAGGAGATGCAAATGATGGAACCTCCACAAGCCAAGAAATAAGTAAAAAATTAGTTTAGGAAGAATTACCACAATTATTTTTCTTCTGCAGTCTAGGATTATTTAGCATTCATCTTGCACTGCTTCACATGAAGGTTACTGTAGCAAAAGCCCCCAGCTCCTTGTTCACCAAGATTCTTGGTTTTTAATCTATACTTAACATTCAGAGCACAGTTCTAGATGGCCTCTGCTTTACTTCTTGTTTTCTCTTTTTCTTGCCATAACAACACTTCACTCTATCTAATTCTTCTGGTCTTAAATTCTTCATCATAGTCAAAACCCATTCTTCCTGTATAGAGGCCTATTATCCACATTAAGAAGTAAAAACTAAATGAAAAAATAGAAAGAAATACAAAGGATTTTTTTTTTGAAGAATTGTTTTGGATGTGGAAAGCAAAGTGGCTGATACATAAGAAAGCGAGATAAGGCAACATCACCAATTTTAAACCGGTGACTTTCAGTATGAGACAGAATAAATTTATTAAAGTTTATATCTCTTGTGGAAATATTTTTAAAACTTTTTTAGACTTATGATTTTGTGTTTGCATATATAAGTAAAAAGAATATAATTAGCAATTATAGTGATGTTCTAGCTTGATAGAGAATGAAAATGATTATCACCAGAAGTCTTATGGGTCCTCAGTGACAAAATGGTGTTGAATTTAGCACAGTCCGATAACTGGTCTTGAATTGTGTCAGTATCACACTGTACAAATAAAAGTCATAATCGGTCAAAAAAAAACAACTGCTTCATTTCTATAATTATAGTTTTTACATTTCTACTGTGTGTCATACATACTGCAATTTGCTCACCAATAGTTTAGCTATATATTTGTATGTTTTATATATATAGTATATAAAATAAAATATGAGATATATATATACACACATACTCATTTTAGAATATGTATGTATTTAGCATATCTATCTATATCTTTATATAAATTTTAGTTTATATAAATTGCCAGCATAATTCTGGCTTTAAAACTTATGACAATAGATAACATCTATTTGGAAAAAAATGGAGAATAGAAGCATAAGTACGACAGAATTGAATTTAGCTCTTTTCCACAGATATTTACATGTCAGTTATTACAAAGAGGATGTAAAAATGTTGCTGAGAAGGAGGAGACAAAAGGATAAATGTACAAGGAAGAAAAGATTGCAAGAACTGAGACATAGTCAGCTTTATATGATGTTATTGGAATGATTAAGCTGAGGACTAATACTGATTTAATGGATTTAGCAAGAAAGGACAAAATTTAGCAAGAACAGTTTTGATGAAGAGATAGGAGTTAATCGTGGAATTTTTACTTTGCAGGCAACCTAAGAAGTTTGAAGTACTAAGATATTTATTTATTTATTTTTTATTTATTCGATCCAGTAAACTCTTAAATTGAATTGGTATGGAAAGCCATTCCTGGGAAATGTGCCCTGGTAAGACAGGAGGAGTTGTAAATTGTAACTTTTATTTTCTCATCATGAAAGCCCTTGATATAAAAAAAAGCTTCATTGATCAGATATAAAATTACAACATTAAATGTCAGTTTCAGTAAAAAAAAAAAAATACTTTTGGACAGCCAGAATACAATGAAATAAAATTGCCTTTGCTAGGCATGGAAATCTCTAGAGTAATATATTTACCTCAATATTGTGTCCCATATTTCATGACTCAAATAGATCCATGAAATTATTTCTAGATGTAAAATGTTTTGAGGTGACAGAGAACAATGAAAAATTTAGTTGAATCTAGGAATGCATAAAATCGTATTGCTGAAATAGTCTTCTTTTCAAAACTAATTGTCATTTTTTTCTCTTTCAAAAGAAAGAAATGGGTATATTGATCCATTGTCCCCAAAGTATCAGGCTTCTGCTTGTCCTAAACTTCAAAGACAAAACCTTCACTTAAATAGAACAAATAAACCCCTGAAATAAAAACTAATCAAAATATTCATCTAATAATATACATTTCCAGCAGTCTTTGAGGAAATAAAATTGCATTATTAAAATTTAGCAAAGAAATGTACTTGAAGTTTCTTCAACAATTCCACCCACCCTTCTTCCCTAGTTTGGCGTTAACATGAGCTCTAATTATCATGAAATCAGTTCTCAGAGACTGACCATGGTAGTTTTGCTCAAATTCTAGTTCTGTAGTTCTCAGGAATGCCTGTAAAGTAATCGATGGATTTGATGGAAAGTTCAGATCAGATTTTCAATGAGGAATAAAATCTGAGTTCACAGATATACACAAAAATTTTGTATAAACACAAAACTAATATCCAATAAGACATACATTCTGTTAAGAAGCAAAAAGATACACTTTAATCAATTATTTAAATAATTTAATCTTTTAATTCATAATCACATTCGTTGGGACACAATATACAGTTTGCCCAATTCGGTCGATAATCCTTTTGGTTAGAACAATAGGGTTTATTTGTTTATGTATTTCCAGATTCACATATTTATTTTTATCTATTTATATAAAAATAACATAGAATATAGTAAAAATTCAAATGGGACAGAAAAGTATAAAATAAAAATTAAAGTCTCATCATGAAGACTCTCTTTCCAAATATATTATTACATTCTAGTAATCATAAACATTTTAAATTGACAAGTAATACCTGTATATTTATGCTGTACCACATAATGTTTTGATATACATATGTATGCATTATCTTATATACTTACCATTTTTGTGTATGTATGGTGAGAAAACTTAAAATTATTCTTAGCAATTTTCAATTATACAATATATAGAGCATATATATATATATATATATATACACATACACACAGAGACAAGTACAGTTAATTGTTATTAACTGTGGTCATCACGATGTACTATAGAGCCCTTGAACTTACTCTTCCTGTGTAACTGAATTTTTGTGTCCTCTGACTAACATCTCCACAGTCAATCCACCCCCAAGCCTCTGGTAACCACCATTCTACTGTCTTTCTATTACTTGAAATGTTTTACATTCTATATATAAGTGAAATTATGCAATATTTGTCTTTTAGTGTCTGGTTTATTTCACTTAACAGTTTCAGGTTCATCCATGATGTTATAAATGATAAGATTTACTTCCCTTTTTTAAGGTTAAATAGTATTCCATTATTTATAAATAACACGTTTTCTTTAAAAATGTATCCATTGATGGACACTTAGATTGATTCAATATCTTGGCTGATGGGAATAATGACACAATGAACATGGAAGTGCAGATATCTTTATGATGTACTGATTTCATATTCTTTGGATGTCTTCCCAGAAGTGGACTTGCTAGATTTTTATGGTAGTTTGATTTTTAACGTTTTGAGGAAACTTCATACTGTTTTCCACAATGATTGTATAAATGGCTAAACAGATGTGGGAATGGCTGTACATTCCCACCAGCAAGGTACAATAGCTCTCTTCTCCACATCCTCACCAACATTTATCTTTTCCTTTTAATAACTGCCATTCTAACAGTGTGTGGTAATAACTCATTGTGGTTATAATTTACATTTCCTTGATGATTAGTGATATGAAGCATTTGTCTTATAGCCGTTGACCATTTGACTGCCTTCTTTTGAGAAATATGTATTCTTTTCCTTTGGCCATTTTTAAACTGAGTCATTTGTCTTCTCATTATTAAGTTGTTTGAGTTATTTATATATTTTGGAAATTGACCCCTTGTCAGATGTATGATTTGCAAATATTTTCTCTTATATTGTAGGTTGTCTCTTCACTCGATTGTTTCTTTTGCTATGCAGAAGCTTTTTAATTTGATGTAATCTCATTAGTCTATTCTTGCTTTTGTTGCCTGTGTTTATGGGTTCATATTAAAAAATTATCCAAATCAGTGTTGTGTAGTGTTTTTCTCTGTTTTCCTTTAATATTTCTACAAATTTAGGCTTTATATTTAAGCATTCGATCCATTTTGTGTTGATTTTTGTGTATGGTATAAGGTAAATGTCCAATTTCATTCTTTTGTATATAGATATCCAGTTTTCTAAACACCGTTTATTGAAGAGTCTGCTCTTTTTTCATTTTGTGTTATTGATATCTTTGTCAAAAATCAATTGACCATACATGCATGGCCTCATTCCTGGGTTCTCTATTCTGTCCCATTGGACAATGAATCTACAGTTGACCCTTGAACAATGCGGGGGATAAGGGCATAGACCTTCATGCACAGTCAAAAATCTATGTATAACTTTCAACTCCCCCAAAACTTAACTACTGATAGCCTACTATTGATAAGAATACTTACAGATAACGTAAACAGTAGGTTGACACAGGATTTTTTAAATGCTATGTATATTATATACTCCATTCTTACAATAAAGCTAGAAAAATAAAATGTTATTAAGAAATAATAAGTAATAAAAATATACTTACTATTCATTAAATGCAATCGGATCATCCTTGTCTTCATGTTAAGTAGGCTGAGGAGGGGAGCAAGAAAAGGGTTTGGTCTTGCTGTCTCAGAAGTGTCAGTGGCAGAAATAAATCTATGTACAAGTGGGCATGTGCGGTTCAAACTTGTGTTGTTCAAGGGTCAACTATATTTTAATGTCAGTATCATGTTATTTTAATTGCTATTGCTTTGTAGTGCAGTTTGAAATCAGGTAACATGATGTTCCCCTGTTTGTTCTTGTTCAGTATTGTCTTGGCTATTCAAGGCTTTTTGTGGTTCCATATACATTTTATAATTTTTTTCTTTTTATAAAAAATGACATTGGAATTTTGATAGGGATTGTTTTGAATTTGTAGATCACTTTGGGTAGTATGGACATTTCAACAATATTAATTCTTCAAATTCATGAACATAGGATATCTTTTCATTTATTTATTTCTCTTTCAATTTTTTTCATTAATATTTCATAGTTTTCAGTGTACAAGTCTTTCATCTCCTTTGTTAAATTTATCCTTAAATATTTTATTTTTGTAGCTATTGTAAATGGGATTTTTCTCTTTATTTCTTTTTCAGAAGAAATATTATATAAAATCATTACTAGTTTTTGTGTGTTGATTTTGTACCCTGCGACTTTACTATATTCATTTATTAATTCTAATAGGTTTTTTGGTGCAATCATTAGGGTTTTTATGTATAAAATTATACCATCAGCAAACAGATAAAATTTCACTTTTTCCATTCCTATTTGAATGACTTTCATTTCTTTTTCTGCCTAATTACTCTGATGATGACTTCTAATACTATGTTGAATAGAAGTGGAAAGAGTGAATATCTTTGTCATTTTCCAGATCTTAAAAAACCCAGAAAGTCTTTCAAATTTCACCACTAAGTATAATGTAAGTTGTGGGCTTATGATATATGGCCCTTATTGTGTTCAGGTACATTATTTCTACATCTAATTTGTTGAGAGTTTTAATCATAAAAGAATGTTGTATTTTATCAAATGATTTTTCCGGATCTAATGAGATAATCCTGTTGTTTTTGGTCTCCTAATGGTATGTATCACATGTACTGATTTGCATATGTTGAACAATTCTGGTATCCTAGGGATAAATCCCAATTGATTTCGTAAATGACCCTTTTACTGCATTGTCAAATTTGTTTTTTGCCAGTATTTTGTTGAGAATTTTTGCACTTATGCTCGTCAAGGATATTAGCTTGTAGGTCTGTAGTTTTCTTTCCTTGTGATGTCCTTTCCTGGCTTTGGTATCAGGGTGATTCCAGCCTTGTTAAAAGGATATAAACATTCCATCCTCTTTGATTTTTTGAAAGAGTTTGTAAAGGACTAATATTAGTTCTCTAAATATTTGGTAGAATTCCATAATGAAGCCTTCAGGTCCATGGCTTTCTTTTTTTAAATTTTTTTGGGAAGGTTTTTATTACTAATTCGAGCTCTTTACTTGTTATTGGTCCATTCAGATTTTCTCTTGCTTCATGATTCAGCTTTGTTAGGTTTTATGTGTCTATAAATGTATTCATTTATTCATTGTTGTTTAACTTATTGGCATATTGTTTGTAATAATCTCTTACGATCCTTTTGTTTTCCATAGTATCAGGTATAATGTCTCCTCTTTAATTTCTGATTTTATTTATTTGAGTCTTCTTTCTTTTTTCTTAGTTTAACTAAAAGTTTGTATGTTTTCTTTATCTTTTCAAAAAACCAGGTTTTACTTTCATTGATCTTTGTATGGTTTTACTAGACTCTTTTATTTGTTTTTGTTCTGATCTTTATAATTTTCTTTCTTCTACTACCTTTGGGCTTAGTTTCTTTTTCTTTTTCTTGTTTTTTTTTTTTTGAGGTGTAACATTAAGTTGTTTATTTGAGATCTATTTTTTATGTAGGCATTTATTACTATAAACTTTCCTCTTAGAATTGCTTTTGCAGCATCCTGTAAGTGTTGGTATATTATGTTTTCATTTTTATTTGTCTAAAGTATTTTTTATTTCCCTTTTAATTTTTTGTCGACCTATTGGTTATTCAGGGCATGTTGTTCAATTTCTATATATTTGATATTATCTTGAAGTTCCTCCCATTACTGATTTCTAGTTTCATAGCATTGTGGTCAGACAAGATACTTGATATGATTTCAATCATTTGTAAATTTGTGAAGACTTTTCCTTT
Organism: Nomascus leucogenys; assembly: GCF_006542625.1. NCBI lineage: Eukaryota > Metazoa > Chordata > Mammalia > Primates > Hylobatidae > Nomascus > Nomascus leucogenys. The sequence goes on from NC_044387.1 coordinate 23,460,332, forward strand.
GACTTAATATAGCATTTATCCTAGTGAGTGTTTTATGTACACTTGAAAAAAAATGTGTATTCTGGTACTGTCGGGTGGAATGGTCCGTATATTTCTGTAAAGTTCAACTTGGTTTAAAGTGTTGTTAATGTCCATTATTTCTTTATTAATTTTCTCTTTGAATGATCTATCCACTATTAAAATTGGAGCATTGAAGTTCTCCCATTTTTACTGTATTGTATTCTATCTCTCCCTTCAGATATTTTAATTTTGCTTTATATATTTATGTGCTCCAACATTGAGTGCGTATATATTTACAACTGTTAACATCTGCTTGATAAATTGACCTCATTATAATTATATAATGTCCAACTTTGTCTCCTTTTACAGTTTTTGACTTAAATTCTATTTTGTTTAATATAGGTATAGCTACTCCTGCTTTAATTATTTTGGCTTCTGTGTGTAGGGAATGTATTTTTCCATCCCTTTACTTTGAGTCTGTATGTCTGCTTAAAGGTAAAATTAATCTCTTAATTCTTTTAGACAGTATATAATAAGAGCTCTCTTTTTTATTTTATTTTACTTATTTTTTTTAATTATACTTTAAGTTTTAAGTATATGTGCACAACGTATAGGTTTATTACATAGGTATACATATGCTATGTTGGTTTGCTGCACTCATCAACTCATAATTTACATTAGGTATTTCCCCTAATGCTATCCCTTCCCCATCCCCCCACTCCCCAACAGGCTCTGGTGTGTGATGTTCCCCACCCTATGTCCATGTGTTCTCCACCTGTGAATGAGAACATGTGGTGTTTGGTTTTCTGTCTTTGTGATAGTTTGCTGAGAATGATGGTTTCCAGCTTCATCCATGTCCCTGTAAAGGACATGAACTCTTCCTTTTTTATGGCTGCATAGTATTCCATGGTGTATATGTGCCACATTTTCTTAATCCAGTCTATAATTGATGGACATTTGGGTTGGTTCCAAGTCTTTGCTGTTGTGAATAGTGCCACAATAAACATACGTGTGCATGTGACTTTATAGTAGCATGACTTATAATCCTTTGGGTATATACCCAGTAACGGGATTGCTGGGTAAAATGGTATTTCTAGTTCTAGATTGTTCAGGAATCACCATACTGTCTTCCAAGGAGTTAGTTCTCTTTTCTTAATCCATTTAGTCACTCTATGTCTTTTCATTGGAAAATTTAATCTCTTTACATTCAAGATGATTATTCATAGCTAAAGATTTACTACTGATATTTTGTTCATTGTTTTCCGTTTTGTTTTGTTTTTGGAGATCCTTTATTCCTTTCTTCCCTAGGCTGGCTAAGAATTCAAACTAAGTAGAATTTCCCATGGCTTCTGGGAGCAAGCAGCTCAGCCTTGCAGCTGGACAATGCTCCTAGCTCATACCTCTGATCAATTGCTACTGCTGGCAAGTACACAGAGCTACCATCAAGATCTGCATCCTGATTATTGTGGGCTCTACTTCCTTGCTTTGTATTAACATGACCTCACATGGTCTAGCCATGCCAATTTCTCCTGCTTTCCCCATGAGGTGTGACTGTAGTGACCTTTCTGGAAAGTGTCTCAGAATTATAGGAAAGCTGAGTGTCTGCCTCCAGTTCTCTTTTTCCTCTGTAGAAACTGAACCCTGGAAATCTTTTCTGTGCAGTGCTGTGCCTGTTTGTGTGAAGAGAGGGGATGACATAGTCAAAGTGAGACTGCTTCTACTCTGGTTTTTATTCTGTTTTCTGAACTGTGCTGGAGACAGGCATATTTCCAATTTGAAGCGTTTCTTGTCTGTGCATAGTAGCTAGTTGAACTTTATTTGGGAGGTAATGAAGCTTGGGGCCTCCTATTCTGCCATTTTGCTGATCCACATGCACTTTAAATTATTTCATCCGGTTATATATTCTGTTTCTTTTCTATAGCTGTCATGGGTTACCCTGAGCTCCCTGTGGAAAATCATATCTACTTTCTTTTCCCCAGTATGTTAAGGTTTTTACTACCTAGAGGAGCTGGGAAAAAAATATCGGGGAGGATTTTCATGTCTTTCCTTCAGTAAATGTTTTGGACCTCTACTCACTCTTTTATAACAAGGCTGCTCTTTGGGCATTTTAACTATTCAATTTTTTAAGTGCCTTTGAAATATATGGAGAAAACCCGGCAACTGGTTGTGATTTCTCCTTATATTTGTAGTCCCCCAAGGCTTCACTGTTATCTGATTAGACCACATAAGACACTATTTTGTTAATAATATGTAGTTGAATTGTCTTTGGAGCTCAGTTGCATTTAATTTTGTACACCAGTGTTCATATATCCTTTCAGATGCCTGTCTTTCCTTAGAGTTTGGGTAAGTTGTTTGGTTGGTTGCCTCGCAATGTTAGTTGTCTGGGGAACTCAGAAAGTTATGTGTTTGTAAATTGTCCTTATTTTTTTGTATTGTTAAATGGGTAAGAACTATGTTATATCCATCTTTCTACATTTCATATTAAACAGAAATTTTGAACTTCTACCAAAATTTATTGAAATTTTCAATAGAATATTTTTTACTATAGATTTTCTAATATTAAAACAAATTATTGCCTTCCTCTTATATGTTGTTTGGTTGTAATGATCGTCTAACTATTTTCCTGAATTTTACTTGTTAAAATATTATTATTTTTAATTCATAAGTGAGTTTTTAAAATAATTATCTTTTTGTGCCTTCTCATTCAGGCTTATTGTCAGCGTTTTTGTGGATTCACAAAAAGCATTTGTCTTTTTTCTTCACTCTCTTTTCTTGAAAAATTTGAATACAACAGAAATAATTTATTCTAATATGCTTTGAAAGAATTATCTTATAAATGGTCTTCAGAGTATTCCTTTTAGTGGGTGACATTTGATTGTTGAAGATTCCTGAATTGCTTTCATTGTCATTAGGCTATCTGTCTCTTTGAGATGTCCTAGAAAAAATTATTTTATCCCAGTATTCAAAAATAGTTGCATAAAACTTAGGAAAGTACTCGTTTGTGATTTTTCTATTCTCTTACTAATTTTATGATGATTTTCCTACTTCACTTTAAATTTTAAATACTTACATGCTTTTTTATTTTCATTTTTGTTACATCATTTTCCTTTCTTCCTTAAGTGCATTTTATTGCTATATGAGTAATATTTACTTTACAGTATATTTACCAGTAATTGAGTTACTTTCACAACTGGCTTTATAAATTTCAGACAATATTTACTCTTTGATGCAGAAATGAGGAAATAATTGCAATTGTATGTTTTTGATTTATTTTATTTCATTAATATTTTACTTTTGTGGTTGAGCATATTTATCTTTATAATGTTTTATCATGGACATTATCTTCATTTTGTACTTAAGTTAATTCGTAGATGGACATTTGTCTTTTTGCTGGGATATCTCCTTTTCAATTTTAGCTGGATTGTGCTGTCATGTAATTTTCAAAAAAGACTCCTGGATTCTGAATTTCTACTTGTTTCTTGTGTATGTGAGTGGCAAGATCATATACTGTGTTAAGGAATCTTACCTTAGAAAAGCTTTAGATAGTGTTCTACTGTTATTTAATATAATCAGTTCTTTTGAAAATAAAAATACAAACAAAACAAAACAAAGGTTGATCTCAATGTTCTCCAGTGTTGTCTCCTGGAGTTATTTGTGCCTGTCTTCCTCTTCCCCCAGTGTACTTGAAATATCTTAGCTCTCTCCATAAATCTAATAATACTTTCTACATTTGTATTAATTCTTTATCTATTATCCTACTACTCACACTCTGGGTTTCTTGGGACTTTCAGACTATGAATGTATTTGTCCTTTATTTTCAAAAAAAAATTATTCTATAAATAAAATGTTAGAATGCCTTTCTCTTAACATGAAATAATAGATAAGAAATAAACATGAATGTTATCATGTCTTCCACCTAACACTGGATAATAGAAAAAAAAGAAACATTTTTTTTTTCTTTTTGAGATGGAGTCTCACTCTGTCATCCAGGCTGGAGTGCAGTGGCGCAATCTTGGCTCACTGCAACCTCAGTCTCCCAGGTTCAAGCAATTCTCCTGCCTCAGCCTCTGAAATAGCTGAGATTACAGGCATGTGCCACCATGCCAAGCTAATTTTTGTATTTTTAGTAGAGACAGGGATTCATCATGTTGGCCATGCTGACCTCAAACTCCTGACCTCAGGTGATCCTCCCACCTCAGCCTCCCAATATGCTGGGATTACAGGTGTGAGCCACCGCGCCCAGCCAAAAAAGAAACTTTGATGGAATTACAAGTATTCTGTTTTTTAAGTTGTATTTTTAGTTTATATTTTAAGTTTTAGTTATTTTAAAAAGTACTGGATACTTTTGCTAATTAGTTCAAAATTATGTGTGTAAGGATAAACCAGTTTAGAGTTGTACAAACATGTCATTGATATTGTTTATTTCATTATGTCTCTGGTATTAACTACTCATATCATTTACAATAATTTTATTCCTACCATATGGGTAAAATAATTGATATTCAGAGATTTAAAATAAGTAAATAAATTTAAATCAATTTAGCATTTAGTGTCATGATCACACTTAGTATTTAGTGCCATGATTAAACATAATCTAATCAAACTTATATTTCTCTACTCAGATATCATGTCTCTAGTTGAATATGTTATTTTAAAACATGCAAGTGAAGGTGTGCTATTTTTTATTAATAAAAATGTCCAGCATTAGATAATGCTTGCACTTACTGGAATTTCTTTAAAAACTCTTGCTTTCTTTTTCTTTTGTGTCTTCTCTAATAAGGATATAAATAAATTTAATGCAAGGCAAACTAAAATATACTCATTGCTTCATAACATCTATAGCAATGTTATGTTTTGGTGCACATAAATATTTTCCTTAATATCTATACCCAAACTTTTATAGTGTCAATGGAAAACTGTATAACACATTTAATGAAATTATTGAAAAATGAGAGAAATAATAAGCACTGTTAAGAAAACGGTTTACAAAACTCTTCAAGTCTCTTTGCATAAGTAGTATTTGTTGGCTTAAAACTCCATGCAAATAAATCTTTAAAATCTGTATAGTAAAAAAAGACATCATGAAGATCTATTTAAAATGACATTTGTTGAATTCTAGCCCCTGTTAAAATTTCCTGTCCTATATAAGAGTAACATCTTATAATTCAAACTATCTTTTCTGAGTACGTCAGCAGAAGTAGTATTCATTAAGTTGATATAGATCTTTTCCTAACCTTAACCAGACTTGCTTACTGAAACTGCTTACTATATAAAGTGCAACCTGTGCTATCTCTTTCAAATTACATGTTTCAGATCTCACTTTTTTTGAAGAAAGACCTACAAGGCAATCTCTTTTCTCACAATTTCTGCAAAATCTTAACTTGAAACACAAAGTCTAGATAAATAACCTAGATTTTGAATATACAGCCCGGTGAGACTAAGGTCATATAATTTGTGTTATAATAATAACAAGATGAAGAAGAACTAATATGAGAAATAAACAATGAGTGGCAATCTTATGTTAATATAGGCAAGTTTTAATTTGTATGTCACTAAAAACTTTTTGTAAAAAAAAGTATTTTTTGTGAAACTATAAATCATTGTAATTACTTTATTAGAAATAGAAATGTGGTTTTCAAACCCTTAACCCAATTTATTTTTTGTTTCTCTTTTATAAACTTACTTTAATTTTAGGGGTCTATTTATATAATTATTTTATAATAATCTGTTTAGTAACTTCTACTTGTTCTCTCAAATCTCCCAGATGACTAAAGTAAAAACAAAACAAAACAAAATCTACAACCTTCTTCCCTTTTACCTATAAACTATCTCATTATCTCTCATTTTTGACAATTATGACATTATCTCTCCTTAATGACAATTTTTCATTCCCTTTGGCTATTAGGTAACTCATAGCTGATTGACAAATGTAAAATTATTCCCACCACCAATCCTCATGTTCATTCTAAGATTATAAATCTTTCAAGACTTTTGCATAAACAACCTGACCAGTAATACTACCATATAATTGCTCTTTTAACTAAAAATTTATAATGCTTTTGTCTATATTGTACAGTTGCCTTGATTTTTATAGGCATCTACCCTATTATTAGATTTTTGATTCATGATATTATTTGCTTTGTATTCTGTTAGCTCTCATTCATCAAACACAAATCTTTCTTATTTGTATTTTATTTATAATTCCAAATATTGTTTGCAAAAATTATAATTCTCTTTATTCAATGAGAAAATTAACTTTTTCAGTCTTTTTTTTTTTTTTTTTTTTTTTTTGCAGTTGCAAGATTTAATAGAGTGAAAACAGAGCTCCCATAAAATGGGAGGGGACCCAAAGGAGATCACTACTCCCTGCTCAAATGCCTGGGTTTATATCACAATCATTGTCCCTCCCCCTGTGCTCTCAGGCAATATATGACTTGACTATTTCTTTACCTCCTGCTTTAGCCTAATTTGTATTTTAGTGAGCCCTCTTTACTACCTGATTGTTCGGGTGTGAGCTGAGTTACAAGCCACCGTGTTTAAAGGTGGGTGTGGTCACCTTTCCCAGCTGGGCTTAGGAATTCTTTGTCAGCCTAGGAAATCCAGCTAGTCATGTCTCTCAGTACCCCCTTTCAACAGGAAAACCCAAGTGCTATTGGGGAGGTTGGCCGACGACTGCTCTAAATGCTTCCTGCTGAATTGGGGCATAGTAGGGGTCATGCAGTTGAGATTTCCTTGAGAGGGGTGCCTTCAATGTCATTAACATCAGAGCATGGGCTAGCAGGCTGGTCCAGGGGTCCGCAGTAGATCTTAGTCATGGACTGCATCTGAGGCTCCATTTGAAGAACTATTTGTAGTTTTACAGCTTCGATTCTGGAAGAGACAAACTTAAAAAGGAGGTTAAAGATACAGGGATTGAAATGTATGGCCTGAAGTGCAGGGGCATATGGGTGTGGGTGGTGAAAGTGGGGTTTCCTTTAGAAAAACTCCTATACAATGGGGCATCAATATTTCTAGGAAGCTGCATTCTCCACAGAAGCTCTTGGTAAGGGGAGCTACTGGTAATACAGTGGCATGGAGGAGGTGCAGTGAGAATGAAAGGTTTAGTGAAGGGTTTTAAGTAATTTCCATTGGTGAGCTGCAGGCAAAAATATTTTTCCTTCTTCAGTGGCTAGCCATCCTGAGGAGAGGAAACTCTGTCCTCGTGAGGTTCCCCATTCTATTTCTTCTGCGGAGTACTGGGGCTTGGTTTCCTGGAGGGGATTACCCCATACTAGAGGTCCTTCTATGAGCATTTCTAATGGAGGGTCCCACCTTGGGGCTCTTTTGGCTTCATTATCCACTTGGTGGTTCCCCTCTATTTCCCTTTCCTTTCTGATGACCCTGGCAGTGTAAGACTGCCACCTCTTTAGTTTTCTGTACAGCCAAGAATAATCTCCTAATGGCTTCCTTATATTTGATAGGTGTTCCCTCAGAAATTAGGAATTCCCTTTCTCTCCATATTGCTGCATAGGCATGGAGGACTAGGTAAGCATACTTAGAGTCTGTATATATATTTACCCTTTTTTGTTCTCCTAATTCTAGTGCCCGAGTGAAGGCTATTAGTTTTGCCAGCTGAGTGCTAGTTCCTGGAGTGAGGGGATTACTTTCAAATATTCCATTATTACTGACCACCACATACCCTGCTTTTCAAAGACCTTTTTCTACAAAGAAGCTTCCATTAGTATACAAGCTGAGGTCGGGATCAGTCAAGGGAACCTCTAGAAGGTCCCCTCAAGTTGTGTATGTTTGAACAATCACCTGTTGACAGTTATGTTCTATCTTTTCTTTATTGTTTGGAAGAAATATGGCTGGGTTAAGAGTTGCACAAGTGTGCAGTCACAGCACTGGCCCTTTAAATAATACAGCCTGATATTTAAGCAAAAGGTTGTCTGACAGCCACAAGTCTCCTTTAGCAGTGAGTATGCCATTTACATCATGAGATGTCCACACAATAAGTTCTCTTCCCTGTATTGTTTTAACTGCTTCAGATACTAAGATTGCTACTGCAGCCACTACCCATAAACAATGAGGCCAACCCTTTGCCACCACATCAATTTCCCTACTCAGGTATGCCATGGGTTGCAAGCTGGTCCCTCAAACCTGTGTAAGAACTCCAAGAGCTATTCCTGTTTTTTTCTGTGACATATAAAGAAAAGTCTTGCCCTGTTGGCAAGCTTAACACTGGGGCTTGGGTTAGGGCTTCCTTTAGGGACTGGAAAGCCGTTTCTGCTTCAGGTGTCCATCTTACTAAATGGGTATTGGCTTTCTGAGTTTCCTTAATTAGTGTATACAATGGCCTGGCTGTTTCACCGTACCTGAGAATCCATATTTGGCAGAAGCCTGTTATGCCAAGGAACCCTCTTAGTTGCTTTAGGGTTTGGGGATGAGGATAAGCCAGTATAGGCTGGATACATTCCTTACTGAGGGCCCTGGTGCCTTTGGATAATTTTAGCCCTAAGCATTTAACCTTCTATGAGCAGAGCTGAGCCTTTGATTGGGAAATCTTGTAGCCACAGGTGGCGAGGAAATTTAAGAATTCTTGGGTGGCTTGATGGCACAAGGTTTCTAAACGGGCAGCTAAAAGTAAATCATCCCCATACCAAAGGACAAGAGTATTCAGGTATGAGAACTGGCTCAAGTCTTGGGCAAATTCCTGGCCAAATAGATGAGGGCTATTCCTGGACCCTTGGGGTAAAACAGTCCAGGTGAGTTGAGACATTGGATTTGAAGGATCTTCAAAGGCAAACAAGAGTTGAGAGTCAGGATGTACAGGGATACAGAAAAAGGCATCCTTAAGGTCCAGGACTGTAAATCACTCTGCTTCCTCTGGCATTTGGGAAAGCAGAGTATAAGGGTTAGGTACAGCTGGGTATGGAGGGGCAACGGCCTCACTGATAATCCTGAGATCTTGTGCTAACCTCCACTGTCCATTGGGTTTCTGTGCTCCTAAAATTGGAGTATTGCAGGGGCTATTGCATGGTTTTACTAGGCCTTGGGCTTTTAGGTCCTTAACAATCTTATGGAATCCTTGTTGGGCCTTGGGTCTAAGGGGGTACTGCCTTTGGTAGGGAAAGGAAGCAGAATCCTTTAGTTTAACTTGAACAGGACGGGCATTCTTTGCTCATCCATATTGTCTTTCTGTTGCCCAGACTTCAGGATTAATTCCTTCCTCAAGCAGGGGACAACAAATGGGTGTTCCTTCTCCTATGTTCAGGTGTATAGTGGCCCCTGGTTTAGCTAGAATGTCTCTCCCTAACAAGGGAGTGGGGCTTTCAGGCATAATTAGAAAAGCATGTGAAAAGAGTAAAGTTTCCCATCACAACTTAGTGGCTAGGAGGAGTATCTAGTGACTGGCTGTCCTAGGACCCCTCAGTTAGTGACAGGTCTGGAGGACAGTTGTCCGGGACAGAAGAGTAAGACTGAGAAGGCTGCGCCAGTGCCCAGGAGACAGTTAACTTCCTGGCTCTCAACAGTCAAGCATACCCGGAGCTCTGTGAGGGCGACAGCATGGGCTGGGACTTGCCCCAGGCACCTTCAGTTCTGCTGCTGGATTGTCTGGTTAGTGGCTTCTGACACAGAGGACCTTCATCGCCTGGGGCAGTTGGCCTTCCAATGATTCCCTTGACATAAGGGGCATGGACGAGGGGATGGCTTATTTCTAGTTGGACAATCTCTTTTAAAGTGTCCTTGTAGACCACATTGGAAGCAGGCCCTATTAGGCATTTGATTTGCCCAGGCTTTCCATATTCCAGAGCCTCCAAAGTCTGCTTGCCTGAGGGCCATGACTGAAGCGGTGGCCTTTTTCTTACCTCGTTTGTCCCGTTGCACCTGCTCCTCCTGATCTCTAGTATAAAAAAAACAAGGTTGCCAATTTCAATAGGGTTTTTAAGTTTTGCTCCAGGCCTAAGTTGGACTTTTGAAGTTTTTTTTTAATGTCTGCAGCTGACTGAGTGATAACTTTATCCTTTAAGATTAGTTGGCTTTCAATAGAGTCAGGTGACAGAGAGGTATGCTTCTTAGTCTCCCCAGAAAGGCAGTAGGATTTTCTTCCTTTCCCTGTGTTATAGTGGACATCACTGAATAATTCATAGGCTTTTTCCTGGTTTTCCTTAGTCCTTCTTGCACGCAAGTTAGCAAATGTCTGCTACACCAATCTCCATGTTCTGATTCTGTGTCCCAATGAGGGTCTACACTGGGAACTGCCTGCTGGCCTGTGGGGAATTGTTATCTTTCCTCTGTTGTCATCCTATCATTGACCTGACTGAGATACCAGAGATCACCAAACTCTCAAGCTGCAGTTATGGTGGCACTTCTCTCATGTAGGGTTAGTGTCTGATCTAGCAGTAACATTATATCTCTCCATGTCAGATCAAAGGATTGTCCTAACCCTTGTAAAACATCAATATAGCCATCAGGGTTATCTGATAATTTGTCTAGGTCTATTTTAATTTGCTTCAAGTCTGAGAGAGAAGAAGGTACATGTACTCTGACTGAGCCGAATTCTCCAGAATACATCTCAGGGTCATTTTTGCCATCTGAAAGAAAAAACACAGGGATGCCAGCACCTCTAGTCCTTTTCCAATGAGCATTAGTCCTAGAATGTCGTCTATGGTCCTAATGCTTATTCCCTTCCAGGTGTGTAACCACCCATGGACCTCTACTTATTGGATTTGTTATGCTCACCAATGTAGCAGTCCTGCACCTGTTTTCCTGCCTTTCTTGACCACAGAGAAACAGGTCCGGGTTGTTGGATTCTAGTGGTCCTTTACCAGTGTGCTCAACATTGCCTTTTCAGTCAGGAGTGAGTTCTAGAGCTGGGCTGGGTTCCTGAGTATTTCTTAACAACCCAGCTGCCCTATCAAGATGCGGTCCCATAAACAACAGTTATTATGCAAATTTGTTTCAGAGAGGGTGTAGGGAATCTTTTGAGTAAGGATTGAGATAGAGTTTTTTGATTCTGTAAGTACTTTAAGGCTTGGCTGAGTGCAAACAGCTTGCACATTTGAGCAGACCAATTATTAGGCAATTTTCCTAACTCTGCTTCCCCAAGAGTCTCCCTATCAATTATTGAATACCCATTGTGTTTTTTTTCTCAGTCACCTGGGAGGAGCCATGTATCATCTTGTCCTGAAGGGAGTTCCTCCTAGGTCTGGTCAGACTTTGTATGGTAATTAAGATTTAAATCCGCTGTTAGGAAATCTGCTGGGTTAAGAGAATTTTCAGTGGTTAATGTTAAATCACCTTTTTCTAACAGAATAGCCCCATACTTTAAGATTTTCGAGTTAGTAAGCTACCTTTTGGCTTTTTTGACTTAGAATAATTCTGAACTGGTGAGGCGTGCTCACAATGAGGTTTCCTTTAAAAGTTACTTTTCTACTTTCTTCTGTTAGCAAAGCAGTTGCCACTATGGATTGAATGCATTTGGGCCATCTGTGGGTTCCTAGGTTAAGGATTGTTGATAGGAAGGCTACTAGTTGTCAGTGGTCTCAGTGTTTTCAGGCTAGGCCCTTGTTTACACTGACAACAAGGTAGTATTGGAGTGTTATAGGGTAATGGAGAAGACCTTCAGTTATCAATTACAGGTTTTAAATTTACCCTGGCTTTTAAAGGAACAGAGCACACTGTTTTTTCTTTACTACTTCTATCTCTCTTTTTCTCTCTCTCCCTCTCTTTTCTCTCTTTTGTTTCTCTGTCTCTCTCTTTGTCTCTTCTCTCCTTGACTTACTCAATTCGCTTTCATCCTGATCTATTATGTTGTCACAGACCCAGTTTCAGTTGTTAAAGTACTCGGTCATCAGTTCTAAGGCCCTGGCCAAAGAGCCAAGACTTGGAGATTGTATTGCAGAGGGGTAAGCTGGGTAAAAATTGGAGGAGGAGAGCATCTTACATAATGGGATAGCAATCTTCTCAGCCATTTACAAATTTGGGGCCCTGGCAAGGGTGGCAGGGAGCAGGTCCCACATAACTGCCCATGTTGAGAGCTGTATGCCTAAATTGGGAGGGACACAAGGGACAAGACTCCCTGGGTTCATAGCCCAGATGCATAAGGACACAGCATAGAGCTTCCTTAGATCCTTTTGGAGATACAACTTGCTCTAATACTTGGGAGAGAAAATGAAAGTCTGAACCATTAGTACCTAGGAGGCAGGGATTGGAAGTAAATTCAGAGGTAAGGAGAATTTTGGGGCTATACTTTCAAGAAAGTCGTGGTCAGGACCCAGGAGGTATGGGTCAGAAGGAAAGGTAGGGACGTATGCATGGGCAACTGTTGAGTAGAGACTTCTGGCTGCACCATGATCTCAACTGGCTAACGTCCGGAGTTTGGGATGACAGCTTTCTGCCTCTAGTCGGCTGTCCGCTTCCCCAGGAAAATTTAAAGTGGAAGCTGGTTCCAGGTAGACCAATGCTCTCAACCCAGAAGTGTTAGGGGTTGTTAGAAAGCCCTTCCCCAGACAGCCTCACAACCTGAGTCTTAAGTCTGGCATCCACATTAATAGTTTTTAACTGGCCGACAGGTGCCCAGTATTTTCCTCCAATTCTAAGGAAGGATAGGACAGAATAGCAAGTGAAAGTGGTCCAGTATTACAACTTTGGAGGTCCCTTCATGGTTGCCAAAATGTTACAGGGGGGTCCTTGCTCCCAGAGCTCCCAAGATGGTGGCAGACTGCTTCCAAGATGGTGGTAAGCCTCTTGTTCTCTGACTTGGGGTTCTTGGCCTCATGGATTCCAAGGAATGAAACCTTGGGTGATGCGGTGAGTTTTATAGCTCTATTAGAAGCGTGGATCATGGAAGAGAACCGTGGAAACCAGCGACTGGTGTTCAGCTTGATTAGAATGAACCTGGACACTTAGCTGTGCAGGAACAATGGCAAGCCTTTAGCCTGATTGGGAGTGGCAATGGGCACCTTGCTGGATCAAGAGCACAGTGGACACCTTGCTGGATTCGGAGGGGTAGAAGTCAGTGGCAGGTCTGCAAGGGTGGCAAACAGCAGTGGTGAACAAGCAAAAGCTCAACTTAAGCCATAACAAACACGGACCAGAAGAGTGTGCAGTTGCAAGATTTAATAGAGTGAAAACAGAGCTCCCATAAAATGGGAAGGGACCCAAAGGGGGTTTCCCCTTTTTCAGCTTTAAGTAAGTGTCACTCACACAAGATGAAAAGATCTAGGATTTTTCACCCAGATTTAGTCTAATGGTGAGTTCATGCTTGTAATCATTGCTTAAGTTTCACCCTATAGTATTGCGAGTCTCTGGCAAAGTCAAAATTATCAGAAGGCTGAAAACAACTCAAATGTTTGAATTGGTTTGAAAGTACTTGATCCCCATCTGAGATACAGGTAGCCTCATGAAGAGTCAACAGACAGAAGAAAATATTCAGCTTACTTTCATCCTCCCCACTCTTATTATGGTATATTAAATCTTTCCTCTCTCAATTATTCAATAACTGAATGTTTCTTTAGATTCTCAGGCACTTTGGGAAGATTAATATTGTTAATATTATTTTTTCTTAATTGTTTTTCCCATTAAATTACTTAGCATTCATTTTTATTGTTATTTAGAAAGGACTTAAATCCATATATTTGAACACCCATCTGATATAAAAACCCTCTGTTAGAGCCATCAGACATTAAAACCTTCATTATTAAATTTAAAAAAATCATTAGGCTCCAAACAGGCAGGTTATTTGCCTAATGTTCTGCAGCTATTACTAATGTTTCATTTGTTATCAATCTTAGTTAAGTTGGTGTGAGGATCATTTTGAATAATTTCTCTAGCAATAGCTGAATATGGTATTTCCAACACTTCTCCTCTTATTTCTTACTGTTATTCTATATGCCCTCTGAAAAATATACGGAATATGGAAGCTTCTGCACCTACAACAACAACAACAACAAAAAGTAGAGGAATAGGTTTCAAAATTAAATCAAGAGATGTTTGGAATGAGTATATTATATAGCAGTGTGAATGCAAAACTAAAAGAAAAAAATACGGTAGTAAGAAATGTTATTTTATGTGTTATTTTATGTGTACTCTTCACCTAGGTTCTCCAAATGACAATACACACATATACATACATACTTATAAATACACACACACACACACATACAAACATGTATGCGTACATATCCAGTCCTGCCTCTGGTGAAGTATTGTGGATGGGAAAGTAAGGATGGTTGGCAGGGGGCATTTTTGTAAATTTTTAAAAAATAAACTCCTTTGTACTATTTTTTAATTCTCTTCATGTATTTGTTTCAGAGATTTCAATGCTTAGTCAAGTTCATCTTTTTTTCTAGGAACTCTGGATTTCCTGTCCACTGCACTTAAAGCTCTATATTCTCATAAAAATATTTATTTATTTTATTTTTAAAAAATTGTGTGGGTACATAGTAGGTGTATATATTTATGGGGTACATGAGATGATTTTTGTTTTTGTTTTTGTTATGAGATGGAGTCTTGCTCTGTCACCCAGGCTGGAATGCAGCGGCACGATCTTGGCTTACTGCAAGCTCCACCTCCTGGGTTCACGCCATTCTCCTGCCTCAGCCTCCTGAGTAGTTGGGACTACAGGTGCCTGCCACCATGCCCGGCAAATTTTTCTGTGTTTTTAGTAGAGACGAGGTTTCACCCTGTTAGCCAGGATGGTCTCGATCTCCTGACCTTGTGATCCACCCGCATTGGCCTCCCAAAGTGCTGGGATTACAGGTGTGAGCCACTGTGCCCAGCCTACATGTGATGTTTTTATATAGACATGCAATAAACAATAATCATATGATGGAAAATAGGGTATCTGTCTTCTCAAGCATTTATCCTTTGATTTACAAACAATCCAATTATACTCTTTTAGTAATTTTTAAATATACAATTAAATTACTGTTGACTACAGTTACCATGTTCAAACACTAGGTCTTATTTATTCTTCCTAAGTATATATATATATTTTATATATATATAATATATATATAAAATATATATATGTACCCATTAACCATCCCCACTTTCCCTCCACACCCTAATTACCCTTCCCAGCCTGTGATAACCATCCTTCTACTCTTGATCTCCATGAGTTCAATTGTTTTGATTTTTAGCACCACAAATAAGTAAGAACATTCAAAGTTTGTCTTTCTATATCTAATTTTACCTAACATAATAACATCCAGTTTTATCCATGCTGTTGCAAATGACAAGATCACATTTTTTATGACTATATAGTATTTCATTGCATGTATGTATTACATGTTCTTCCTCCAGTCTTCTGTTGATGGATGTTTAGGTTGCTTCCAAATCTTGGCTATTGTGAACAGTGCTGCAACAGATATAGGAGTCCAGGCATCTCTTCTATATACAGATTCTCTTTAGCGTATATACCCAGCAGTGGGACTGTGGATTGTATGGTAGCTTTATTTTCAGTTTTTTGAAGAAACTCCAAACTGTTCTCCATAGTAGTTGTATTAATTTACATTCCAGCCAACAGTGTACAAAGATTCCCCTTTTCCCCATACCCTTGCTTGCTTTTGTTATTGCCTATTTTTTGGATTAAACAAAATTTTTAACTGGGGTGAGTTATCTTCTTGTAGTTTTGATTGGCATTTCTCTGATGACCAATGATATTGAGAACCTTCACATATGTCTGTTTGCCATTTATATGTCTTCTTTTGAGAAATGTCTATTCAAATCTTTTTAAAAAAGATTATTAGATTTTCTCCTATAGAGTTGCTTGAGCTCCTTATATGTTCTGGTTATTAATCCCTTGTCAGATGGATAGTTTGAAAATATTTTCTGCCATTCTGTGGGTTGTCTCTTAACTTTGTTAATTACTTCCTTTGCTGTACAGAAGCTTTTTAACTTTATGTTATCTCCTTTGTCCATTTTTGCTTTGGTTGCCTGTGTTTATGGGTATTTATTCAAGAAATTTTTCCCCAGAACAATGTCCTGGAGAGTTTCCCAATGTTTTCTTGTAGTATCATAGCTTGAGGTCTTGGATTTAAGTCTGTAATCCATTTTCATTTAATTTTTATAGATAATGGGAGATGGGGTCAAGTTTTATTCTTCTACATATGGATACCAAGTTTTCAAGCACCATTTACTCAAGAGACTGTCTTTTCTTCAAGGTATGTTCCTGGCACCTTTGTTGAAAAAGAGTTCAATGTAGGTGTATGGATTTGTTTCTCAGCTCTCTATTCTGCCCCATTGGTCTGTGTGTCTGTTTTTATGCTAGTACCTTACTATTTGGTTACTATAACTCTGTAGTATAATTCGAAGTCAGGTAATTTCTTTTTTTGAAATTTCAAATTTGACTCCAGGTTCCTTCTTTTATTCCAGCAGAGCTTTGCTATTCTGGGTCTTTGGCATTTCCATATAAATTTTAGGACTTTTTTCTTATTTCTGTGGAGAATGTCATCAGTATTTTGGTAAGGATTTTGTTGAATCTGTGGATTTCTTTGAGTAGTACAGACATTTTAACAATATGATTATTTCAATCCATGAACATTTTTGTGTTCTCTAAGCGAATTCCTAAGTATTTAATTTTATTTTTGTCTATTGTAAATGACATTATATTTTTGATTTTTTTTCAGATTGTTCACTCTTGTCATATAGAAATGCTAACTTTCATATGTTGATTTTCTATTCTACTACTTTATTGAATTTAACAGTTCTGGCAGTTTTAAGGGGGAGTCTTTACATTTCCCAAAATATAAGCTCATATCATCTGCAAATGAGGATAATTTGTCTTCTTTCATTTCAATTGGGATGCCCTTTACTTTTTTCTCTTGTTTGATTGCTCTAGCTAGGAATTCCTGTACTATGTTGAATGACAGTGGAGAAAGTGGGCATCCTTGTCACGTTCCAGATCTTAGAGGAAAGGATTTTAGTTTTTCCCCATTGAGTATGATATTAGCTATAGGTCTGTCATGTTTGGCTTTTATTTATTATGTTGAGGTATGTTGCTTCCAAACCCAGTTTTTTGAGGGTGTTTTTATGAAGGAATGTTGAATTTTATTAAATGCTTTTTCAGCATCATTCAAAATGATCATACATTCATTTTAATGATCGGGCAATCTACTACCATTTGATTCAGCAATCCCACTACTGGGTATCTACACAGAGGAAAAGAAGTCATTATATGAAAAGGGCACTTGCACATGAATGTTCATAGCAGCACAATTCACAATTGCAAAACTATGGAACCAGTCCAAATGCTCATCAATCAAAGAGTGGATAAAGAAAATGTGGTATATGTATACCATGGGATACTACTTAGCCATAGAAAAAGGAACAAAATAATGGCATTCACGGCAACCCAGATGACATTGAAAATCATTATTCTAAGTGAAGTAACTCAGGAATGGAAAACCAAACATCATATAGTCTCAGTCAGAAGTCGTACTAAGCTATGAGGATGCAAAGGTGTAAGAATGACACAGTGGACTTTGGGGACTAGGTGTAAGGGTGGAAGTGAGGTGAGGAATAAAAGACTGCACATTGGGTACAGTGTACACTGGTTGGGTGATGGGTGCACCAAAATCTCAGAAATCACCATTAAGGAAATTATCCATGTAGCCAAACATCACCTGTCCCCCCCAAAAATACATTGAAATAAAAAATAGAATTAAATAAGTAAATAATAAATAATTTAAAAGTTTTTTTTGTTCTTCACTGTCTATGTAATGTATTACATTGATTGATTTGCATATGTTGAACCATCCTTACATCCCAGCAATAAATCTCATTTGGTCATGACAAATGATCTTTTAATGTGTTGTTGAATACAGTTTGCTAGTATTTTTTTGCATTAATATTTATCAGAGATATTGACATGTAGTTTTCTCTTTTTGATGTGTCTTTGTTTGGTTTTGATATGAAGGTAATACTAGCCTTGTAGAATGAGTTTGAAAATATTCCCCCCTCCTCTATTTTTCAGGATATTGGAGTATGGTTGGTATTAACTTTTTTAAATGTTTGGTGGAATTCAGCAATAAAGCCATTGGGTCTCAGGTTTTTTTTTAGAGGGAGACTTTTTATTAGAGCTTTGATCTCGTTACTTGTTATTGGTTGGTTCAGGTTTTGGATTTCTTCATGATTTAATCTTGGTAGGTTTTATGTTTTAGGAATTTATACATTTCCTCTAGATTTTCCAATTTGTTGGCATAAAATTGCTCATAGTAGCCACTAATGATCCTTTGAATTTCTGCAGTATCAACTGTAATGTCTTCTTTTTCATCTGTGATTGTATTTATTTGGATCTTCACTCTCTCTCTCTCTCTCTTTCTCTCTCTTCCCCCCCATCTCTCTCTCTCTCTTTTTGTTAGTCTGGCTAAAATGTTGTCAATTTTATTTATGTTTTCAGAAAAATCAACTTTTTTGCTACACTGATTTTTTGGATTCTTTTCTTCACTTCAAATTCATTTATTTCTGCTCAGACCTTTATAATTATTTATCTTCCAGTAGTTTTAAGTGTGGTTTGCTTTTGCTCTTTTAGTTATTTTAGATGCACTGTCAAGTTATTTATTCAAAGTTTTTCTTCTTTTTATAATGTAGGCACTTATGGCTATAATTTTCCTCTTAGTACTGCTTTCACATATTCCATACATTTTAGTATGTTGTGCTTACATTATCATTTGTTTCAAGAAATTTTTCAATTTTTTCTTAATTTCTTCATGGACAAACTGGTCATTCAGGAGCATATTAATTTCCATGTGTTTGTATAGTTTCCAAAGTTCCTCTTGTTATTTTTCTAGTTTTATTCCATTGTGATCAAAGAAGATGCTTGATATTATTTCAATTTTTTGAATGTTTTAAGATTTGTTATTATATGGTCTGTCTTTGAAAATAATCCATGTATTGAGGAAAAGAATGTGTATTTTGCAGCTCTTGGATGAAATGTTCTGTAAATATCTATTAGATCCATTTGGTCTATAGTGTAGATTAAATCTGATACTTCTTTGTTAATTTTTTGTCTGGAAGTTCTGTCTAATATTGAAAGTGGGAGTTGAAATCTGCAGCTATTATTTTATTAAGGTCTGTCTTTCTTTTTAGCTCTAATAATATTTCCTTTATATATCTGGGTGGTCCAGTGTTGGGTGCATATATATTTAAAATTGTTATATCTTCTTGCTGAACTGACACCTTTATCATTACATAACAATTTTCTTTGTCTCTTCTTATAGTTTTTGTCAGGAAATCTATTTTTTCTGATAGAAATATAGTGACCTGTTTTTTTTTGGTTTCCATCAACATGGAACATCTTTTTCCACCCCTTTATTTTCAGTATATGTGTTTATTTATAGGTGATGTGTGTTGCTTGTAAGCAACAGATCATTGGGATTTTGCATTTTCAAAAAAAATTCTTTCAGCAACTCAATGTGTTTTGATTGGAGAGCTTACTTCATGTCAATTTCATGTTATTATTGATAAGTAAGGACTTACTCCTGCCTTTTTGTTCTGTTTTCCAGTGGTCTTGTAGTCTTATCCTTCTTCTTTTCTTCCTTCTTGTCTTCCTTTTAGTTAAGGTGATTTTCTCTGGTGATATGATTTAATTCTGTGCTTTTTATGTTTTGTGTATTTGTTGTATGTTTTCAATTTGAGGTTATCCTGAAGCTTGGAAATATTATATTATAAGTCATTATTTTACTTATTTTTAAAAATCAAGAGTTTATTTTCTGTAAAGAGAGAACAATACAACTGGGTAACTCTTATTGGCTATAATTAATACATACAAAGTCTTGTTAAATTTTTAAAAATGCTTTAAAATTTTATGGGTCATAGTAAGTGTATATAATTATGGAGTACATGGATTGTTTTGATACAAGTGTGCAATATAAAATAAGTACATCACAGAGAATGGGGTATTCATTTCCACAAGCATTTGTCATTTAAGTTACAAATAATTCTATTACACTATTTAAAAATGTATAACTATTTTTTACTCCAGTCACTCTTTTGTGCTATCAAATAATAGATCTTATTCTTACAAACTATTAATATCATTTGTACCCATTAACTATCCCTATCTTCCCCCCAACAATTCCCCCACTACCTTTACAAGCCTCTAGTAACCATCTTTCTACTGTCTATGTCTTTCAGTTCAATTGGTTTAATATTTAGATCCCACAAATAAGTGAGGAAATATGACATTTGTCTTTTTATACCTGGTTTATTTCACTTAACAAAATGATCTCCAGTTCTATCCATGTTGTTGCAAATGACTGGATTTCACTCTTTTTTATGGCTGAATCATACTCCATTGTGTATATGTACTATGTTTTTTTAATTTATTCAACTTTTGATGGACACTTAGGTTGCTTCCAAATCTTAGCTATTGTAAACAGTGCTGCAACAAATATAGGAGTACAGATATCTCTTCTACATAGTGATTTCCTTTCTTTTGAGTATATACTCAGCAATGAAATTGCTGGATCACATAGTAGTTCATTTTTTCATTTTTTTTAGGAACCTCTGAACAGTTTTCTATAGTGGTGGTGCTAATTGACATTTCCACCAACACTGTAAAAGTGTTCCCTTTTCTCCACATCCTCACTAGTATTTTTTATTGCCTGTCTTTGGATAAAAGTCATTTTAACTGGGGTGAGATTATATTTCACTGTAGTTTTGATTTGCATTTCTCCAATAATCAATAAAGTTGCGCACCTTTTCATGTGCTCATTTGCCATTTCTATGTCTTCCACTGAGACAGAATCTCGTGCCATTGCCCAGGCTGGAGTGCAGTGGCATGCTCTCAGATTACAGGTGTGAGCCACTGCACCTGGTCTTTTCCACATTTTTAATATAATTATTAGACTTTTTCCCATAGAGTAGTTTGAGCTAGTTATATATGCTGGTTATTGATTCCTTGTCAGAGGGGTAGTTTGCAAATATTTTCTCTGATTCTGTGGTTTGTCTCTTCACTTTTTTATTGCATCCTTTGCTGTGCAGAAGATTTTTAACCTGATGTGATCCCCTTTCTCTATTTTTGCTTTGATTGTCTGTGCTTGTCAGGTATTGCTCAAGGAATACCTAGACCAACGTCCTGGAGATTTTCCCCAATGTCTATTTATAGTAGTGGCATAGTTTGTGGTCTTAAATCAGGTTTAAATCTTTAATCTATTTTCATGTGATTTTTGTATATGGTGAGAGATAGGGTTTTAGTTTCATTCTATCACATATGGATGTGCAGTTTTTCCAGCACCACTTATGGAAGACTCTGCCTTTTTTCTAGCATATGTTCTTGGCACCTTTGTAAAAAATGAGTTCACTTTAGGTGTATGGATTTATTTCTGGATTCTCTATTCAGTTCCATTGGTCTGTGTGTCTGCTTTTATGCAGCGCCATGCTGTTTGGGTTACTGTAACTCTATAGTATAATTTGAAGTCAGGTAATGTGATTCCTCCAGCTTTGTTATTTTTGTTTAGTTTTTTTTTTTTTTCTTTGGCTATTCTGGATAATCTGTGGTTCCATGTGATGTTTAAGATTTTTTTTTCCTGTCCTCCTTTAGTGAAGGTGATTTTCTTTTGTGGTATGATTTAATTTCTTGCTTTTAATTTTTTGTGTTTCTATTGTATGTTTTTTGGCTCAAGGTTACCATGAGGCTGGCCAGTACTATATTACAATCCATTATTTTAACCTGATAACAGCTTGATACTCTTTGCATAAATACACAAGCATGGAAAAATAAAACTAACAAAACTCTACACCTTAACTTTATCCCTCCACATTTTAGCTTTTTTGTTTCTATTTGTATCTTTTTGCATGACTATGTCTTGAAACATCATTGTGTTTATTATTTTTTATTAGTTCATTGTTGTCTATTTACCTAGGATAATAGTAGTTTATATACACAGTTACTGTGTTATAATATTCTCTGCTTTTCTGTGTATGTACTATTACCAGTGCATTTTGTGTCTTCAGATGATTATTTATTGCTCATTAATGTCATTTTCTTTCTGATTGAAGTTCTCTTTTTAACATTTCTTTTCAGACAGGCCCCTCAGCTTTTGTTTGAGAAAGTCTCTATTTCTCTTTCATGTTTGAAGTTTATTTTCACCAGATATACTACTCTAGGGTAAAAGTTATTTCTTTCAACACTTTTCTGCTCTGTATGGTTTCCACTGAAAAGTCTGCTGCCTGATGTATTGGCATTCCATTGCATGTTATTTATTTCTTTTCTCTTGCTGCTTTTAGAATTGTTTCCTTATTCTTGAACCTTGGGAATTTAATTATTAAATGCCTTGAGGTAGTTTTCTTTGTGTTAAATCTGCTTGGTGCTCTGTAACCTTCTAGCATTTGAATATTGATATCTTTCATTAGGTTGGGTATTTCTGTTATTATTTTTTTGAGTAAACATTGTACCTCTATCTCTTTTTCTACCTCCTATTTAAGGCAAATCACTTTTAGATTTGCCTTTTTGAAGCTATTTTTTGGTTTTTGTAGGTATGCACTTTTTTTTTTTCTTGAGACATAGTCTTACTCTGTCATCCAGGCTGGAGTGCAGTTATGTGATCTAGGCTCACTGCAACCTCTGCCTCCTGTGTTCAAGTTATTGTTGTGCCTCAGCCTCCTGAGTATCTGGGACTATAGGCGCATGCCACCACATCCAGCTAATTTTTTCTTTTTCTTTTTTTTAATTTTTAGTAGAGACGGGGTCTCACCATGTTGTCCAGGCTGGTCTTGAGCTCCTAACCTCAGGTGATCCGCCCGCCTTGGCCTCCCAAAGTATGCCTCACTTTTTAAAATTCTTTTTTCTTTTGTCTCCTTCGACTGTGTATTTTCAAATGGCTTGTCTTCAAGCTCATTGTTTTTTCTTCTTCTTGATCCAGTCTTATATTAAAAGATTCTGATGCATTTTTCAGTATGCCAGTTGCATTTTTCAGCTCTAGAATTTTTGCTTGATTCGTTTTAGTAATTTCAATCCCTTTGTTAAATTTATCTGATAGAATGTTGAACCCCTTCTTTTTGTTATCTTGAATTTCTTTGAGTTGCCTCAATATGGCTATTTTGAATTCTCTGTTTGAGGTGTCACATATCTCTGTTTCTTCAGGATTGGTTCCTGGTGCCTTAATTATTTCATTTAGTGAGGTCTTGTTTTGCTGGATGGTGTTGTTAGTATATGTTCTTTGGTGTCTGAGCATTGAAGGGTTAAGTATTTGTTGTAGTCTTCATTGTCTATGCTTTTTTGTAGCCATTTTTCTTGGGAAGGCTTTCCAGATATTTGAAAAAAACTTGTCTGGTGTGAAGTAAGCTGTATTTGCTTTAGGGGACACCCCAAGCCCAGTAACACTGTGGTTATTGCAGAATCTTAGAGGTACAACATTGGTGGTCTTGGACCAGATCCAGGAGAATTCTCTGTATTACCCAGCAGACTCTTGTAATTTTCCCTTACTGTCTCCCAAACATAGAGTTTCTCCCTCTTTTTGGAGCCACCTTAAGATGGTGATGGAGTGACATAAGCAGCCCTGCCACCACCACTACTGTGACTGCACTGGGTCAGATCTAAAGCCAGCACAGCACTGGGTCTTACCCAAGGCCTACTGTAACCACTGCCTGGGTACTAGGTATATTCACTGAAGGCCCTGGGGCTCTACATTCAGCAGGTGGCAAAACCAGCCAGTCCTGTGTCCTTTCCTTCCGGGTTGCAAGGTCCCTCAGCCCTCAGGTTGGTCCAGAAGTGCCATCCTGGACTCAGGGGCTGAGAAGTCAAAAATCTTAGACATCTACCTGCTCTTCTATTGTATTGTAGCTTAGCTGGCAGTCAAACTACAAAATTCACACTTTCCCACTCTTCCCTCCCGTTTCCAAAGGCAGAGGAGCCTTGCTCGATAGCCACTGCCATTCCAGGCCATGAAGAGTACTGCCAGACTACCACCGATGTTTCCCTAAGGGCTGCGGTCTCTTGAGTCAGCTTGTTGTGAATGCTGCCTGTGCCAGGATTCATCCTTCAGGGCAGTGGACTTCCCTCTGGCCCAAGGCAGGTCCAGAAATGCTGTCCAAGAGACAAGTTCTAGAATCAGGAATCCTAAAAGCCTTCTTGGTTCTCTACCTCCTTGTGGCTGTGCTGGTATCTAAGGAGCAAGACAAAGTCCTATTTACTTTTCCCTCTGCTTTTCTCAAACAGGATGAGTTTTGCTTTGTAGCCATCACATCTGGTAACGTCTTGAGTCTCACCTGAAGCCAGTAAGTCCCACAGACTCAACCAATGCCATTGATGTAGTACCTGCCTATTGCTGCTGGTTGTTCAGGGCCAAAGAACTCTTCAGTTAGCAGGTGATGAATGCTGCCAAGACTGGGTCCTTTCCTTCAAGGCAGCAAGCTCCCTTCTGGCACAGAGTGTTTATGTAAATGTCATCTTGGTGCCAGGGCCTGGAATAGGAGCCTCACAACTCTAACTAGTGCCCTATCCTGCTATGGCTGAGCTGGTGTCCTAGATGTGAAACAAAATCCTCCATACTCTTTCCTCTTTTTACCTCAAGCAGGAGGAAGGGGTCCCTTTTGGAGCCTTGAGCTGTGCAGCCTGGGGTTAGAGGAGGAATGATACCAGCACTCCATTGGTTGCCCCAGCTGTTGTCTCAGTATGTCACGTAAACCCCCACTCCACTTTCTCTGGGCTTAGTTCAGCACTAGGACTCACCTAAGAGTTGTAGTCCTTACAGCCTAGACTTTGCCTTTCAAATTTACTTGGAGGCACAGAGTGCTCTGGCCCTCAGTGGCAAAGTTTACAAGCACTCAAGTTCAGATCGCTGAGTCTGGCAATTACCTTCCAGCTAGGGCTGGTTTAAAAGTCTCCTCCTTGAGTGGACATCAGCTGAGTTTGGTCTGGTTTTCCTTTCTGCTCTAACAGGACAGCACCAAGTTTTATGCCTCACAATTGTTGTGTTCTCCCTCCCATAGCACCCACAGAGGCTCTCCACACCACGTCACCACTGCTGAGAGAAGGGGAGGGATGGTGTCAGCAATTCAGGACTTAAGAAAAAATATCTCTTCAGTGGGTCTTTCAGTGATATGAAGTTTAAAACAGATACTGTTAGTACTCACCTGATTTTTGGTTTTTATGAAGGTGCTTTTTGCTGCGTACACAGTTGTTAACTTGTCCTTGCAGGAGGGATGATCAATGCAGCTTTCTGTTTCACCATCTTGCTCTGCCTCATGTAAAAAGTCCTGTAACCCATTAATTTAAACTAATGACAACTTAACGTTGATTACATAAACAAGCAAAATGAAAACCAATAAAACCTCTATATTAACTTTGTCCATTCTGTTTTTAACTTTTTTTCTTTTGTCTCATTTTATTGTTGATGTCTTTAAAGTTTTCATAGTTATTATTTTTTATTTTTTTTTGTTTAGTCTTTCTACTTGGGATAATAGTTGTTTACACACCACAGTTACAGTTTTATAATATTCTGTATTTTTCTGTGTCCTATTACCAGTGAGTTTGTACCTTCAAATGATTATGTATTCCTCATTAACATCCTTTTCTTCCTCAGATTAAAGAATTCCCTTTATCATTTCCTGTAGAACAGGTCTGGTGTTGATGAAATCTCTTAGCTTTTGTTTGTCTGGGAAAGTCTTTGTTTCTCCTTGATGCTTAAAGGGTATTTTTGCCAGATATACTATTCTAGCATAAAAGTTATTTTCCTTCAGCACTTTAAATAGGTCATTCCACTCTCTCCTGGTCTGTATGGTTTCCACTGAAAAGTTGGCTGACAGATGTATTGGCACTCCATTGTATGTTATTTGTTTATTTTCTCTTGCTGCTTTTAGAATTTCTTCTTTATCTTTGACCTTTAAAAGTTTGATTATTAAATGCCTAGAGGTAGTCTTCTTTGGGTTAAATCTGCTTGGTGTTTCATAACCTTCTTGTACTTAAATATTAATGTCTTCCTCTAAGTTTGGAAAGTTCTCTTACTATTCCTTTGAATAAACTTAAAGATAAACCCCTTTATCTTTCTCTATCTCCTTTTTAAAGCCAATAACTCTTAGATTTGGCCTTTTAAGGCTACTTTCTAGGTATGATAGACATGCTTAATTCTTTTTTATTCTTTTCTCTTTTGTCTCCTTTGACTGTGTATCTTCAAATAGCCTGTCTTCAAGCTCAATAATTCTTTCTTCTGCTTGATAAATTCTGCTATTAAGAGACTCTGATGAATTCTTCAGTATGTTAATTGCATTTGGCAGCTCTGGACTTTCTGCTTGATTCTTTTTAATAATTTCAATCTCTTTGTTAAATTTATCTGATAGAATTCCAAATTCACTTTCTCTGTTATCTTGAATTTTTATTTCTTTTTAGTTTCTTCAACACAGCTATTTTTAATTATCTGTCTGAAATGTCACATATCTCTGTTCCTCTAGAATTGATCCCTGGTGCCTAATATCTGTTCTCATGCTGCTGATAAGGACATGCCTGAGACTGGGTAATTTATAAAGAAAAAGAGGTTTAATAGACGCACAGTTCCATGTGGCTGGGGAGGCCTCACAATTATGGTGGAAGGCAAAAGCCATGTCTTACATGGTGGCAAACAAGAGATGATGAGAGACAAGAGAAAGGAGTTTCCCCTTATAAACCATCATATCTCATGAGACTTACTCACTACCTCAAGAACAGTATGGGGGAAACTGCCCCCATGATTCAGTTGATTCCCACTGGGTTCCTCCCACAACATGTGAGAATTATGGGAGCTACAATTGTGGTGAGATTTGGGTGGGGACACAGCCAAACCATATCACCTTATTTAGTTCATTTGGTGAAGTCATTTTTTCTTGGATGATCTTGATGCTTGTCGATGTTCACTGTTGCCTGAGCAACAAACAGGCATTTTTTGTGGTCTTCACAGCCTGCGCTTGTTTGTGCCCATCCTTCTTGGCAAGGCTTTCCAGGTATTTGAAGGGACTTGGGCCCCAAACTCAGTAATGCTGTGGCTCCTGTAGACATGTGGAGGTACTGCCTTTGTGGATTTGCATGAGTTTTGTAAGAATTACCTGGATTACCAGGCAGAAACTCTTGTTTTTTACCTTCACTTTCTCTCCACAAAACAAGGTCTTTCGCTCTGTGCTGAGCCTTTTCGAACTAGGGGTGAGAGGACACAAGCATCCCTATGACCACCTCCAGTGGGACTGCATTGGTTTAGACCTGAAACCAGCACAGTACTGGGTCTCTCTCAGGGTCTGCTGTTACCACTACCTAGCTACCACATAAGTTTACTCAAGGCTGCAGGGCTCTACAATTAGCATGTGGTCAAGCCAGCCAGATTTGTGTCCCTCCCTTCAGGGTGGCAAATCCCCACAGGCCCCAGATGAGTTCAGAGATGCTGTCTGATGGCCAGAAATTGAATTCAAAAACCTTAGAAATTTATCTGGTATTCTACTTTGTCTAAGCTGGCACTTAAACCATAAGACAAAGTTTGTTCCACTCTTCCCTCCCCTTTCCACAGTCAGAGGAGCCTCTCCCTGTGCCCACTACCACCACTGATCCATATGGTTTTGCCAAGCTAGTACTGATGTTTGCTTAAAGCCCAAAGGCTTTAGGCAGTCTGTGATAAATGCTGCCAGGCCTGGGACTCACCCTTCGGGATAGTGGGCTCCCATCTGGCCCAGGGCAGGTCCAGAAATGCTGACCAAGAATCTAGGCTTGGACTCAGGGACCCCAAGAACATGTTTGGTGCTCTATTCCACAGCAGTTGAACTGGTGCCTAAGATGCAAAACAGAATCCCCTTATATTTTGTCCTTGCTTTTCTCAAACAGAAGGAATCTTTTATTGTAGCCACCACAGCTGTGAATGTGCTGGGTCACATCTGAAGCCAGCACATCTCAGTGCCCAAGGCCACAGTGAATTAACTGGGTATGACTCTTGGTTATTTAGAGCCCAGGGCCTCTTCAGTCTGCAAGTGATGAATCCTTTCAGGTCTCTGCTGTTACAGGGCAGCATTGACCTCAATGGAAAGCCTCCAGTTGCTGTGTTCTCCCTCTCCCAAGCTCACAGATTTCTCTGTGCCACCTGGCTGCTGCTGGGGTATGGGGGAGCGTAGAGTAAGTGCTCCCTTAGCTGTCCTGGCTGGTGTCTTAGTAGGTCATGATTCTTGTCATTCCACTGGGTCTCAGCCCCAGCTCAGCCATACAACTTGCCTAGGAATTGCATTCCTTTGGCCATCAAGTTCACCTAGGGCCACAGAGCACTCTAGCCCATGGTGGCAAGGCTCGCCAGAACTCAAGCTCCAACTACTGGGATGAGCGATTCCCCTCTGGCTAAGGGCTGTTTCAAAGCTCCCTCTTTGGGTAGACATCAGCCTGCTGATACAGCCTGCTTCTGCTTTCTGCTGTGACAGGGCAGCACTGAATTCAATGCAAAGCCTAACAGTCACTTTGCTTTCTCTCTCCCAAGTGCACAGATTCTCTGTGCCACATGGCCCCTGCCAGGGGATGGGAGAGGAATGTTATTGACACTTCAATGTCTCTTTCTGTGATATGAAGATAAAACCAGGTACTGTGATTGCTCACTTAATTTTTAATTCTTGTGATGGTACATTTGTGTGTAGTTAGTTGTTAAAATTTATGTTCCCAGATGGGGGGACAAAAGGTATTGTCTTTTATTTGGCCATCTTTGTCCACCTCCCCTATTTGTTTTCTCCCTGATTAATGAAAGAAGCCAGCAATTCATATCTTCAATTAAAATAGAAACATAGCAAAGATATTCTGTTAACTATTCTTAAGCTAACTTTGTTGTCATTTTTTCCTCAGCTTTTCAAGAAGATGATTTTTCCTACATATTATACTGTTAGTTTGTGGCCCAAGAATCTTTTGTTCTCCGATAGACTTTGTATTCTTTTTTGCCTGGCCACTATGGAGAGACGTAGGGTGCTTTCTAAATGGCAGCGACAAGGGGAAACAGGAAGAGAAATCAGATTCTTAAAAGCTAAGGGCAGAAGTAATACTCTTGTATAAACTTTAGCTAACCATTAATTACTACATCTTGCTGACTCAACATTTGAAATCAGTGAAACAATTTTTTGAGGCCCTAAATGGGACCTACTAAAGAGCAAAATTAAGTGTCCAAAAGAATTGATTCTACTGGTTATTACGATTAATCTTGCATAGCCAAAGATAGTGAAACCTTAGAAACTAGATAATTTTTCTACTATGGTCTGATTTCTGGATGATTTTTGATTATCTGAAGTCCTTATAGATATGTAAAGGAGTCACTTTATTCTGTATCCCCAGGTCCAAGTGAAATTTCTAACATTTGATCATTTTAAAATCTTTCTTTTTACTTCTATAAAGCAAAATGTCTTAATATCCTTAACTGCAATTCCAAGACTAACAGTGTTTCCTTTATCACTACCATCAACTACATGTCCAGCTATAAGTGTGGAGAAACCTTAGTGGAACATTCCTATCTATAGGTGAAGTCACTTAAACACCACAGTAGAAAATACCCGGGATACGAACGTATTTTTTTTGTTTTGTTACATTGTTCAGACCAAACCATGAAACAACAATGACTTCTGTGAAGGTAACCTGTATGTGCCTGCATGCCTGTGCATGTTTGAGTTTTTATTCTTTTAGATGGATCTAGCCAAGGTTTGGCTCTCCTTATGAATTAAACACCTTTTACATTTCTCTTTAGTTTTATTAATATAAAAAGATAGATGAGTAGTTTTGGAGGTAAAATTGAAAGCAGAATTTGTGTGTTCCTATAAAGCTTATTGTCTACTAGGCAAATACATGAGCTATATATCACAGGGATTAGTTAATTAATTCCTGTGACATAAGAAATATTAAATTCCATTGGGGTATCTTCACTTAGAAAATACAGGAGACTCTAACTTAATTATCTTAGGGAAGAATCTTGTCCAGAGCCCTTTCTTTGTTAACATAACAAAAGCTGGCCTGGTGCAGTGGCTCATGCTTGTAATCCCAACACTTCGGGAGGCTGAGGCGGGTGGATCACTTGAGGTCAGGAGTTCAAGATGAGCCTGGCCAACATGACGAAACCCCATCTCTACTAAAAATACAAAATTAGCCGGGCATGGTGGCGCTTGCCTGTAATCCCAGCTACTTGGGAGGCTGAGGGAGGAGAATCTTGAACACGGGAAGTGGAGGTTGCAGTGAGCAGAGATTGCGCCACTGCAGTCCAGCCTGGGTGACAGAGTGAGACTCCGTCTAAAAAACAAACAAAAAAAGATAACAAAAGCTGAAATCTGAAAGAAATACCAGAATGAACAAAGGAAAAGAGATAAAAAGCTTTCCAGACAAAATCTAGATGAATATACACCCAGGAGATACGAAGGCAGCACAAACAAGACACGCAGTTTTTCAGTGGCAGTTTTGAAATGATTTTCACCTGGTTGTTATGAGATCATGTAGAAATATGCAGGCTGCCTGAAAGGCCCTAAGTAATCCACTAACCCCTGCTGTGGGCTATGCAATTTCAATTGAAAAATAATGGACACAAGATAAAGCAATGGCCTCTTTAATCAAAGAGCATAGGCAGAGTGGCAGAGAGAAAAGAATGTGCCCAAATTGCAACAACAAGGACTCTGCCTCTGCCCATCAACTCATCTTTAAATGTGTAAGCTAAGGCCGAGGCAGTTGGCCAAACTCCAGGTAATCCTTAATAATAAGAAGAGCTGACTTTCATTAGAGAAGAAAATGTAAGTTTACACAGAAATAATAGGAGTTATTGGAAGAACAAAATCACTATGAAACAGATAAAAAATTGAATAATATACAAATAAAAGAAAAAGAAAACTGATAGCAACGGGATGACAATAATTAAAGAAATAAGCATAATAAATATCTTCAGAAAAATAAGGAGGATATTGAATACACCAAAGGTTGTTATAAGTAGAAATTCAGAGATACTGAAAATAAGAATCAAATTATTAAGAAAAAAATGAATAATTAGATTGCATAATAAATGGACATAGTCAACTTTTTTCCTTATTGAGGCATATTTATACAATAAAATACAATAAAGTTAAGTGTATAGTTTGATGAAATTTGACAATGTTTTGCTTACATATAACCATCACTGAAAAAAGAGAAATTTTTTTTGTAACCCCATAATATACTCTGAACCCTTTCCAGTCAATGCAGTGCCCCCTACCTCACCACAAACATGCACACAAATCTGAATTTTATTACCAGTTATTAGATTTATCTGATTTATATCATATAAATGTCATTATACAGTATGTGCTATTAGTGTGTAACTTTTTTCACTGAAAACAATACTTTTGAGCTTCATCCAAGTTGCACAAGTAATGTACTTTAATTGCTGACTGGTGTTTTATTGTACTGATTGTTACAATGTGTTTTTTCGTTCTTTTGTTGATGGAAATTTGTGTTTGGATATTATGCCAAACGTTTCTGTGTACATTCTTAAACTATTATTTGTCTTCATTAGTTTGGCTTTTTTATATTATTTTTGTCTTATTGAATCAAAATTTTGGTATGCAGAACGTTATTAAAAACACACACAACCTCCTCTACTATCAACATCACAGTGGTACATTTGTTGCTGAAGGACCTCTTGGTTGCCATCAAGTTTTGACAACTGTGAATAAAGCTGCTATAAATATCCATGAGCAGGTTTGTGTGGGGCCATCAGTTTTCAATTCCTTTATGTAAATACCAAGGAACATAATTGCTGCATAATATTCCAATAGTATGCTTAGTTTTGTGAAAAAACAATGGCAAAATGTCTTCAAAAGTGGCTGTATGTTTTTGCATTCCTACCAGCAATGAATTAGAGCTACTGTTCTTCCACATTCCTGCCAGTATTTGGTATTGTCAGAGTTTTGGGTTTTGGCCAAATAGGCATGTGGTGGTATCTTTATATTATTTTAATTTGCAATTCCCTAATGGCATATGATATTTCATATTTTTTATATGATTACTTGCCATTTGCGTTACTACTTTGGTGATGTCTTAGTTCATGTAAACTTAAGACTATGTTTGTCAATACCCACAGAATTACTTTCCGGGATTATGAATCCCAGAATTGAATTGAATCTACATTAAATCTGTAGATGAGTTAGGAAGAAATGACATCTTGACAATATTGTCTTCCTATCCATGAATATGAAATATCTCTCCATTTATTTAGTTATGATATGATATCTTTCATTATTTTTTAGTTTTTCTCATATAGATCTTGTACATTTTTTAAAAATTATAACTGTTATATATATACACATACATATTTGCTGTTTATATATATGGTAATGTGTTTTTAATTTTAAATTGTACTTACTTATTGCTGCTATATAGGAAAGAAATTAACTTTTGTACCTTAAACTTGTATTTTGCAGCCTTGATATAATTGGTTATTCATTCTGGGATGGGTTTTTTACGTCCTCACCATGAGGATGTGGCAGAGCCCCTGTTGATAAAGCTCACAGATGTGTGCAGGCTCCTTAATAATTGGGTCTCCCTGGAGTTTTTACCTCTCAGAGTTGTCTACAATGTTCCTCCAGAAATTCATCAATTACAGTTTGCTTTCTTACCTTGGCATTGGTTTCCCTGGGGGTTTCTACTTGTGGGCTTTTGCACAAATAGGTTATAATTTTCTGCATCTGAGATGAGAAACACTTGTGGTCACAGCTCAGAAAAACAGATCCACTAAAAGACTGAGGATTGATTATAAGATTATAGAATGCTTCCTGTCACCCACACCTTACCCCACACCACATCAACAGGGCTTCAGTATAATGAAAGTGGACTACACCTAAAAGAGCTCCAAGGCACAGACTCTATTTTAAAAAAAGATTTTAGGGGGAGCCAAAATACAACAAGAGAAATGAAAACAAAGACACTGGAAGAATTTGAAGCCTTTGGCACCTACAGTTATGATAAACATCAAACACAGCCCAACCCCCAAACAAATTAACTAGAAAACATCACATTAACGACCTATACTCTACATTCCTGTTACTGAAGTCATCATGTCTGGCTTTCAATAAAAATAAAAAATATTAAAGAAAAGAAAAAAATCCAAAATCTTATGAGATAATGCAAACATCAAAAACAGACTCAGATATGACTCAGATACTAGAATTACCACACAATCATTACTATAATTAATATGTTAAGAACTGTACTGGAATTAAGATATAATATGCAAGAACAGATGGGTTATGTGAGCAGAGAGGTAGAAGCTCCAAGAAAAAATAAAAACTACTAACATAATTCCTTTGATGGGCACATCAGAAGACTGGAAATGGCCAAGGAATTAACAAGTGAGTTTGAAGATATGTCAAAAACACTTCCATAAGTGAATTGCAAAGAGATGCTAAAAAAAAATATAAAAGAATATCTAAGACTGTGGGGTAATTTCAAAAAGTATAACATATGCATAATTAAAATGCTAGAAGGAGAAAAAGAGAACAGAGCTGAAAAATTATTTGAAGTAATAATGGCCAAGAATTTTTCAAACTTAGTGACAAACCTGTCATCTTAGATTTTGTGATGAGTCTTTAAATATGACAGCAATAGTGCAATCTATGGAAGAAAAATTGTTAAGTTGAATTTTATTAATATTAAAAACATCTGCTCTGTGAAAGCCAAAATTAAAATTATCAAAAAAACAAGACAAAACCTGAGAAAGAATATTTGCAAAACATATATCTGATAAGGGACTTGTATCCAAAATATACAAAGAACCTATAAAACTGGCAAATAAGAAAAATAAAAGACAATTAAAATGGATAAATATATAAATCAACATTTCATCAAAGAAGATACAACAGGGCAAATAAGCATATGAAAAAATTATATTTTATTAGGTAATTTCAAAGTAAAACCACAATGAAATACCACTACACATGTGCGGTCATGCATTGATTAACAATGGAGATACACATTCTGAGAAATGCATCAGTAGATGATTTGGTTGTTGTGCAAACATCACAGAAGGTGCTTATGTAAACCTAGCTGGTATGGACTACTACACACCTAGGCTATGTGGTATAGCCTATTGTTCCTAGACTACAAATCTGTACAGCACGTTATTGTACTGAATTCTGTAGGCAATTGTAACACAATGGTAAATATTTGTGTATCTAAACATATAAAAGATACAGTAAAAATATGATATTATAATCTTATGGGACTACCATCACATATCCAGTTTGTCATTAACTAAAACACCCTTATGTAGTGCGTGGCTGCGTTAAAATGGCTAAAGTCTAAAATACAATTCCAACTGCTAATGAGAATCCAGGGCAACGGGAACTCTCATTCATTACTGGTTGGAATGAAAAGCGGAATGGTCATTTGGAAATAGTTTTGCTATTCATATAAAGCTAAACACAGTTTTACTACACATTCCAGCAACCACATTTCAGGATTTCTGTTCAGTTGATTTGAAAACTTACATTTAGACCGAAATCTGCATGTCAGTTTTCATATTAGCTTTACTTATAAACATCAAAAATTGCAAGCAACCAAGATGTCCTTCAATAAGTGAATGAATAAACAAACGGTGGTACATGTACATAATTGAATATTACTCTATAATAAAAAATAAAGGAGCTGTCAAGCAACCAAAAGACGTGGATGTACCTTCAATACATCTTGCCAAGTAAAACAAGCCATTGGCTATATTCTGTATGATTCCAATTATATGATATTTTGTATAAGATGAAATATATAGAGGATTAAACAATCAGCAATTGCCAGTAGGTTGGAGGTACTGCGGATTGAATACGTAGAGTGCAGGAGACTTCTTAGGGCTGTGGAATCATGCTGTATGATACGATGATGCAGGATAAGTGATATTAGGCATTTATCAAAACCCATAGCAAAAAGAATGAACCTTAATATATACAAATTTATATTTTAGAAGGTTTGGGGATTCTATAAATTAATGCAGACTGTGAATACACAATCAATATGTTTTAAAAGAGTATGAAACAACCTTACTAAAGGGAATGTAGAGAAAGTGCTGACCTAAGTAACTCTGGAAATGAGTGGAGAGAATGTATTACTAAAAGCAAGAGACTTCACAAGCACAGAACTCTAGTTGACACAGTTGTTTCCTACAGGGGTACATGCTAATTTCAGTATTACTACATATGTATACTGGAATTGAACAATTAAGAATGCCCATGATAGATGGTGGGAGCCAAATTTCCCATGTTTATAGTGAGAATACACTGATAAATAAGGAGATGAGATTAAAATGATTCTTGAGATAAAAAGACAAATAGTTGGAAACATCATTGGAACTCATGTTTATCTGAATATACAAACAGATGGTTACATATGAAAATATTATATAGATATATACATCTATCACAGTTTACATACACACATATTTTCCTTTCTTTAGTATCAGTAAGACTCCAAAAGCAATTGGCCCCTAGTAGCAACAAGCAAACCTAATTCCTAAATCTTGCTTTTTAGTACCATTGTCTAATAAAAACAATTAGGACTCTTTGGAGAAATGGCTTGTTCTAGGACTTGAGAGGAAAAATACAAGATGAGCTTGGGAGATCTGAATTACCAGAAAGTAAGGAAGTGCTCAAACAAAACAAAACAACTATGTTAATGGAACAATGAAACATGAGGGCTAAGTAAAAGAGCTTTCAATAGTCAGAGCTAGAATAATTTGAGCAACAAATTAAAGTAGTACTGAATTATATTAATATATTGAATTATAACTCAACATACACAATTAATATCCATGCATTCATACTGATATGAATAAATGATTGACTAAGTACATCAAGAGGGGAGAATAGACAGATGGCCTATGGAGAATTCTGGATAATTTATATAGAATCTCCACCCACAAGTGAAGAGATTTTCTATTGCTTAAGAGTAGGCTGTGTCGGGGTGCGGTGGCTCAGGCCTGTAATCTTAGGCCTTTGAGAGGCTGAGATGAGAGGACTGCTTCAGCTCAGGCATTTGAGACCAGCCTGGGCAACATAATGAAACCACATCTCTGTGAGAAATTTTAAAAACTTAGCCAGGCCTGTTGGCATGCTCCTGTAGTCCCAGCTACAGGAGTGGCTGAGCTGGGAGGATCACTTAAGCCCAGGTAGTCAAGGCTGCAGTGAGCTGTGATGGTGCCACTGCACACTCCAGCTGGATGACAGAGCAAGACCCTGTCTCTAATATATATAAAATATATATTTTTACATATATAATATAAAAATATATATAAATTATGTATTATGTATTATTTACATAAAAATAAATATAATTATATAAATAATTATATATAATTTTATATAAACATATATTATATATAAATTATACATAATACATTTATAATTATATGTAATTTTATATAAATATGTATACACACATATATATAAAAGAGTAGGCTATGTATGGTGACTTTTTTAGACAAATTGCAATCTAAAATGGGAGGAAAACAACAGATTAACTTTACAGTAGAGAAACCTGCTAAACATCACCCTACAAGACGTTCAAAGTCAGTATCAACATATATTATGTTCCTAGTTTGTACCCTTCATATGATGTAAGGACACATAATCTAGTGTAATCATGAGAAAATAACTTAAAATAAATTACAGTACAGGGGAATCTTTCAAAATAACTGATCAGTACATCTCAAAACCATCAAGGTTTTCAAAAACAAGGAGAAGAGTGAAAAACTGTTGCAGTCAAGACAGTCATAAAGAGATACGACAACTAAATGAAATATGGTATATTAGATGGAATCCTGAGAAATAAAAAAAAAACTAAAAAAATCTAAGTATGAGCTTTAGTTAATAATAAGGTGTCAATACTGGTTAATTGAAACAAATTTACACCACTAATGTAAGGTATTAATAATAGGAGAAACTGGGTGCAAGGTATATGAAATCTCTCTCTACTGTCTTCTTCTCAATTATTTTGCCGGTCTCAAACTGTTTTGAAAAATAAAGCTTTTTTTTTTTTCTTTTGGATGCAACGAAGCATAAACTCTTTTCTTTGTATTGCAATGTCTGTCTTAAGCTGATTCACTCAATGTAAAGGGCCATTTGCCATCTCTCCAAAAAAGTATTTACTAAACATGAGTGGTATTGCATAAAACAGGAGTCCTTTCTTTCTTGGGACGTGAGTGTTTGTCACTTGCATTGAAACTTCATACAAAGTTTTTACAATAAAACTATTATGAATTGGATTTTGAACAGTCTGAATTTGGTGGGGTTACAAATGGGAAAAAGACAATATCCCCGATTAAGGACTTCTTTGTGCTCAAATATCCCTTC
This sequence comes from Nomascus leucogenys, assembly GCF_006542625.1. Taxonomy (NCBI): domain Eukaryota; kingdom Metazoa; phylum Chordata; class Mammalia; order Primates; family Hylobatidae; genus Nomascus; species Nomascus leucogenys. The sequence goes on from NC_044387.1 coordinate 23,497,580, forward strand.
CTTTCTTCTGGAGGTTGTCTATTTCAGTAGTAAGAACATATTACATTTTGTTAAGTAAAGTTTGCCTGCAAATATATTTAATGATCCTATTAAAATCCAAATCATTTTTTATTTCTTTTTTCCCCACACTATTGCGATGTGTCAGAGAGACATGGTTCATTTATTCATGGTCATTCCTCCCCATCCTCTTCTCTCTTGTTTCTGAATCTTTCAGGATAAAGGTGGAAGAAGTAAGGATTAGAATTAGGTGAAATAAATTAAAGCATTTTTATCTGTATTTTTTGTTTATTTGCCTACTTTTAATTTGAAAAAATTCTTGTTGCTAGGTTCATTTTGCACAAGAAAACATGTAAGTTCTTACCAGCACAAAAGGTGGACATTCAGACAGCCCTTTCATCTCATCTTATGCTTTAAAATGGTTCTACCCATCTCTCCATATACAGAAGTGTAATGCAGGTGAAGCACATACATCAATCTATGTGTTGACATGTGTTCCAAGCTCCAGATGACATATGCCAAGCTCTCCCCAAAACTCTCTTACCATGCTCTGTTCTATGAATAGCACTGAATTAGGGCTATGATTTTCTGCAGCTGGCTGATTATTCGGGCACCTTGGGATGCCCAATCTCCTTATTTATAGGTTCCTTCAAGCTCTCTGAGTTTATCTCCTGATGCACAGTCCCTCAACCATGACATGTTTTCCAAAGACAATGTCTTCCAAATATGATACATTCAACTATTTCAAATAAATGTGGTGATGAAAGAGAGAAAAGCTTTGAGTACTACTCGTAAAGTTCTTCAGGGAGTTTCCAAAAGTTATCTACACTTTCTGTATCAACTGTTGTTTTAAGCATTGTGACTTTACCTATAATTATGGACTAATAAAAAAGTTCCTCATTAAGGGACATACACAGTAATTGTTTGAACATCTATTAGAGACTTGACTGGGACTCTATCACCTTCATGGTCCAGCTTGGTGATTAAATTAGTAGAACCATAGAATGTCATATGCTTGAAAATACAAAGTCGAAATGTACTTAACAAGGAATCTTTCAGCTGGTGAGTAAGTAAAGATAGTTAGTGATGGAAAACCCTATACTGCACACTCTGAGTCACTACTACCACTAAAGTGATATTAGCAAGCTAATTAAAGTAGTTATGCATATTGAACATTTCAAATATGAGTATTACATTTTTATTGTGGTAAAATACACATAATACGAAATCTATAACTTCAACATTTTAAGTATACAGTTTAATGGTATTAAACGCATTCATAATGTTGTCCAACTATCACCACCATCCATCTCCATAAGTCTTTTCATATTGTAAATTAAAACTCTGTGTCCATTAAACAATAACTCCCTATTCCCTTTTCCCCCTCGTGCCTCACAACCACCATTCTACTTTCTGTCTCTATGATTTTGACTACTGAGAGAACTTCATGTAAGAAATCACACAGTATTTGTCTTTTTGTGACTGACATTTCATTCAGTATGCTATCCTCAAGTTTCATTCAAGTTGTAGTATATGTCAGCATCTCATTCTTTTATAAGGCTGAGTAATATTATTTGTAGGTATATGCATGTTGAGCATCCCTAATCTGAAAACCCAAAATTTGAAATGCTCCAGTACCTGAAACTGACTTTTTGTTCACTAACATGATGCCACAAGTGAAAAATTCCACACATAAGTACTTAGCACAAACTTTGTTTCATGCACAAAAATATTAAACATATTGTATAGAATGACTTTCAGGCTATATGTATAAGGTGTATATGAAACACAAATGAATTTCTTATTTATACTTGGGTTCCTTCCCCAATATATATCTTTATATATAATATTCCAAAGTCCAATAATATAAAAAATCTATGACACTCTGGTCTCATGTAAGGGATACTCAGACTGTTCCGCATTTTGCTTATCCACTCACCTGTAGAAGGGCACTTGGCCTGCTTTCACGTTTTAGCCATTGTGAACACTGCTGCTATAAACATGGGTACACAAGTATCTCATCAAGATCCTGCTTTTAATTCTTTTGGCTATATACTCATAAGTGGAATTACTGAATCATATGGTAATTCTATTTTTATTTTTTTAGGAACCATGAGCATTACATTTAAATTCATCTAAGATGACTATAGAATACAATCTTTTTGTCTTAATGAATGTTTGAAATTTTGTAAGTGATCTAACATATCAAATACAGATTATGAGGTCTTGTTTTCAATAATATAATTAAGTAGCATACATTTAATATATGAAGTAAATTAAATGTTATTTGTGAGTGATTCTGAAATTATTGTAGATCTTAAAATGCCACAACTAAAACATTATATTCGTCAAGATTTGTTACTCAATAGTAGTTACAATAACACTCAAACTTTCTGTTTCATCATTTTGGTTGTTTGTTTACACAGGATATAAGAGCACTGAATATGGTAGACAGCTATTGTTGATTAGTTTAGGGTACAATTTCAATCTACCATCCTAGAAAAAGCAATATTATTTGTTCTCAAACATTATCTATTCATATTGGGATGTTAGTACATCTTATTAAAAGGGAGAGACAGGTTTCACACTAGGGAATAACTATTCATTTTTTATTTAACCTATTCCCCAACAAAACTAGAATGCTCCAGGGAATTGAAGAGGATTCAGGCCAAACTCTGGAACCCAACTCCATCCGCTTAAGAGGTTATAATTTCCCTTGTAATCAATATGAGAACTGACGGTATAGTGAACATATTTAATAGTTGTATTTATCTTGTCATTGTCTTGACTAAGTCCACCAAATTTCTATCCTGATGTTTATTCATTTGGTCCCCATGAGCTCAAAAATTAGGAAGTTTCTCTTCTTAATACTGTCCATTCAGTAGAGGTCTTTAAAATAATTCAGCAGAGGCAAGTATTATTTCTGGTGAAATAGACTTTATACTCTATAAAATACAGTATGATTTCTTACATAATAATGGCCTCTAATGTGTCTTGCTGGGATTGATTATAGTTTGTCTACAATTGAGTAAACTATCTATACAAGGATGTTAGATAGCTACAATTTTAAATAAAATAGCAGATCAACTTTCAGTATTCACATTTAACTTTTCATTTTAATTAATGTCTTGTTTTACCTATATGGAAGCAACTGAGAAATCAGAAGCAGAGAATGAATGAAATACATTTAGCTCATTCAATCTCCTTGTCCATTTGTATTTCTAGCTATGTTGTTGGAGAAAGTTATAAAATTATTTAATTTTTCTGGATATTTTCAGTCTTTCTTAATGGAGGTTACTCATCCAATATAAATTTAAGTAAGTATGTTTTACCTTCCTTGTGAGATAGCAGGGAGTTATAATTAATACATGTGAAGTGTTTAGTTATCACAATGCCTCACAAGGTTAATTATTGTTATGATTGTTAGAAATTTTTCAAAAGGGAAATATTTCTAAAATTTATAGCTACTTATTCTTAAATATTTCCTCACCAAATGAATCACATTTGTAAAGGCTTCTTCAGGATTTATTGAATAATAAGTGAATATATTTTATGGCCAACAACTGGCACAATTCTTTCTTAGATTCTATTAAGCTTATGTTATATGTGTATTGAATTGAGCCAAATGTCATAGTATGTCCTTCTTATCTACTGTGTATGGAACAAAGATGTCTACTGCATCTTTTTTCAGAAGTCACTTATTTTAGTTATAGGGTTAAGTACTATGGTTTCATTAGAATTTTTTACTCAGGAAGCATAGAGTGTTCTTCCCCGTCAGTTTGCAGTTAGGCTATGGGCTGCTGTTTGCTATCTCTACTCACCATCTTCTCTGGCCTCAAGGAAGGTATAGGAAAGTGGTATAATCCAAGCTGAGTGAATATACAACTTTATTTTTCTCACAAGGTGTGTATGCATACATGTGTAGGGATAGGAATGTTTTAAATGATTACTCACTTGGACTAGCCCAAAATCACACTTACAAAAAAAAAAAAACCTGTCACAAGGGTATTTTCTTAAGGTTCCTAGCATCTCTTCTCTTGCTGACACATCTGCATCCTCTTAATTTACTTATCTTCCCTTGTTGACACATCTGCTTTCCCTTTGATTCTCTGCTATTCTTTTGTAAAAAATACCTGCAAATCCATAAACAATTGAATTAATGATAGCATCTATTATTCTTCTTGACATGTATTTCCATTATTACAAACTCATTCAACTTGAGCTATAACCAAAAGTTGCACCCTGAAAGTCAGTGATGCTTGGTTACTAAGTCCATATTATATAGAACATCCTACTGTTTGAAAGCTACTGGACCAAGTGTGGGCAAATTTTCTACAGGTTAGATTTCTTTTATTCAGTGTGAACTGCTCCCGTCCTTCCCCACACCTTGTGAAATACTAGCATGCCTTTAACTCTTAAGTTTTTCCTAAGAAGCAATGTGAATCTTCGAAGTTGATACAGTAAAAGGCATACTGGTGAAGCAACAGAAGAGCATAAATCAGAGTAGGAGACAAAATGTTTCTTTAATTAAAGGATTTCCATTCTACCACACAGAGAAGAGAAACTTCTAATTTTCTTCATGCTTTATCTTAGAGCTCATGAGAATAATAAAGCAGCTACATTATTCTTCAAGGGATGTTACCTTTTCTAATCTCTGGGAATTGATAATTTTAAATTCTGAATAGACTTTGATACTCCTCTGAGTGGGTAAATAGCTATTTTCCCATGTCAGTTACAAAGGGGAGTCTAAAACTGTTATAAAGTGCACCCAAATAAATGACATCTTATTACTAACTGTGTATTATGCCTCAAATATGTACTACTGGGTAGTCAGCAGAGAATTAAAAATAAAAGCAACCACAGCAACAGAACAAATAATTGAAACAGAAGAGTCTCCTGGTCATGAAAATGCTCTTAGGATCAATATCCTTTGAAATATATACCTCCTATCAGAAACACCTATCATTTTTGAGACTTTCTCCGGGAAAGAAGAAGAAAATACACACGCACACACACACAAATTATGAAGCCTCATAATCTTGAAAAGTTGGTTTATTATTTCTATTATTTATAAGGATACTGAGAATTATCAAGCTTACCAGAATTTACCAAGTTTAACTTGTCCAGATTCACACAGTTGGTAAATAGTGAACCAAAATTTTGAAGCCAATTTTGCTTGACTTCAAATTCTGTAGAATTACATCATTGTGCTCAAATATTTTACAAATACTAGTGCTTTAATTCCATCTCAAAACTTCCAAAGATAGGTGTAATTAATTGCTCAGGTAATAGAGAGGCAATATGGCTTGTGAATCCAATTTTCAATTCCATTCTCATGGCTCTCAACTCTCACTTCCGTCTTTCTCATTTGTTTTCACTTAAAACCCATATTTTAATAACATATTAAAAACATAATTTTCTGTTATCATAGTTTAACAAATATGTCTTGAGCAAAATTTAAAATGAGGTGGAAAGTATGTGCATATATTTGCATAAGTGAACTAGGAAGAGATGGACAGCATAGAAGACCACTGTTAATAATATTTACATTTTAGCCAAACCATCTTAAGGAAATTCAATTAAAACTATTTCTGGCTGATAGGCAATTAGGAATTGTGTGCTATTTTATAGCGTTATTTTGAAAATATTTTAAAAATCTACCCCATGACTTTATGATCATCAATATGTAAAAGAAAGACAAAAGCAAGCAAATTGGCATTTTCTTCTCAATGATTAGTGAAAAATCCTCTTTACATTCTTTTTCAGAATAGATGAGTGTTTTTCATACTGGCTATAAGTCAATTAATTTTGTCCTATTGGCTTACATAGTATGGACTTACTTAGGCTTGTAGAGTATTTGAATAAGTTGTCAATACTTTAAAATCAATAATAATATACAAATTCAAATATTTAAACTCTAACATTTATTTTTAAAACCAGAATATCTCACATTATCAAGTTTATATGGCATAAACTGAATATTTTAGATGTGTCAGCATTGAGTCACCACAATTTATCAGCAAAGTGCTACAGTTGGTGGGGGGTGAAAGAGAATCTCATTAAATTGCATTTCTCATTATCAGGCAGAAGCCAGATTTGTCTCAGGCAAATGGAGATGTAGGTTTACTATAGCTATGAGTCTTACAGTCATCAATGTCTCTAGTGCTCTTTATTTCAAATGCTAAAGCTAAGTGTCAATAGTTATTGCACTATTATATTTTTAAAAGCAAATAAAAATATTTACCATATTTGCCTCTAAGAAATTAAAGAAATCAAAAACATATGTTGACAGTATCATTTGCCTCAATAGTCTATGCATTATCTTTGTCAAAACATATTAATTTGTACTTCATTCCAATATTACATTCTATACTATTCATTTTCATAGCATTCTGGAAATTATTCAGTGTTCAAGTTTTGTAAGTATTACATTTTATTGCTATTATAATTAACCAGGAAATATAAGAATTTTAAACTTGCTAATTGTCCAGATAAAAAGGTGTTATGTAATAGAATTCTTCAAAAACTACTGTGGAAAGGAAATTCCTGAGTTTTTCAGAATTCTAAGTTATAAGAAACATTTTGGTATGGTAATATGAAATATATAGTATAAAATGTTAAATTTGCATTCAAGAACACCAAGATGCCACTACTGCTAGTACTACTCCTATTGCTGCTATTATGAGTACTACTATCCTATGAGAACCACATATTAAAGTAGGGCTAGTACATGCTAATTTTAATCTTGGAAAAGAAGATCCTGTTTAGATCTCTTCATTATAAGCTAGTAAAATATATACCTTTTATTTCTCTAACTATTGATAACTTATTTTCAGGGGAATGAAAGTATCAGGATTCATGAAGAAAAATTTCAGGCTACATTACCAGTAGGCAGTCCAATTTATAGACAATTTCTCAGAGTCAGTATTCTAGTTGAGACAGAATTGCATCATTTTCCATTTTTTTCTATTAACACTAAAGTTTTAAATAATAAGTTCAGCATTATATATTTTATTTTTTCCATATGAATGGACTTGGATGATTCTCCCCCAGGAACAAAGGTGCAGGAGTAAGGCAATGGCTTTCTAAATATTCAAAGGTAATTATAAGGGGTATCTGGAAAAGAGAACTTCATAGGAATCAAGTTAAATTCACTACACTGACTACTTTGGGCATCAAGTGTGAAATGACTTATTCTTCAGTAGTTTTAAACAAATACCATTGAAATGAAAATTTATTACAACTAACCTGAAACTTTCTGATAAATGATGTGTTATGTAAAAATATAAAGACATATTTGTATATTTCACATTAGCTTCTAATACCACATGAAAACATACATATGACTATGTCTACATACAAATATAGGTATGTGGGTACATACAATATTTAGATATGAATATATGTATGTGTATAGATGGATCATTAGATCTCTCCAATGCATGTAGAAAATCGTACTATCTTATAGACAAATTTCAAAGAGAAATGCCTACATGGATAATTTGTTCAAAAAATGTAAAGCCTAACGAAGAACTGTCATGTCTTAATTGTATTATTTTAATTTTTAATTATCATGAATACATACTAGTTGTACATATTTATGGGGTCCATTTGATATTTTGATATAAGCATATCATGTGTAATGATCAAATCAGGGAAATTGGGGTGTCCACCACCTCAAGTATTTGTAATTTCTTTTTATTAGGAGCATTCAAATTCTACTCTTTTAGTTATTTTGAATTACATAATATATTATTGATAATCATAATTACCTTTCTGTATAACTGAACACCAGAACTTATTCCTTCTTTCTAACCATATTTTGTACCCATTAACCATCTTTTCTTTATTACCACTCCCCAATACACTTTACCTCTGGTAACTATTTTTCTACTCTATCTTCACGAATTCAGTATATTTTTTAGGTCCCAAATATTAGGGAGAATGTGATATTTATCTTTCTGTGTCCAACAGTTCCATCCATGTTGTTGCAAATGACAGGGTTTATTCTTTTTTATGGATAAATAATATTTCATTGTGTATATATACATTTTCTTTATCCATTCATCTATTGATGGACAATTGGGTTGATTCAATATAATGGCTATTGTGAATAGTGCTACAATAAACATGAGAGTGCAGATAACTCTTTGATAAACCAATTTTCTTCCTTTTGGATATATACCCAGCAGTGAGATTGCTGGATCAAATGGTAGTTACATTTTTAGTTTTCTGAGGAACCTCCATACTGCTCTCCATAGTGGTTGTAGTAATTTACATTCTCCCAACACTGTATGAAGTCTTTTGGATAAAAGCCATTTTAACTGGTGTGAGATAATATTGCATTGTAATTTTAATTTGCATTTCTCTAATTAGTGATATTAAGCATTTTTTATATACCTATTGCCCATTTTTATGTCTTCTTTTGATAAATGTGTATTCAGATCATTTACCCATTTTTTTAACTGGACTCATATCTTTATTGCCATGGAAGATAAAGAACTTAAAAAGTCCTTCAAAAATATTAGAAAAGACTTGTAGTTATACATGCTGTCTTCTTAACTATATTTCACAATTGTTAAACTTAAAAGTTTGTTTTAGCTAAATGTATTTCAGTTTGATTTAAAATATAGTTTTGAATTATTAGATTTTTAAGGCATAGGGCATTGGAAGATTTTTAAATGTTGATTTACATAAAAATGAAATAATATATATTAAGAAACACATATTTTAGTACAATCATCCTCTGCATAATGAATGTTGGTCATGATGGACTACATTTATGATGGTGGTTCCATAAGATTTTAAATGAGTCTAAAAATTACAATCACCTAGTATTTCCTATAGTATACTTTTTATCATTATTTTGGAGTGTACTCCTCCTATTTGTATTTTGTAAAAAGCTAACTGCAAAATGGCCACAGGCACGTCCTTCAGGAGGTATTCCAGAAGAAGAGATCATTATCATTGGAGGCAACAGCTCTACGCATGTTATGGCCCATTAAGACGTCCCAGTGGAACAAGATGTGAAGGTGAAAGACAGTGGTGCTGATTATCCTGACCATGTGTAGGCTTAGACTAATGTGTGTTTGTGTTTTAGTTTTTAACAAAAAAGCTTAAAAAGTCAAATTATACAAAAATTTAAAAATAGAAAAAAGCTTGTAAAGTAAGTACATAAAAATATTTTGTACAGCTATGGAATGTGTTTTTTACCTGTGTTATTATAAAAGAGTCAAAAAGTTAAAAACAATGTAAAAGTTTATGAAGTAGGAAAAAAAAGTTACAGTATACTAAGGCGAATTTATTATTGAAGAAAGAGAAACATACTTTAAATAACTTTAGTATAACATAACTTATTTCCAGTGTTTATAAAGCCTACAGTAGTGTCCAGTAATACCCTAGGTCTTCACATTCACTCACCACTAACTGACTTACCCCGAGCTACTTTCTGTCCTGCAAACTCCATTCATGATAAATGCCCTATATGGGTGAACTATGTTTTATAATCTTTTGTATAGTAATTTTACTGTATCCTTTCTATGGTTAGATACCCAAATACTCACCATTGATTTAAAATTGTCTATAGTATTCAGTACACTAACATGCTATACAGGTTTGTGACCTATGCAATCGGCCATACCATATGGCCTAAGTGTGTGGCGGGTTTGCGTAAGTATATACCGTACAATGTTTGTACAACAGTGAAATTGCCTAAGGACTCACTTCCCAGAATGTATCCTTGTACTTAAGCAATACATCAATGCATGTCATTTCCCTCTCTCTCTTCTATACACGTACCTTGAACTTCATCTTTGTGAGAGGAAAACATGCGTAATCTAAATTAGTGCTGTTAATATATTAGGACTAAAGAGTTACAGAGCTGACCTTGTCTTATCTTTCTTTGGAGGCTTTTAAAACAAGTTTGAGGGTTTCTGTTCTATGAACTAAAATTTAATAACATGCTTGTAGAAGGTAAAGGTCCCAGACTAAGAACATTTCTCCTTGAGAAAGTTCATAGCCTGCATTTCCTAATAGTAGCTTCCAGGCTAAAAAAAAAAAGATTTGCTCTTGCTCTTTTGTCTCTTCAGATAGAGGAGTGGCTTATATATGAATTGAATTAAGTACATAAAAAGTGATACTTTTTATGTATAGACCTACTATTCAATTTACTAATATTTTTACCTGCCTTTAAAAATTTGATGATTAAAATAGTGTTCTGATAAAGAAATAGGTTTAACATAGATCTTATATATCATTATTCTGTATTTTATAAAATGACAATTAGTAACTGAATTTACCTAATATTGGGGTTTATTAAATTCATTAATTTAATTAGCATTATTGGTTACCAATTTGTATACAATAGTAAATTATGTACTAGGTGAAAATATGAAATGCCTGTTTTTATACATATTTCCACACTGAAAATATTTGGAGTTTAACATTATTTCCTCTTAAAATTAAGATGCAAGTTATAATTACAGTTGTGACCTGTGTTTAACAGTATGGATTCTGAATTTTAATCTAGTATCCATACTTGAACTCAGAAAAATGAGCTGAATCTCAATTTTAAGACAGTACAAATTTATACAAAACATTCTAATGATTCTAATTTTATTTCAATTCAATTACTAAAATATGCCTTTGATTTTTTGTTTGTTTGTTTATTCACTGTCACTCAGGCTAGAGTGCAGTGGTGTAATTGTGGCTCACTGCAGACTTTACATGCTGAAATGAAGTAATCCTCCAGGCTCAGTCTCTTGAGCAACTGGGACTACAGTTGTATGCCATCATGCCCAACTAATTTTTTTATTTTTTTGTAGAGACAGCCTCTTGCTATTTTTGAACTCCTGGACTCAAGCATTCCTTCTGCCTTGGCCTCCCAAAATGTTGGGATTACAGGCATGAGCTACTGAACCCACCCTCACCTTCTTTTTTATTTAGGCATTTCCACTTCTTATAACCAAGAATTGCTTTAGATTTCATTGATATATTTAGAAATAAATACAGGCTAAGCATATCAAACATTGAAAAAGATCTAAGATATAAGAAGTCATATTCATTTACCAAAAGAATATGCTACAAATGCCCTAAGAATATCTATTACTTTATCACCTTTTAAACTTATATTCATTTATTAGAATACACGAACAAAACATTGATGTTTTCTTTTATATCTCATTTGAAGAGTGTATACTATATTAGAAATTAATATCTATATATTTTAGCACAAATGGTGCTTGGGTTTTATTCAAATTGATTTTCATTAAAAAGCGAAAGACACCTTACTTGTGTATATGTCAAAACTGAAAAAAGTAACTAAAGACTAGCAGATGAATCTATATCCAATATCTAATAACTTCTCTAAAACTTGTCTGATTCTGTGACATGTTTGGGTGTGTGTCTCTTCCAACTATCATGTTGAAATATAATCCCCAATGTTCAATGTGGGACATAGTGGAAGGTGTTGGATCATGGGAGAGCATTCCTGATAAATGGCTTGTTACCACCCAACTGAACCTCAGTTTTAAGACAGTACAAATTTATACAGATTTATACTTTGGGGATGAATGAGTTCTCTCTCTATTAGTTCATGCAAGAGCTGGGTGTTTAAAAGAGCCTGGCCTCTCCCTCACTCCCTCTCCCTTACCATGTGATATGCTTGCTCCTTCTTTGTTTTCTGCTGACTTTAACCTTCCTAAGGCCCTCAAGTAGAAGCAAATGGCAGCACCATACTTCCTGTGCAGCCTATAGAACCATGAGCTAAAATAAATCTCTTTTATTTACAACTTACCCAGTTTCAGGTATTTTCTTATATTAATATAGATGGACGAATACAGAAAACTGGTACCAAGGAGTGGAGAGTTGCTATAAAAATACTTGAAAATGTAGAAGCAGCTTTGGAACTGGGCAATGGGCAGAAGTTGGAAGAGTTTGGAGGTCTCAGAAGAAGATAGGAAGATAAGGGAAAGTTTGGAAGTTCTTAGAGGCCGATTAAATGGTTATGACCAAAATGCTGATAGAAATATATATGGCGAAGGCCAGTCTGATGAGGTCTCAGATTGAAATGATGAACTTATTGGGAACTGGAGTAAACATCATCCATGTTATGTCTTAGCAGAGAGCTTGGCTGAATTGTGTTCATGCCCTAGGGATTTTTGGAAGGTGTAACTTAAGAGCAATGACCTTGGGTACATGCAGAAGAAACTTCTAAGCAGCAATGTGTCCAAGAAGTAGCCTGGCTGCTTCTAACAGCCTACAGTTGAATATAGGAGGAAAGAAATAAAATTGAAACTGAAAATTCAAAGGGAAGCAATGTGTAAATCTTGGAAATTTCCAACCTGTTCATGTGGTAGAGAAGGAAAAAGCATTTTTAGCAGAGGAATTGAAGCAGGCTGTGGATAATCACTTGCTAGAGAGATTAGCATGACTAAAATGGAACCAGATGCTAATAGCCAAGACAAGGCTTGAGGCACCACTTACTACCAACTTGGGACACTGTTCTCTACATCTCAGCTGCTCTAACTCCAGTCTTGACTCAAAGAGTCTCAGATACTGCTCTGGCCACATCTCCGGTGGGGGGGCATTTTTACATGGCATTAGGTCTGCAGGTGTGCAGAATGCAAGAGTGAAGGAGGCATGGCCGCTTCTATTAGTTTTTTACCATTAAAAGTAATGTCAATTAATTTTGCACCAACCTAGTAACTAGATTTTAGAGGATGTATGAAAAAGCTGGGGTGCCCGGGCAGAAGCCTGCAGCAGGGGTTGATTCCCCACAGAGAAACTCTACTAGGAACATACTGAAGGGAAATGTGAAGTTAGAGCTACAACACAGAGTCCCACCCAACACTGCCTAGCAGAGCTGTGGGAAGGGAGCTGCTGCCCTTCAGACCCCAGGATGGTACAGCCTCTGGCAGCTTATACCCTGACCTTGGAAAATCTAAAGACGCTCAACTTCAACACTTGAAAGCAGCTATGGTGCTGTACCATGAGAAGCTACAGGGGTGGGGCTTCTCAAGGCCCTGGAGTCTCACCTTTTGCACCAATGTGCCCTGGATGTGAAACATGAAGTCAAGGAGAGAATGAAGGCATGTCTCTCTCACTATGTGACATGCCTGCTCTCCTCTCACTTTCTGCCATGATTGTAAGCTTCCTGAGGCCCTCACCAGAAGCAAAGGCCAGCACCACCCTTCTTGTGCAGCATGCAGAACTATGCGTCAAAATAAACCTCTTTTCTTTGTTACTTACCCAATGTCAGGTATTTCTTTAGAGAAACACAAATGGACTCCTTAAGCCAATAAACTGATCTGGTGTATTAGTTGAAGTTGATTTTATTTATTGGTAGGATTAAAAAGTAAACATACAAAGAACAAAAAAATACCCCTATAATCATGACTGTCTTATATGACTTAGACTTATTATTCCAGGCATTAATCTGAGATAATTTCAAATAGATTTCAAGGCAGAATCTTTGAAAAGGACAGCAATACTAAGTTCTTTTGGTAGGGAAAACATTGAGTCACCAGTATGTTCATAGTTAGCACATTTTATGAAACAACTTGTATTATGTATTATTGCAAAATATTAAATTCTAATCCCCTTTATTTTATAGTTATTTATTTTTTAACTCCAGGCACATCACTTATTTCTCAGAGTATTTGTAATGTGTATTTATATGAACTTCATGTGCTGTCACTACCATTTTAAAGTAGTAAATGTTCCACCTGTTTTAAAAGAAAACTATATCGCATTAGCTTTTGTAGCCAGTTCCACTTGCTCAAAATATTCCTTTCTTCCAATATGAGTTTTTCTTTGTTTTGGGAACATTAGACCAATTAACATTACTATCAATAGAAGTTGCTATATTTATCTCCCTTGTAGATTTATAAGCAAAAATTGCTATGTCATCTCTGTTCATAATTGTTTAAGATGTGCAATAATAGAAAATTGAATGAGATAACAGAGACATCATTCAGACTATAAATTCTTAATTTAGCATGCTAAGCATCTCAATTGTTTTGCTTTTTATTACTCATTTGCTCTAGTCTCCCACATTGTATAACTAAAAATGAAGTGGTTTAAAAGCTTATTTTCTCACAAATCTTGCCCTCTGCTTTCTAGACAACAATATTTAAATACTGAGTTCTATCTAATGCTTTCAAAAAGTATATAGTAAAACAGATCATTTAAAAACTGCCAGCTGCCTGAGGTTAGTGGAGATGACAACAGGTGACAATTTAAGGCAATAAAATGAAATCACAGAATAACAGCAAATTATCTGTTTTAAGATGTTTGTGATTTATAATATATTGCAATTCTGTAAGCTTCAACAAACACTACAATGGAATAAAAATAGGTCTGTAAGGAAGTGATCAAGATTTTCAGCTCAACAGAGACAAGTGTTTGCAAAGATATTTCTATGAACAGAGAAATATGCACTAACAATTAGCAAATAATATATGGTTCTCTTTCCATACTCCTGCTAATGCCTATACTAAAAGAGCTTTGTGAGTGTGGGTGTTATGAATTTGGTTAAATGAAAAACCCTGCATAAGGGATTCAGGCATAGGCCCATTTCAGTTTGGTAGCCAATATTTTCAGGAAGATGGTATAATTCTTTTTCATCTGCTTAAATAAATAATATTTATTGGAAGTTTTCTAAAAAGGACTGAGAAAATCCTGCAGGAATGATGAGCAATTAGAGTTGGACAACCAGAGCTCCAAAATTAAGTTTGCCTATCAGTTTGTTAAATCATCACACAAAATCCCTGAATAGATTTTCACCTGTCATGTTTCAACTATTTGGGCTTAAAATTCAGATTGTGTGGTATAATTAATACTAACTTTGGAAAGCAATGGGAACACCTAAAAGAGATTTTTACTGTCTAGATTAGTTCTGTCCAATAGAACTCTCTTGAATAGTGGAAACGTTTTACATCTGCTTTGTCCAATATTGTAGCCACTTGGCACATGTTGCTATTAAATACTTTGAATTATGGCTTATGTTGTGTGGCTAAGACACTGAAAATTTACTTTTATTTGCTTTTAACTAATTTAAATTTAAATAGCCACATATTCCCTGTAGCTACTATTTTGGAAAGTACAAATCTGCAGTATTTGAAAGCAAGGACAAATTTACACCATCTGAGAAGGGGTTTTAGCATAAATATAGCTTATGTGGGAAATTAACTTAAAAATTGAATAAATGTTTAACCAGTTAGCAGTTAATAACTGGGCAAGAATAATTAGATTAATATAAATACTGATTATTTTTGTTGCCAGTTCCTCTGACTTCCAGTACTATGTTCAATAAGATGGGCGAAAGTGGCACTCTTATCTTGCTCCAGTTCTTAGAGCGAAAGCTTTCAACATTTCCTCATGCAGTGTAATGGTGGCTTGGGTTTTTCATATATGGACTTTCTTATGTTTTAATGCATTCTTTCTATATTTAATTTATTCATAGTTTTTTTAATCATTAAAGAATGTCAAATTTTATCAAATGCTTTTTTCTGCATATATTGAGATGGTAATATGAATTTTGTCCTTCACTGTTGAAGTGATGTATCACATTTGTTGATTTGTGTATTAAACCATTCTCATGTCCCTATGATAAGTCCTACTTGGTCATCGTCTGTAATCTTTTTGATGTGCTGTTGGATTCAATTTTCTAGTATTTTGTTGAGTATCCTGCGTCTATGTTTACACAAAAATATTGGCCTCGGCCGGGCGCTATGGCTCACGCCTGTAATCCCAGCACTTTGGGAGGCTGAGGCAGGCAGATCATGAGGTCAGGCATTCGAGACCAGCCTGGCCAAAGTGGGGAAACCCCGTCTCTACTAAAAATACAAAAGTTAGCCAGTCATGGTGGCACGCACCTGTAACCCAGCTACTCAGGAGGCTGAGGCAAGAGAATGACTTGAACCCGGGAGGTGGAGGTTTCAGTGAGCCGAGATCATGCCACTGCACTGCACTTCAGCCTGGGCAACAGAGCCAGATGCTATCAGAAAGAAAGAAAGAGAGAAAGAGAGAGAGGGAGGGAGGAAGGAAGGAAGGAAGGAAGGAAGGAAGGAAGGAAGGAAGGAAGGAAGGAAGGAAGGAAGGGAAGGGAAGGGAAGGGAGGGAAAATTGGACTCCAGTTTCAGTTTTTGTTGTGCGTTTGCCTGTTTTTGATATCAAGGTAATGCTGGAATCCTATAATGCATTATAAAAAATTTCTTTCCCTTCAGTTTTTTTTAGAAAAGCTTGAGTATTAGTATTGGCATTTTTAAAGCTGTTTTTTTTTTTTTAAAAAAAAAGGAAACAAAATCGACAAAATCGACTTTCTTTAAAAGTTGGGTTGAATTCATCAGTGAAGCTGTCTTGTCCTGGGCTTTTCTTTGTTGGGAGTCTTTTTATTACTGATTCAATCGTATTACTCATTATTGGTATATTCATGTTTTCTGTTTCTTCCTGAATATATCTTGGTAAGTTGTGTATTTTCAGTCATTTACTCATTTTCTCTAGGTTTTCAATTCGTTGGTGTATAGTTTTTCATAATAGTTTCTAATCATCCTTTGTATTTCTGAGGTATTGGTTGTAATGTCTCCTTTTTTGTTTGTGATTTTATTTGGGACTTCCCTCTTTTTCTTAGTCTAACTAATATTTTGTCGATTTTGTTTCCTCTTTCCAAAAAAAAAAACCTCAGCTTTTAAAATATTGAACTTTTGTATTTTTAGTCTATATTTTGTTTATTTCTGCTCTAACTTTATTATTTCTTTTCTACTACTTTTGGAATTGGTTTGTTGTTGATTTTCCAGTTCCTTGATGTGCATTGTTAGATTGTGTATTTTAAATATTTCTACTTTTCAGACGTGGGGATTTAGTGTTATGAGATTTCTTCTTAGTACTGCTTTTGCTATATCCCACAAGTTTTGGTATGTTGTGATTCTATTTCCATTTACTTCAAGAGACATCTAATTTTTTTCTTTGATCCGTTGGTCATTCAGTAGCATATTATTTAATATCCATGTATTTATACAGTTTTCAAAGTTGCTTTAGTTATTGATTTCTAGTTTTATTCCATTGTGGTCATAAAAGATACTTGATCATATTTTGATTTTTACAATTATTCGAGGCTTGTTTTGCGGCTTAGCCTATGATCTATCCTGAATAATGTAAAAGGTGCTAATGAGAAGAAAGTGTATTCTGCTGTTTATGGAGACATGTTCTGTAAATGTCTGGTAGGTGATTTTCTTTGCCGTTTCTTCATCTAGCTTATCTGTGGGGTGTTGAAGCACCCAAATATTACTATATTATGATTAGTTGTTACCTTTAGATTAAATAATATTTGCTTGTTATATCTGGGTACTCCAATGTTGTGTGCATTTACATTTAGAACTGTCATGCCCTCTTGTGGAATTGATCCTTTTATCGTTGCATAGTGACCTTGTCTCTGTTTACAGATTTTTACTTAAAGCCTATTTTATCTGATATAAATATAGCTACTCTTCCTTATCTTTGGTTTCCTTTTGCATCAAATATATTTTTTCTATTTCTTCACTTTTCAGTCTTACGTGTGTTTTTACAGATGAAGTGAGATTCTTGTAAGCAGCATATAGTTGATTATTTTCTTTATATACATTCAGCCAGTCTATAATTTTTAAAGTAGAGAATTAAATCTATTTACATTTAAGTTTATTATCAATAGGTAAGGACTTACTCCTGTCATTTTGTTATTTGTTTTCTTGGTGTTTTGTATTTCCATTGTTTAGTTCTTCTTCTCTTGTTTAACTTCATGATTTGGTATTTTTTCTGCAGTGGTAGCATTTGATTATTTTTCTCTTTTTTTATTTGAGTATCTTCTCTATCAGTGAGTTTTTTACTTCTATGTGTTCTCATGAGGGTGGTTATCATCCTTCCACTTCCAAGTGTTTGGCCCCATTATGCATTTCTTGTAAGCCAAGTATAAAGGTGATTAATTCCCTCAGTTTGCCCATGTCTTAGACTTTATTTCTCCTTAATTTCTGAATTATAGCTTTGTTGAGTATAATATTATTGGCTGACAGTTTTAGTTTTTTTAATTTTATTACTTTAAATATATCATCCCATTTTCTCCTTGCCTGTAAGATTTCTGGAGAGAAATCTGCTGATAGTCTAATGAGGATCTCCTTATATGTGACTTTATGGTTTTCCCTTGCTATTTTTGAATTCTTTCTTTGTCTTTGACATTTGGCACTTCACCTATATGTGCCTTAAAAGGGACATTTTGGGTTCTGACTATTTGGGTTGAGAATATTTTAACTTCCTGGATCTGGATCTTATGTCTCCCAAGACCTGAGTTTTCAGATATTATTTCATTAAGTAGATTTCTTATACCTTTTCCATCTCTTCTTCTGAAAATCCCATGGTGTAAAATGTGTTCATTTAATGATGTCTCATAAATCCTATAGGCTTTCTTCATTATTTTTATTTTTTTCTGTTTTGGAGGAGTGTCTTACTGGATTATTTCAAAAGTCCCTTCCTCAAGTTAGGGATGCTTCCTTTGCTTGATCTGGTATATTGTTGAAGCTCTCAACTGTACTTTTTATTTCATTCATTGTATTTTTCAGCTTCAACATTTCTGTTTGGTTCTCTTTTATGATATCTACCTCTTTGTTGAATTCCTCATTTCAATTCATAGTCTCTCAAATGAGAGCTCTCTCTCAACAATTCGTGATGTCTTATTTCAGAGATCATGAATTGTTTCTCTGATTTTTGTTAAATTTTCTATCATATTGGCTGAGTTTTCTTAATAACATTGTCAAATTTTTTTCAGGTATGTATGTTTATTTCATTGGTGTCTGTTACTGGAGAGTGATTGTGGTTTTCGGTGGTGTCAAGTATCCTTGATTTTACATTTTTCTTGTATCATTGTATTATATCTGTGCATTTGGTAAGACAGTCACCTCTTCTAGTTTTGTAGAGTGGCTTTCATGGGGAAAGACTTTTAACTGCAGATGTTTCCTAGGATTTGGGTTAGGTAGGGTATATTGCCTTTGTTTGGACAGTGTAGTAATGTAGTGTCTGTGGAGTTTCTTCAGCTATAGGCAATGTATACAGTGCCTGTGAGGGCCTCAGTGGCTTATACTACAGAGGTTTGTGTGGCTGGTTTGACTATGGGCTCTGCTCTGAACTTCAGAGAAGCATGGTTGCCCTGCAGCTTGACTCAAGCACTGCTCCTAAGGAGGCAGACCACCAGGTTGATCTGTGTTCAGAAAACACATATGGCTGATGAGTTGGTGGCTCTGCAAAAGTACTGCTAATTTAGGTGCAGGGTGCCGGGCTGCTATGCACTCCAGAGAAGGATGGAGCTGGTAGACTTGCAGCTTGGCTCAGGGGCTGCTCCTTTTTGGGAAGAGTACCATTCTGGTCCACTCTCCAGGGAAGCATGGCCTGGCTGGGTAGCATCCCTGCTTGAGTGCTGCTTCCTGGGGTCATGGAACCAAGCTTGTCTGTGTTCCAGGGAAAGATGAGGGTCACAGTTATTTTATAAATGATTACTAGGATACTTTAATGCTAAAAACATCACTGCTCTGGTGGCTCATTCCTCTCTATCACTGTCAAATCCTCTCCTTTTTATAAACTGCAAAAACTGTTTGATGTTAGTACTTTTAAGAAACCAGGGAGAAAATCTGGGTAGCAGCTATATGCAGCTTCTTAACAGACTGTTTTTTAAAATGCTGTCTAGGACACCAGAGGAGTAAGACAAGTGAGACAAGCTCAAATAAAGAGAATTAGGAAAAAGCTTAGAGCAAGAGAGTTGGTAGATTTTAAAGAAAGAGGAAACTTTATCAAAATAAGTGTGGGCTAAAATGATATGAAACCAGTAGGGTGATAATTGCCCCAGAGACAAGAAGCACAAAAATATTTATGTTTTCATTTAAGAAGGCATAAAAGAAACATGAAAAACAAAATAAAATCCATAGTCGCTACTATGATTTTTTCAACATGCCTATAAAACAGTGACGAATGACATATTTAGGAGATACAAAACAAGTCAAATAGACACAGTCTTAGTTTTTTCAGCTGTAAAGAGAAACTAAAATTTTGTACTAAGAGGTATAAATTTTGATATTGGTGGTGGACAATTTAAATGTCATTCCAGTTTAATGTTATTTTACATAGAGAGAAACTGACGCAAAGAAGTTTTCATGGATTACTCCATTTTCAAATAGAATAATGAAATGGGATTTGTCAAATCCTTTAGAAAAAAATCACTAAAATTTTGGCACTTGTTGTTATATAATCTGTAAAATAATTATGTTTATACAGGTATATGTTCCAATTCCAATAAGGTTTAAAATGTCTTCAGTTGTGTTCTCTTTCAAAAAATTAAATAAAAAAATCATCCCTTTGGTATTTTATCTAGAATGTGGTCTGAGTATATATATATTTTTTTTTGTAAGTTTGGAGCATTTGTCCATTTGCAGTTTTCCAAAAAATCTTCCTTTCCACTATTGCTTATAAAGTATCAAAGCTGACTTGCAGATCGCCTCACATACATAGCTCCTCTAACTTCCTTCAACCTTTGATTTTTAATTCATTCAGGGTAGCATGATTTCTTCACCTGTGATATGCTCTATATATTTGTTTTGTTCTTTCCATTTTGAAGATCACATCGCTTCCTAAAGAAGACAGAACAAAAGACCACTTGAGCACTTCTCCTACCATTTTCTACACTTCTAAATGACACCAGCTTTTGCAGATGACAGATGTATGTATTCCATTTTCATCTTACTGTTAAGGGGTTTGGTAGTTTTTTTTTTAAAGCATTATTTATCATGTTATCTGACATTATTTATATAGGTCTATAATACATTTTTTATGTATTTTTTCCTTAATGCTGCAAACCTTCTTCGATCATTTGGGAATATTCCTTTTTAAAAATTTGAGCTAAATAGCTTACAGAGATTATTACACAGAAGAAAAGGGTCTTTTATCTTCTTAGAGGTTAGTATTAAGAGCCGATAAAAGTGAATGTTTTAACTTTTTCGATATTGGAAATACTGTTTCTCACGTTTTCCATTACTATCTAGCAGACATGTCATTAATATTATTTACATGCCTACTTTCTTGTAGAGTCCTTAGAAATTTTTTTGCACTTATTAAATCTTAAAGTCCCAAAGACCAAAATAGATGGAACACATTGTTCTCACCTTATAATCACATAAATTGAGACATAGAACAGTAAGTGATCTTTGTAACCCTATAGCTTTTGGGGTTATTTCAAAATTTTCAGAACAACAACAACAAAACTATTAGTAATGACTTCTAAATGCATTAAATTGAGGATGTGTACACTATCATGTTGCTCTGAAACTCATTGTTTGAACTACAAGTATAATGTGAAAGTAGAAAAGAAAGTAAAAACAAACAAAGAGACCTTGAGAACCAAGGTTAACTTGGTCATTTCCTTAAAAATATTTTGCAGTGTGAACTATAGACTCTAAGAGGGGTGGATATTAAGTTTTCTGCCCTTTAAAAGTCATTTACAATGTCAGTGCTGTGATTTTCCCTTATAATTTCCAAAAATAACATATTCTGGATCTGGATCTGTTCTGTTTTTATAAGATACTAACTGTATTACCAATGTCCCCTCACTTTATGGATAACCTAAATATTGCATCTAATTAGGCCAGTCATAGTGAGTGCTCTCATGTTTGTGAGTTTATTTATGTTTTCATATAATTTCTCCTTTTCAAGATACAAGAAGCATATTCTTAAGCAGAAGCCATTTCATGACCTCCGTGAACACTAAAATATATGTATAAATCCATTTACATAATGTTCATAGTCAAGCAAAAGTATTTTAATAAAAGTCAGAAGAGTGGCTGGACATGGTAACTCATGCCTCTACTTACAGTATTTTGGTAGGCCGAGGAGGTCGGATGGCTTGAGCTCTGGAGTTTGAGACCAGTCTGAGCAACATGGTGAAATCCCCTTCCCTACAAAAAATAGAAAAATTCGCTGGATGTGGTGGCACGCACCTGTAGTTCCAGCTACTCAGTAGGCTGAGGATCACCTGAGCCCAGGAAGGTCGAGGCTGCAGTGAGTCGTGATGGCCCCACTGCACTCCAGCCTGGGTGACAAAGTGAGACTCTGTCTAAAACAACAACCACAAGCCCCAAAAAACAATGTTAGAAGGGTAATTGATAACATTTGAGGTAGAGGTATCTGTGAGATTTTTAAAAAAGGGAGCTTCTGAGGTGCTGCTAATTTTCTATTTGTAATCCAGATGCTTATAGAATATGTATGTTCACTGTGAAATTCATTAATTTCTACACTTGTGATTGATGTATTTTCTTGATATATTTGTACTTTGTTAAAAAATTGTATTTTATAAATAGGTTAAAAACAGTAGCTATATCTGAGAAGGAGACAACTAAATCCTTCATGAGAAATAATTCAGGGCAGGATTACCTACATATACACAGAAGAAAAAGAAGCATTTAAAACAGGAATGACTCCAAAGTGCAATATGTTAACCACTATCCACTGAAAACACATAAACAATTCTGCCACTGAAGGCAAGTCTACAAACTCAATAATGCATATCTCTTCTGAGTACAAAACTTTCAAGCCATTGTCAAATGATCTGGGCATGTAAAAGTCTAGCCCATATTTAGGGATTAGTCAAGGGACTACTCAAACATGACTAAAATTACTCCAGACTTGGTTTATTCTGCAAGACAACAATCAAGAAATGGAAAGACAATATAAGATAAAAAGTACAAATGAGTAGCAACAAGATCCTAATACTGTTCTAGTTCCTCATGAAATTGAGTTCAAAATATAATAATATTAATAGTCTCTTTAGAGTAAGAAATCTACCAATAAATAAGGGCCCTAAAATATTGGCCCACTATATTTCTACTCTTTAGGTTGCAGGCTACATTCTGTCATTACATGGGTATTCTTGCCATGTGATAATTACCTAATTTAGTTTTCTTTCTTATGGATATGTATACAGGCTTATACAAAGCATGACCACAGTCTACTGTCTACTTCTCAAATCTCTGCCTATATTAAGATTCTGGTGCCAATTTAGTGTCCTGAGACATGGGCCAACTAGATCTTCTAACTTACTAGAGTAAAATACAAGCATCTTTCTGGACCAAGACAATTAGTCATTTATATCTATCTTAAACCATGAAAAGCCAAGCCTGTTGCCTCCCAAGAGGTCCAGACTCAGAAGAAAATGCTGCTCAACTAATATCAGAGGGCTCTAAGCAAGCCCTAAATTAAAGTCAGTTTTCTCATTAATCAGTCCCAGGAGTTGTTAATGGCCTTGAGAGGAATGTTTATATGAACATGCAAGAAAAATATCCGATATAATCATGCAGGAGATACTTCATTAAAAATATAAAGAAGTGAAAGATGATAAGAAAACATCAGAAGAAAGTGCAATTTGCGGGCACAGAATACTAAAGTTCATGTGAATGTATTGATCATATAGAGGTTCTTCCTCTTTTTTGCTAATTTTAAAATAGATACATAAAAATTGTGTATATTTATGGGATGCATGTAGTATTTTGATACTTGCATACAATGTGTAAGGATCAAATTAGAGTAAAGAGATCAATTTCAAATGTACTAATGATAAAAATACATTGGAGAAATCTGCTAATTATTTAGAAACAGTAAAAATAATTCAATTAAAAATGTATTATTTATAGAAATACAAATAATACAGTATTAGAAGCAGATATGGGTAAAACTCTGATTTTTGTGGATTGATCATGCCTCCTGGATTATCCATGACGGTGCTATTGTTTGCAACAGTTCTCTTGGTATAATCATTAATAACCTGCTGTGCTCTCAAAATAATCAATAATTGAATAAGAAATTATATTTTCACCATAAACATATTTAAGGTATATTATGAATAATTATTCTGATGATCTTTTAAAAATTATGAATAAGAATATTATTTTTTATAGTGCTTTATTGTAACTAGGTACAATTATTTCTATTTTTAAAAAATAATACAAATTTTACAATCCAAATATTTCGTAGCTCCTTTCAATTGCAAAACTATGGAGTTTACACAATGAATTATATGGCCTCACTTTTATCAGATGAAGCTTCAAGGTAAGTAGTCCACTAAAGCAGAAAAAGCAAAGTAAGGAAACAAATCCCTAGTGTTCAGTTATACTGGAAAAATTGTCTAAATCCAATGTTCCTACTTACTGTATCAATTTAAAAAAATGTTATTTGAAGATGTCAAGGAATATAGAATTACAGCTAATTGTAGCATACATATAAAGCCTTAAGATCCTATAATATACCCATGTAAACTTTACAAGTATTAAAAAATTATGTTTTGAGATTCACAACCATTTACCTTAAAAGAAATTTCAGCTATGAATTATTAAATGGTACTTAACATTACTGTAAGTGAAAGAAACTAACAGGAAAAAAATCAAACCTTATATTCTGCATTGCATTTGTGTGGTTGTGTGTGTGCATGTTTCCATATGTTGTTATTCATTAGAATTTTAATAAAGTACTTCTATTAATATGTCATATAGTTTTTTATAATTATTAATTGTATCATGATTTTTCATACTATATCCCAAGGAATCTTGGGCTCTTTTAGTTTGATTAAAAAGAGAAAAATTAGTTTCTATGGATTTTCAAAGTGTATAATAATTTGAAAATATTGTTCAATTTCACTCTAAAATTAGAGAGTGCATCTTGGTAAATGGCTAGTACATTCAGCAGTTAAAAATAGTAGAGAATTGTTAAGTAGAAGACAGGCTCCATTTATTTTCCCAGTAGTCTCTCAAAGTAATGATACTATTATTCAGAACTCTATTTTGTACGTGTAATTACACATGCATATAGATACTCTCTCCCACACCTCTATTAATACAAACTTACACATGACTGCATTTTTATTCATTTTCAAAGAAGAGAACTACTAAATTAATGGAGGTTACTAAGCTCTCCTCAGCAAATGTAAAAGAACAGAAATTATAACAAACTGTCTCTCAGACCACAGTACAATCAAACTAGAACTCAGGATTAAGAAATTCACTCAAAACCGCTCAACTACATGGAAACTGAACAACCTGCTCCTGAATGACTACTGGGTACATAACGAAATGAAAGCAGAAATAAAGATGTTCTTTGAAACCAATGAGAACAAAGACACAACATACCATAATCTCTGGGACACATTCAAAGCAGTGTGTAGAGGGAAATTTATAGCACTAAATGCCCACAAGAGAAAGCAGGAAAGATCCAAAATTGACACCCCAACATCACAATTAAAAGAACTAGAAAAGCAAGAGCAAACATATTCGAAAGCTAGCAGAAGGCTACAAATAACTAAAATCAGAGCAGAACTGAAGGAAATAGAGACACAAAAAACCCTTCAAAAAATTAATTAATCTAGGAGCTGGTTTATTTAAAGGATCAACAAAATTGATAGACCATTAGCAAGACTAATAAAGAAGAAAAGAGAGAAGAATCAAATAGACGCAATAAAAAATGATAAAGGGGATATCACCACCGATCCCACAGAAATACAGTCTACCATCAGAGAATACTACAAACACCTCTACACAAATAAACTAGAAAATTTAGAAGAAATGGATAAATTTCTTGACAAATACACCCTCCCAAGACTAAACCAGGAAGAAGTTGAATCTCTGAATAGACCAATAACAGGCTCTGAAATTGTGGCAATAATCAATAGCTTACCAACCAAAAAGAGTCAAGGACCTGATGGATTCACAGCCAAATTCTACCAGAGGTACAAGGAGGAACTGGTACCATTCCTTCTGAAACTATTCCAATCAACAGAAAAAGAAGGAATCCTCCCTAACACATTTTATGAGGCCAGCATCATCCTGATACCAAAGCCTGGCAGAGACACAACTAAAAAAGAGAATTTCAGACCAATATCCTTGATGAACACTGATGCAAAAATCCTCAATAAAATACTGGCAAACTGAATCCAGCAACACATCAAAAAGCTTATCCACTATGATCAAGTGGGCTTCATCCCTGGGATGCAAGGCTGGTTCAACATGTGCAAATCAATAAATGTAATCCAGCATATAAACAGAACCAAAGACAAAAACCACATGATTATCTCAATAGATGCAGAAAAGGCCTTTGACAAAATTCAACAACGCTTCATGCTAAAAACTCTCAATAAATTAGGTATTGATGGGACGTATCTCAAAATAATAAGAGCTATCTATGACAAACCCACAGCCAATATCATACTGAATGGGCAAAAACTGGAAGCATTCCCTTTGAAAACTGGCACAAGACAGGGATGCCCTCTCTCACCACTCCTATTCAACATAGCGCTGGAAGTCCTGGCCAGGGCAATCAGGCAGGAGAAGGAAATAAAGGGTATTCAATTAGGAAAAAGGAGGAAGTCAAATTGTCCCTGTTTGCAGATGACATGATTGTATATCTAGAAAACCCCATCCTCTCAGCCGAAAATCTCCTTAAGCTGATTAGCAACTTCAGCAAAGTCTCAGGATACAAAATCAATGTACAAAAATCACAAGCATTCTTGTACACCAATCACAGACAAACAGAGAGCCAAATCATGAGTGAACTCCCATTCACAATTGCTTCAAAGAGAATAAAATACCTAGGAATCCAACTTACAAGGGATGTGAAGGACCTCTTCAAGGAGAACTACAAACCACTGCTCAATGAAATAAAAGAGGATACAAACAAATGGAAGAACATTCCATGCTCATGGGTTGGAAGAATCAATATCGTGAAAATGGCCATACTGCCCAAGGTAATTTATAGATTCAATGCCATCCCCATCAAGCTACCAATGACTTTCTTCACAGAATTGGAAAAAACTACTTTAAAGTTCATATGGAACCAAAAAAGAGCCCGCATCGCCAAGTCAATCCTAAGCCAAAAGAACAAAGCTGGAGGCATCACGCTACCTGACTTCAAACTATACTACAAGGCTACAGTAACCAAAACAGCACGGTACTGGTACCAAAACAGAGACATAGATCAATGGAACAGAACAGAGCCCTCAGAAATAATGCTGCATATCTACAACTATCTGATCTTTGACAAACCTGACAAAAACAAGCAATGGGATAAGGATTCCTTATTTAATAAATAGTGCTAGGAAAACTGGCAAGCCATATGTAGAAAGTTGAAACTGGATCCCTTCCTTACACATTATACAAAAATTAATTCAAGATGGATTAAAGACTTACATGTTAGACCTAAAACCATAAAAACCCTAGAAGAAAACCTAGGCAATACCATTCACGACATAGGCATGGGCAAGGACTTCATGTCTAAAACACCAAAAGCAATGGCAAGAAAAGCCAAAATTGACAAATGGGATCTAATTAAACTCAAGAGCTTCTGCACAGCAAAAGAAACTACCATCAGAGTGAACAGGCAACCTACAAAGTGAGAGAAAATTTTCACAACCTACTCATCTGACAAAGGGCTAATATCCAGAATCTACAATGAACTCAAACAAATTTACAAGAAAAAAACAACCCCATCAAAAAAGTGGGCAAAGGACATGAACAGACACTTCTCAAAAGAAGACATTTATGCAGCCAAAAAACACATGAAAAAATGCTCATCATCACTGGCCATCAGAGAAATGCAAATCAAAACCACAACGAGATACCATCTCACACCAGTTAGAATGGCCATCATTAAAAAGTCAGGAAACAACAGGTGCTGGAGAGGATGTGGAGAAATAGGAACACTTTTACACTGTTGGTGGGACTGTAAACTAGTTCAACCATTGTGGAAGTCAGTGTGGTGATTCCTCAGGGATCTAGAACTAGAAATACCATTTGACCCAGCCATCCCATTACTGGGTATATACCCAAAGGACTATAAATCATGCTGCTATAAAGACACATGCACAAGTATGTTTATTGTGGCACTATTCACAATAGCAAAGACTTGGAACCAACCCAAATGTCCAACAACGATAGACTGGATTAAGAAAATGTGGCACATATACACCATGGAATACTATGCAGCCATAAAAAATGATGAGTTCATGTCCTTTTTAGGGACATGGATGAAACTGGAAACCATCATTCTCAGTAAACTATCACAAGGACAAAAAACCAAACACCGCATGTTCTCACTCATAGGTGGGAATTGAACAATGAGAACACATGGACACAGGAAGGGGAACATCACAATCCCGGGACTGTTGTGGGGTGGGGGGAGGGGGGAGGGACAGCATTAGGAGATATATGTCATGCTAAATGATGAGTTAACAGGTGCAGCACACCAACATGGCACATGGATACATATGTAACGAACCTGCACATAGTGCACATGTACCCTAAAACTTAAAGTATAATAATAATAATAACAATAAAAGAAAAAAAAAGTTTCTTAATGCTTTAGTCACATATTATAGTACTGAAGGTGAAGAATTAATTTATGTCTCAGGTATTTTTTTTTAAGTAGGATCAGATAAATTTTACAAACGTTACATTTTCATTGTGGTTTCCATGAACGTGTCATTTTAAAAATAGATTATTTAGAGTTTTAACTCAGTGGTGCATTTAGAATTTTGTAAAGCATGGTGATATTTTTCTAATACAAAGCAGAAAAAAGAGTGGGAAGAGGAGGTAGGAGATGTTCAATTCACATTAACATGATAAATCCCATGACAGCTGTGTTTTGTTTGTAAAATAATAAAATGAATTTGTGCCTATAGAAGTGCGTATCTTCGGTGTAAAAATGTTACAAATGTTTCAAGAATTCCTTTACCTTCTAAATCAGTCTTCAAAATGTAATATGAAAACGGTCATCAAAATATTACTGAGCTAACATATAATCAACTAAACTAATAAGAAATATTATTATTTAAAGACTTCTACAACAAATATGTAGTAGGAGGCCACAGAAAATTGCTAGGTTATGGTTTTAGCTATTTTGGGCAAATAGAAATACAGCAGCTATGAATTTTAGTTCGCAGACTTGAAAATGCAACCAACTCACACTGTAGTAGTTTTAAAATCAAATTAAATCCTGAGGACCACTCAAATAAACTGAGGGAAATATTTAGTAAATATTCAGTCACTGTTCCCAACAAATTTAGACCAAAATGACTGTGATCCAAACTGATATTTTTTTTAAAGTTCAGACTCTAACCAATTCTGTGACTCCTAAAGAAAACATTTTCATTAGCTTAGAGATCTATTATCCAGGGTAAAGCTTGGTTAGCCAAACACTCTCCTTCTTGTTTTTTTTTCCTTCAAGTCTCTCTACACCAAAATCAGCTTTCAGCTTCCATGGAACCAATTGATAGATGCCCCTATCTGAGGCCTGGTGGGTCAGATATCTCTATTCACTTCACCCTTGGATGACTATCTTCACCTTTCTAGAGTTCTTAGTCAAGTACAAGCGAAAAGGGGAAACTAGTTTTTTATTTGCCAAAAAAAGAGAGAGGAAAATATGTCCTTGAAGCAAAGGAACAAGACTTAGTTTGAAGCACATTAAAAAAGACTACAGAGGAGAAAGCAAAATGTATTTCTTTTAAAATGTTCTCTAGCTTAGTTATATACACATTTTCTTCACTGCTATCCAGACTTTATTTTAAAGTGTTTCAAGATAATACAAAAATATATAATAACATATGGATACTAACAAATGTTACCAATACACTGGAGTCCCCCTCATCCTCCCAGATATAATACAATCCCCTCTTTCCACCACACAGGTAAGCACTATCCTGAATGTCAGATTTTTTCTGACATTTGCTTATTTCTCTCAAAACTCTGTATGTGAGTTATACCTATGTTTATACTTGTAGCACTATTTTATTCATTTTTATTGCTATACACTATAATTATGCTATGAATTGAATTATGTACCCTCTAATTTCATAGGTTGAAGTCCTAACCCCCAATATAATTGTATTTGGAGACAGAGACTTTAGGAGTTAAAGAAGGTTGTTAGGTCATAAGGGTGGGGCCCTAATTCCATAGAACTAATAGCTTTATAAGAAGAAGAAGAAAGAGAAGCCTCTTTCTTCGAGCACATGCACAGGGGAAAGACCATACAAAAATATGATAACCATCTATAAGCGAGTCAGAGAGCTCTCACCAAAAAAACAAATGAGGCAGAACCTTAATTGTAGGCTTTCAGCCTCCAGATCTGTGTTAAAATAAACTTCCGTTGTTAAAGTCACACTAAGTTTATGGTATTTTGCATGGAAACCTGAGCAGACTACTTAAAAAAAATTATCACATCCTTTCTTCTTTATGTATATCTAAGCATGCAATTACATGTCTAATAAAGCTTGGTT
This sequence comes from Nomascus leucogenys, assembly GCF_006542625.1. Classification (NCBI taxonomy): domain Eukaryota; kingdom Metazoa; phylum Chordata; class Mammalia; order Primates; family Hylobatidae; genus Nomascus; species Nomascus leucogenys. Next base: position 23,527,893 of record NC_044387.1, read on the forward strand.
AATAGAAATGTTATGCATATGTACTTGGAAACGAGAAAATATGCTCAATTTTTTATTTACTAAATATTTTTATTTATTTATTTATTTATTTTGAGACAGGGTCTCATCCTCTTACCTAGGCTGAAGTGCAGTAGTGTGATCATGGCTCACTGAAGCCTCAATATCCTGGTCTTAAGCCATCCTCCCACCTCAGCGTCCTAAGTAGCTGGGACTACAGTCACACACCACCAAGCCCAGCTAATTTTGTACTTTTTTGTAGAGACTCAGTCTGGTCTTGAACTCCCAGGCTCAAGTGATTTGCCTGCCTCAGCCTCCAAAGTGCTGGGATTACAGGCATGAACTACTGTGACCGGCCAACTAAATTATTTTTAAAAAAATAATTGTACTGATTTACGTTTCTACCAGTAGCCACAGTGTATAAATATTTTCGTTGTTTGGCCCTTCACTAAAAACTGGTATTATTAGATATTTATTTTTGCCATTCTGATGGGTGCCGACTATTTTCTGATGTTTTTAATATTTACTTTTTCCTGTTAATAATCTTGTTTATTTCATATGGGTATTGTTCATTCATAGTGAATCATGTTCTCTAAATTTTCTTTTTGCATTCTTTCAGAGTGAATCCATTTCTTTACATTTTCTTTTCAGGTTTACTTTTTTAATGTAGAGGACTTCTTTATATTAATTGTTGTGAGGCAGTTTTTCGTGTGTCTTTGATATTTTTGCATGTCTTGATAATACAGTCATTGATTGACTTTGTTCTGGATACTTGAATAATGATCATCCTCAGGAGATAAGAGATAGTGGTTCCCTCTGAAGCAAATGGCAAATTCTTATACTGGCTAAATACAGATAAAGATAATGTAATAAAGATAATATCTCCTTCAGGATAGAGTTTGGGCAAACTTGTCAATTATAAAATATTCGGGTTTTCTAATTTCAGAGTTCCTAACCTGTAAGGGAACCTGCTTAGGTTTACTTTTTTTTCTTTTTTAAGCACACTTGAAAAAAGTGAAGGAGTTTGAATGACATGTATTTAAGGAAGAGTTTTACAAGCAGCAGCAGAAGCCAGTATAAATGCCTTATGGTGGGACCATGACTGATTGTTTAAGATCTTGTAAGCTGACCAGTGTGACTGAAAAAGGTTAAGTGAGGAAGAGGAGAGAAGGTTAGATTAGACTGAACAGCAAGGCTTGGGGGAAGATTACATAGCTTTGAAGGCCATTCTAAGAGTTTTGACTTCTATTCTGAGTAGAGCACAGAAACACAGAACCAAGAGGATCACTATGGTTAATGATACAATTAGAGAGTGTCAGGTGGCAGGTAGAGCATGGACAGAAATATGAATTAGAAAGACATTATGCTAATTCAGGCAAGAATGGTAGTGGTTTGGACCAATATCTGCAAATGAAGAAAAACAAATGCATTATGTATCTGTTTTTATAGGCAAAAGCATCAGGGTTTTCTGATGCATTGAATATGGAGTGTGAGAAATCAAAGATACTTTGAATTTTCTTGGCCTGAGCAACTGGAAGGATAGAGGATGTTGACATCAACTGAGATGTGGAAGGCTTAGTGGTGAGAGAAGAAAGTTTGGGTAATAGGATCAAGAGTTCAGTTTTTTAAATTATGGCATTGAGTTATGTATTAGAATGTAATGTAGTGGTGTTGAGCGTGCAGTTTGCAGCAGAGGTATAGATTACAGATATATATTTGGGAATGTCAGTAAATAAATGACATTTGAAGCCATTAGAATAAATGAGTCATTAATATTTAGATGGAAAAGAAAAGAGGACATATAACTGAACTTGGGGCTTTCCATGAATTTGACGACTTTATAGAAATTTTCAGAGAAAGTTAGAATAACAAAGAGTAGTAGTAAGATAGGAGGAACCAATGGAGATATGTAATCTTGTAAGTAAATAAATAAATAAATAAATAATAAAAGGGAACTGTGTCAAATGCTCATGTGAACAAAATGAAAAATGAAAAGGAACATTAAATTTAGCAATGTGGAGAGCACGGTGAACTTGAAAGGAGCAATTTATGCAAAAAAATACAGCTCACATAAAGTTAAAATTTACGTTTGGTATTCAATAAGTTAACAGATAGATATAATACAAAGCAGTGAAAAAAAAAGTATAGTCAGGGGAATAATAAATCAAAAGTGATCCAGAATGGACACAGAAGATATAATTAGTAGAAAACAATTTAAAACAATGATTAGAACTGTATTTCGTATATTCAGAGGATCTTGAAATGGGTTATATTTTTTAAAGATACAGATAAACTAGAGAAGAAAACAATATATATTCACAAATATATATATAGTATTTTAATATATAAATAACAATATGTAAAAATATATTATATATTTACATATAAAATTATATATATAAATATCATATATATATATATAAATATCATATATATATATATATATATATATATATATAGCAATGGGATTGATAGCAGATTAGCCATGAGGAAAAAAAGATTAGCGAATTTGAGGATGTTATAATATAAACTACCAAATTAATATTCGAGGAGATTACAGAAAAAAATTAAAAAACTGAACTGCATCTAAGTGAACTGGGGCAACTTCAAATTGTCTAATATGTATAACTGCAGTCACCACAGAAGGATGGTGAGCAACAAATATTTGAAAATATTTGAAAAAATTTTCAAAATTTGCTGCAAATGAACAGATCCAGGAAATTTTAAAAACACCAAGCACAAAAATCGTAAAGAAAAGTACATGGGGGTTCATCATAGTAACATTTCTCAAAACCAGTGTTAATGAAAAAAATGTTAAAAGCAGCAAGAATTGATTGATAGGTTTTACACACAGGAAGAAATATAAGGATAACAACAAATCTCTAAATAACTTACAAATCAAAGAGGAAATCAAAAGCTAAGGTATTAACATTTTGGAATGATGTCAGCAAGATAGTGGCATAGGAAACCACAGGCCCTTATTCCTTCCTGGAGACACTAACCTACAATATACAGACCAAATTGCTTTTGTGAAAGCTTCAGAAACAAATTAAGAGGTTGCAGCACCCAGATGAATGCAAAACCAGGAAGTGACACATCAAAACAGGAAGGAAAATTTACCTACCATAGTCAATCCCCCTAAGAGAGAAGTGGACCATGGATTAAACATTCTGGCTTTTCAGGGACTGCCCAAGGGACTCATTTCTGTCTGTCCTGACAGCACTGAGAGAAGCACTGGTTTGGACATCCAGTTCTTAGTCATCATTAGGGGATTCCGAGAACAAAGGCAAGCACTGTGGCTTGTTAAGCACCAGAGAGATCGTAATATTGCAGATAGACAACAAGGAGAATTTGTGGAACATAATATAAGAAATTATGGAAACCAGAGAAGAAATACCAACATCTTTAATTGGAAAATTAAATATCCCCAAGACAAGATAAAGCATATCTTTTAAAAAGGTTTGAGAAAGCTTCAGAATGTCGATGCAGGTTGATTGATAAAGATCTTCCTGTGTATGAAGGCAGTCCATAAAAACTGGGAAAAATGGCTATATTGTCAAATGCCAAAATCACAACAAAATATCCCAAAACATACAAATAAAGAGGAAAATATGGCCCTAAGAGAAGTAAAACAAATCTCTAGAAACTGACCCTAAAGAAAGGAGATTTATAAATTACCTGACAAATAATTCAAAATAACTGTCTTAAAGACGCTCAAAAAAGGAAACACGTATAGAAAACTAAATAGAATCAGGAAAATAATGCCTGAACCAAATGTGAATATCAACAATGAAATAGAAACCTCACTTTCAAATACGGACAGAATAAGCAGACAGAGGATCAATAAGGAAACAGAATTTAAACAATACTGTAGCTCTGTTGGACCTAATAGACATCTATGGCACATCACACCTAATAAAAGCAGAATACGTATTCTTCTCAAGTGCACATAAACTGTTCTCCAGAATATACCACATGTTAAAATAAACAAAAAAAAATAGAAATTTTAAAAATTTGTAAAAGATGGAAATCATGCAAAGCACATTTTTCATCCATGATCGAATGAAACTAGAAATCAATACCAAGGAAAAACAAAAAAAAAAAAAAACAAAAAAATGGAAAAATTCATGAATATATGAGAATTAAACAATAAACTCCCAACACCTAATGTATTAAAGAAGAAATTATATGAAAATTAAAGTAAGAAATATCTTGAGATAAATGAAAATAAGAACACGTTACATCAAAATATATGGGATGCAGCAAAACAGTATTAAGAGAGAAATTTATAGTGATAAACACTTATATTTAAAAAAGAAATCAACAATTTAACCTTACACCTCAAGGTACTAGAAAAAGAAGAGTAAACTAATTTCAAAGTTAGCAGAAGAAATGAAACAAAAATTAGAACATAAATAAAAGAGAGAATAGAAAAAATTTGATTTTTTTGAGAAGATTAACAAAATTGACAAATCCTTAGGTAGATTAACTAAGAACATAAGAAAGAGTACCTACATAACTAAAATCAGAGATAAAATAAGAGGCATTACAACTAATGCCACAGAAACAAAAAGAATTATGACATTACTATGAATAATTATACATCAACAAATTGTACAACCTAGAAGAAATGGATAAATTTCTAGAAACATACAACCTACCAAACTAAATTACGAAAAAATAAGAAATCCGAACAGGCCTATACCAGTAAGAATATTGAATCAGTCATCCTAATCTCCCCAAAAGAAAAAGCCCAGGACCACACAGCTTCACTTTAGAACTCTACAAAACATTTAAAGAACAAATACCAATCCTTTTCAAATTTTTCAGAAAATTGAAGAGGAGGGAATCACTTCCTAACTTCTCCTGTGAGATCAGCATTACCCTGTAACTACAGCCAAAGACACTACAAGAAAACTATAGACTAATATTCCTGACAAATATTGATACAAAAACCCTCAACAAAATACTGTACTAGCCAACTGAATTCAGCAGTACATGTAGGCATGTAGAGAGATTTTATATAATTTAATATAATCGCTTGATAAGTGGTAGCATAACTCTAGAAACACTCTAGAAGTAATATTGACAAGGTATTGATGTCTAACTTTATAAGAGTTTTTCTCTCTTGAGTACATTCCATGCTTCATTGTGATTTTGATTATAATTAATCATAAGATGTATTATGATGATGTAAACTTGTCAACTAACTAAAGAGCTAAGCACAACAATTTCCTTTTTTAAATGTGGCGTGGAGAATCATTCATTAATAACAAGAATGAAAAGTGAGAAGGGCTCCCTCCCACTATTGTTGCTCTTTTTTTTTTTCTGGAGTATACAAATTCTTTTCATTTTTTATATTTTGTGCTAAATTCCAACAGTCACTATTGGAAACAATAATGCTTTTATGTAAGAGCAGATTGACTCACTATTTTTTTACATGGAGAAGCTTTGACCTTTCTTGTTATTATCATTGTTTCAATGTTTATTTGTACGTAACTTGGAAAAAATTGGTGGTGTGCATTTAAATATTGTATTAGGGTTCTCTAGAGGGACAGAACTAATAGGATAGATGTATATATGAAAGGGAATTTATTAAGGAGAATTGACTCACATGATCACAAGGTAAAGTTTCACAAAAGGCCATCTGCAAGTTCGGAAGCCAGGAAGCCAGTAGTGGATCAGTCTGAGTCTCAAAACTCAAAAGTAGAGAAGCCAATAGTACAGCTTTCAGGCTGTGGCCAAAGGCCCGAGAGCCCCTGCAAACCAGTAGTATGAAGTCCAAGAGTCCAAAAGCTGAAGAACTTGGAGTCTGATGTTCCTAGGCGGGAAGCATCCAGCTCAGGAGAAAGATGAAGGCCGGAAGACTCAGCAAGTCTACTAATTCCACCATCTGCCTGCCTTTTCTATCCTCGCTGGCAGTCCACCCAGATTAAGGGTGGGTCTGCCTCTGGCAGTCCACTGACTCAAATGTTAATCCCAGACACACCCAGAAACAATACTTTGCATCCTTCAATCAAGTTGACACATAATATTAACCAACACACACATTTTTACCACTTATTTTGATGTTAATTTGTCCGCGTTTGAGTTTTAGAGTGACTCATAATCCTAATTTTCTTTCAGTTTTATTCTTATTTACTGCCCTGGACTGTGTCATTATACATATATTTTTTTCTTTTTTTTCCTTCAGTTTTAGGAACCAACTCTACTCTCATTCAAGACTCATGCCCTTAAGACATTGTCATTAACCTCAAGTATGAAACTTTGTCAAAAATGCTTTCTAGAGTGGAAACAACTTTGTCATTCCATTAGAAAATGTGCAACTGTATTCTGAAGCTTTTACTTTAATCTTTAAAATTATTCTTTATGTTTGGGAAGGCAGTGAATGCTTTTTTATTATAAAATTATAGATTTTCTCTGTAAGGAACTCAACTTTCGCTGCTGCACATGTACTTAGGTTGATAGTTCTCTACACCAGACAGATGCATTTATCACAATACAATTAGAAGCTTATAAAAGCTTCAATTGGTGAGGATTTCTCAGAAGTTTTCAGGCATCGACATTATAAGATTCTCTCTCATCTTATCATTATATTTCTCTATTATGACCATATTATTTTTACTTACTGGTAGGAACTATAATGTTGCCATTTTCTCCTAATAAATTGAGCTATTAAAACGGTTTAGTTTGTCATGGCAAGTTGAATATGTTCTTATCAAAATATAGTGTTGCTCCTATTCTGTGTTTATTCTAAATTATGAGGATAATTTAAGATATTGTTTCAAAGATGATAACAAATTTAAAATACTTGAATTCTATGTGAACAAATTGGTAGGATGAGATATAAAATAAAATGAAAATTCAATGAATTGGCATGAATTAAGAAGCTGGAAGTATGAACATAAATATATGTGTGTCATGTTGAGGAACATATATAATGTTAAATAAAACCTCTTCAAAAAGTCTACATTATTTAAAAAATTATTGATGGAGCCTTTCAGCTAATAAAATCTCTGAATTTATTTAATTTCAGTGAAAGGAACTTCACTTTAAGCAATCAACACTAAAATGTGTTCCCTGAATTAAACAAAATACTAGCTAATGGAAAGAAATAACATTTTTTGAACATTTATAGCAAGGTTTTAGTCCTCACGGCAATCCAATAATATTTGAAAATCCTTAAGGTAAGATGAATTCTGGGTTTGACTAACCAAGTAGCATTCTGCTTACTCTAGTGTGCTAGCTTTCTATAAAGTACTGTTTCAGCAGCCTGCATCAAAGTCCTCTGGGAATTTATGTTAAAATCCACATTCCTCAACTTAACACAACCATCTGAATCACAATCTCTGTATATGGCACAAGTATTAATAAGCCTCGTGGGTGGTTTTTATATACACAAAGTTTAAATATCATTGTATCATACCATGCTTCTGCAATATTACCTGATTTTATTCCCAAAGGTAAGAGTTCTCAACTCTTGATTGGTGCCAAAGATTTTAAAAAATTAAATCATTAACATGATCTATTTTTAAGCTGAGTATCTTGGTCCTGCCAAAATCAATGGAAGAATTGGAAAACTGAACAGAGAAATACGGAGTCTCCCTAGAGAAACTCAGAGAGTGAAGTATAAATAATGTATCAGCCTGTTCAAGGTAGACTGTTCTAGTGTACTGATACACAAGATTCTCTTGTCAGGCATCATATTCAGTTACTAAAGTAGTTTCAATGGAATCATCCATAAATCAATGTTGATATCTATTGGAAAGAAAACACAATATGCAAGTGCCACCAATCTATCTAGTCATTAAAGTCCATGTTTAATGACAATACTCTCTGTCAATCTTGTGTGAGTCTAGCTAAAGTCCAGTGCCATAAACATGTCCTAAGAGCACAGACTAAATCATCACAAACAAAATGTTAATTTGGGAAAAGCAAGAGGAATAAAACAGTGAAGTGACTTATCCTTCTAAAACATAAATAAGTATTTTGTTATCCAGGTGTCAAAATAATAAGCAAAATCCAGAAGATAAAAGAATGATATGCCACTTATAGTCTCTTTTAGCTTTATTTGTATACACAGACAAAAAATTTGAAAATAAAAAATTTTAAAAGCATAATATAAGAAAGATAGTAGGATTTTTCTTAACAGATAAAATAGAATTGCATTTTATTGTAAAACTTATTCAATAGATCTGAAAACATTTTAATAATAAAAATTTTCCCGAATGTAGAAGATTTTTCACAAGAAGACAGTCACTTATTTCAGTAGGTACAAAAAGAATGATTAAATAAAAACCAAAGGAGCTTTACGCAAGACAATGTAAAATTTTAAACTTTAGATTTTTCCATCTATTCGTAGAATCTTATGGTATCAACATACAAGCCTAGATGACTGAAAGATCATGTCATTATTTTTTAATATTTAAATAGTTCTGTCTTTATTGTTACATTGTAAAGGCTATGTTAAGTGATGAAAATAGATTGATCTCAGATTAAATGACATACACAAAATACCGATGTTTTATATATGCACTTCCAGATTGAGGAAACAATGCAGGTAATATCACGTCTTATTTATAGTTGTAAACTTAGTCATCATCACTAGCTGGCATTTAGTCACATTTATGAGTGTTGTGTGCGTGCCACAAAATCCATGATTGAAAAGTGCAATAATAATATTTTTATTAGAATAGAAAAACATCTTCATCCTAGTCTACTTTTGTCCATTTATACATGTGTGAATATTTCCTTAGTGATTGACTGTGGCTATTATGTCTAGACTCTAAAATTTAAATAGAATTAGGTTATTAGAATTATTAAACTATATATAACCTTTTGTCTCCTAATTATAGACCCCTAACTATATTACTTAATATACATGAAGTCATGACTATCATTTTGATTTAATCAAATCTATTTTGCTATAAGACAAACTTTGTACTATTTCTACTGCAAAATTATACCCCAAATCAACTAACTGGATCCTTGTGCTCAAACTTCTACTTACACAATATTTATGGTAAGTCTGTGTCTAGATTCCTACTGGGGTGCTGCCTTTTAAATTTTAGTCAATGTAACTTTTTCTCCCTCTGTCTCTAATATGAAGATTGAACCAACGTTTTAGCCATTAATGTTTATTGATGATTTTCTATACTGAATACTGCTCATCTACCTGAACATTCTCCTCTTGCCTTTGACTCAGACTTTCCCTAATAGGCTGTTCTGCTTTAGGGAGCTGTTGCTATGGTTTGGCCCTGTGTCCCCACCCAAATCTCATGTTGAATTGTAATCCCCCCGTGTTGAAGGAAGGGCCTGGTGGAAAGTGGTTTAATCATGCGGGCAAAGTCCCCCCTTGCTGTTCTTGTGATGGAGTTCTCATGAAATCTGTTTGCTTAAAAGTGTGTAGCATTATCCTCTTCACTCTCTCTTCCTCCTGCTCCAGCTACGTAGGACATATGGGCCTCCCCTTTGCCTTCCACCACGATTTTAAGTTTCCTGAGGCCTCCTCAAGCCATGATTCCTATACAGCCTGCAGAACCATGAGCTAATTAAACCTCTTTTTTTTAAATAGACTACCCAGGCTCAGGTAATTTTTTATAGCAATGTGAGAACAGACCAATAAAATTGCCTTATACCCAACCCCCAATAATTGGTGGTATTGATTTTCTCCTCTATGAAATTACGTTCTGAATTTTTACATACTATTTGTTTAATATTCACGATAGGAAAAGCCTTATATTATTAATAGACTGAAACTCATAATAATCATTGCTATTATAAGCCATAACTCATAGTAGTAAATATTGATTCCCACTTTGCAGCAGCATCATGGTTCCAGAGGCACAATTATTCTGAGACAGAAAAAGGTTTGGTTAAATTTATTGATTTAAAATAAAAATCTCTATATAAAGCCAAACTTTCATTCTCAAAATCATTAACCAATTGTTGCATTAATGACTGCATTCTTTTATCATTAATATTCATTCAGTCATGGCATAATATAAATTTGTTTCTATTAGAGCATGAACACAAAGTATAATAGTTTATTACTTCTTTTTCACTTTATTTTCCTAACTGACAAATAAAGACATGGTAATATCACTTAAAATCTTCCTAAACAGTCATAGATGAAAAAGCTTGGAAATCATTTTTCAAATAAGAGATTTTTCTTTGTAACTGCATTGTATTCAGGCCTTTTCATCAGTGCTTGTAGCAGAATACTTTCCTGCAATCTCCTATATATAATCACTGAGTCATCATTTATTAGACTCCATTTTGACCTGCAGAATTTGTTGGAAACACCCTTGATATGGACCTGTAAAACTAGTGAGTTTAATAAATCTATACAAAAAGGAAAAAACCCATTAAGTATATACCCAAAACAAAAACTTTAGAATCAGCTAGTGCAGGGCACAACAGCTGTAACCAGGTTACTTTAGGCCTGTAACTAACTGTGCTTTTCGTGTTAGTAAAATCAGAATAATACCTATCAAAATTGTTATATAGATTAAATATAACGATGAAAAACTATTGTAAAGTGAGTTATTACATTTTCTACAACATTTAGTGAGCTATTCAAGGCCATATCCTTGTGATTAGCTACAAAATTGTGAACATGACTTTTTATCAAGCACTAATATATATTTAAATATTCTTTTGTAATAATTTATTTGGCCAAGAATTAATATTTGCCAATATCAGCTTTTTTGTTTTCACCTAAAAATGCTTTAATTTAATCTGATCCCTTCCTTATTAACCAAATCTTTCACTGTGCCCTGACCTCATACTATAAGGTTTAATTCAGACTTAAGCCTAACTCCTGCTACTTGGTTACTTTTCTCTATATGTATCTCAAGATTTCCAATTTCTTTACTTATCCTATCATCAGATACATTAATCTAATTGTTATAAATTTTAAACCCAGTATGCTCACATACTTTTTTATGTTAAAATAAATTTTATGTGCTACATTTAAGAAACACATATATATGTATAACATATGTCTTTAATATCTATATC